>NC_083632.1:8325010-9062137 GCF_963584025.1 Labrus mixtus
TGATCATAATAGATCTTTGGTGTAGATCTTTCCGCAGCATGATGTTTATCGCCTCGTCTGGCACGTATGCACCTTGCACAGGTGAAAGGATTATAAAATGACTATGGAGAAATAATACATCTTATCTCCGATGATCTGGTTTGCTTTTGTAGGTCATGAAGAGGCATCAGTTTCAATTTCAGTCTGTTTCAGTTCCAGCTAAAAACTCCTCACAGGAGCTTTAAATCAACCTGATACGAACATAATGGTTGTTGTTCAACGATGGAGAAAACAACTCTTAAGATCCTGCATGACTTCATGAGCTCATTAAATCATGTCTTTCATTATTTTTCTGGACTGAGAGTCCCCCATAATGGCAGAAATGTTACGCTGTGCTTTTGAGAGGAAAAATGACATCCAACGTAGTGCCCGTCTTGTGAACGTGTCATCAATTTCTAATACGACATAATCTCATGAAACAGTTCTCCACCCTCAAACAGCATCCCTAGTTTTCTGTTCTTATTTGTCCTGCAGGGCACCAGTGAGAAGGACAGACCCTGTTTAACATGTGGCAAGAATCTGGCAGATTGTTTGGGACACTACGGCTACTTGGATCTGGAGCTGCCCTGTTTTCATGTCGGGTATTTCAAAGCCATCATTGGAATCTTACAGGTGAGTTTGGGGTCTAATGCATGAATTAAGACAAAAATGAAATTCCAAATATTTCAAATGTTCAAAGTGTCGATTGGCAAGATGCTTAGAAAAAAACAACAATTAGATGATATATCATTTTAAAAATGCATTTGTAGACTGACACTGTGGAAGGCAATATGCGAGCAAGAAGTGATCAAAAGATGTGTCCATGTGTGAGCAGAGATATCGTTTGTCCTTTAGGTGTCACTAGAGTATGAAATTGAAAAAGGATGAAAAAGCTATGTTTGAGAAATGTGTGTATGTGTCTGCTTTACAAGTCAATGTGTTTATGAATCAGCAATAATGTAATAGAACTAAAGCTTTAGCTCCACTTATAAGAATTAAATCCCTTATTATTATTATAACTAAATCTTTATTTCTTTGAATTTATTTGCTGTGGGTTATATTGTACCTCATTGTAATGTTTCATTCCTTCATGTCTCCAGATGATTTGCAGGACCTGCTCGAGCATCATGCTGTCGAAGGAGGACAAGCTGCAGTTCATGGATCACTTGAAGCGGCCCACCCTAACCTACCTCCAGAAGCGCGGGTTGAAGAAGAAGATCTCCGATAAATGCCGCAAAAGAACAATCTGTCTGAGTTGTTCTGCCTTCAACGGTGAATACGGGACATTTTCATTTCTGATATTTTCTGTTGGACAACGGTGCCAGTGGTCATGATGTGATATTTGGAAAAAAAAGCTGACTTGTGTGTGTGTGTGTGTGTTACTCTTCAGGTCCAGTGAAAAAGTGCGGCCTGCTTAAGATCATCCATGAGAAGTATAAGACAACCAAGAAGGTGGTGGATCCGTTTGTGTCTGAGTTCATGCAGTCCTTTGATACGGCCATCGAACACAACAAAGTGATGGAGCCCCTGCTGACCAGAGCGCAGGTGAGCTTTGTACTCCTTCTCGACATAAATAGGGACAGATAGCTCAAGTGATTGTGAATACATTTCACCGACTAACTCTCCAATTGAGAGGCGAAAGCAAGACAACCCCCAAAAAGGGTACAGTTTTGTATGTGGTGTCCACAGACAATTTCTCACTCCATACGAGGAGAGCTGGACAGTGCCGTAGAAGGGCAGCTACCCAGCAGCAGGACCAGTAACTCCTCCTTTGCGCAAGAGGGAACAGGAGGAGCACAGCCAGAGCGCTACACAATGACCTCCCAGCAGGCTACTGGTGTGCTATGTTTCTGATTGTTAGAAAGAGACTCCCTGACATCCTCCTGTGGAACCTGTGCGCACAGCCCAGTACTGTGCACGTCGACTGACATGCAACAGTCTTGAGACATTTTGTTTTTCTGCCTGTAACATCGTCCAGCATGATCAGTTTTACAATGGGTCAGTGATGGTCTGGCGAGGCATATCCTTGAGGGGTCGTACAGACCTCCGTGTCATAGCCAACGGTACCCTGATCACTGTCAGGTACCGGGATGAAATGCTTAGAGAGATCGTCAGACCTAGCCCTGGTGCAGGGGGGGCCTGGGTTCCTCCTGGTGCAGGACAATGCCTGGCCTCATGTTGCCACAGTGTGTAGGCACTTCCAGGATGACGAAGCCATTGAAGCCATTGACTGGCCCTCTCGATCCCCTGGCCTAAATCCCATTGAGCACTTAATGCCGCCAAGCCAGGTACCCTCACAGACTGTCCAGGAGCTCACTGATGCCCTGATCCAGGTCTAGGAGCTGATCCTTAAGGACACTGATTCAACTAATCAGGAGCGTTCCCAGATGTCAGGAGTTCATACAGGCATGCGGGGGCCATTCACACGACTCAGTCATATTATGAGTTGCCGTGATAAAATCCATGCACATATTTTTTTAAATCAAGATTTATCTCGCCCTGCATTTCCCCTTATTTTGTCTGTATTTCTATTCTTTCTCCAGGAGAATCTGAACCCGTTGGTGGTCCTGAACATGTTCAAAAGGATTCCCCAAGAGGACATTCCCCTGTTGCTCATGAACCCCGAGGCCGGGAAACCTGCGGACCTCATCCTCACCCGCCTCCTGGTGCCTCCCCTCTGCATACGCCCCTCTGTGGTCAGCGACCTGAAGTCAGGCACCAACGAGGACGACCTCACCATGAAGCTCACTGAGATTATCTTCCTCAATGATGTCATCAAAAAGGTTAGACACTGTCATTTACTCTGGCATCAGCTGTGTGTCCCATTTCAGAGCTAGCATCCTTCAAAGGACCCAGCCTTGGTAGCCTACGCAGACCACCCAGGCCGAACTGAAAAGAGATGGTTTAATAGAAGATTTCCTTTTTGTGTCATCAGCTTTAACCGCCCTGAACCTATCATCCTGTTGCCTAGAAACCATGAAAGCTTCATCAGAACTTTTTTAAGGAAAGAAAGTTTTAAGGCTGTTTTCATTTTTAAATATTTGTCTGGTAGCGTTTGGCCTCAGACGAAACCAATGATTTACTTTTAGAAGTGTCATCGACCTCTTGAAAGGGGCACAATGAAGTTAGGGATATGTGGGCCACGTTGGAGGTTTCAAACCTGCGCGGCCCTGAGAAAAGTAGGACGCATTACTGGCTGCATCGAATGAGCCTTTCGAAATGGGACAATCTTCAATGCGCTGCTGTGAATCTATCGGCCTTCAGATTCACCCGTCAAAGGATTCCGTCTCTGAATTGAGACACAGCCAACATGTTTTTAATCCGTTCTCCAGTTTAGGATTTCTGCAGGAACTTGTAAATCTTGGGCATTGATTTGATGACAGATAACAACTAAAATATTGATCTCATTTATAAATAATGAGCGTTGATTCAATCCACAGCAAAGGGAGAGATCAATTATTGAGATTCCTTCAGCCTCTAGGGAGAGAAAACTTTAATTTTCTAAGCATACAACTTTTTAACTTCTTTGATTTTAGAAAAATCTGGGTCCTTTATTGTCCTTAAAACAGGAACTGTCTTCTCTACATCATCATTTTTTCCAATAAGGATGTTTGGATCAGATCAAGGCTTTGTGTCATGGATTAGATCAGCAAAAAAAAAACAACAACTTTATAATATGACTTCTTTGCTCCTCAATTAGCCGTGACTGTGGCTGTGAATCACAATGCATCTCCATGTATCTCAATAATGTACTGTATCTTCCATGCACATTGCTACAAATCAAATAATAAAAATAATAATAATAATACAAAAAGTCAGGTGAACCTGAATCCCCCCTTTTTTTAATTTCGAAAGTGCTTTTTAAAGAATCTGAGTTCAACAGTAAAAACAGGCAAAAATAAAAGCTGCATCATTTCAGTCGTAGTATTTCTCACCCCAAACTACGTTCACCAAAAACAGAAGTCCTTCTGTGAATATCAAATCTGCTTTAGTCTACAGAAACATGTTCATTGTATGAGCCTGTTGGCCTTTCGTTCTGCATCTTCCTCTTATCCCAACGCAATTTTGGCAGATGGCCGTTCAACTTGTGTCTGGTTCTGCTCGAGGTTTCTGCCTGTTAAAAGGCAGTTTTCTCCATGCCACATTAACTTTGCTGAATGTTGCTCAGTGCTGTGCCTATGGTAGATTCATGTACTGTAGGGTCTTGGGTAAATAGTTTAACAAAGAGTACAGTCTGGACCTGTTGTTTTTGTAAAGTGTCTTGGGATAATGTTTGGATATATGCTGCATAACAGTTTGTTTGGCTACATGTTCAGCTACAGACTACAGCAGGGAGTGATATATGTCATCATATCAAGGTAAAGTTTCTGATTGCTATGTAGTGTAAACCACCAGTTAATACCTGCATGATAAACACAGACACCGTTGTGTGTGAGGGGATAAGTTGAAGCCCTGTTTGGTTCAAAGTAACCATGGAATATCAACACTTAAGGACCTGTCGTCTCTGCTTGAAGTACATTGAATTTAAAAATGGAATCCTATTAAATGTGCGTCAACTTTGAATGCTTTCTTTCCACTGAGACTCTGCACAGGGATTTAGTAGCAGTACCTTTATTTAACACCATGATGATGGATTTTCAAATATTTCCGTCAATCACATGCAGCCTGAAGCGTGCGTGGGGTGGGGGGGGGGGGGGGGGGGGGGTGGGGGGGGGGTGATCCACTACTGAAGTGCTCAAAAACCAAACTGCCAATCAGGGTCGTTATTGAATGACTGTCCAGGCCTCTAAAGATAATTCAATCAGCCCACATTAATAAACTCTTCTTCCATTTAGCATCGTATGACAGGGGCCAAGACTCAGATGATCATGGAGGACTGGGACTTCCTGCAGCTGCAGTGTGCTCTATACATCAACAGCGAGCTTTCTGGCATCCCTCTCAACATGGCGCCCAAGAAATGGACCAGAGGCTTTGTTCAGAGACTCAAGGGAAAGCAAGGTAAAGTGTTTATTAAAACTGTGACATCTTTTTCTGTATTTTAATGTGATGTTAGACACACTGTGCGTAATTCACTGAACATGATATCCCCATTGCTTCTAAATTGACTCAAAGGCAGGGTTGGTCATTTTCATCAGATACACTTTTTAAGGCTTTTGTTGAAAGTGTCTTTAAGTCCTGACAGAAATTAATAACGAAGAAAATCCGTCATCCATAGCAGTTGTAAGAATGTAAAAACTTCTACCAATGTCTGCTTGTGTTTGTTGCCACATTCACTAATTTATCCCCCAGAGACACATTTTACAGTCATTAGGCGCCTGGCAGGTATTAATGATGAGCTCTGCTTATTCGACTCCGTGGAGAAAACAAAGAAAACATTTTGAAGAACAAAGTGACTCATTTTTTTTGATTTACTGTGAAAACTTCAGGTCGATTCAGAGGAAACCTCTCAGGGAAACGAGTGGACTTCTCCGGAAGAACCGTCATTTCTCCAGACCCCAACCTCAGGATCGACGAGGTGGCCGTCCCAGTGCATGTGGCCAAAATTCTGACGTACCCAGAGAAGGTAAGAGTCCGCTGCATGGTCACAACAAACTGAACACTGAACAAGCCACTTCAGTGTAAGAAGTTCATAACGTCCTATGATGTCATGTTACAGGTGAACAAAGCCAATCTGGAGCTAATGAGGAAACTGGTACGAAACGGCCCCGAGGTTCACCCCGGAGCAAACTTCATCCAAAATCGCCACACGCAGATGAAAAGGTGAAGCTGTGGCCCGCTTCTCGCTGGTGCATTTTGTTGATGCAATTCCCCCACTTAAAGTAAAATCCACTTCCCCCCCCCCCCGCCTCGTCAGGTTTTTAAAGTACGGAAACCGCGAGAAGATGGCTCAGGAGCTGAGGTTCGGTGATGTGGTGGAAAGGCACCTGAAAGACGGAGACATCGTCCTCTTCAATCGACAGCCGTCTCTACACAAACTCAGCATCATGGCACACATTGTAAGCTTTGACATTGACTCATTCCTCAACTTCTTCCAGAAGCTTTACTGAATCTATCCTTTTGGTAAATCTATTCAGAAGCTGTTCCAAAACAGCCCGTAAGCCATGCTTACATGATTTCATTATGAACCTTTTTAGCTTGCAATGTTACCAACACAGGAGAGAAATTAACGTTTGTTTTAAGTTGAATTAAATGAGCCTGGTTCTGGAAGCTTCTTTTTGTTGGTGAAACAATATTTTGTCTTAATGAAAACCTTTCACAGTTTGCATGCGAAAGCAGTTGTAAGTTATAGGAGAAAAAGATGCGTCTTTATTACTTTGAACAGGAGAGATTTACACATGTAGATAAATGTTTTTTTGAAAGTGAACAGAATAAAACGAAGATAATCTAGATTTTTTTATGTTTCTTAATTCTCCTAGTTACTTTAATTGCCCACTGAACAGAAGTCTGTATCTTCTGTACAATATTCTGTCCAAGTAAAGTGACTCAAAGAGCTCATTAGCTTTTCCTTTTTGCTCCTCTCGACTTCCAGGCCAGAGTCAAACCTCACAGGACGTTCAGGTTCAACGAGTGTGTGTGCACCCCGTACAACGCCGACTTCGACGGTGACGAAATGAACCTTCATCTACCTCAGACCGAGGAAGCCAAAGCGGAGGCTCTGGTCCTAATGGGGGTTTGTATCTTCACATTGCCGTGATCAGAACAATATTCACCCTGCTATCAGTGTTTATGTGCGGCGGTGGTGCTCTCAAAGAGCTTAATGGCTTGAAGAAAATTGTCGGCACTTAGACACAAATTGTTATCTTTTCTTCTAGACAAAAGCCAACCTGGTCACTCCAAGAAACGGCGAACCTCTGATTGCTGCTATTCAGGACTTCCTGACAGGTAGGTGCTTTGACGTTTGGCTACCAATCACAGTGTGACGTTTCTATCTGTACAAAGTAAAGGCTCATGGGGCTTTGACTTAATCATTTATCAAAGGTGAAATTGTCTTTTCTTGTGTATGAAGGAAAGCAATTTGATGTCTAATAAGACATACCTCTCTAACATAGAATGTTCATAAAGTACTTTGATGACAAAACACATGATTTCATGTTTTTGAAATGAACTGATATTTCTGAAATTAAATAGTGGAATTCACAAATTCCTAGGGGCCTACCTCTTGACCCTGAAGGACACCTTCTTTGAGAGATCCAAAGCCTGTCAGATTGTGGCGTCCATTCTGGTCGGCAAAGATGAAAAAGTCAGAATCTCTCTGCCCCGCCCGTCTATCATGAAGGTATTGCACTCTTCCGAGTTGAATACATAAATCTGGATTTATAACCTGCCACTCATTGTTTTTTCTTTCTGATGTTGTGTCCATCAGCCAATGGCTCTGTGGACGGGCAAACAGATCTTCAGCCTCATTCTAAGGCCAGGTAAAGACAGCCCAGTCAAGGCCAACCTGCGGACCAAAGGAAAACAGTACTGCGGCAAGGGAGAGGATCTCTGCTACAACGACTCATGTGAGTTTGTACTGGATGTGTCGATAAGAAACATTTTTATATGGAAAATGTTTCAAAATACACTCACTCACTCACTTGTTCACTCACTCACTCACTTGTTCACTCACTCACTCACTTGTTCTCTCACTCACTCAGTCACTCTCTCACTCATTCTCTCTCTTACTCATTCTCTCTCTCACTCGTTCACTCACTCATTCTCACTCACTCACTTGTTCACTCACTCACTCACTTGTTCACTCACTCAGTCACTCTCTCACTCATTCTCTCTCTCACTCATTCTCTCTCTTACTCATTCTCTCTCTCACTCGTTCACTCACTCACTCATTCTCACTCACTCACTCACTCACTCACTCACTCATTCTCACTCACTCACTCACTCTCTCTCTCTCACTCACTCACTCGTTCTCTCACTCACTCACTCGTTCTCTCTCTCTCACTCACTCACTCACTCACTCATTCTCTCACTCACTCACTCTCTCACTCATTCTCTCACTCACTCACTCACTCACTCACTCATTCTCTCTCACTCACTCGTTCACTCACTCACTCACTCACTCATTCTCACTCACTCACTCGTTCTCTCTCTCTCACTCACTCACTCAGTCACTCTCTCACTCATTCTTTCACTCATTCTCTCACTAACTCGTTCACTCACTCTCTCGCTCACTCACTCACTGACTAGTTCACTCACTCACTCTCTCACTCATTCTTTCACTCATTCTCTCACTCACTCACTAACATCGTTCACTCACTCTCTCGCTCACTCACTGACTAGTTCTCTCACTCACTCGTTCACTCACTCACTCAGTCAGTCACTCTCTCACTCATTCTTTCACTCATTCTCTCACTCACTCACTCAGTCACTCACTAACTCGTTCACTCACTCTCTCGCTCACTCACTCACTGACTAGTTCTCTTACTCACTCGTTCACTCACTCACTTGTTCACTCATTCTTTCACTCATTCTCTCACTCACTCACTCATTCTCTCACTCACTCATTCTCTCACTCACTCGTTCTCTCACTAACTCACTTGCTCACTCTTTCACTAACTCAGTCACTCTCTCACTCATTCTCTCACTCACTCGTTCACTCACTCACTCTGTCACTCACTCACTCTCTCTCACTCACTCACTCACTCAAACACACATTATAAATACTAAGTCATACAAACAAAAAATACGATATTAATTCCATCCCAAAATACTGCTAACTATAAATTTACAACAACCAAGTTACCACTGAACACACGTTAGAAAAATGGACTGAACAGCCAAAGACTGCTCTTTTTCTTCTTCCTTCAACTCTCGCCATCACTTCTCTTTGTGCTCCAAAACCAGACATCGTGCGGTCGCTTTATCTTTTTTGGCTTCGCAAGATTAGTTTTTGTTGCACTTGATTCATCGTCTGGAGTGCATGTGTGGGTGCATGCATATAACTGAGAAACACTTCATCTTGGCTCACATCATTATTGAATCCCATACAATTTAACTTAGGGCATACACCTTGAAACCCCCATTAGCTATTCAATTATTCCAATACTTACATCTCCTGCATCTGGGGGGGTATGATATTCTGTTAAGTTGAAAGGCCAGCATGTACAGGTGGGTGCAGGTGTGTTTATTTGTGAGATGAGTATAATTTCTACCTCCTCAGCTGCACACTAACAAACACAAGTGCTCGGAGAAAAGCATATCTACAAAGCAACAAGTGTAAGGTTTTCAAATTAAATGTTTGAAACTGAAGTGTAAGAATTGTACTTTATAAATAGAACATATATACAGTATATATTTGTGTATACTAAACCCTAACCCTATCATATAGAAGAAGCTGTTACATCTCATCTTAACGTCTTGATGGAGAAGATTTGTGAGCACGTCTTGCAGTTCAGTCTACCGGTAAATGTTTTCAAAGCGAGACTGTGTGAGCTGGTAATCTTTAAATTGCCCAAAGGTCTTTATGGATTAGTGACGTGGATTGGTGCCTTCAATCCGATTTCCAATATGCAAAATTACATCAATATTAGACCCGATTCTGATATTGGATCAGCTCAGTCCCGTCTCTCATTTTTTTGATAATCAATTAATCATTTTACTTACTGATGCTGGGCTTAAAGGTTAAACAACAACGTGAAGATTTGCTGCTTTCTGGGACATTTACGACAGTAGAGTCTTTGGATTATTGCCTGATGGTTGGACAAAAAGAGCAGAATAATCAGGATGTCACTTTTGGCTCTGTGAGATTATGTGCATTTTTATCATGAAGATAGAGCTGATATTTGATCAATGAAAAAAAATCTTTGGATGCAGAATTATGTGACTTCATGCAAATCAGTGGCAAACTTAAAATGACATGGGTTTATGTATTGTTCCTCTTGCTTAAGAAAGTTGACCTAATTCTAATTTGAAATGTATATATTTTTAAGTAAAACAACATGCGATGATTGTTTTCCAACAAATCTGAATAATACTCAGAGGCGCACACCGTGACCACGATTTGTTTTCTTTTTTTACCTTTGTGACGTTTTTAAATTCTTGTCACATTCCCAGTCGTGGTGATTCACAACAGCGAGCTCATGTGTGGCACTATGGACAAGGGCACCTTGGGATCTGGCTCCAAGAACAACATCTTCTACATCCTGCTGAGGGACTGGGGACAGCTGGAGGCTGCTAATGCCATGTCCCGCCTGGCAAGACTCGCTCCGGTCTACCTGTGTAGGTGTTCTCCAGGGTGTTAGCAACACATATTTTATAGTGCAGTGAAAAAATGAAATGTCTTGTCAGTCTCAGCACGGATAAATCAGCGGCTCTTTGCTGTGGTGTGGTGCACAAAGGATTCAATTTAAATCAGCATGTACAACTCAATCAATGAAAATACTTATGCTGCATATTATTCCTTGTCCTCAACGTTCAGCAAACCGGGGCTTTTCCATCGGAATTGGTGATGTCACACCTGGCCAGGGTCTTCTCCAGGCTAAACACGAACTGCTGGATGATGGTTACAAGAAGTGCGACGAGTACATCGAAGCCTTAAAGACAGGCAAGCTCCAGCAGCAACCTGGCTGCACGGCGGAGGAGACTCTGGAGGTAGGCATGACAACATTTACTCTTACATGAACAAGAACGCTTATTTTACAAACATTACCTCATCCTCATTGGCGATCCCCCTTTTTCATCAATTTCCTCTCTTTTATTCTGAAGTTAAATTTACTAAAAACACTTTCCACCCCGTGGCACTTTGAGGCGGTCCCTCCAGCAGTGACTTAGCAGGAGTGTGACAGATTTTCAGCTTTTATTGAAATTCAAACCAGCTGTTATGTGAAGTCCAGGTGCAGTCAGAGAAAACGTTCATTCCTTTTCAATCGATGTGGTTTCCCATTTTCTTTACAAAGCAGCTGAAGCAGACTAGTTACCAAACCACCATGCTGGCATTTGAAATGTCACCAAGACAGAACATCTGTTAGAGAAATAAAAGAGTGCTGGTGGATTTTTTAAAACTGCTACTACTCTTTGTCGCGGTTTTCTTTAATAACCAGACTAAAGAAACCTTTTCAAAATGTGAAGTATGCTGTGTGTTGGCGGCGCCAGTAGCCTAGTGGTTAATGGCGTTGCCCCATGTACGGAGGCCGTAGTCCTCCAACAACTGGCCCGAGTTTGAATCCGACCTGTGGCTCCTTTTCTGCATGGCATTCCCCTTTCAATTCAAGTCAATTCATATGAGCTTTACTGGCATGACAGATCTAATCTATGACAGAAAAGTATGATTAACAAATGATTACTCCTATATATAAAATATTCAAATATCAATAATCATAACAAATATAATAAACAACATTAATAATAACTATGGATCATTTTGAAGGTGTAATTACTGTGAAACATGGAGTGTCTTCATTTGTGTATACAAAGAACATATTTCACAGCTTGTACTGCACACAGACTTTTCTCCCCGCATAGATAGAGCAGCTTCTGAGGATCGGGGAGATGGCTGAACTCAGGATATACAGCATTAATCTGATGGAAGAAAGCCTCTCTTAAATCTTTATATATGTTACAGTGTGATAAGGTTTCACGGTTTGCTTATCATAGATAAAATAGAAAGCCCACTCTCTCTCTCTCTCTCTCTCCACGATTACTGACTTTTTCCTATGTCCTATCTTTAAAAATAAATGTATTAAAAGCCCCACCCAAAAAAAACCTTTAAAAAAGAATACTGGAGTGTTTAATCAAAAAATATTAATCACAAAATACTACAGGCTCTGTGATTATTTAATCATTATTAATCTAATATTATAATCTTGTTCTAGTTTGGTTCTAGTTCCATGTTTTAGTTTGACTCTTTTCTTCAGGTAATTAAAAGTTAATTTACAAACTACTGAAATCCCCCCCAACACACACACACACACAAATCCCTGCACCTCTGTTCTCTGCAGGCTGCTTGCCTCTCCCCCTCTTTCTATTTTTTTTTGTCTCTCCCTCTTCATCAGCAGAAAGTTTTCTAAGTTGCAAACGTTGAGCTTTTTTCCTCATGAACCGATTTTAAGTGCACGTGAGCCAAACATCTGTTGGTTCAAACTAGTTGTTTAACGCTCTTTTTCAAAAGTCAGACACCAAGGTTGTTTGTTTTGTGTGTGTTTGTCAACAGGCTCTCATCCTGAGAGAGCTGTCTGTCATCAGAGACAGAGCTGGCAGTGCCTGCCTACGAGAACTGGACAAGAGCAACAGCCCTCTGATCATGGCTCTGTGCGGCTCCAAAGGTAACATTCGAAAAATAAATGTTTCTATTTTTCTGAATTGTTTTTTAATTAAATATTTTATGGAATAAAAACAATTGGCTGCAGTTCCACAGTGAGAGGTCATTTATTGATCACTGAGGACTTACTGCCTGAGGAAAAGCAAGAAGTTGGTCGGATAAGAATTTTAACGGGGTTATGAACTTTTTCGCTCATAGTTCCGATTTACCCAACCAGTCCCTGTTCTGCAGAATAATAAATCCACTCTTTATCTGTTACATAAATGAGAGCAAGATAAAATAACTTATTGCTGAAAAGTCCTTGCATGATAAATCAACACCCAATAAATGTGCCAAATGTGGGCAGATTTAGTGTTTTGGAAGTAAAGAGTAGGCCTGTCCCCGACTAATGTTTTACATATGTAAAACTTAAATCATCAGATTTTGCCTATTGTTGCGTGATGGTTGAAATGTTTCTTGTTTTTTGTTTTTTTGCACTCATTGATCCATATTCTCATAGGCTATGAGCCATGCATTATTGGGAGAAAACCGGCATACCTGTGTCAAATGCGTGTGTAAGTCTGAGATCGGCATTAATTCAGCTATATTTGGTCACCAGTTCAGGGCCGAGCAGGCTGCAAACTTGCCGATCTATCAGTGCACCTTTAATAAGAATGATACGACACTGACTGTTAACTTGTGTACCTTCCCTCTGATCCCCAAAACAAACACAATTGAGTCAAATGAAAGTTTGCCACACTTGTATGTGTAATCTAAACATTGCTCACTTTAAACTTTTTGCAATATTTCACAAACTCAGAAAGGCAAAGAACTGATTTTTATACAAGGAAAACTTTTTCCCTGTGCACAATGGAGCACAAAAACATCCCATTAAAGGTTGTAAATACTTCTGGGCTGATTCGATTCATTAACCAACCTTCAAAGTCTTTATCTTCTGTGCTTAATAATAAATTCTAAGTATTTTGCTCTATGTCTTTTGGAGCAACCTGTTTTTATGAAGGCTGAGGCAAGACCTTTAAGTAGGTAAAATGGCGCAGAAGTACAATGGAGAGTCATGTTAGGATTATCCTCTCGAGACTTTGTCCTCCTCAACCAATCTCCAAAAAGCAGCAGGGGATGAGTGCTCCATTATTTCATGACATGAATGCTGGTTCCTAACCTACCTGTATTTGGGGAAATGGTCCCGGTGGACATTAGATGTATGACCTCTATCAAAATCTCTGCAGACTAGTTGATTTCATTTAGATACGACTGTGTGTCAGGCCCCATCCAGAGTCTGTGGCCTCCGTGTTCCATTTAAAGTAATACATTTCAGGGAAAGAACATAATGAATGAGATCTTCACAATGGAAAGGGTTTTCTTCAATTCAGCTCTGAGCACACTAGGCCCTAGCTGTAAGTCTGCCAATATTGAGTTAAAGGCTTTTACTTTTATTTAAGGATGCAAGATGACCAAATAATAAAAACCAGGACTACATATTTATATAAAAGTAGATAAAGATGTTTTGAAGAGAGAAAAGTTAGTTGTTAGATCACAAGAATCTTAATCACTCAAAGACGAGGGATAATGAGAGAAACATGAAAAAAAAGTGAAAACACAAACCGTGTTTAAGTTTAATCCTTCAAAATGAAAAGACAACTCAACAAGTTGAAACTGACTTTCAGCACACCTCAGTAAACGAGTAAGTGTTCTTGACATCATCTTAGAAGATGTGAAAAAAAAAAAAAAAGGCAAATAATATATTTTTTTCACTGACATTTAATCCGTTTGTGTTTTTTCTTTCGTTCATAATTGAAATGGCCTTGAAGCCTGATGGTTCAAATACAAAAACACACATTTACACAGTCTCTGATTCAATTCAGAGCAATTAAAATTTGCCCAATGTTGCCCTCCAACTCTCTTTACCTTTTTCCCCTGATTTTCTGTCTCACTATTAAAGATTTATTTCTTACCAACTTTATTAGTTAAGCGCCTTTAATACGTAACATGCAGCCAAAAGTGTTCCGTAGAAGGAAGAAACTGATGAGAAACAAAAGAAGAATAAAATAAAAAGACCAAAAAAAGGAGAAGAAGATTTAAAAAAAAAAAAAAAAAAGAGAGAGAGAAATGCTCGGAGAAGACCTGAGTTATCTGGCAGGAACGTAAAATGACAATGAGCAAGGTCGTGTAAAGCTTTCTAAACAAGTAAAAGAAACAGGTTACGTGATGAGTTCTGAACAAGCTGTGCTTTTCTTTAAAGCCCTGGCGGGACATGTCGTGCGCCCCATGTTCAGAGGTTTCAGTTTGAATAGAAGTGGCTGTAGGCTGAAGTCTGGCCTCAGCTCTTGTTTTCCCCCACTCTCTCCTCCACCAGCCTTTCCTGTCTCTCTGATTTCCTGACAAAGGAAAAAATTAACAAGAAAATACACCTAAAAAATACATACAGCGGTGGCCAAAATTATTAGAACACTTTCGGGTTTCAGTTGTTTGTGTTGAATTGGCCATTAAAATGCCCATAAAACGAATGAAATGTCTACAGTCATCATTATGCTCCATCAACCATAGAATAGAGCCATCGTACGGAGATTTAGGTCATTTTCCTTACGAAAAACAAGAATCATCAGACCGCCATGATGCCACCAATTCACACCACAACCAAAAGGGGAGAGGTAGAAAAAAAATCAACTTTCAGACAGACAAGTGAAGCATCTTAAAATTCTTAAGGTCCAAAGAAAGACCTCACGAGAACTGTGTGACAAGATCAACACCGCAATGACTAACGGTGCAACATTGTCTTCAAGAACTGTGCGTTGGAAAGCTGGGAGAAGGAGGACTTGTGTGGCAGAATAGCAAACTGTCAGGTGGAGGCGTTTCAAGTTGTTGAATGTTCAATGTGGAAAATCGCGAGACAGGCTGTGGATTGTTTTAGGATGTATTCAGCCGAGATCAGACAGAACAGCAACAGAACACAAATGGTTAACAGTCAATGTTAGCAGGTACAGCCTACAGATTAATATCCATTTGGATACACTTCTAATAGGCTAGAAAGAAGACACAACCTTCACTTGTAAAGGTCAGACAGACTCCTTCAGCCTCAACAAATCATATTACATTTTCAGCTCACAACATACACTTGGCTCCGATTCTAATATAGATCTGCTGCTATGAGGTGTCATAGTTCAGCCTACAAGACCTAAAGGAAGAATGAGCCTAAGATGGTACACAGATTTAAAATAATATGTCCACAAAATGACCAAGATGAATGAATTCCTGAGAATTCGTACAAACAGAAACAGAATGAATAGCGATGCCTCTGTATGAGCTTTCTCTACACCTGTTGTTAATGACACAGACTTTTAAGTTTCTCTTCACTTGACATGAGATTGCTTTTTTTCTGTGCTGTCATAGTTGGACCTTGTTTGAGCTTGTTGACAGTCGCAGCGGTGTCTTACCTTTTC
The DNA here is from genome assembly GCF_963584025.1 of Labrus mixtus. NCBI lineage: Eukaryota > Metazoa > Chordata > Actinopteri > Labriformes > Labridae > Labrus > Labrus mixtus. The sequence goes on from NC_083632.1 coordinate 8,340,719, forward strand.
TCATCTTGCCTGTACCCCTGTAGGGTCCTTCATTAATATCTCTCAGATGATCGCCTGTGTGGGCCAGCAGGCCATAAGTGGCTCTCGAGTGCCTGATGGTTTTGAGAACCGCTCCCTGCCTCACTTCGAAAAACACTCAAAGGTAAGAACCCAACAAATGGATTTTTATGAAGTTGCTTCATTTCATTAAGTGGTATCATTATTAGAACTTGAAAATAGCTGCTGCACACACAAAAGCCTCTGATTAGCTTTATCAAAAGGGCAATACAATCAATCACTGTCTCTCTTTAAGTATGAGTTTTGTATAAGAATCATGTCATGAGTAGTAATAATGCTCTTTAAATAATGAAAGAAACTGTTTGGATAAAAACATTAGGATTCAACAATAACATTGACACTTCAGCTTCACGTGTCCAGAAACCTGTTGCTTAATGACTGAACTTCCACAGCTGCCTGCTGCTAAAGGCTTTGTCGCTGATAGCTTTTATGACGGCCTGACGCCCACAGAGTTCTTCTTCCACACCATGGCTGGTCGAGAGGGACTGGTGGACACAGCTGTGAAAACTGCAGAGACTGGATACATGCAGGTAATACCTGAGGATATTTCCCCTGTTCACTGTGGGCTGTTGTCCCAGAGACAAATGGAACCGTACCTCCTCCTGCGCTATTCTCTCTAATGTCTTTGATGTTTGTTCAGTTGCATGTGGACTTGCAAACACTGAATGTACTGTGTGTTTTTTTTGTATTTTATTCTCAGTTCCAACTATTCCTTCATCACTTTATAGCAAATGCTGTTATTTCTTTAATTAAGAAACCCATCCAGCTCAGACTCTGGACAAAAACATGGCTCAAAAGCACCAAACACAGGCGCTTATATATTAGTGTGGTCTATTTGAAGAAGCCTCTGAAACAGCCCCCAACCCTTGATTTATACATGGTTGTGAAGCCACTTTGTATGATATTCATGTCATGCATTGAGTTGCTACTAACTACTGAAAATAGAATACATTAATAATGAATATCTAACTGTTTTATAGAAAAAGAAAACCAATACAAATAAATCTGTTAAACAATTAAAGGTCACGTATTATGCAAACTACACTTAACCATGTTGTGCGTCCCTAGCCTGTCTTCAAACCCCCCAATTATTATTAAGAGAGAAGTCCGTCCTCTCCATCTTTAGCCTGCTCCACTTTTCAGAAAATGTGTGCTCAAACAGGCCGTTTGGAGATTTTCCCTTCATGACATCACAAAGGGCAGTAACCCCTCCCCCAGGTTGGTGACACTCCCACAGCTAGGTGTTTGTTCTGCTCTCTGAGTCGGCCTCCTCACCGCAAACAAAAGGGCATCCAAGCCAACCCAGGAGGTCATGGTTGAACGTAGCTAAATTGTATTTAAAGCTACAGACACAGAAACAGCCTGTTCTGAGCAGGGCTGAAATAGAGGGGTTTATATAGTAAAAAAGGATCAGAGTGATTTTTTAACAAGAAACTTCACAGACATGTTTTGGAACCTCTGAAACTCATTAAAACTAAAGGAGGATAATATGTGACCTTTATGGAACTCCACATCACCAGTTTGTCAAGGCTTTGGTATTTTCTCTACAAGTCAAAGGCCTTTCAAAGTCTGTTCATAGATTACTTTTTTTGCTCCCGTATGCAGGACTTTAAACTACAGCTGAATTTATCTGAAAGGTGCTCTATAAATAAAGTTTGATGGATTGATTGATTTAAAGGAAATCTGGTTCATAGTTCAAGAGAAACGTTTATAAAATGCCTGTCTGAGACGATAGAGACCAGAAACAAAGCAAAAAGAGAAACTATTGTTTTTACAGTCATTTAAGGTTTAGAGGCATCATGAGTATCCTATCGCTTATCATCACGGGCGTAAATATTACTGCTTGAAACGTCAGTCTGAACAGGGCTTCAGAGACACTAATGGCTTGATTGGGAAGCGTATCTAAATGTAATATAGAAAAACCTGAACGCCTGAGGTTTTTGTTTTTTCAGCTCAGTGCAAATACAGTTTGCTTTCACAATGTGCCGGCTCTATGCCTTACCCGACTTTATTTATTTTTCTGCTGCACAGAGGCGTCTGGTCAAGTCCCTGGAGGATTTGTGCTCACAGTACGACCTGACGGTACGCAGCTCCACCGGCGACATCATCCAGTTTATTTATGGCGGAGATGGTCTGGACCCCGCCGCCATGGAGGGAAAGGATGAGCCACTGGAGTTTAAGAGAGTCCTGGACAACATCCGGGTGAGTAAAGTCAGGAAGACATCAACTAAGGACTTGCTTGGCTTGGAAATTATTTAAATGTCTTCTTATTTTTGTCTAAACTTTTTTAATGTATCATTCATTTCATTTGTTTTCTTCTCCATCTTTAGACACAGATATGGCCTTCCTTTACAGCACAAACACAGATTTTCAATAGTTACTTTATTTCCACCTAGCTCTCCCTCTCTCTCTTTTGTACCTTTTCTTTACTCTTGTTATTGCAGTTTCCCTCCTTTTTTATTTTTTTTAAATCGTCTCTCCACTGTTGTTCTGTTTGGTCTCTTGTGTCCCTAATATCTAAACCTTCATGGTCAAAAATGAGCACTGCACACTACTTTTTGACATGCTACCAATCAATGAAACAACAAAACAAAAAGAAACTTTTCTTGTTAAAGGGTCATCAGTTTATTTCTGGGGCGGTATGGGAGAAGGAAGCCCTGTTGACTTCATTTCCACAGGCTCAGTCAACTTGGCCTGGATGAAGAGCTTAAAAAAATCAATATGGAATGTGGGTAAGGCTGGAAGACGAGCGAGAATGAATAAGAAAAGGAAAAATATTGTGATCATGCCCAGAGTTGATGTTTTTCTTATCTCTCACTGAACTTCGATCTGGACAGTCCCTCTGCACCATAAGGAAAAAGGCTAAAGATCCAGCTCTTTCATGAACATCTACACACGTAATGATATTGACGATAACTAGTGGTGTTGAAATTAGTCATTTAATCGATGCATCAGACCACATTGCTCCGCTGCACTGCACTTAGCCGACCGCAGCCATGTTAGCATTATCATTATAGCTGAAGGTGTGTTTAACCTGATGCCTCGCTGTCTCGAGTCCAAGATGACTAAAAGAAGGGGGCCGTGGCGGTCAGTGGGGATTCTAGAGTCTACTGTGGCCCCAGGCAAGAAATTATTGGGGGCCCTACCACCCGCATTTATCACCATTATATCTGCCATCACCCCAGCGCACATCATTAAACGGCTGCATTATGTTTTCTGTTCGTCAGTATGTTCTTCTCCGCTCCTTTATTGTGATTCTGCCGGACCACATGTAGCATTAATATAAAGGCAAATATTGTCATTATAGCATAGGACTCTGTTTACTTTACGATTGCTTCGTCCACTACTTCCACATCTTCTTTTTTTACGTCACGTCTTACCTCGGGAGACCCCCTGCCTGTGAGTTTGATTCTCGCAAGAAGGAGAAACAATGCAGAGTGCAGCTAGTGATCAGTCTGCAGAGACGCTCAAAGGGACAAGGGGGAAAAACACTTTTATACATTGTCAAAGGGATAGACAATAGACAAACTCTGTTGTAGGGCAGATAAAGAATTTGGTGCTAAGCAAAAACCCAGACAGTTCATGTCCCATTCAACAAAACAAAAGCAGATGTTTCTTGTAGAAAGGAGAGGTCATGCAGAAACCTCTGATATATTCACCAGGCGTGGCCTGACCACCGTCATTTTAGTAAATGTCACAGACAGTTCACAATAGCGTTATTTTTCGAAAATCAGCAGAATACATTTTCCTTTACAAGCTGTAGAGCTGAGATTACATTTAAATTATCATCTATTAATTGACAAATCTTGCAGCTATGAAAGCCCAGTAACAGGAAGTTTAAATTGGTTTTCATTGCAGAAATATGGAGTGCTTGGCTGAGTCCTTTTCTTAGAAATTTAGATTAGATTAAATAGTTAGTAGTGTTAAAAAAACAGAGGTTATGTCAAATTGCTCAGACTTAAAGTTTTGTTGTTCTTATATTTAAAGCACTCAAAGTTGAGCATTTGTATCCTTTCAAAATGAACTCGGAAGCCTCAAAATACTTCAACAAACGTCAACAAAAAAACAGATGATTTATATGAAGCTTTATTTGTTACAGTCGTGAAAACAGGAGTAAAACTAACTACCTGAAAGCTGTAGTTTTTTTAATCAAGACAACTGCCTGAGTTAAGTCTGTCAAATAGACACTATTTTCCATCCTCATTGTGGAATTCTTAATTACTACAATCAGGAATAGATTGATGTAGTCCCCCAGGCTTTTCCTGTATTACCTTGTTCTTACAGCGCAATAAGTTGTCTGCTATCAGCTTTAAATGCCAACTGTGATGAGAGCGTGCAATTAATAACACCGAGACAAGATTGATTCCAGAGAAGGGTGAGCTCTGCTGGAAAAACACCTGCTCTCTGATTTGTTCTGTGCAAGGAAACGATGGATTTAATTGACAAAAATATGGCACACACTTTACACACAATAGATACATATAAATACACATCAATTCAATTTATTGCTGCTTTAAAGAGTACTAGCAAAGAAGAAATATATCAGAGTTAAAGCAACAGTAACTATAAGTTAATTCACCTCTGTTTTTCCTCCCTATATTTGTTCTTTTATTGATCGACAGATGACTGTCTCGCTATCTGAAGATGATTACATCTAACGGTGCAAGCAAATGTATTGGTGTTATTATATAACACGTTGAGCATACATCACATTGATATCTAAATGAATAAAGTGATATCAATATTTCTGTCCTTAGTCTTTAGTAAGGCTGGGTATTGGCGAGAAAATTGTAAAGTTTGTCTTTATGCCGATGATACTAAGAGTGCATAGAGCCTGTTAGCATAGCTTCCAAGCAATATGGTGGACGTTAAGTTTCGATTCTGGGAGTGAGTTCCCACCCACTGATCTGTGATTGGTCTGTAGCTTCAGTGGTCGAAAATATGAGGAACTAGCGTTGTAGTCTCACCCCGCTAACCGCAACAGCTTCCAGTGACGCAAAAATCACTGGAAGCTCCTTTTCAGACTTAGAAATACAAAGATTTCCCATCTCAGGGGAAAATGAGGGGGGGAATCATCGACCATTCAAAAATACTACCAGGTTTCTAATGATACAAAGCTTAATGCAAATGGTTGAAGTATCCCTTTAAATGATTGAACCTAGTGTATGAGCGCTTTATTCAAAAGTCTGACCTGATGTGAGAAGTAGGCTTTCACTTTGCAGGAAATATGATAGATTCATATCGATAATTAACTGATATAAACATGATAAAAACTCTTTGCAAACACAAATAGCGTTAACAGAGGCAGAGAGAGACAGAGGCAGACGGGTGAGAGTCTGTAAAGTGATCATTTCTTCAGGAGTCAGGGAGAATTCAGCTGAACAGAGAGAAGCAGTAGCGTTCTCTGTTTCTATCACTTCAGTCATTAATGAGATCGATTATTAACCTCGGGATAAAGAGTTTTGATAATGTCTGTTTGAATTTTTCTAGGATGTGAAAATTTAATGCAGAGAATTCAGTTTTTGTGTTATTGTATTGAAGCCTCCTTTTGCTGATTATATCACAGCGCCCTTTGCTTTATTTTAGGTCCCAGTTTTCAGACTTACCGTTGTGAGCTGTTTAGCTCTGTTGGCTGGCCCTGGTCATGACCATTCTCATGTCTACAAAGAATACAAACCGTAAACAAGATCCCAAAATTTTGTAACTTCGGAAATACCGTACTAAGGTGTTAGGTAGGACTTAATGGTAAAATACGGCTTTGAGTATCACTACACCCATTTTGTGGAATCATTTTCAAATAACGGCTAAGCTGCCCTCTTGTATCCCATGGCATTTTAAAAGGTCTAATGACTGAACTTCAAAATGTGACTAATGAAACGAGGCATGGGTTTGCAGGAATTACAATTGTTTTTAACTTCTCTGTTTGATAGATTTGTACTGCCCTAGTCAAAATGCCATTTTCTCTTTCTGCTGAGGTTGAAAGTAGTGTCAGCTAGCTATCTAAGCTGCTAACCCTTAGATAATGGCTCTAATGGGAACCATTAAACTGCAGTTTAGTGCTCCTGCATGATTGGCTACTAATTATCTCCTTTTGATCCTCTCCTTTTCTATCAGGCTGTCTACACATGTCCCAATGAGCCTGCACTCAGTCAGAACGAGCTCGTTCTCACAGCGGACGGCATCATGAAGAGAGCGGACTTCAAGTGCTGCAGAGACAGCTTCCTGGAGGTAAACTCATCTGAGTACTTGTTTATTTTCATTCATTTTCTTTGCTTTCACTTTCACAGAACTTTAGAGAGCTTGGTGCTAAATGGAATTATTTTTGCAAAGGCAGGAAAATGAATATAAATGTGAAGAGGGTCATTCTATTCGATGGGAAGTTTAAGAATAGAAATCAACTCTGAAAACAATGGAACTCTATCAAGGCTGAACATACTCGGTGCTGAGTGTTTGTCTTTGTTTTGTAGTACATGTGCAGAGAGAAACACATTGTACCTTTTTGGTCTTGATTAAGAACAAACAAAAAACAAATCCTGAAAGCAGTAAAGTGTTGTTGTGCAATCTTGTGGTAACATGAGCAGTGCAGCAAAAACACACAGCCCTTTCACAGAGCACACTTTCTCTTGGCTATTGATACATCAAAAACAACAACTATAAAATTACATCAAATGCAATACAGTATGTCATACATATTACTGTGATTCTATAACAGGTGCATATTTACGGTGGCTGAGAAGTGCAAAACAAAATTACAAAGTGTGAAACACTTTTACGAAATGTAAATTTGTCTCATATTTTGAAAAACATTTTGACATTTTATAAAACTAAATTACAAAACACTTTTAACACTTTTCAGACAGTGATACAAAATCATCTTTCTGTCACCACAAACTCTGTATCACTCATAGACTGTAAAGATGACGGTATCATTCCGTATCACTGTCCGCCAAGTTTTTACGCCAAAACAAACAAAATCACCCCTCACTCAGTCACTTCCGGGTCACTTCCGGCATTTGGTACATTCCCTTTCCGTCAAGATTCGGTCGTTTGTAAATTTTTCTCTGCACTTATAAAAGTGAATCACATCTTGTAGTTTGTTTTATTTAAAATGTAAATGTGTTTTTTCCTTGGTAAAAGAGTTTTGGTTTTGCAATTTTATGTTATGAAATGAAAAAATGTTTTTCAAAATGTAAATATGTCTAAAATTTTGTTTTGCACCCCCCAGCCACTGTACATATTTGACCTGAATGAAAAGCTTCTATCAAGGGAGGACTTAAAAAAAAACACTCTATGTTGAGCAGGAATGCAGAAGGTTGACACGTTGCAGCTCCAGAAAGATATTCATTTTTTTCTTCTTACAACTAAAAGGAACAATGTGCGACTTTTTCATCCAGTAGATGTCGCCCTTGAGCACTACCATGAAACAACAAAAAAATCTGCTGTTTGGCAACACCTACGCGATACTGAAAAGTTAATGGGATCCCTCAAGACACACATTTGGGCTTCCTGAAGTTTAGGACACAGAGAAAAGGCTTTCGTTATATACAAGTTTGATTTAGTTCTTGATATTATGGCAGTAATATGTGAACCTCTTCCTCCCTTTTCGTGAAGGAGTTAACTGAGACAGGCTCAGAGAAGTACCTGGAGGTACAGTGACAAAGCATGCTGGAGTGTTTTTAATAATCTGAACTGAGAATGGTGTGAAAAAAGTTGGGACTGATAAATAATTTAAGCCTTAACCTCATTTTGTGCTTAAACATTCACCATTTGTCAACGTGGCAAGATTCACATTTTCATATGTGACTGCACTCTTTAAACTTTGTTTTAAAACAGAATGCTTAATGTGATTCATTTGGATTGTTTACTCTGTAAGTCTTTTTACTGTAAAATCTAACAACTGCATGATGTTGTTTCATGTGCCGAACAGCATAAAGTTTGGTGACACTTCCTTGTTAAATTTGAAAAGTTCTGAATGGAAAGTCTGAAACTTTCTCTTTCCCCCGACTCTAGGAGATAAAGAAATTCATCAAGAGCATCTCAGAAAGGATAAAGAAGACCAGAGACAAGTATGGCATCAACGATAACGGCACCAGCGAGGTAGACCCCACCCATAGTAAGATTATGTGCAGAACACAGAAAGCTATATTTGAAGCTCAATGTTTTTTTCTGTGCACTTTGTATTGCAGCCAAAAGTTCTCTATCAGCTGGACCGCATAACCCCCACCCAGCTGGAGAGGTTCCTTGAAACCTGCAGAGACAAGTACATGAGGTACAAAATCCACGTGTTTTATTCTGAAGGCAGAAAGAAATAACAAGGTTTGTAACTAATGCCAGTGGGCTGGTTCACAACAAAAGACAGTGTTTGTTATCTGCCCGCATCCTCGATGTAGCAGGACAGGTTGTTTGTATGTGCAAAGGCACGGCTGTTTCAAGCCTGGTCTAAGCGGAATTCACACAGAATTGAATCCCTTCCTGCAGGATTGTTAAACCATGGTAAAAACATGGTTATATTTCTTTGATTCATTGCATTTTTATTCCGTCCATAGCTTGCTTCACGGCTGAGTTTCACTTTCTCCACACTTGGAACAGAGCATTTAAAAACGAGTTACATACAAATCCTTCTCATTATCACCTTAAAGCCTGAGTTATACAGACACAGCTGTTCCCCAAACAAACGGATGAGCTGATCATCTTCTTGTTGTTTCTGCTTGTTTTTCCATTTCAGCTAGACATGAAAGTGTCAAAAGGTAATATTTCTGCTCAAATGAAACGCATGTGCCCATGCAAAGTTGTGTTTAGTGGCAGCGAGAAGATACTGATCCCGGCAGTTATTAAAACAGAGGAGGTGACATTTTCTTTGAGAAAAAAATGTGCGTCTAGAAATGAACAAATTTGGAATACCAAAGATGAAATCATATTCAGGTTGATTTGGTGGCAGCCGCATTGCAAATAATTATAATCAGAATACATGATGACTTCCCTCTTATCAAACAGAATTGTGAAAAGTGAAATAGTCATATTCATATGATCACCTGAATATGCTCAGCAGAACAGCGTGCTTTGGTGCCTTTTTCGGCTTCCTCGCTGTGACAGCGGCGTTACAGCTTTCTTTAATCCATATTCTCATCAGAAAAGAACCCAACCTCTGACCTTTTTACAGCAATAAAGAGTAGATTGTTCTGCAGGGCTACATGCATCCTGTTCCTCTCGTGTGTTAGAATCATGTTCACACTCACATTTATATTCATGAAATTCCTTCAGGAGAGGTACAGGGCTCTTGTTGGCTCGCAGCGCAAGTTGGCTGATTCATAATACATCACTAACAAATTCTTTTAGTCCTTGAAGAATGAAGCTTAGAAGACGTATATATACTCAAAAGTTGATGTGATGAGTGCAGACAGAAGGGCTAAATAAATGCAAACTTCAGGCCACCCCTGCATAAGTCAGTGCCACCCCAGTTCATAAAGTCTGGACACACCCCTGCTAATAAACCTGTGTTTGCTCTAGGACTGCTATTTGTCTTACTTCATTAATTTCTGTGAGACAAATGTCAACCTCATGGATATCCATACCATCGCTCCTGACAGACTGCCATTGCTTAACAGAAGCCATGCTAGTACTGCAGCTAAAGAAGATTTCTGGAACTGTGTTTGGACTTGTGTTCAAACCAGTCCCTTTGTACTCTGTGCTCTGATGATGCTTTGGTTCAATGCAAGCTGAAAGTCGTGTGTTTATCATGTAGAGCTCAGATGGAGCCCGGCTCAGCGGTAGGAGCTCTTTGTGCCCAGAGCATCGGAGAGCCTGGCACTCAAATGACCCTGAAAACCTTCCACTTCGCCGGTGTAGCCTCCATGAATATCACTCTGGGGGTCCCTCGCATCAAAGAGATCATCAATGCCTCAAAGAACATCAGGTAGGATTACGTAACCCCTCCGCTCCCTCTGTTTCATTATCTTCCCTCTGTCCTTATGGCTGAGGAAGGAAAGAAGAAGCTGTTTTATCTTTTCAAAGATGGCTCATGGATCCAGCTCAGACATCCCTGCAGCTCTTTAAAGGGCCTAAACCTCTTTCAGTGAAGCATCATTTGAATCACTAATGTGTGTTAAGCGGAATGAGCTCATCAGGATTGGCTCGTTGTTTCGCAGCAGTGAAAACACATCTAATTGGTTTGGATTAATCTGTTTCACACCTCTCCTCCCTTCTCAGCACACCTATAATCACCGCTCATTTGGATGTGGAGGATGACGCTGACTTCGGGAGGCTGGTGAAGGGAAGGATTGAGAAAACTCTGCTGGGAGAGGTATTTCAACCTGCTGCATTTTAAAAAAAAACACTGCTTTTATAGGGCTGATACATCAAAGGAGCATACTCAAAGGATGCGGGGGAGCTTTAAATGGGGAAAGTGTGAGAAGTGGAAGTAATGAGCTCTTATTGAAGCTGATATGTTTTATTTTCCTTGATAGATTTCTGAGTACATCGAAGAGGTCTTTCTACCTGACGACTGTTTCATCCTGGTGAAATTGTCACTGGAGAGAATCAGGCTGCTGCGACTAGAGGTATCACATCTCTCTGATTTTTTTTTTTTTTTTTTACTCATTCTTCAAAACCGTCTTGTATTAAAGCTCTGGTTTGCTCCAAGTTACGTTGAACTTTTTGCTTTGCTACCACTCCTGTCAGCTTTGAAAAGATCATTTACCTAAATAATTGCTGACTCAGTGGAACCTGGAGACGTAGCTACAATTTTTACTCTCAATTTCCATTTATTACATTTATGCATTCCATAAATGTTAATGACTAGTTTAAAGGCAAAAACAGTTTCATCAGTTTTCATCCTGCGCTCCCCGCCGGGGTCCTGCATCATCATCCCGCCTGGGTTTATTTCTGCTTTAATAACGCTGCTTGCAGTGTATCATCTCTTAGTCGTTTATGTTATAATGAACGTTAAAGACTATGCTCAAACAAGAAAAACTCAATAAAAATAAAATCCTGTGACGTTACTACTTGGTCAGACCAGTAGCCAATAGGGGTTCAGTAAGGGATAATGTATAGTGAGCAGAGTAGAATGGAACCACAACAGGGTGAGCAGGACCCCGACACAAGTCTTGGCCTCTGACAGGGGTTCCCAAACTTTTCCGTGACCCCAGTAATAAGGGTGCCAGAGATTGGGGAACACCACTGCCCCTATAGATCGTTGAGACCCTCACCCACTCATTTCTCACTTCCAGACTACACTACACTCCTGTAACAGTTTCATCTATGTCACCATCCAAAACACTCAAGAAACTTGATTATATCCAGCGTTCTCACGCACTCCCACAGCCGTGATCACGACCCCCGTCCTTCATAACCTCCACTGGCGCCCCATCCCACATCGTATCAAACTCAAACTCCTCATTTTACCTGCTTTTTGTAACATAGCAATAAGTAAGGTCTTTTTACCTGCTCTTTTGTAATGTTAACAGACAAAGAGTAAGGTCTTTTACCTGCTTCTTGTAAAGTGTCTCGAGATAACACTTGTTATGAGTTCACGCTATACAAATAAAAATTGATTGATTGATTGATTATCCCCTACAGCCCTCCATTACCTGGCTCCTGTCTGAGCTCCTCCACCAGCACACCCTCAAGTCTTCTAATGCAAACACCCAACACCCATGTTTAGCTGACATGTCCAGCTAAACAAATAGTCTTCCATTATCTATAGTTAGAGCTGCGTCCATGGCAACGGCTGATGTAGCAGCTTTGTTAAAATGAGCTGAGCTAGCCGTCATTGCTCACACTACCGTGAACTCCTCTGATGGGGGAAGCGAGACGAGGTAAACACATCCTCATGAATCACCGCAGAAACTGAACGACTTTTTCTACTTAATCGCTGTCTGACTCAATTCCGTTTTTTCTCCCCCCATTCCCCCTGCTCTTTAGAAACACCACCATAACCCAAAACACCCTCTGTTGAGTTTCATCTTAATGCACCATCTTCAGTTTTGGATGTTTTTCTCTCAGTGAAAAGCCTTTGCGTCTTTTAACCTCTTTTCACAGCTGTTCTCTTCTCCTTTCTTTATTCACACAGTAAACACACCAATCTGAAAATGAACCGGATTTTATGATTAGTTTGTCCTCGCGTGTCTGTGATTAAAGCCACATCTTTAGAAACAACCTACCTGTACTTTATAAATTAAAAGTTTCTTCTTTTCCCTATATAGCGTGCTCTCGAGGGATAGCAGACCTTTTGTTCAGTGTAAACGGCCAATCAGAGTAGAGTATAACACAGCCATGTGATAATGTAAGTCATCCAGCTTAACATTGAACAATAGTTTGATTTGAGTATGATTGAAAATTCCATTCAAACGGTGGCCAGCTTTATTTTCCCATTGGAACCCTCTTTTGTGTAAAAGCCACATAAACCTTACCATCCAATCAATATCAAGTCTCGACAGAGTCTTGTTTCAGTGGGAGGCGAAGACACAAACACAACAAAGAGGACGACATGGGAGATGAGTTTAAAAAGATACAGTATTGATTCATTGCTTCTTTCTTTTCCTTTTGTCCATTCACATGCTGAGAATAACAGTGATACCTTTGCCTTTCATTTCTTAAACCTGCCCTTCAGGTAAACGCAGAAACGGTGCGTTACTCCATCTGCATGTCCAAACTCCGAGTGAAGCCAGGAGACATCGCGGTGCACGGCGAGGCGGTGGTGTGCGTGTCCCCACGGGAGAACAGCAAAAGCTCCATGTACTACGTGCTGCAGACGCTGAAAGAGGATCTTCCTAAGGTGTGATGTTTGAAAGCTGGGAGTGTTTGTTTCATTCTGCCTCTGTTCAAGACATTTTTATTAAAGACTGAAGTAAGCAATCGATATCGACGAACATAAACACTTCACATTTCAGCAGCACTTAAAGAATATCCAAGGGCATCAAATGTTATCAAGTGATGCTCATCGGCCCCTTCAAAGTGTAGACCGATGATTTCATACCAGAAAGAAAATGTGAGACTTCAAATGTAGTAGATCTACCCCCCCCCCCAAAAAAGCAACAGAGAAGTTTGTTTGACAGTCTTAACAAAAAGTACGTCATTTAACATCAACTGTAGACATCACTGCAATTCAAAGTAAGTCCCTCCTCAATTTGAATGTATTATAAAACACTCAAAATCAAGCAAAACAATTTAATAAATTGTTCCAGCATCTTCTATAATAATATATTTGATTTAAGGTTGCCTCTCAGGACCCTCAAGGTCACCTCAAAAATACAATCAAAATAGGGCACATCTAAACCTTTCTTCAGCTGTCCCGTCCAATAAAGACAAAAATCACCCCAAAATATCAACAACGATATAAAATACAAGGCAGAAACGAGACGATGCCTTTTCCTGTATTTGATTGCGTGAAAAGCAGGACAGGGCATCGCGTTGTTTCTACAAAAATGTCAAAAAGGCACGCACACCCGGGAAAGTTTAAGTACTGGGTGCTGGACAAAAAAACATCCAAACAGACATTCATCAGACATCTAACCCCTGTCTGATGAAGGGCAACGGCCCGAAACGTTACATGTGATATTCCATTAAATTCCATTTAATTGCAGCAGCTTCTGGTGTGTGGACTCATCGTATTGTTTCTGCCATTGTTACAGTTCATAAAAGGTTCTAAAAAAGGTGAGTTTTGAGACATGATTTAAAAAGAGGGTGACCTCCTTAATGCAACGGGGACCTCAGAGGAAATCTGCAGGAAATAAAGAATGAATGTACGTCATTGTGATGACTAACACTCTTAGTTCTCTGTATTTGAAAATGTACCTTCCACATCAAACAGACTATTGAACAGTGGAGCTGTGAGATACTCACATTCCTTCCTGAATATTTCCTGTTTTTTTTTTTTAAATATATTTTTATAAATGCTGGCTTCGTTCTCATTCAAGGTGGTGGTTCAAGGTATACCTGAGGTCTCCCGAGCCGTCATCCACATCGACGAGCAGACCGGCAAGAACAAGTACAAACTCCTGGTGGAGGGGGACAACATGAGAGCCGTCATGGCAACGCACGGAGTTAACGGGAGCAGGACCACTTCAAACAATACATACGAGGTACCAGTGTAGGGAGGTTTGAAGCCGGTCGAGCCGTAGATTAAAGTAGACCCCTACGTATGCCCTTGTCATGATTGATCTTCCCTGCAGCTGCCACATGAAGTCTGGGACTGAAATGGCACCCATGACAGATGGTATGGATCGGTCTGAAATGCTAAACCACTAAATGAAATGTTGGGCCGAGGGGAATTTAATTTAAAAAATCTATTTATTTTATGCAAATCTGATGAAACCTGGTTTCTTAAATACCAAAAGAACATGTTCAAACAAAGACTAGCCATTTTTACAAGTGAATTGTGCTTGTTTCTATTCAACTGTCCCTTTATATAGCTAAACCAGTCTCCTGTAGGTAAAAAAAACGGAGCTGTTGGTTGTGATATCAGACTGTAGACTTGTTAATTGTAGCCTCACAGTGATACTGTGCCTGGGCTTGACTCCCTCACGTAACATCAATCAATCAATCAATCAATCAACTTTTATTTGTATAGCGTCAACTCATAACAAGTGTTATCTCGAGACACTTTACAAAGAGCAGGTAAAAAGACCTTACTTATTGTTATGTTACAAAAAGCAGGTAAAAAGACCTTACTTATTGCTATGTTACAAAGATCCGGCCTATCCATCATGAGCACTTTAGCAAAGTAGCAAAAGTTACAGTGGTAAGAAAAAAACTGCCTTATTAAAAGGCAGAAATCTTCGGCCGGATCCCTGGCTCATGACGAAACAGTCTTCACAGGCCTAGACTGCGCCGGGCTTGGAAACATGAGCAGGTGTTTGTAGAAGTTAACGGGTGTTAGGTGGGGGTTATTTCTGTAGCAGATGAACAATCGTGAAACAGACTGTGGATCGTCTTAGATTTATTCAGCCGTGGTCAGACAACACAGAGAGAGAGAGAGAGAGAGAGAGAGAGAGAGAGACTCAAGGTCTAAGTCTATTCTTAAAAATACAGACTGTATCTGCCTCCCGGAAGACAATTCCAGAGGAGAGGAGCCCGATAACTGAAGTTTTCTGGACAGTAGGAAAACCCATTACAAACAACTCGGCATTGAAGTGGAAAAATCCAGTCAAAACGATGTTCATTGTTCAGCTGGAGTGCGTTGAAAGAACTCGCCTTTTCTGTCAATCACAGCAGCTTTATTGTAACTGACTGTGTGAGTGTGACGTATTTCATAATACGTGCACTCACTGACCTTTTCTTCCTGTTAGCCGGTCCCGTAAAAAAATTATGATTTCACAGCAGGTTCGACCCGCTCCTTTTCAGTTTCCTTGAGTGCTTTATTGAAAACCATTCTTCTGTCCTCTGGAACTGAAAACCTGTGAAAAACACCTGTGGAAAAGGTCAGCTGCTCTGCTGAGAAATGGATACTTTGAAATATTAAAAAGCCAGAGAACTTTCTTTGGATACTGTTGCCTTGAATAATTGCTGTGGTGTCTGTGCAATGAGGGAGATCAAAACAGCAGTGAACCTTTTAAGTGGCAGCTCCACTTTTTGGACACATCCTTTTAGCTCAGTATGAAGCAAGAAGAAGTAAAAGCAAAAGGTATTCAGAAACCTAACAGAATAACCTTGGTTCAAAAGTTACCTAAAATGGACTTACCAAACCAACCATGTGATTTTTTTTTTTTTTTGCAAGGTTGAAAAGACTTTGGGTATTGAAGCTGCTAGATCCACCATCATCAACGAGATCCAGTACACCATGGTGAACCACGGGATGAGCATAGACCGGCGTCACGTCATGCTGCTGGCGGATCTCATGTCCTACAAGGTATGACCGTTGATTGTAAGTCAAGATAGACAGCACCTCCCTCCTCCCCGCCTCCTCCTGTTGAAGGAATGTGAAGCCAAAATAACGCCACCGTCTTGTGCTCTGCCTGTGACATCATTTGGAACTAGAATCTGTGGAGTCGGGGTTTTGACGTCCCGCCTCTTCTGCTAACCAAAACACACATTGAACTTTGAAGCAAACCTGTAGCGTCATTGTTAGCTACCTGTTCCTCCTCTCCTCTGCTAACCCAGTAAGGAGCGCTGCATGAGCCTCATTTGTCAACAGAGCTGTCAATCATGGAGTTACAGCTCCTTTTTACAGCATCAAATAGCTACATAAAACTAAACTTCTCAGGAAAAAAATAACATTTTGACATACATAGATCAGCACAATATGAACTTAGTATAAAGACAGAAACCATGTTTGAGAGAAAAGTATTGATTTAATCTGTACTTTGACCCTTGATCCTTCTGTGAACATAGAGAAGGCGGGCCTTAAGGAGAGGAGGCGGGCCTTAAGGCCTATACTTCACATTGTCAGTAGGGGAAGCTGTCATATCTTCTTTTTTTTTTTATACTGACTTTGGATATGACCATAGCAGTCAAAGTATTTATCTCCATAGTGATGTTTTTCTTGTCTTGCTGCATGTGGTTGTTTTTCATTTAAGGGGGAGATTCTCGGGATCACCAGGTTCGGTTTGGCCAAAATGAAGGAGAGCGTCCTCATGCTGGCCTCCTTTGAGAAAACGGCCGATCATCTCTTTGACGCCGCCTACTTTGGTCAAAAAGACTCCGTCTGCGGTAAAATGCTACATCACCTTTATAAACAAATGAACTCTGCTCTTTTCCTTTCTTTGGCTCTTAACATTTCCTGTGTTCCTGTCTCAGGTGTTTCTGAGTGCATCATTATGGGGATTCCAATGAATATCGGAACAGGACTCTTTAAACTCCTACACAAGGCGGACAAGGATCCCTCTCCAGTCAAAAGACCTCTTCTCTTTGACAGCCCAGACTTTCATGTACCTCTGATTAGGTAGCAAGAAGAAAAGAGAGCACGTCCCCCCCCCCCCCCCTCTGAAGCCTGCTGTCTACACAGGTTGACATTATTTTGAGAAAAATCAGAAGTGCCTGCAGAAGTGTCAGATAATTTGCTCCTTTGGGATCCTAATTTCCAACGGGTTGCCGTCTTTCTTTTCTGCCATGACATTGCTTATGCAGATGCTGCAATTTTCATTTCAAGAAGAAAGCTTATTAGCATGTAGGAGATGTTAAAGATGCTCATCGTGTTCAGTTAGAACTTTGTAAACTTTGAGGACAAAACTTCAGTACTTGAAACCTTTTTCTGTTTTTTACATTTCTTTCTGGCTTATTGTTTGTATAACGGTGTGTTTCCTCTGTTACTGTCATCTTTTGTTCCCTCAATAATGGCACCTAACACTGGTTGTTGTTTTTTTTTTTTGCAGTGTTTTGTGTGTGCAGACTGCAGACTTAAGATGACCTCTTGATCATGAAGTAGATCTCCTCATGTTTGCCTTGTTTGTGTGTTCATTGCATTATAAACTGCTTGTTTGTTTGCATAGGAGCTTAAATGAGAAAAGTTGACTTTTCACTCACACTTGCAAACGTGACATCAGGAATGGGGTTAAGTTTGTCTTTTTAGAAACGTATTTGTTCTGCAGACGTCTGTTGAGGGTTGAAATCATCCAAACTTCCTGGAAGCAGTTCATATAATATAATATTGTACATAATGTAATAAAAATACATGAACTAGAATATCTTATATCTTTTTTTCTTCCATATATAGAGGGAATTTAACATGTAAAGCCAGAATAATAGATTGAAAACTGTTGGCCAAATTGTTTTTCAACATCATCACACCCATCATTTATGGAAGCAGTGTTAGTATAAACATATTAAACATACAATCAACACACAGCATTTTGATGTCTTGACAGGTTAGCCACATTGGCTGAAAGGCTTGGGGGGGGGGGATGTGGTTTGCCAGTTGATTGAATAATCTATATAGTCTGTAAGGATATAAGTGATTCCCTCAGATCTATTCTGGTCAGACCCAGAGATTGATTTAAGTGTTTTTTTTCCACACTAGAGTGATTGTCCTTAGCCTTCTAGCTAAGTGAACATCCATTCCTCGCTGATGGCTTTAATCATCCTTTAAGTTAAAAGCCCAGAAAGATTAAAACATTTTTACGCTTTCAAATTTTCTTTCGGGTTTAAATTAGAACAAAGCTTGTTCATCATCAGCTCCTTTTTCCCCTCTTTTGTGAGTAGATTTTCTTGGGAATATTGCCCATGTGCACTATAAGCAGTCTACAAACCTTTCTGCACTACACCTTGTTTAATTTCCTCACAACATGCATACAAATTAGAGTTTGGAGTGGTAATTTGGAAACTGTTAATTCATTATGGGTGTGTCATTCACTGCTCATTTCCCAGTCAGCCAAAAACTTCCGACGGTCCCAGATACTTGCAGGCTGAAATGCCAACTACTTAATAAAAGAAGTGATAGTGACTTCCCCCCATGGTTAATTACAGCAGTGAGAACAAGACGCAGAGGCATCATTCTGTTGCTATATTAATGACTTGAGTTCTCTATGCGGTGAATATCGCCATGGTGACAGTTTGTTCCCCGTGAAACATTGAGCCCTAATAGAGTGAAGCTGAGTGTATTACAGACACCAGACACATCTCACCTGAGAGGATTTTTTTTTCAACAAATTATATACACATTTTATTTAATTAATTTCAAAATGCATTGATGTTACATCCACAGGAAAAACAAATGGATATACAAGCAAGGACAAAAATATATACGTCATCTTGTAAAGCAGCATCTTGTACCAAAATATATAATTCAGCATTTCATTTAGATATATATTCTTTTTTTTTTCAAGGATAATTATACAAAAGCCTTACATGGCTATATACATCCAGAGATTCCATTTTATTAAGTCCCTCTCTTTTGAATACAGCCCTCTTTATTAAAAAAAACCCTCGAGTTTAACCCATTGTGCCCAGAAAAAAACAAAACATTATACTTCATCCGTATTGAATGTTAGGAAATATATATCTTTAATCTCCAAGAAATGGCCAATTGTATAGGAGGTGACTTCACATCCAATGATTTACCTTTTTTCAAAAAGGGAAATGAGCCCAAAAAAAGGGAAATTCTTGTCAATGTGATTTTAGGAATAATTTCTAACCAAAATGCCAAGAACTGTGGATAAAAGCTAAGCTGTCACTGCCCAACATCATTACAGAACATACACTGTAACAAAATGTACAAGAAAATGACACGATACGGCACCATCAAACAAATACAATATGGGCCCATTTTTCCTCGTATGTGTCCATTCAGTGGTCGTAAGTTTCCCGTTCTTGTGTCTTTTGTGTCGGCCGTGATTTTTTTTCCTGATATCACATCAAACAGTCGCTTTTCATGAATGAGTGGCTTGAACTGTATCAAATAC
Source organism: Labrus mixtus (assembly GCF_963584025.1). NCBI lineage: Eukaryota > Metazoa > Chordata > Actinopteri > Labriformes > Labridae > Labrus > Labrus mixtus. The sequence continues at coordinate 8,360,107 of NC_083632.1, forward strand.
CCTTTAAACATTACTAGTTTGGCACAAATGCAGACATACATATATATATATATATATATATATATATATGTATGTATACATATATATTTGAACTTTTTCACTTTACAGTTGAAATAGTGGACGACATTCTTTGAAACAATCCATTTCGGTTCACGTGATTTCCATGCATATTTAACCCTGTTTTTAAACCTTAAGGCATGCAGTCGTCTCTGTCGCCCTTTACATATCAAAACATGTGCAAGGGTGAAGTTTGCAGGGATGCCCTTTCCAATTAAGCAGTAAAAATCTAAACTGTATGACATGATACAACCTGTTTAAAAACTGAAGTAACCTGAATTGTACTGAGGTTCATGTTGAATAGCTTACTTCAGTAATCCATATTAAGCAGTGCAGTAAAAGCACATATGTCATCCTTTACTGTTAAACGAAGACTTGTCCATGTGCTCTTTTCAAAATGGTTCAGTTATGAAACAGTACTAAGTTCTCGCTTAGATGTTAATCACACTTTCTTTGATGCATTACTAAATGTAGTTTTCCTAGACATCCCGGTAGCAATTATCCCACCATTCTGACAAATTGGTCTGCCACTGTATGACAGCAGAGTCAAACGCCCTCTCTTCAAAATTCCTCCATTTACTTCTCTGACCAGAATGGGAGAAAACACTAACTCCTGGCACTGCAGAGATGCAATAATCTGTATTTTTCAGTCTTAAAACACATCTGCTGGTTTTGAATTTGCATCTGATACTTGTGCAGGTGGTTCATTCAACACTGGAACTGATGGTCTGTGTTTTCTCATTTCACTTGAGAGGAGCTGTTTGCAGGCAGCTCTGTTTGGATAGTGGAGATTTTCTCTCCTATTATTTCCAGAGTGCTCTCTCTTGGCATTGAATTCGATTGGCCTTTATCTGCAGAGTTCTGGTTCGAGCTGTTGCCTTCGTCTGATTCAAGGAAGGCTTCTCTGCCTTGTGGTTTAATGAACTGCATGTTTAGTTTGGGCCCAACTGCCGGGCCGCCTGGATGGTTGGGTTTTCTGATCCAGTGAGAGAGAGTGGAGACGCAGTTCTTCTTGAAGTTCTCGTTCATGAAGGCGTACACGATCGGGTTGTTGAAGCTGTTGGAGAAGCCGATGGCCTGAAAGATGGCGACGATCATGTTGAGTGTCACCCCGTCGTATTTCTTCTCCAGGTCGTCTGGACAGGGAAACACAAAGATGAAAACTTCAGCTTAAGAACTGCACAGAGACTTTAGACAAATGGAAACAGCATAACAATTCATCAGTGGATTGATAACCAAACCTTCAATTTAATATGATATATAGAACTGCCATAATATGACCACTGACAGGTGAGATGTACTACATTGATTATATTGATTATGTCATCAAATTGAGTTGGTGGGATATGTTAGGCAAGTGTAAGGATGTGAATGAATTTAACAAGGGCCAAATTGTGATGGCTAGATGACTGGGTAAAAGCATCCCCAAAACATTAGCTCCTGTGGGACGTTCCCGGTCTGCACTGGTCAGTATCAACCAAAGGTAGTCCAAGGAAGGGAAACCTCAGAACTAGCAAACAGGGTCATAGGTGGCAGAGACTCATTGTTGGACGTGGGGAAGGGATCCTGGCCCTCGTGGCCTGAAGAACTGCTCAGGTTGCTGAAAAAAGTTCATGCTGGTTGTGATAGTAAGGTGCCCATGTGGACCTTTGTCCACTGGTGAAAAGCACCTCAATAGGCAAGGGAGTATATCAACACTGGCATCATTGATCTTTTTTTTTTATTTTTTTTTTTTACTTTATGTCAAAGGGATGTTTTCCACTTTCATAAATAGGTCTTAAGAAGTTGTTTTATTTGTAACTGACTGTATTAAACTGGCCTATAATATTGTCTCATGTAGATATATTGATTGCATGACACTGGACTGAACTGCACACTTTGTGATATCAGAAAATATCCTATGACAATCAAAAGACTCAACATGTCATGCTATCATGCTAATTCTTGTTTTTGACACTATTAGGCTCCAGTGATACTCACAGTACTCAAACAGCATGTGGACTGTGTGGAAAGGTGCCCAGCAAATGGTGAACAGCAGAACGATTGTGACCATCATTTTCACAGCTCTTTTCTTTTTCCTGTTGAAGGTGAAGACAGACAGAGAAGAGAACCCGGTGACAGAGGAAATGTAAAAACAGAAGAATGGTTTATTACAGTATCAGGGTAACAGGTGCAGCTTACTACACTAATGATGGAACTCTTTCAACTACATTTCAATCAATCAGTCAATTTTTATTTGTATAGCGTCAACTCATAACAAGTGTTATCTCGAGACACTTTACAAAAAGCAGGTAAAATACCTTACTCTTTGTCTTTTAACATTACAAAAGAGCAAGAAAAAAGAGAAAATCAGAACCCTGGCAGTCATCACACCTAATTGGACAGAATCAGTTGAACTCTGGGCCTAATATGGAAAGGTTAATGCTGACAGTGCCTTATCACGATTCGTTCCCTGGTCATCAAACCAATTAAATGCTGAAAGTCATCTCTTTGTTGTCTCCTGGATCCGGTTGTTCAAAAGGTTTAATCTGGATATGAATGATACCAATTTGGGAGTCCACTTTTTAGCTATCTGATCAGAAAATCCAGTTAGAGACATTTAAAGGTGACCAAATCTGGATAATAAGTGTCAAAATGGGACAACATAACACATACTTTGTCCACAGGGGAGCCAAAATAAAAGAAATAGCAATATAGCCTGGCAGTTGTTTTCAATTTAATATATTATGTTGTATTAATGGCTGTTTGATGGAATATTTTGTGAGGTCAAAACCCTTTTTTTTTTACCCACAACCCTATTATCTTCCGTGTCACCGACGTGATTCAGAAATTCATTTACAAAATATAAAATTGTCTAAAGTTTCAACGTCTTGTAAAAATGTTTTTCTTTTACCTACTTCTACCCAACAACATGCCGACTATGGAGGGAGTGATGTCATGTGTTTGGCCTCAAGTGACACCAGACGGCTATTCCAACACAAGTCAAAGTGAAGTAGCTGGGGTTGGCAGCTGCTGTAATAGCATATTTTCTGATAACTAGATATGCCTCAATGCAGATAAGCAGGAAAGCTGTAAATCAAGATGCCGGCAGCTTGTGTTGCCCTTCAGCTATAGACATCAACATGTTAATATCTGACATTTTGAACGCATGCCTGTTATATTTCCTTCCCACAATTGTTATTTGTCCTACTACAGACATTCAACCTTCTGTAGGGAAGTTGGGTAAACAGACAGTTTTTTTTTTTCCAATCCTGAAGCATAAATATAATTTATTTGGCATCTTGACAAACTTTAACTTCTTAACCATGTACAGTAAAACACAGCCTTGTATTTTTCACAACATCTCCTTAGCTCTCCTAAAAATCTGTCTGTTGAGGGTTTTTTTTTTCTTCCTCCTTAAATACCACATTGACATGGTGAGTGGGTCCCATTTGTAATGTAATAATTTGATCATGTTGCAGAATTTCAATGTCGTTCCTCTCTTATTAGGTGTTCAGACGCAGACGACACTGGTCTGCAATGAGAAGGGCTAAGTGTCCTGGGATTCTTATTATTAACATGTTTTGGCTTCAGTTTTCTATATTCATGTCTAGGGATAGTGTTCTTCTAAGTGGAGATCCTGAACCGCTGTAGGGTCACCAGTTGGTGCAAGAGCGGGCCCCAGAAACTTGGAGGGAAGGCAGGGAAAATGGAACTAAAATAAAGAATTAACTAACAACATGTTTTTAGAAAATGACAAACAATTGCCACCAGAATTGCATTATGGCCTACCAGTTAGCCCCTTTTCAATCCACACAACCTCTATTTTTCTCTGTGCAACATCAAGCCACATAAAATTGCAATTAGCATACTACCAGGACTAAAAAGGGCCCCACAGAACACTTCTGCCAGCAAACATCTTGCCCCTTACTTACGGATTCTGCATTCAGAATTCATATTTTAACGTTATTAGGTTAAATTATGACATCATCGTGACACACCTTTTTAATAACGTACCTTGAGATCTTATTGATCTCCCTGTGGTTCATTGTGTCCAGGACTGATGAGTCGCCCACCCTCTTGCGGATCCACAACTCAATCCCGATGCGTGTGTAGAGGAACAGCATGGCGGCCAAAGGCAACAGGAACAGAGCCACCATGATGAAGGTCGTGTACACCTGCCTGTGAGTAACAGAACTCCAACTCTCCTGGCAGCAAATGTGGTAGTGGTCGTACAAGAAGTCGTACTTCACCTTTAAGAGAGGAGGGAGAGAGGCTCAAAGTGCTTTGATGCTAATTAAGAAACATAAAGGAGCTCTGGCTGACAGGGTGGTATTTATGTGAGGCTTTGTGACAGCTATTGCTCAGCACCTAAACATGGCAAACCAACTCTTTGATTTCTATTTTACGTTAGGTTTTTCAGCATAATAGGCCAGCTGACTGACATAAATTGTCCTTTAGTTGCAGAATCTTATAATATGTCATTGCAAATTTTCAAAAGTGGAATGAATGATAAAAATCACAGCTCCTAACTTTTAATGCACTCACTGGATATTATTGGTTCAATATTGATTGCACATCTCTGCTGGCACTAAGAACATATTTGCCATAGTCTTGTCATTCTACTTTAGTTTAAGCACTGTGATTCCTAAAATACCACATTCATGCACATACTTTCACATTTAAGTTTACTGTTTAGCATGTGAGAGATTAGTTTGAGTGTCACTGCAGCAGCCAGAGCTTTAAAGAGGACATATTATACCCCCTTTTCTACCTTTTAAAACAGTTCCCTGTGATCTAAATGAAACATCTGTGCTGTGCTTTGGTCAAAATATAACATGAATCAAGCACCAGAGGCGGTTTGTGACCCTGTATAAACCAGCTCTCTCAGAACGCTCTGTTTTGGTGTGTGTGTCTCTTTAAATGCAATGAGCCACCCCCAGAGTTTTCCCGGAAGACATCACTCTGTAGCGAGAATAAAAATGGCGGACCTGCGCAAAATGTTTTCCTCTAGGGGTGGAGTCCATGGGTGGAGATACCAGGGGAGGGTAAGGGATTTTTTTTTTTTTTTTTTACCAGAATCCCACTTGTGACATCACAAGTTGAGCAAGTTTTAAACTGAGCACTTTTCTCTGTGTTGTAAGACTTGTGCAGACCACAAACAAAACACTGGATGGGTTTATTTCACATTTTGTGGGTTGGTAGACACTCAGGTTACCCAAATATATGTTCAAAACACTGTAAAAGTGGATTTTTCATAATATGTCCCCTTTAAAGATCAGGCCAAACCCATCTTTATCAGAATCACTTAAACAAACCCTGATGTTACAGGGCTTTTCTATCAAGATACAAACATTACTTGGGTGCTATCCACATTCTTCTATGTTAGAAAAAAACAAAAAATGACAGCCACCATTGTCAACAATTAAAAGCAGTGTTTTGTCAGTGTGTGCCTCAAAACAAGATTAGTTCTGTAATTAAATTACCAGTGTGCAATTACATGTATACTTCCATGATTACCTTTTTAATTCTTTGTCACAAAGCAAACAAACACACTTAAATAATGCCAATCTGGCTAACCTGGCTCTCTGTGTCTCTCAAAACATTATTAAATTAACTCGAGGCAATTCATTATTTCTGTCGATGTTTACGATGTTCTGAAAGCTTCTGTGTTGGGTACGTTGAAGATTGCCCTGAATTGTTTTGACCTTCCCCACTTACCTGGAGCTGTTGTACAAATAGCATGGGTGAGCCCACCATCACTGAGGTGAGCCACACCAGCCCTGCAGGACACACATAAAATCATCAGTTAAAAGCTGCATTAAAAAACAGAAACGGCACTCGCAGGAGCATCAGAGGAAATAGAAAGAGGGCAGTATTAGAGTGCTGCTCGTGCAGAATAAGCTATTACCAGCTCTACAGCTCTCCCTCTCTCCACTTAATTACAAGCTGAAAGTCCAGTTTAATACAACAGGATATAAGTAGGAGTAAGGCTGCTTCTATTTAAAACCATCAAATCCTGTCCCTTTTTTCCTTCTTATTGTGCACAATTTAGTTACATTCTGTCTCAGTGTTAAAAGGACAGTTTGTCTTAAACCAAAATGAATCATCATATATATGAGTTAAGACACATCATTGATGATGTAAATTAGTCCTCCTAGATGTCTCCAGTGAATTATTCTGGTAGATAGCAGCCAATCACCCTCTCTGCAAAGCGTGTTCCTCTCAACAGCCTTCGCCTTCAAGGAAGTCTTTTGTACAAGGCCAAAGACTTGTGCGTTATGAAGAGAAATCCTTTGTAGCATATGTCTACTGGCATATTTCACTGATTGTATAATTACTGATTGTGTAATACATACTCATCTATACTTCTGCAAAGATGGGCAGATATCTGCCTCTAGTGAAAATACATCTACCTGATTAATCTACAAGTCAGGCTCTAGCTGAGGGGTTTGTGAAATATTTGCTCTATATAAAAGTACATGTGACTTTTGCATACATGAGTACTTTGGGGATTAAATAGAATAAAGATAATGCATCATATCAGGCCAATCATCCCTTGTCACAAAAAGGAGAACCATCTCTCTGTCATTTACCAAATTTGAATTTGTGTTTTCTAGACTGGTAGAGTTTTTCTGTTGGGATTTCAATTCCATCTGTATGTTAAAATCACAGCAGAGAGAGCTGCGGAGGCATCACAAAGTGGGCTTTCCCTTTCAAACTCTGCTGCTGAACAACACTGCTCAAAGGATTCAGGCAGGGATCAGGGCAACCATTATGACAACGAGTGTAATGAAAGAAACAGCTGAAGCAAACCTGTATGGTTTTCAAGCAAAATGAGTGACTAATCTCCCTCTGTCTGGCCACTTGTAAGCTCACTTGAACTCCGTACGTGTATACAACATGCACATTAACATCACAACCCTCTTACATGATCACTGACATGCAGCCTGAAGCCTTCTCAGTAAGAGTCTGCACTGCAGAGACAATAACAACAAGCATTTTTGCACAAGTACAATCTTAGCATTATTAGATCCTATATGCATAAGCACATACTTTTATTTAATCATTGCAGCGCTTCAATTGTCAAAGAACATACTTTCCCTGGCACACACAGAAACACACCCTCACCTGAAAGTTTAATAAGCCACACTCATTATACCCTTGTGCCCTCCTTGACCATAGTTTTGGTCATTTAAGTTTCCTTTTCTACATTCATCTTGGCTGTAATAGAGATTGGTAGTTTTTATTGAAGTTTAGATTCTTAATGAATTGTAATTACAAAACCTCTCCACACAGTTGCCTCCTTCTTGACCAAAGTTTGGCCAATTAACTTCCTTTGAAACCACTTTTTTTTTTCAATCTGCCTTGACGTGAAGGGTGAAGGTGATTCTCAATTCCATTTCTATTTTTAGTTTGAGTTGTGCACGCTCAGGCACATCGCACATGCACGCACAAGCATGCAGGCACAGGCGAGGGAATCAGGGAGCTTTTAATTCCCATGGCATTTCTTCATAGCTTTGATTGATCGGCAGTAGCTTTGTCTGTAGGGACTTGTTTTGGGATCCTGAGAGGTTTGTTTTATGCGTGCACACTGGGGAATCAAAGAGCTAGTGATTCCCATGGATTTTTTTTTTCATTTTCTCTGATTCGATCGGCAGTCGCTCAGTGTGTACGGACATTGGGAACCAGAGTGTCAACGATTGAAATCCAAGTACAGATCAAAGTATAGAAATTGGTCTGGTTGCTGGATGCCATGGGAATCACAATGCTGGAGAGGTGCCATGACGCTTCACAAATACTGCCGAGATGCCCTTGAAAGGAGCGGCCCCCTGTGTGCAGCCCCTCACTCTGACATCTCTACAGTGATGCATTCCACAGGTCCTGTTTGTGCATTTGTGTATTTCGGTATTATGTGTGTATGTGTACCCTTTATAAATAAAGTATATATTATATATGTATTCATGTGTCTTTCAAGTAAATGGATCAGAGAGTCCAATCCCCTCCATGTAAATTTAGATGTCAAAGTGCCCCCTTGCCTAACATCAACATCATCAGCTTTCCAATGACAATTTTCCGCTCAGTGAATTGCAAAGTGCAAAAATCTAAATAGCAATGCAGACAGCAGGAGTTTGTGTATGCAGGTGCAGTGTATACCAGGGGGAGTAAAATAACTTTACCAGAGGGAAGGTGGCATGTACATACTTTAGTTATAGGAGGAAATTACAGACTATTTTAAATCTGGCAACGCACCAAAACGAAAGAGAATGCACCAAAATCAATGTTGTGGGTTATCATTGACCCATGACAGACTGGGATAACATTAGTAGAAAAATCTTATTACCTGTTAGCATGTTGAAAATGTTTTTTGTTTTGTGGTATAGGATTCGAACGGAATGTAAAGGGTTAATATTTGATTGAATAATGATTTAATTTAATAAAAGCATTTTACTAAAAAGAATGGAGTGACGACCCCTAGAGGAGGAAATTAAGGACTTTTTAAGAAGAATCTGACATTGCACCAAAAATACCCATAATGCACCAAAATCAATGTTGTGGGTTAGCATCGACCCAGGTCAGACGGCGATAATAATAGTAGAATGATCTTATTATGTTAGTGTGTTGAAAATGATTCAATATTTTTTTTAATTACAATTTGCAAATTGCAATTGAGTGATATATGATACAACTGGCATGAAAGGGGTTATTTTTTTAATTCACAAGGACCAAAGTCAATTAAAAACAAAATAAAAAAAATAACCTGGAGGCATAGATTCAAAATAAAAAAGCGATACATATAGTCCTTTGACCATGCTGTGGTCATAAGGAATAATTGGAAGTTTTCTCTATAAACATATCCTACCTAGTATCTTGTACGCTCTTTTGGACGAGTACTGCCTCCTCATTTTCAGCGGGAACACAATGCCCTGGTATCTCTCAATGGCGATGCATGTCATGGTGAGGATGCCCGTCACTATGGCTGTGGTCTGAACAAAGGGAACTGTCTTGCAAACTAGAACTCCTGTAGGAAAGACAAAGGGGAAAAAAAATGATTCAGGGGAAAATTGGAGCAACACACCTCTCCTGAAGGTTAGAGACAACCTTTGATTTGTGATTGCACATGAACACAGTGGGCACGCAATTCACAGCTAATGAAGCAGTACACCAGGTCAGACGTACACAAAGAGCTTCGCCCTGAGCTAATTATTTCAATAGAAGTGCATGCTTCATGCTGGCCTATTATTGCTATGATACGCTTAATGGTCAGCTGTTTGTTCATCTCTGTGAAGGGTCCTTTTTGGTTTCAGCTGTTGAGTCATGTTAATATAATGAAATCCATAGAGGAGGCCATGCAATTACTTTTGCTATGTGTCCACCATAAAGAAAGACCTCGATGTTAAGTCAAGTAAATGTTTTGCATGCCGCTAATGTCTGACACATATGTGTATATAACAATATATAAATTCAATTTTGGTGCTTTTGGTCTTTTTTTTTGCGTTAGTAGGTCATACAGAGGATTTAAAGGGGATATATTATGAAAAATCCACTTTTACAGTGTTTTTGAACATATACTTGGGTAACCTGGGTGTATACCAACCCACAAAATGTGAAATAAACCCACCCAGTCCTTTGTTTGTAGTCTGCATAAGTCTTACAACACAGAGAAAAATGCTCCGTTTCAAATTTGCTCAACTTGTGACATCAGAGGTATTCTGGTAAAAAAAAAAAAAAACAACAACAAGATTCTTCTTCATGCAAGAAAAGAAGTGTGTGTAACAGAATTTTATATTCGCTGTCTGGTTACGGGTTATCATCGGGTTAAGCATGTTTTCAAAATGAGTAAGTAAAGAACTCCCAAATGGAACTTTAGAAACCAGGGAGTTTAGGACAGAAGCATGAAAATGTGAGCTAAAGTGGTTCGATATATATATATATATATATATATAGACATCATGAAGCATCAAATAAGAAATAAGACCTGTATTTTAGCGTGTTCCAGTGATTCTCATTTGATGAGAATAAGGATCTCTTGTAGAAAAACAACAGAGATCAGAGGTATAGGTACCTGCACATTGTGAGGATTGTCTTGACATCTACATATTATCTGAACAAAATGTGAGTCAGATTACCTTGACGAGTTCTAAGGCACAGTTCATCACAAGCACATCGTGACACATTTACACCTGTTCTTCTTTCCTTTTTTAATTACCCAATGACCACTAGCTTGGAATACAACATTGAAATTTGGCTGACGTCAAGCTGTCTGAAAAACTTAAAGACCTCATCTAAAACCATTTTTCATCCAGCTAAAGTAGGCTTATAACACAATGAAACACAATGTCGCTTCATTATAATGGAAATCCTGTTCATTTTTACGTTGACAGGATGCCAGAAAGGATGATTGCAGCAGCATTTGTCCAAAATAATTTTGTTTATTTGTGTTTTTTTAAATTTTTTTATAGCAGACACATCACTTTGGTGATCTATGGGCTGTGTGCTGCAGTTATAAACATTCTCCAAATACAAAGACAAAAAAGAAGACTGCGCATGTGCAGGTACTTATAGGCTGTGCGGCTCTGATATGAAGAGAATGACCCACAGGGGCTGATGGTGAAAATCACCATAAATAATTGCGTAATGAATTTCATGACATTACATTTGTAACCAACATCTTCAAAAAGTCATTGGAATACTTTAAATCTCGTTCCAGTTTTGAGCATCTTTTCGGCGGTTTTCAACCTAAAAAAAATTCTCCCCGGGGAAGTAAATGTTTACTGCACTCGTGTTCATCCTAATTTCATCCAAACCTCTGCAAAGTTTGACACGATGACACAAACTCAGTGATGTCCTTCCAAACTCTGGTGTAGGCATCAAAGGTCTGAGTTAGCACAATCAGATGGCTGAGAAGACTGCTCATTATTTTTGATATACGACTTTAATTCAGGGCTTGTTAAACATCATCTTTACAGAAAGAAAGTGTCACATTTGATCATAAATAACGCACCAAAAAAAGTGACATTTTGTATGAGGAGAACCAACTGTACTGCACAGCGTTTCAACCAGACTGAACAAAGAAAGGGCAGACAGACATGGCTTATTTACACTCATTCAAGGCATTCTGGGCCTTGTTTTTTTTGCTTGTATCTTGCAATAAGATATGAGGCCTCTGATAAGTGTAATGAGATATTTTAAGTAGAATTGAGACTAGTTCACTTGCTAAGATTTGAGTGTTTGCAGTGTTGATGTCCAAGAAGATTTAGCCTGTAAGGTTACTTACACTCTACTGTCACACAAAAAAAATCAAAACTGAATGAAAAACGGGTAGGCCTAATACAGTATACTTATACATGTAAAATCTAAGGAAAAATGTACCTCTTTTTTTTTTTCGATCACCTTTCCAGTCCTCCAAGTACTCTAAGCCTTTCACTCTATGCCACATTAGCCTTTCACACACCATTCATTCACAGATGGTAAAGGCTTTCCCTGCGAGGTGCTAACCTACCCATCTAATACACTCATGGACACACAGATATCGATGCGCTCTTCCAATCATTGCTTTCTGCTCTATGCTACTCCCCTGAGCCATTAATAGTTGATTGACATTCACAACATTTACAGTTGTATTGACTTAATTATGACTAGAATTTAATTGAACTACTTCATTACAGACACATAGTTCCATACCAGCTCTTTGAGATTTTGATCATACTGGTACGGTTTGTGTCTGAATGAAACTTATTTATAAAAAGTATGTCTTTCGATTATTTTAGAAAAAAACGGACAGCATCAAGGTAAAGCTGGTGATCCCAAACTCTTGAAGGGTGTTTGCTCATCAGTTTATTGATAGTAAAATACACAACTTAGCAAATTTCAGCATTCCGTTGCATGCATGCAACTATTAATAAATGCATTTGCAAGACTGTGGCATGAAGAATAAAGGGTTCGTGTAATGAAATAAAATGATTCGCATTAAAGTCAGATCACCGTTGTGTATAGCCTAAAGACCTCAAGCAACATCTTTAATTGCACATAATCGATCAAGTAATTCTACTCTTCGCACGACCTGTTGAACTCTGAAAGACATGTTTTGAGGCTTAAAACTCACCCCCAAACCATTCCGACGAGATGTTCTGCAGCAGAGTGAAGGGGATGCAGAAGAAAGTGATGAGCAGGTCACTGACAGCCAGAGAGCAGATGAAAATATCAGTCGCCGTCTGCGTGGCGCGCTTCTTCAGAACTATGTAGATGACCAAACTATTCCCAGCCAGAGCCAGGACGAAGATCAGCATGTACATGATCACAAAGGTGGTCTTGGCGCTGTACGGTAACTCGGGGATGTAGACGAGCGGCTTGATGTTGTATGTGTTGATGAACTCCTGGCGGCTCAGGTTGTAGTACTGGAGCATCTCCTGAAGCGCTTCAGGGGTGATCTTTGTGGACCCCTGCTCTGCATCGGTCGAGGCTGCTGCCATCTCCATGTACGAGTCTCCAGACCTGAAATAGACTTGTTTGCACAAGGAGAAAAAAGAGGAGTGAAAGCTGAGAGCGGAAACCTTCTCTTTAACCCAACAAGAGCGTCTGCAAGTTCCTCCTCCATTCAGCAGGACATTGCTGCTGTGTCTGCTGCAGCTGTTCACCGGCGTTCATGTGTGTCTCTCTTTCTCTCTCTCTGTGTGTGTGTGTGTGTGTGTGTGTGTGTGTGTGTGTGTGTGTGTGTGTGTGTGTGTGTGTGTGAACAGGATGACGGACCAATGATAGCTCTGCTGAAGGTGTTGATGGATGTATCAGCATGAAAATTCTTAATCAAATATGTGCAGTTATTATATCACTTTTTTTGTTTTGTAATTGACACACACACACACACACACACACACACACACACACACACACACACACACACAAGTTCTTTTTATTATCAATCAATCAATCAATCAAACTTCATTTGTATAGCATTTTTCTTACAATGATGTACAACAAAGTGTTTTACTTAAAACTAAATCAAAAAGCAAAAACATGACCGTTCTGTGTAGCTTGGCTACGGTCTAGTTCCTGTAGTTGAAGAACTATAGTTGTGTTGAGAGCCTGTGAATAATTAGATACCAAAATCATTATACTTGCTTATTAATTTTTACTTCACCACTTGTAGAACTGTTGTCTCAAAGCAATATCACACTTAAGTCTTGCTGTTGGATTGTAGACTGTATATAAAACATGGACAAAGTCTCCGTGATGTCACCCTATGTTTTCTGAAGCCCATTCATGGCGGTTGCCTTACTGGAAATGGCCTCTATACTGTTGGCCAACCTAACAACAGGCAGGCCTTGACTCTCCTGACAAACCGCGACAACGCGGCCGCTTGTAGTCAGATTGGCCATGTCCCTAATTATGCATAACTCGTATCCGTCATAAAATAAAAACGGGTGAGTTATTAAAAAAAACAAATCACACCCCCCGTGCCTACAGAGTGTTCAGATTAAGACTAAACTAATCTGAACTAATCAGACCAAAAACGTTTTTTGTTTTGTTTTAACCTGTCTGTAACATGTTTCTGCTGTCAAGCTGGACATTTGAATATGAGGTGTGAATGAGTCTTTTATTTTTTTTGGAGCTGGCCTCAAGTGGATACTCTTGGCACTACACTTTCTTGTTTTTTTTTTTGGTTTTTTTTTCATCACCAGATGTTACCTCTAGTGGATACTCTTGGCACTACACTTTCTTGTTTTTTTTTTTGTTTTTTTTTTGCCTTCTGACATTTATCTATCTTCATCTTTGGCCTGACCTTTAGCTGTGTTGATATGCAGGACAACAGCACTCCATCTTGTGTGATGTTGCTGAATTATTATGAAACAAATTTAGAACGTCAAATTGACAACCTCGCCATCGCTCGGTGGTTTGTACTGGCTTCTGTTAATAAAAAGAGTATTAGCTACCTGACAATGGGGAACATTTCTGGACCGTGCTGCAGCTCAAAACAGATATGAGAAAAAAAGAGTACAAAAGGTATGCTTACCTGGTTTTCCTTTCAAGTATATCAACATACCCTTCATAATCCATAAAATAACTAAAACAGTATCAATTAACTGCAAGTGGTGATCATTCAAAGGTAAAAAAGTTTTCCTTAGTTTTTTTTTTAAATCACATTATTTATTTCTTATTTGAGCAGTTTAAAACATTATTACGGTGGCCAGTAGGGGTCAAACGCTCAGCAACTGATGAAATGACGGAAACGACATACATTTAGAAAAACGCGCAGCATATATAGAAACGCTGCACATTCAAAAGCAAATGCAAACTACAAATGCAAACTACCACTTCGTTTCATCAGTTGCTGAGCGTTTGACTCCTACCGGCCACCGCACTACAATCCCCAAATGTGTACTATTATGAAAATGCTAAAATCTTAGATATGAATTAGGATGTTTTTTTTTTTTTTTTTACATCAATAACCTTGTGAAAAAAAAGCAGTCACATAAGATTAAAAAAAATGATAAGATAAAAAATGATGGAAAAATGTGGAACTGCTTGGAATGGCTTTGAAACTGGGAATAAGGTGCTACCTCATGATTTCAAAGCACACCTCTCAATTATATATACAAATCTATTCAAAGTTCATGAAAAAGTGAAAGAACAAGAAGTCTTTTGTGTAACTGCCATTACAGAACACAAAATGTCCAATTGAGGCTTCCACCACAAAGGCAAAGAGTAGAGGATCTGAGTAGCCTTGGACTTTTTCTTTAAGAAAAACTCTAACTTCTATGACTTATATTATTATTTCAAATCATCGGCTTCTTCACAACATTTGAAAATGTTGATATGTAAATACATGTCCAGATAAATGTTATTGACATATTGTATTTGTGCAAAAGGTCACCCACTTCCATAGTTTCAGTGAAGACACTCTCATTTCCATCACTCCATCTGTCCTTGAACAGCCCATGCCTGTTAACAACGCCCCCCATCTGCACCTATCACTAACCTCAGACCCTTGTCCGACCTTTCCACCTAATTACACCTCATCAGAAGCAACATCATGCCCAAATGTTTTCTACACTTTATTTATATTGTGCCATCGGAGTGTATTTGTTTTCAGTCGGCTCTCTGTTTGCTAACACTCGTGTGTAAGGGACCGTCCCTCAATTCCTCGGCTCCCCCTATGTGTGCGCTCTGCTTGTTCGCATGTGTGCTGCATAGGGGAACTAATTTGTTGACGTTCCCTCATGTTAGGAGGATTCATTTTCCATTTATATCGTTTCAAGCATTGTTTGTCTGTTTATTTAATACAATATTATCAGTGTTTCTATATCATGTTGTTTATTATTTATGCATATATTTAATGCTTGTTAATTCTTTTTCTGTCATTCTAGAAACCACACACACACACACACACACACACACACACACACACACACACTCATCTTCATTTATCTTCATCTTCACCTATCTTCACTTCATGTCCCAAAAAACATATAATGTTTTTCAATAAATGAGTGGCATCTCAAAGAGAGAGTGTGTGTCAGATTGATTTCTCATGTTCTTACCGGACAACCTGCGGCATCTGCAGTTCCTATAACCACACTAAGGTTCAGATATCACCGAGGTCTTAAGAGTGGTATCCAGAAACCATCGCCTCTTTTATAGTATTCAAAAAGATGACTCAACGCTGCTTTCTCATAGACTGAAGGACATCAAGCTGTTATCAAATATCAAGAGTAACTGGTGTGACACAGTGACAGGGGGAATGGATTCTACTCGATTCTGAGAAATCTAAACAGACTGAAATATATCTTTGAAGTGTGCTGAAACTTTAGAGCAAGATTCATGATTAACAGGTGATGAATCATGAATCTGGTGGATCACCTGAGTCTTTGCAAAGTCATTTTTCCCCCCTTCACATTGAGTTGTCATCAAGGCTATACACAGTTTCATGACTACCTAATACAGGTAGGGGCTCAATCGAAAGGTCGGGGGTTTGATCCCCAGCTTCTGTAGCAACATGTCCGATGTGTCATTGGAAGACACTTAACCCTGAATTAGTCATGCTGCTTCGTCGGCAGCGTGTGTATGTGTATGAATGGGATTAGTCACTTCTGATGGTCACTTTATATAGCAGCCTCTGCCATCAGTGTGTCAATAGGTAGTGACATGTGGTGTCAAATCGATTTGAGCAGTCAGAAGATTAGAAAAGTGCTATAAACTCAAGTCCATTTACCATTTACCATTTCACACACATGACATATATGTATTACAGTAGTCACTTCGAATTGGAAGCCTGTAATTGGCTGACTGAAGGCTGAAGACTGAATGCTCCCTGTAAGTCTGAGAGCCGCAATACATTTAAGGGCAGTTTAGTATGACCAGTGTGCTCCTGTTTCAATACTAAAAATTCTGGGCAATCTAGTACACATTCAGGCATTTCTCACATAAACTAAATTGAATACTAAGCTTTTGGACCATAATACATAATATAACCAAATAATTTTCACCCACCACTTTGCAGGCTCTCAAACCAACCAATGGAAGTTAGAAGTGCAGAAAAAAACAGCAGTAGCTCCTGATGTATAACTGAAAGCATTGCTTTTTGAAAAACATTTCAAGACATACAACTTGAGATCAATGATTCACTTTCTGGTGGTGAACTAAGGACACATGTAGTTTTGAGAGCTTGCAGGGAACAATGAGATGGACCCATTTATTTTCTTCTGCGTTATTTTAATCATGATTGAAATAAGTGTTGTGAAGATATGACCCACTTTCCTGACGTGTGTTTTTGTGCACACTCGTTCCTACCCAAATGATCAGAAAAATAACAAGTGCACTGGACAAAGCCTCTTTCCATTTCCATTATCAAAACCAAAATGCCTCTGTGATGCCCCAGTAGAGTCATCAGGTAATTGTTTTCATTGTATTGTGATTGTCTTGGAGGTGTGTCTAACCTGTGATCACGTTGCAGCACTAATTTGAGTAACTCAGCACACCTTGGCCCGGTGTGCTGAAGTTATTAAAATAAATTAAAGAAAGAATAAAGACTCATTTGGTCTAATTTGGTTTAATGTGGTTTATTAAGAATTGTTTAGTTATCTTATTTGGTTTAATCTGGATTAATAAAGAATTATTTAAACTTCAACTTGGGGATGTCTCCCATTTTTGTTGTGACTTCCTGAGCCGGGTCATGACCAAGGGAAGAATAGACTTGTCTCAGGAATCAAGATTGACACATTCAGCTTACCCCGACAATTTCAGGAAAATTTCAGGAGGTTTGTGCATACATGAAAGCACCAATAAGACTAAAATTACTTGCATTTGTTTATATTTTCCACAAAAAGGATTCACAGTGAGTTTCCCTTTTGAACATTAAAAGGACCAGGATGAGATTTTTGTCACAAAACGTTACTTGAGCATGTAAAGGACAGGATAAAAAAAAAAAGAGAGATAAAGTTCCACTTTGTCCAGAGGGGGGCGCCAAATCAATATAACAGAAAGCTCCTCACAGGAGATTTAGACAAACAAACATGTTAACATAATTGTGAAAATAAAACAGCAGTGTTTAAGCGAACTGCAAACATCAGCCTACTATCAAGTCCGGCATGTTACAGAAGTGTGTTAGTGTGCTAACGTGGGCAAAATATTTTCGGACGAGGGTGCACCGAGCCGTAACGCACACGTATCTGATGGAAGTTCGGAGGCTTTTTAGGTTGGGTAGAATCAGTTATATCTGAACCAGTTAGCTTATCAGTTTTCATCGCCGCTACACCAATTGCCATTTATCAGACAAACTGAAATGGCAAAATGTCCGTGTGCTGGTGTAGCCTATTTCTCCGGTCACAAAAACTAACCATTTTGTACCGGAATGGAAACTTGAGAGGAGGACATACTGCTGTGTTGTTGACTGAGTAGCCAGCACTTCAAACATAGCATGTTTCCCTAATGTCTGATAATATAGTACGTATATATATATATATATATATCTACGTTTCCAGTCGTTTTGAAGTATTGTAATTCATTCTTGAGTGTTATTCAGATCCCTACAGGGAAGG
Source organism: Labrus mixtus (assembly GCF_963584025.1). Taxonomy (NCBI): domain Eukaryota; kingdom Metazoa; phylum Chordata; class Actinopteri; order Labriformes; family Labridae; genus Labrus; species Labrus mixtus. Next base: position 8,378,178 of record NC_083632.1, read on the forward strand.
GAGCTGTTGTGCTTTTCTTAGCTAGCAACATATAGATTTTTTTTTAACATTTCCTTAAAAAGACAAACTGGTATGCTGCTGAATGTTTTTTTCTTTTCACCCACTCATTTTAGAAAGTTGAAGGTGACCCTGATCCCAGAAATACAAGAGTCTTATATCCAGTTATCCAGTCTCGTTTATATGATCTTAAGTTGGTTTTAAACACAGATGAAACCAAGCTCATGGTTTTCCCTCATGCAAAGGTGCTACCACAGAACATTACACATATTGTAACATCTAAAGGAAAACCTATAGAGCAAGTTTTAAACTACAAGTACTTGGGTTTTATCCCAGATCAGGAGCTTTCATTTAAAGCTCATGGTCACTAAACTTTGCATGAAGCTTGGGTTCTTTTTTAGAAATAGAACCTGCTTCTCTCTCAGGGTCAGAAAGATTACATTCTTGATTATGGGGACCTGCTTTATTTGAGTGCGTCATCCAAATGTCTCAAGTCCTTGGACACTATTTTTCATTCGGCACTGAGATTTGTCACTGGCTGTAGTCATCTCACCCACCATTGTGAATTGTATTTGAAATCGAACTTGCCTTCTTTGAGTGCACGCAGATACGCACATTGGCTGATCCTAATTTATAAGGCTCTTTTAGGCTTGATTCCTTTATATTTGTGTGCTTTATTGCGGAGAACAAGCAGTCGCTATGCCTTGCCTTCTTGTACTACACTTGTTCTATCTGTTCCTCGGGTAAGGACTGAATCAGGAAAAAGAGCTTTCAGCTTTGCTGCCCCCTCGGCATGGAATACTCTACAGACTGAATTAAAACTACCTGAACTTGTTCCACTTGGAGCTTTCCGTTCTATCTTGAGGGACAGACAGCGTGAGACCATTGAACAGTGCCTGTGTTTTTAAAATCTTAAATTGTTGTTTTATTGTTGTGTCACAGCTCCCACACTTTCTTTTATTGAAAACATTATGTTGTTAATCTGTACTGGTTAAATAAAAGTTAATAATAATAAATATGAGTATATGTGTGTGTGTCATTAATAGAGATGTTTTTGCAGAGATGTAAATTACTCTCCTTGTGAAAATATTGATGTTGAGGGGAGCTTATATGAATGAATTTATTGTTGTTAGGTAAAGTTATTTATGTTGTCTAATCTTATTTCCCGTATGCGTTCTCAGAAAATGGATCTGCGTTCTGGAAACATGTATCATTGGAACATTCCCAAGAGCATAATTTCCACCAGCAATTTGAGACACTTTGAAGATGTCTCACTCTCTTTTTTCCACTTTAATCTTGTATAACATCATAACACCACTCTTACTTTACCAACCACTACTGCATCGATAAGAAAAAATAACGGCTGTCTGAGTCATTCTGATATAACTGTTCATGCAAGAAATTACCTAAAGTAGCAGTAAGGAATGAAGCACTCAATTTCTAACAGAGGTTTTGGCTCTCAGGCTTAGTCTTTGCCTAATTTGCAGAATTTCATAAAAGGGAGCTGTCACATTGTCCTAGTTTTTTTTTATTGTCTTTTCCTTTTTGAGTTAGAAGTGACCATACTTGTAGGAGTGGGAGGATAAGCATAGCTGAAGCTCTATCCTGGCTGACAGGTCGTTGCGGAAGCGACTTGTTGATCACAGCCAACCATAAAGCAAACCCTAGTTTGTTGTAGCATAACTTAAAAATGAACATCATGCTGTGACTAAGAAGCCTTGAAACGAGTCATTTCTAAATTAAGACCATAGACAAGTTAGCCGAAAGTTTACAGAGAAAATACATCAACTGAGATGTAGACTAATTCTCGCATCGATTTCCATAAAATATCACTTTTTTTTTTATTTTCCTTTTTTTATTTTTTTTTTAACGAGGCATGTCTTCCCCTTCTGGCCATGAGGAATACTGCAGCTTTAACGCACTTCCACATTGGCTTCACTTTTGAAACTAAGAAGCTACGTCCTATTATTATTTAATACAGACACGTAGTTGGAAGTTTAAAACAAGTTAATCTTTATAGTTAAAAAATCAATTAGTGTTAACAACACTAAGCACGTCACCCTACGTAGTGTATAAGTTAGAGTTTGAATTTTTCCACAACCTTATTTAAATTGAAATATGTAACTTTAGATACTAATATCCTAACTGCGAAATCTTTTTTGCTTAGACATCATCAAACATTATTTGTTTAAAAAAAAAAAATGAAGAAACTTTCCTTTAAACTGACAAGTATCTCTCAAATAGGACTGCTTCTTCATGCAGTTGATAAACGATCACCATTGACAGAGCACATCAGCATCCACACTCTTATGCCACAGTGTTACATGCTGCAGCAAACTGGTAAAAGAACACATACAGTATGATGTGCCTCACAAACAAGGGTTCATGTCGATTGTCTTCCTGTTTTTATCATCTTCATTTAGAAAATACAAAATCCATACGAGATTTAGACTCTTTAATCTAACATAAAAATAGAAACATTATAGCTGCTTTCATTATAAGAATCAGGTCTCAATGAGCCGTGTGCATGACGATCACTGTGTACAGATGCCATTCTTCCATGTTTACTTCACGTTTCTTAGCAACAAAGAACAACATAGGGCAGAAAGTACAAAAGGCTGAGAGCTGGAGACTGTTTCTAAGGTAAGGTTAATTATTTTTTCTCTCTAGATTTCTTCTTGGCAGTATTAAAAACCATACATTTCATTGTTTAATCTAAAATTAAACTTCTTCTTTGGAAGCAAATTAAGTTTGACCTTTCTCTGTCTAGAAAGAAAGGTTTTTAGACTTCTTCATCACAACTTTGCGATGACCTGATGCCTTTAGTACAGAAGTTGTTCTGAATTTCTTTGTCATCTCCTCATAACGAGACTTTTATGTAAGAGGTCTCCTTTTATTCCTTCAAATTTAGAGACGACACTCGGCTGTGATTTGACGACATGTCTGCAACACCGAGCCTAGACTCCCGGGGTTCAACAGGAGAGCGGAGCCGTGGTCAAACTAATCATGTCCCATTCCACGCTGAGTTTACCAAGAGGCTGACGACAAGCAGTCCGCGCTTTGGGGCCTTGAGTCATCATTCCTTCTTCTCCCGACACAACCCTCATCCACACAGGGTGAGACATCTTCAAGGTGAGCAGCAGCCAACTGGGCAACAAATCATTTTCTTAACATTTATGAAATTTAATTTCTTTTTTTACTGCAAGATGTTTTGACACTTGAATCACACGTTTTCCCTCAATTACAGAAACTGCGTATGTGTTTACGCATTCATTGTGCAGCACAGACATCAGTGGCTGTTTTCAACCTTTACTGCTAATTTCTCTGAGGAAATAAACTCAGCATTTAATTTAAGTTCCGATCTATCTACAATTTCCAAACATTTATTTATGTACAATGCAGATGATGTTTTTTTAATTTGAACTGTAATCACTTAGAAAGTAAGCGATTCCATTTTCATTTCCTCTGTTTTGTTGATGGAGCTGCAATTATATTTGACATTCCATTTCAAAATGTAAAGATATTTCACAGCTCTATATCGTGGAGGATTCAGGTCACATTTTTGGGATGGGTTTATCCAGCACTGTTTGCGTCCCTGCTCATTTCCCCTCCAAATAACTCAAGCAATATTATTTAATTAACCGTTTTTGGTAATCAGACGGTTATCAGAAAACACCTTGAGAATTTCAGCTCAGTCCAGAAGACACTTGACTTTTCATGGTTTTTGTCTCTCCTCTTCAGGACGTCATTTAGCTCATTTTACAATCGACAATAATCATGTCGAAGGCAAGACGTAATTCACGTCTGGGCAACATTAAAAGCCGAGCTTAAAATGCTACATTGCTTTCAAAATAAAGTCATTAATAAGAGCCTTACTCTGACATTAGAAGCAACCCTCTCTGAGTGGATTCAGAATTTCCAAGTCAAGTGAAATATTTCAGAAGCAGCTGCGTACCTGGAATAGCAGTAAGGTTAATAAAAGAGATGAAAAGTAGGTTTCATCTCAGTTTCATTTTGAGTCTCAGCAGAACTTTTCACTTTGTTTCCTCAGGGCATTTCCTATTATTGTCCCACACTCACGCCTATACCTCGTATGTGTGTGTCTGTGTGGGTGCTGAACTGTTAATATAAGGCCTTTTCTTTCCTCCCCCAGGACTCAACGGTCGGCCCGTTTGCATGGTGCGAGATGATTGGTATGTCACCTCATCGCTATTTCCCCATCCACTTCTCAAGAGCCACGTCCACAGGAAAACAACGGATACATCTGTTGCTTTCCCGCTCGCTAAGAGCCTTTATGGAGTCAGTGTTAATAAAGACAGATCAGGTATGCAGCCGAACTTTTTCCTCAATCTCTTTTAAGAGAACTCGCATTTGTCTTCAGAATAATAGGAGACACATTTTTGTTTTTTCACAACGCTGTTTTCAGAAGCCTGGAGAGATGAACTTAAAGAACTCGCCACAAAAGTCACTTTGTCCTCTCAAGCACCAAAGGATAAAAAAGAGGTACATTTATGAATTAGCCTATAGTACGAGCTTGTTGGGTTATATCAATCAAACGCCTGACAGTGACTGAGGGAATATAGTTCGACATGATGTAGAGACTATACTAAACATGGCCGAAACAAGAATACACAACACCATTTCAGATATACACTTGCATGCACCATCCTTGTCAGCAGAGGCGCTGCTTGTCAACAGGCAAGGCAGGCAACTGCTTGGGGCCCCAGGCCAGTGTAGGGGGCATCCCCAAGGCCTGACAAACTTCCAACCACAGCAGTGGATCAAAATATACAAAGTCTGCAATGACCGTGGTCATGTTGCTCGTCAAGCCCTAAATTCACAGGAAAGAAACTTGAGTAAATTAACTTGGATCTTTTACCTTATTTTTCTTATTCATCATGGTCATTTTGAAATGACAGGGTGTGACAGGACAGTTTCATTTTGCATTTATTTTGAAAATACAAATGAATTAACTTAGCTCTTTTGCTTTTTTTAGGTAGTGTCAGATTATTTATAACATAATGGTGGTGAATGCTGGTTGGAGGGGCCTCCTGTGAATTTTATCCTTGGGGCCCCCAACAGGCTCTAGACTCGCCAGTGCTTGTCAGGCGAAAGACGAGTGATTTGCAAATCGAGACGGAAAAGTTTGAGTCCCAGAGGTACAAATTCATAGCGACCAAGGTTCTGAAAGGACATTGTCAGGGCCATGGGCAATGTGCCTACGGGGAAAAACCCAAGCAAAAAAAGGGCCATGGAGTATTTTAGCTGAGGCATAGAATCCCACTAATTAACCTAACCACCTTCACCCAGAGGCAGACTTTACATTTATTAAAACTACTTAAAAAAAAAGATTTTGAAATATGTATGATATTGACCGTTATGTAAAGCTTGTCACAGGGTGTTTTTTTTCATCCATCTCGGGAATTAGCTTTTGCACCTATCCCAGCGGACATAAGGTGAGAGACAGCTTAACACCTGAACAGGACACCTGTCAATCACAGAGCCGACACATTGAAATAACTTTTATCTACAGCGCGTCTGGCATCTCTTTGGCCTGTGGGAGGAAGCTACACTACCTCGAGAGAAGTCATAAAGGGGAGAACATTAAAACCCCAAACATACAGATGATACTCCAGCCTGCAGTTTCACAGAGAACCTTCTCACTTCACCAGAAGCTACTTTGTGACTTGTGCAAATTAGCATACACCACCTTATCAAGTCTAATTAGCATATGTTTGCTTCTGGCTATGTTGTCGTCAGTGCTAATAAGCATACCTTCTATTCGCTAGGCTACTTTTGGCTGCTGGCTACTTTTTTTTCCTGTTGTCTTTTAATAAAATTATATATTTATTTAAATAGAGAGATGTTTATGCATGAATCTTTTTATTGCCTTCACTCTTTCCTTACTGTATACCAAGGAACCTTGAGGCTCATAACAATCCGAAGCCACTGATTCATCATTGCACTCTGTATTGTTTGCTCCAACTGTCTGGCCTGCACTGACTTCTCATCGACTAAATCATTGGATATACATATTTATGAGGCAAACCTAAACTTAACCTGTGTCCCTCATACCTGTGTAAATGTATTCATTTGAAATATGCTGGGAGCTACAGTCTGCCTTATGACCTTTTTTTCAAATCATATTCTTGCTATCTGTCTCCAAAGAGTGTCTTTGAAAAGGAGGAGTAGGGGAATTGGGGAAAGGTGTTTCAGGTATACGCTGCTAGTGCAGCATGCAATCTGTTGCTGGAAGATCAGGTTGTAGATGCTTTGACTACTGACGTTCTGCTCTGTGACCCAGAATTGGTTTGACCTGTGCTATATGTTTTTGGAAGAAGTGAAATTAGGGGCCAAGATGTTCTGGCGGTTCTGTCGCGCCCCACATAGGAGGCTTTTCATCCAAGAAGGCGGCCTGGGTTCATATCTACTCTATCCACTTTCAAAGCCACACTGAAGTCACACTGGATCAAAAAGAGAAGTAGAGATGGTCGAAATGATTCAATTAAAATCTTCATACACTGGACATCGAAATATAAACACTGAAGTAGTTTTGAAGTGGATGTAGTGCCGCTAAAAATTAAACCCATCACAAGAGTGCTCACGAGTGTTCTTAGATTTTGTTCTTCGATCAGAATGAAACCCAGATGAGAAAGATTTGGTGAATGTCAGATTCTACATTCTAAAAAACTGCATGGGTGGGTTTTAAGAACAAATTTCTTCTAAAGAGGTTGTTTAAAAAGGGTTTTTATAACCTTTCCAGGTTAAATCAATTATTAGTTTGCCTTTGGACAGCTTAAGAGAGACATGAAATGTGGGGAGAGAGAGAGGGGGATGACAGACTTCAGGACCAGAAATTAATCCTGCTACCAGTGTGACAAGGACTGTATCCTCTGTACACGGGGCGCCTGCTCTACCAACATAGCTTAACCCACACTTCTCAAGTTCTTTACTTACTAAATAAATGAAAAAAAAAGGTTTCTTTTACAAAGATTTGATACAATTTGTCTATGTTTTTCAGGACCAACCGGAGGAAGAATTGATTCGCCGGAAGACCCAATATTCATCTGAAACTGGGAGAATCATCCCACCATCCTCCAAGTCTTATCAACGCAGATCGCATTTCCAGCGCGGGGTGTATCCTCAGCCTCTTCATGATCAAGAGCTCATGGTGAAACACTCCTTCCCTTTGTTTCTACCTCTTCCACAGTTGAAAAAGAGTCATTTGCGAAACTATAGGGGAAACCTTTGTAATATTGTTTTCCTGAGGAGAGATAGCGGGAGATCAAAATGAGCTGTCCATGATCTTTGAAATTCACAAGATTACACAGCTGTTGTCAAAGATAACACTGCAGTTGCACCGTTTGCTGGCCAGCTCACAGTGTAATCTGCTTTGTGCTCTCTTGTCAGGTGTTGGAGCTGCTTTGTCAGATCCTGCAGACAGATTCTCTGTCCACAGTCCAGCAGTGGCTTCTGCTCGCAGGCCAAAGAGGTAAAAGGTTTTCTTATTTCCAAATATTTTAAAATAGATTTTCAAAATTATGCGCAAATACAGCAGAATTGAACATGTGTTTCCCAAATGTACACATTACTTTCAGCGATGACAAAAACATTTCTCAGTGCTTCAATCTATGTGCAATATGAAAGCTAGCAGACCACAGTGTGCTAACATTAGCCTGCTAACACAACAATGCAGGCGCCAGGCAAATGCAACTCGAGCAAAGACCAATTTTGTCCGCCGCTTGCCCTTAATGGTGCTTAATTATGGTGCATTCTAATTCATAACTCCTCCGTGTGAACGCGAGTGGAGAGGGGTTGGAGGTGTGTCGCTGGAGGAGAGTGAAGGCTTCAGAATAGCGGAGGCCAAACAGCAGTTTGTTTTGGTTTCATGCTGGTGCTCAAGGGCCACATCTATCAAAAAGTTAAACATTCATCCTTTACTGTCTGTAAAAAAGTTTTAATTAATTGGTACTAAATTATTGTACTAACTCATTTTAGATTTATTTAAACTCTTAACCTAGTATTGGCTTTTTTTAAATATTTTTTTGTTTTATGTTAAAGGCTCTTTGATGTCTTTTCAAACCCTCTGATCTGATGAAATGCTGGACTTTTATTAATGTCTATTGTTGTTTTGTTTAATTATTGAATTGAAGGTCATAAAATTTTAAAATGTCATTCAGACTTTGGAGACTGGGCATCCTTGGCTGTATAATAATTGTTCTTCAGTTTCAAGTAACTTGAAGAATAATCTTCTTCACAAGTTGATCACAATGACTTTGTGAAGGAGCACATTTGCAAAAGTCATTCCATGAAACCTTAACGATATTTTTTTTCCCCTTTACAACCTAAAAGAAACCAACAGACTATCACCTCAAACATTGACTATTCATGTCAGTGACAGCTTCTTTTTTTTTACACTTTTAGATGACAATGAAGCACTTTTCAGCATACACATGAAATGAGCCGTTGTGTACCTTTTCGTCTGCAAAGTTTCACTGCCAGCTTCAACAGCTGGATGAAGCAGAAGGAGACATTTTTTTGTGCTAATGGAAGAATAGAAATAGAAATGTCGGATTGTGTATTAGAGAGAGAGAGAGAGAGAGAGAGAGAGAGAGAGAGAGAGAGAGAGAGAGAGAGAGCGGGATTGATGTGTGTGTGTGTGTGTGTGTGTGTGTGTGTGTGTGTGTGTGTGTGTGTGTGTGTGTGTGTGTGTGTGTGTGTGTGTGTGTGTGTGTGTGATAATATAATAATGATATCTTGGATTTATATAGTGCCAAGAAACCCAAGGACATATATTTTATAACACATTTAAAAACAGCAGCAGCTGACCAAAGTTCTGTACAATGCACTAAAGAAACAATATGTAAATATGACAGTTATAAAAATACATGTATTATAAGTAGTAGTAATACTAATGTAAAAATAATTTATTATTTACATTTTCATTTAAATTTTAATAGATTTTTTCCCATACTCTACAACAAATGCCAGTTTCAACATCAATTGATTATTTCTATTTCTAATATTATATTATGTTTAAATCCCTGCAGACCTGTCTGGCATCATCCATACATTTATTGTATAACTGTGATTGTTTGTATGTTTGTACATTGTGTGTTTGTTGTCTTCATGTCTTCTTCTCACTTTCTTTTTGTCCCTTTTCCCTTGTCGTGCTGATTTCCTCAAGAAAAAAAAGGAAACATTTTTCTTGTCAGATCACTTCACAAGGTTGTACATAACGGGAACGGTGAAGAGATAGGGTGACTTTGTCCACAGATAATGCTCTAATAGCACATGTAATCATCCATGTAAATTAGAGGAGGCATGCATCTGTGAAAAATTGAAATGATGAAATTGCTTCTAAATTGCATCACTCAGCCCTCCTAATGCGTTTTGGTCAGCTTGGTCTAATTAGAGTGCTGACCCTCTCCTGATTCACTAAGAGGTTTGAATCTGTAATTGAATGTAACCACTGGGAGAGTGCAATCTGCTTTGGTGGAATTCTGACCAGAAAAACAGAGAAATGCTGAAAACTTCTCCACCCTGTGTGTGATGTGGTCTGTCCTCAGAGAAAGACATGGTGATGGGGATGATCAAACAGGCTCTGGATGGGGTGGACCTCTCGGGCCAGCAGCAGGAATTTCCACGCAGTGAATCTCTGCTGACATACGGGCCATCATTCAAGAACTCGTGGAGAAAACCAGAGAGAAAAAGGTCATGATGGTTGCTTTAATCTTCACAGTGTTGCTCTGTCTAAAACATTTTGTTGTTGAGTTTGAAAACCTTTTTTTTTTTTTTTTCTAAATCTACCTCCATAGCTCATACAAAGTGAACCCAGCTTTCATCAGTGACAAACCAGGTAACTCAATCGTGTCCTTCATGTCTCCTTTGAAATTTTTTAATGCTGAAAAATCAGAAAAATCTGTGTTTGTAATTCTTCTCCCACCTGCTCTCCCATATAGCCTCCAAATGTCTCTTTTACAATAATTATTACGACAGAGTGATTTAGTTGTTCTTTTGTATGCTTTAAGGTAGAAAAACCCAAATTAACAAGAATGAACAGATCTATCTTTCTGTTGAGGCCATGCCATGTTTGCTTCTATAAGAGTTATTGGCATGTTATTGATCAAATATGGATGCTTATGTATCTATTCTCTGCTACAATTTTTGTTCCATCTCATTAATGGACCTGTAATGTTAAGTAACCCCCGTATTGTATTCGATTAATATGGGACGTACTTCTTGCCCTCTCCTGCAGAGATTATCGGAGATGCAGAGGTCCTTGAAGTCCACACTCATCACAATCATCCTCACGACGAACCATTTGAGCACACAGAGATCGCATAGAGATCACTGAATTTAATCAAGGAGATGTTTCCCATCGGCTCCTATTTTTATCCCGTCCATGATAGAAGATATCGAAGGGTTTCTTCTTTTTTTAGGTTTTCACTTTGTAGATGTTTCTTAGGAACCTGCAGGTCACAGGGGCACTTCAGTTATACAAAATACTGCAGGTCTGATAGTGTTACAAATATGTGTGGTGTGCATTTTAAAAAAAAAATCATATTTGAAACTGGGGAAAGTTCAAATACAAGATGTAACCTGTTGTTACCACCACATGTTTGACATTGGTGGGTTTCGACTGAAATGTTGTGATTTAAAAATTTTAACAGATGTTTGTGTCCTAGAAAAAAAACATTTGACTTGTCCTGTTCTTTGGTTTATTCTACAATTCTACAATTCACTTAGCAGACGCTTTTATTGAAAGCGACGTACATCAGAGAGTAAGTACAACACAAGCAAGGATCTAGAAAAAAGGGAACAATGTCAGTAAGAGCAAACGATCAGCTTTGAGTCCGATTGGACACACAGGTGCTGACAGGCATTGCACAGAGGCAAAGCACAACATTGAGGGCAGTTCTTGAGAGCTCTAATCAGTATAGAAACCATCTTATAAGTCGCCGTTATCAAACAGAAACCATCGTCATTACCATCATCATCATCAATAATATTGAGACCATCATCATTAACACTAGACACGACCGGCATTCTATCACTACTAGAAAGGCCATCGCGGTCATTTTGACTGTTTACGAATTATTTGCATATCATTTCAATAATCAATATCAAATATAAGAATAAATGGATCTGTAATGTTGTGAAAGGTATAATAAACTTCAGGACACAAATATTAAATTCTAATGAATTTGAAATTTGAATAGTTTATTGAAAACCACGGGAACAGCAGCCGGCGTTTTTTGCGAATGGGAATGATCTCTGTATCATTCTCAGGTTCAATCTCAGAGCCCGTGTCAGATGAAGTTTCGAGAGACCAGGAGACATCACTTTCCGTATCCGAACCTGCGCCTCCATCAGACTCTGCCTCATCAAGGCTTTGGAGCCTCTGTGGCAGCAATCCTCCTCCTTCCTGACATTTCGTTCTATTCTGTTCTAAATCAGATCCTAATTTACTCTATTCTGCCTTTTCAATGTTGATTAATTCAAGTGTATGTCTCCTATTCTTTCTATATGGTTTTAGGCGGGTAAGCTTTCTTTCCTCCTTGGCTCGAGCGTTATAAACAATAGTTGCTAGGCAACAGCGATGTGCACCTTCAAGTAGTGGTGGGCGATATAACGATCTTAGATCGTGAAGAATTTTAACTTGCTGACGATCTGCCAAAGCAGAGAGATCGTAGAACCGGGCTAATGTGTTTATTTTATCATGCTGCAGTTTATGCTCCGACACAGACACCTTCTGCTCCGCCGCGGTGAAAACGAAACTTAAAAGTAAAGTCCGCAAAAACAACTCCATCTCGGTTGTATGCAACTGTTCTGATATTTTGTTCTGACATGCTGTGAGCAACAGTTAACTTATCTGCATAGTGTGCACAGTTAAGATTAGTCTACATCTCAGATAGCGACACAGAGAGACGTTCACAGTCACACTCAGACAGAGCAGAGCTCAGACAGACAGTGGAGTTATAACCCCGATGTTTCAAATGTTGCTGTCGGTGTTTTCTGCTCGCTCTCAGTTTTTAAAAGTTACTATCATCCTCTCCACTCGAAGCTCACCTGTTGTGATAACTGAACCTATAGGGATTAGGCTAAACGACGTTACAAAGCAGCAGGCAGGTGAGAGTGAGTAACCATGGTGACTGTCTGTCAATCAACAATGACCCGCCCCCTCTATGAATTAAACTCTTCTGTCAGTAAAACTTACTTTGATCATGTGTCACAGAATGAACACATTCTGTATTATGTTTGATTATATATAAACTAAACTAAAGTTAGTCCAATGATGTCATAAAAACAACAAAGGCTGCAGAGCCTGTATGAAGCTACAGCTGTAGGAACTCTGCAGGGCTAAAACAGAGCAGAAACACAAGAACTTGAAGTCTGCATGTTTTTAAATGAATGCATCACTGCGTGAAAATGTTCCTGATGAACATAAAAAGAGGACACATAACTAAATCATCATTTCAAAGTGGTGAGGAAAACCTTCAAATTGTGCATAAATATTGATCAAATTGAGGGAAAGACATTTCTGGTGCTAAAGATGTTCTGGGTGAGAGACCTCCAGACCTCCTACAAAGATGTTTCTCTAATAGACTAAACTTGTCAGCTCAGTTTTTGTGCATTTAAAAACATTATACAGGTAAATAAGTTTGGTTGAACTGGTCAGCAACTTACAAATTTGTCTAAACAATATGAAAAACATCGTGATAAAATCGTGATATAATATTTTTCCCATATCGCCCACCTCTACCTTCAAGAGTGGGAAAAAGTAACGAATACTGTAATGATACACTGGCTATAATGCATGCAGTCAATATGACCGCTATGGACTTTCAAGGTAGAAATACTCAAAACTCTTTTTGACAAAATAACAATGCTAGAATAAAATATAGACACATTTAGGAAAAGTCATGGTCCTGTAGTTACATAGGTTTTATTTTAAGTAAGTTATTACATTGCAAAATTAAAAAACAGTCAAAATGACTGCCTTGGTCTTTCTAGTGTTAAGTTAGTAAGTATTCATGAAAGAGCTTTTCTTGTCTAGTCTTATGTGAATTGTATTCCCTTGATACATTACCATTTTTTCTTTATCAAACCCTCCCCAATGCCAGCAGCATCCGAACAAAGTGACTCTGAAAGCTTGGTGACAGCATTTCAGGAAGTTACCATTTCACTTTAAATAACTATGATTCATGCTGCAATAAACAAAGATTGTTTTTGATTCTATTTTATTGTTTAATGAACAATTCTGTCAATGTCTTTTTTTCGGATAATAGTTATCTATTGTATCTATATAATTTTTTTTTTTTTTAATTGAACTGATACCACACATTAGAACATTTGGACTGGTGGACAGGGGACTTGCAGGAAAAAAGTCTGGGTCAAGTCTGGGTGAAATTTAGTTTTGCCTGAGTTCACTCATGAAGCGCCCTCTCTCTCTCTTGACCTAGACTACACCAAAACAATGTCAGAGTTTACGAACAAACTGACTAAGACTTGTTCTAGCTTCAAACCTTGAAAATGCAACAGTAGAGAACAAATATTGATCAGTTGACCGCTCATCTCCAACAGTGTTAGAAAATGATGGGTGTTGTGAGGTCACAGACTTGACAATTCAAATCTTGAAGATAGTTTTTTTTAAACTTTATATAAAATGCAGCTGCTGGCAGAGGGGCAGTCAAGAGGTGATCTTGCAGCTATCTGAGATTTACAAGTGCAATATAACGGTGGTGAAACAAAGCAGCTTCGTTTGGAGTTGTGTTCACACAAGTAGTTTAGTACAGGGGTTCTCAAACTTTTCAGCTCAGTAAGTTAATTATGAAAAACCCTACATATTGACAATGAATGTGAGGGTTGTTTCCTCTCAGACTGCCACAGTGACACTAATAATGTGGTCATTAATATGACTCCCCTGCAGGACAAAATATCGGTCCTGGGAGGACAGGGCCTTCTCCATTGCTGCTCCCGACCTCTGGAACTCACTCCCAAAAAACATTAGAGACTCACCCACACACACTTCCTCCAAGAAATCCTTAAGAACTCACCTCCTCATCACTGCCTACAACCACTAACTCCCATCCACCCCCCTTACATTACTCCTTCGTTGTACTGTCCTCAACGTTCTTGTTTAGTTTTTGGTTGTTTTTGTCAAAGCGTCTTTGAGTATTTAGAAAAGCGCTATATAAAATGAATGTATTATTATTATTGAAGCAAAAACAAGCAATGCTAGAGTTACTTTCCCAAGCAGGCCTGCCCGCAAAAATGTGGGCCCAGTAAATGGGCCCTCACAGGTCGACAGTCCATGGTCGCATGGGACACATGACCAAGTAACTAGTTCAATTTATAATGAGGTAACTCAGTTTGTAACTTAGTTGCATTTAACTGTAACTATTAGTCATTTTTATTTTGCCCATCATTTTTAATGTCTATAAGTTGACTGAAAAGACGATATTTCCTTACATGTTTTTCTATTAAGGAGGTATTAAGGTGTTTCTTTAATTTAACATGGATGGAGATTCATATTCTGTTTTCATGTTTAACCCCCCTCCCCAGAAAAAAAGGAAATTACTGAGGAGCCTCTGTTTCATTGTCTATAGAAAGTAACTCGGAGGCTGCATAACAGCGGGCTCACCACATCGATATGAGTCAGAAAAAAATTATGTCCTTATGATGTACGATTTTCTGCAATAACGATATCATGATATCATGTGTTAAAGGGTAAAAATATCCAGTATGCCCGGTAGATGAAAAGAAAACACCTTTAAAAATGTTTATCTGTTTAATGAAGTTTTCAAGTGATCATTTCTGATGCTTCCCAGGAGGTCAGGGAAATACATACGCTGATTGGCTTTTGCGAAAAAGCACAAAATGAATTTGTGGCCCATGTACTTCTTTCTTTCTCCTCAGTCATCTGCTGCAAATTGGCATGCGTTCGACAGAACAACATGGTCAGAACATTCCTTTAGAAAATGCCAACTGTAACAAGCAGCCATTAAAAACGCACAAATAGCCTAGCGGTTATGTCCCCCCCCCCAGGTCGTAGGCTTTAGTCCTCGTCACAGCTGCTGTGGGTTTGAATTTGAGCTCGGCCCTTTGCTGCATGTCATCCCCCCACTCTCTTCTACCATTATTTCTCTCTTGAATTGTCCTATCTAATAAAGGCAGAAAAGACCCCAAATTAAAGAAGTAAAACCTTGTTAAATTTCTAGCAGAAGACTTGTGGTTTGAAGTTTATAAACAAAGCTAGATTCATTTTACATTTTGTGCCCTGCGGCGGAATTTGTATTGACTTTCTTCCTATCTCTCTACAACATCATGAGGAAAGGAAATGACCTCATTAGCACCCTAAATCATTACAGACAAACTCTTGATATGGCAAATATAGGTGACACTTTTTACTGCATGGCCTTTGCACTAATTGGCAGGAACCTCCGCTGCACCACTGGCGAAGTGAGAGGTTCAAGGTCCCGAGAGACCAGAGGGGATTTGAAGACTTCGAAGTTTCATTTGCTCTGAGCCCTGAAACGTGACCCTGAAATGAAGTAAGAGATAAGAGCTGATTTATAAGCACGACCGTCAGACAGGGCTTAATTTAAAGACGAGCAAATTTAATGCAAATGCATGATTATGTTCCACTGATTTCAAATCCTCTGAAACAACCCTGGAGATATAGATTATGTGGATGATATGTACATTTTTTATATAACTTACATTCCCAATGATACTTATGATTCTTGTTAAATAAACCATAATGTACATGCTGCTCATTAAATTCACCAGAGAAGTTGTCGACTGACTTCATTTTAGTGGTAGGCTGTATCATCTATAACTGTGCCTGCACACATTAAAATTAGACATTATTATATCAGAAACTGTTGGGCCCAATGCTGGTCTCTCATCTCTCCTTCTGCCTTGTGAGAAACGCTGCTGATAGAGCGCCCAGCTGCCTCTTATCTATCAGAGCCAACAGGTGTCCTTGTGAGAAGGATTCATGACGTGAATGCTGAACTTCACCTGCTGACCAGGTCAGGTGACCTCAAAGTGAGGTCACGTCGCCAGGAGGGAGATGCAGCAAGGACATGTATGTGGAGCTCAAGTCTATTCTATCTAAAATTGCTCTGATGCTCATCATTCATGTCTTAATTATTCCAACATGGGTTTGAGAGAAAGTGGATTTTTAAAACAACACTAGGGATGTGTGACAGACTGAGGCTTTGTTCAGACTGCAGTTAAATAGGATTTAGGTTTCAAATCAGATATTTAACACAGACTGTCAGAATGCACTTGATGAAACCTGGTGTGTACAACACATCTCCAAGCCTTTTGCCTTATTTGTTGTTGTACTACTATGTAAGGGGAATCATTATTTCTGCTTGTGAGGTTGGTGAGAGAATGAATTCACTGCAGTCAGGTGTGTGTTTGACTGATTGTCTTTGATTAAGCCCAGGTGTGGGGAGCTTATACTCTGTGTTGACTCATTATCATGCTAACTCAGTAGGGTCAATTAAGTCGATTAACAATCAATCTCAAGGATGCTTATTTCCATGTCCCTATTTTTCGGGGACATTGGAAGGCTTACGAGTTCAAAGTCCTCCTATTTGGCCCCTCTCAAATAATCATTCACATTCACGTACAGCTCAGAAATTGACATGCAGTTGTATGATGTGAAGACAGAGAGAGAGAGAGAGAGCTGGTTCACATAATAGACACAGATTTACTGCACACTTAGAGGTAAATATTTAATAGATTGTTTAGACAACAACATTAACTAAGACAATTGGAAGATTGTTTTTTTTTACCCAAAATAATTATTATATCTATTAGAAGTATATTGTAGTTTAAGGGTGCGTTCGAATTGTCATTTTTGCTCAGGAAGGTTCCTAACTGAGTGAAATGACCCGGAAGCATTGAAGTGGCGGCCATGATAAGAGCCGTTCGAATTCTCTAAAAGCTAAGGAAAGGTGGGTCAATGCTTCCTTTATAACCTCCTTTAGCATAGGTTACACTGGACCGTCCTTTACCAAAGGAGATGAGATATGCCGCCCCACAATTCCTTGCAGCCGCAACATTTAAAGCGAGTCGCGCATCCGACCGTTCACGAACATTAACGATGACCATAAAGGGGCTCAGATCATGTTTTATTCAACGTATTTCATTCACTTAATGATGCTATGTGCACTTGTACATTTACAACATTATGTATATCTTGCATAAATGTAACAATTAATTTCAATCATGCTTATTTTGATGTTGATTTCTGAGTGGACAGAAAGGTGATGGTTTCACTTTTCTTACTTGTAGCCTGGTTTGCTTTTATTTCAATCCCAACCTTTTGGTAATTAGGATTATTTCACCAGCAAGAAGGCACAGGGGAAAGTTTTTTAGATGATCTTTTTGTAGTCCATTTTCTGAACATTGTAGTTTCACCACGGCGGACCCACGTCATTAACCTCCGCCGGCCCGTCGCATTTAATGACGTCGCCTAGTGGAAATGTGGTCGAATTGTCAGAGCAGCGAGATCGCCTTTCCCTAAGTCCTTTATGAATTCTCCTGACATCTTTCCTTAACCTCATGACGTTTTCCCCGGGGTTAAGGTAAAGTGGACAGTGAAAGGAGATAGGAGGGACAATTCGAATCCACCCTTTGTATATTGTGAAAAGAGGGCATACTTCCAAGAGGTTCAGGTTCAGAGATTTGAATTTGTTGAGTGATGCTCTGATTTTAAAGACAGCTGCCCTCACCTGATTAATTTTTAAAGCACTGAAGCCTTTATTTGCACAACTTAAGCCTTAAAGGAAGAATGTGTGACATTTTACACATAAATATCGCAGAAATCAAGTATTTCCTGTTTAAATGTCTCTCTGAGTCATGACTCTCTACAATGAGTGAGGAGCGCGAGTCCCGTCAGCTGTACTGTAGTCGGGCCGTGTTTACATCGTGTTTACATGGACGAGAAGACCTCGTGTATAAACCTGTTCGTTGAGGACTAGAGAGAAGAAGAATAACACAGCCTACTCACTGCCTATTTGGATGTCATGAAAGTGTGTTTAGATCACCGTCATTCTGTGTCAATGTGTGTGCAATGTGAAGCAACGAGCTAACCACGGCGTGCTAACATTAGCCTGCTAACACAACAATGGAGGCTACAGGCAAATGCAGCTGGAGCAAAGACCAATTAATGGTGCTTAATTACGATGCTTTGTAATTGATTAAACTCCGCTGGAGTAGACTGAGTAGAGGCTTCAGAATAGCGGAGGTGTCGCCAAACAGCAGCTTGTTTCGGTTTCATGCAGGTGCTCAAGGGCCACATTTACTGGATCAAGAAGTTAAACATTCATCGTTTAACGCAAGTTCTGTTAAAATCCATCTCAGACCACATAAAGTTGTCAAGGCTGCATTGTCTACCGAGCTATTGACATTTTTTATTTCTACTGTGATGTTGGGCATTTTATCACAGCGCTTTATAACCATAAACTCTATTTTCAAGGCAGCCTCAAGGGGCCCCTTCGGAACTGCAGTTGTTTTTCTCCACACTGCTGTGTTTGCGTAACCTGTTAAACCGTTCTAGCCTTCAGTTAACTCTTTGCTCAGAGATAGGTCTATTGAAATTCCAAGCACGCTTTTTGACGGACAGCACAGCTGAGGTTTAATATATGTATTCTCCTGTCTCTGACTATGGCAGCTCCAAAAGCTAAAGAATGGCTGATCCTGCTTTTGAAAAAAAAAATGCAGCTTTTAACCTTGTCACCATAAAAGCATGCTGCATAATGTATCACTCCACCTCAGCCATGTGTTTTGAATATAGTTAATCACCACAAAAGAACCCTAGAACATCCGTCAATAGCCTTTTGATAGGCTTTGATTTACTTATTACTCTGCCTTTATGTTGGACAGGCATCAGTACAAGACTCACCTTTAATTATTTTCAAACCAAACTCAGGCACAGCAAAGACTATTTAACTGTGTACAAAAATCAGGACATCAATACTGTAAAACTAATTTAATTACAAACCACTATTTGACCTCGCTATGTCAGAGAGTATACTAACCTGCTCAACAGCTGATACCCATTCTAGCATTATTTCATCCACATTAATCTATTAAATTCTATAAGAAACAAAATGTGCAGAATGAAATATGTACAGCAGAAGCTCTATTTAAAAAAACATGACGTTTCAGATTTCTTCCAAGCATCTCTCGTGCATCCAACTCCGTGTTAAGCTTATTAAAAATTCTTGTCAAGTTTGACCTTCAGGAAGAAAACAAAAAAAAATCCAGAGTTGGTCCTATCTATCCCTTCTCCTTATCTCGGTGCAGCGTCCTTCACAGGCCGTATAAAGACTGGAGACTTGATGTGTTGCTTTGCCGTCACTGCCATAGACCGACAACATGCTGCCTGCTGTTGTAAAGCTCTGCTGTGGAATCTCTTACCCCCACCTAAGGAACGTGGCAGGTAAAGTTAAAAATGCTTACTAAGACTTAATTTCAATTACGCCTGATGTTTTAGACTAAGTCCATTTATTTGAAACCTTTATTAAGGATTCATACATAACCTTGTATTGCTTTTACCCTTCTGATTTTCTTAATCTTTCTAAGTTGGATCTACTATTGTCAGTTTGCTCTTTGTTTTTCATCAGCTTGTCCTATGTGATGCATTTTTGGGCTTCATGTTTGTTTAAAAAGTTGAGTTAAATTTAGTTGGGTTGATGTATCATCTGAGGGTGGACTTGTTTCATTTAATGCAAACTGATACATGTTTTTTTTTTTTTAAATTTATTCATTCTCTTTACCGTTCAATCCTGCAGGTCTTCAACGCACAGCTGTGGCAGTGATAGGCCAAGAGATCACACATCTGCAGGGATGGAGATGCATGCAACACCTCATAGGAGTGCCTGCTGGATTCAATTATACAGGTAAAAAAAAAAATCACAAGTCTGTTTGTTTCAAGATTATTATTTTTTTGTTTGTTTTAGAGCGTTGAATACTAAGGAAGTTTCTTTTGCAGAGGGCAAATCTGAAGATAGAACAAATGTGCAGTCAAAAGGAGATCAGCTGTTTTATGTACAACAAGGCCACAAAGCAATGAGAAATGCTCTCAGGATGTTGGAGGACAATGAAGGATGGAGAGTTGAGATTGCAGAGGTATAGCTTCGGGTTGATTTAAGTGCAACCTCACTTGATTGACAGCCTCTATGGTTCTCTTACAATAATTAACACTGGTGGTGTTGTTGTTTGCTTCCTCAGAGTAACGGGGATGTAATCTGTAGCAAAGTGATGCCGGATGCCAGGAAGGTCTTCAGGCTGGAGGCGGTCCTAGAGGGCAGCGTCGACGAACTTTACGACCTCTTGTTTGTCAGAGTGGAGGAGATGAACCTGTGGAACCCGAGCATACAGCAAATCAAAGTGAGTGTGATACATACTGTTTAAGCAGACTGAGGAAAGAGGAGTCACATTTTTTACAAGGGCAGGTATCTTTCAGAGTTGTATTGATCTGCCTCTTTCTGTGTAGAGCCAAATCTATTGATGCCATGTTGTATTAGATGCCGCAAAGAATGTTGGAACCCCGACCTTCTCTAAAAAAAAAAAACATTGTTAACTAATAAAATAAAATGAAAAACATTGGCGAGTAAAAGAGAAGGCAGGATGGACAGTCATGCATTAAATGGTTACAATTGAGTCCTGCAGTGTTTTGAAATTGTGTCTCATGTGTTTTTAGATTCTGAAGCAGGTCGGACCTGAAACAATGGTCACTCACGAGGTGTCCGCTGAGACAGCAGGAAATCTGATTGGACAGAGAGATTTCTTAAGCGTGAGGCACAGCTGCAAACAAGAGTCAAGAGTTTATCTCGGAGGAGCAGCCATTCAGCTGGAGTCCTTCCCACCGCAGGCGGGCTTTGTGAGGTAGGATCACACAGCTCGGGCATCAGTCCGTTTCAACTGAACATCAAAAAAATGTAGAAGTGCGCAAACGCCCCAT
This sequence comes from Labrus mixtus, assembly GCF_963584025.1. Classification (NCBI taxonomy): domain Eukaryota; kingdom Metazoa; phylum Chordata; class Actinopteri; order Labriformes; family Labridae; genus Labrus; species Labrus mixtus. The sequence continues at coordinate 8,399,167 of NC_083632.1, forward strand.
TAAACTATCTCTCTAACACTGTAGTGCTTTAGAGGAATCTCAGTCTGTCAGTCATGAGTTTCATGTTTGTGATATAAATCATTTAATAGTCCACTTATCCAGCACAAAAAAACAGCAACAATGCAAATAACGAAAAGCTAAATGATTTGTGTAGTCGATGTTATAAGGTGTTTAAAAACTGAGAATTGTCTCTCGGCTTAATTGCCCTCAGGTAATAACATTATGACATTAACATTCAGGATATGAGGAAACGGGTCTGTTGAGGAGAGTGCTTTTTGGTGGGCGGCAGTAGCTCAGTCTGTAGGGACTGTAGGGACTTGGGTTGGGAACCGGAGGGTCGGTGGTTCAAGTCCCGGTGCGGACCAAATATGGAAGTTGGTCTGGTAGCTGGAGAGGTGCCAGATCACTTCCTGAGCACTGCTGAGGTGCCCTTGAGCAAGGCACCAAACCCCCTCCCCACCATCAGCTCAAGAGCGCCCGCTGTGGGCCACTCCATCACCCTGACATCTCTCCATTAGTGCATGTCCATAGGATCCTGTGTATCCTCATGTGTGTGTATACTTCAGCCTATGTGTGTGTTGCATGACTACAGAGTGTAAAACCTGAAATTTGATCAATGAAGGTGAATCTCTCTTATCTCTTTAAACCAATTACGTACTCCTCCTGCTGTATCACAAAAACCTTTGACTTTTATCTGTGGAGTCTGAGCTTCAAAATAAACTGTGGAAAAAAAGAGCTGGGGCTGGAAATGCACTCAGCATGAGACCTTTGCTCTCGCAGCAGAGAGTGGAAGTTGTTAAGAAGCATACAGGGAGAAAATTGATCTTAAGGCTACTGTGGGGAACTCTCCATTTCTCTCATCCTGACCCCTGTGGACAAACAGTACTCCTTCTTGATATGTGGATAATGTCCAGTTACCTGCATCAGGAGTGTTTTCTGTCAAACATTTAATCCAGATTCCTTTAAAGTGTCAATAGTATCAATCCTTGCCAAGAATAAATGTGGCAAAAATGTGTTTCAGCAGTGCGCTGTAAATCTGTGGAAGCTGCAACACATAAAATAAGGTTTGACTGCCCTGATAGTGTGGAGAGGCAGTCTAAACTGAAAGTCCGAGGCACTCTGATGTGGTATAAAAATCCTTTATTAAACAGGGATGTGTCTACGCATTTCGATTTCTGATACCTGATACCTGATTTCCACACTGCAATAGCCTTTGAATAATTATTTATATTAAATATTAACACATGAGGTTATTAATATTAAGAAGTATATGTTTTTTTCTTTCATATAAAATGGCAATAACCATTTAATTTCCTTTTATGATTTTCAAAATAAATACAATAACCTCTCAACCAAATCAAACCAAGTCACTGACTTGTCCTGGAACCACTGATTATTATTGGCAGCACACAGATTTAATAGAAGGGACTACAAATAGTCGTATTTACCTCACACACTCTTCAAAAGCAATTTGACGTACCTTCAGGCTGCAGATACAAGTGGCTCCATAAAAGAAAGCATGCCTTTTAATGCACAGTGCATATTCTGTCACACTCATAACAGCTTGAGCATGTGTGGATGCTTGACCTATTTTCTTCTATTGTTGTGCACACTTACTCTTACTAGTGCCATTTTGAAACTGAACCAAGCCACACGTGTATGGTCTACTCTTAAACTGTAGTATGTCCAGTTTTGTCTTTTGAATCACACTGACGCTTTTACTAAAATGAAGTTCCAAATGGATAAAAAGGTCAATAAAATTGAATTAAAAGTTTCAACCAAAAAAAAAAAAAGGCTATCAAAATAAAAATATATTAGATCATTTAGTACAAGGACCTTGAGTTTGGTCACGCCTAGAGTAGCACTTGATGATACATACAATGATATCTTTGTTGGTTTTTTACAAGAATAAAACATGTTTCATATAAAAGACATGATTCATTGAAATTGAGACCCAATCATGGAAATGTATACAGAAATGTCTGATTATGGAGAAAATCCTTGTTAAGCTCTGGCTAAATGAAAGTAAATTAATTGAGTGTCTTTGCATGCCCGCAGAGCCGAGGATGGACCAACTTGCATCATCATTCAAGCTTTGGACAAGGACACAAGAAAAAGCCGCTTCACATGGCTCCTTAACATGGATGTTAAGGTACCTTTTCTTCAGTACATTTTTCTTTTTGTGTTTGATTATAGTAGAAGCTGGGGCATGTCCGCACTCTTTTGACTGGGGCGGCCTAATTGGGGCCATGACTTATGCATGAGTGGAATATATGTGCACATACACATGATTGAATTTCAATTATTTACCTTTTCTATTTCCACCATCTACTTTTAAATAACAAAAAAGAGGGTGAAATATAAATCTGTCAAGCTTTATTTTGAAAGAACTCAAAAAGACTTTGTCCAAAGCCACAAAAAAATGACATTGATATGAAAACTCTAGCAGCCTGTTGCAACACAGCCCCATGTTGTTGATTTTTACCACTAGTCCCACCTCTGACAAGGCAAATAGTAAATCATAGTTTAGGATTTTTGGGGTGGCTAATAAGATATCGGGGGGGGGGGGGGGGGGGGGGGGGGGGGGGGGGCATGGCTACTCCCTCTGGACACGCCCCTGAGTAGAAGCATCTGCTCAATGGAAGGTGTGCAATATGAATTATTATATTATTATATATATTCCATTATGAGAGATAACATTTGATGTGAGGAAGCATGTGATGTTTCCTACCACACTGCTTTATTACTGCTCACACACTTTTATCAGCATCTCTTTTTGGCTGAGCTTCTCAACAACAACAAAAACAATCCAAATTGTATTCAAATTACCGGCTGCAATATACAAGAATGCTATAATGATGTGCAGTGAGGCCCAGCAGGGTAGAATAGTCGGAATGAAAATGACTCAAAACGTTTGCATTTCAGGACCTGCGCTTTAAATGATACAACATGTGAATGTTCATATTATCAGCAGAACCCAGCAGACACCCATAGGAGATGCAATTGTGTGAGATACAAGGAAGCGACATAAGTAGAATATACAATCAAAGGTAAATATTCATACGACCGTGGCTTGGGGAGTCGGTGGAAGTAAATTGCACAATCAATCATCAACAGTGCGACGAGTGAGGAGCGAGGAGGCAGGGGCTCCAGCTAGTGAACAGCCAGCTTTGTGGAGCGAGATATTCCTCTTTTCATACAGCTGAAGACAAACCCCACCACCCCAGTCATTTGGCTAGAAGGCCCCTTTTACTCAATAATACTGCCCGACATGTTTAGTAATCCATGTGACATCAAAATTGAACATCTGAAACATAGTTACAATTCAGACGTAAACTGTAACTTCATTTAAAATTTGCACGGGAATAAAATGTGTGAACAAAGACTGGAGTATGAAAATGGAGGATTACTCAAATAGAAGGCATACAGAGTAAGAAAGGTGATTATAAGTGTCACCTTCTAGCATTAGCATTTAATGTAAATTTCATTTAAAACAAATGTTCCACTTGTTTTTGTACACCTGATACAGGTTAGCTTCAGGGTTGCATCAGGACACCAATTTAACTAAAAGGACAGGACCATAAACGCTCGATGGTTTGGGAATATCATTTCATGAGGACATATAAACATCACACAAAAATCGTTCATTGTTAACTGTTTGAGCAAGTCAAAATATTCTTAACCCCCGTCCAATATGAGACACATCCCAAGATCCTAATGTGGCACCTAAATGTATACGAGTAAAGTGCAGCTGTGTTAATTTGGGGTATTAGCATGCCAATGTTATATCTGCCATAAGAAAATATTAATTGTACAGAAGAGCATAATGGGATGTCATTATATAAAAAATATTAGTTTTGCTGCTATTTGACAAAAAAGTCAAAAGACTTATTTTCCTGTTAAAGGTTTCAAAGTGGAAAATGTGGTTCCTTACTTTGACATCTCTTTGACTGTTTACTCCTCATGGGGAGTCCTTCTTGGATTATCAAGGCTGATCAGTCTAACAAAGATAATGTCATTCTCAGGGCTGGCTGCCAACATCCATTGTCAATCAGGCTCTGCCTCGGGCGCAACTTGATTTCACCAGACACCTGCGCAGACGTCTCGCAGTGAGCGCTACCCTGGGCTGACTCAGTCTGTGTGATTTCCACATCGCTGCAGAACCCTGTCATCACTCAGGGGAACACCGTGAGATGGAGTCTCAGTGATAGCCTGGCTGCTCAACAAAGTGGCGCCATTTCAGCACGAGCTGAAAATACTCCCTGGAGGAGACGCTCAGCCCCCCACGCTCCACGGAGCAAAGCTGGCAGACATGAGAGTCAGTAGGCCAGTGCCAGCCTGGCGGATAAATGCTGGCTTATTATAGGAATTACTGTCACAGTGTGCCACTGAACCTCATTATGATTTCCTGATAAGGAGTCAACATTGACACAAGTATGAATCTGAAAGTCCCTGAATATGACTGGAAAAAAAATGAATAAAGTACCTGAATGTGCTTGACTCCTTTTCTTTTATCATACTTTAAAATTGCTTAAAACAAATCAAAGAACACTGAAATTGGAATCATTTTCTTAAGTAAATATTCCATGAAATACATTATGGGACTGGACGTTATACAAACTCAACTCAACACACTCTAAAGAGAAAAGCTTGCAGCGAATAAAGAAGTTGCACAAAAAACAGAAACCACAAAAATCTTGTTTCTTTCAAACATGTTTTACTTTTTTCTCCATTTCACTTAAAAATTCAATAAATATTAACATTTAAAGCTTTCATTCATGTACGTATATACAAGAACTATACAATAAACATAATGATGTTATGATCTGCAATGCAGGAATGATTTGACAGTATGAGCAGCTACAGTCTGGTGTCGCCTGTATTTTCCAATGGCATCATACCTTCGGCTTTATTCCTGGTTGTTAATTACTTTTCATAACCGGACAATTTACACTATATACATTATTATCTGAGAAATATATCAGTTACCTAAAAAAACATTATAACATAAGGAGTTTTCTTCAATTGTTTTGTTTTTAAAGTGTAAGTGACTGACTTCCACGTAGGCAGACTGAAGGCATGCTACAGTAAGTTGCCGTGATTAAAAACCAGCGAGGATGATCACCAGTACGTTGGGTTTGGGGGGAAAGATAAGAGCACCGGAGAAGGAGAAGCCATCAAGCTCCCTGTCTGGAGGGATGGTTATGGAGGATGGAGTGTGCCAATAGAACAATTATAGAGATAACAGGTGCTTTATTCTGATCACACATCCTTCAATCTAGTATCATGTAAATGAATACATTTGCATCTAAAAGACGGAAAACGAGAAAAAATGATGAGTGACATTTTTGGGATGCGCTTTTTTCACTTCTTGGTTTGGAATAAAATGACAAGACTGATACAGTCCTATGTCTGCATTCTAAAGATGCAAAACTTGATGTGAGGAACACTACCTTGCACGGTCTTGGGTCGAGAAATACATCAATAAATCCCTTTCTTTTTTCTCCTCCATCTCTGAGCCGTATCAAACAGTCTAAAAAATAGGCTAACTGGCTAGGAGAGCCCATTGCCAAAGTTAAATAGAGCTGTGGAGCGCCCTGTGGAAATGGGATATACGCCGTTCTCCCTGCTGAATTATACTATTAGATCGACCTGAAACTACTATTTTAAGTTGGAAAAGTTACGTATTGTTGCCTTAAGCAACAGACATTCTGATGAGCCTGCTGTTATTTAATGCACAGTGCACCATCAACAAATAGAAACAGGAATTCTGAGACATTCAAAAATGATAAATGGTAGGAGTTTTAAAATGTTGTTTCTAAATTCCTTCTATTCTTAAGGATAAGAAGTGGATGTTCCTGTGAAGAACTTTCTGTTTGTGTAAATATTTCGCAACTGTCTTTTCTCATCTTACCCTGTTCATGTGTAAGTAGTATTTTTTTTTGCCAATTTTTATGTTTTTTTGCTGCCTTTAACAATAAATTTTAAAACACCTCGTATGAATCTTTGATGTAGAAAATGGCTGATTCTGAATCGTACCGCTACTAACTTTGACACCTACCCTGCAGCAGCAGTCTCAGGCACTGAAAATAAAATAATAAATCTTAATGCTGATGGTCTTGTTTCACTTTTTTTGGTCATTTTGAGGCATCACTTGTTATTTGATTGTTTCATAAACTGTTTAAAAAGTCCTCAGAGGATATGAGGATTAATCAGCATATTTTGAGAGTGTTATTAAAAACATCATTAACATTGTATATAATTATTTTAACTTGGCATTATTGGTTGTAGTTGAGACAGTCTATAAATATTCTAGTGGCACACTCAGGCCTCCGTAGTTAACACATGCACCTCCATAGCCATGGCCTTCCAGCTCTCCTCAAATGTTCACAATACAAGTTCAATAGTAGTTCTAATGCACTTGAAAGAAAAACAGTCTGACACAACTGAACACAGATAAAAACATGAATGTAGCGATGCAGTCATCACATTTTGAGCACGTCTTGTAGTCGTTTTAGTTTACAGCACCTGAAAACTTTTTTTTTTTCTCTTCCTTCCATTTCATATTTGAGGCCCGAGGGGGCGGAGCCACGCTGCACACAGATCACTCTGGAGTTTCGATGAGGTAACCATCATTGTCTAGTCAAAGTTCACTGGAGTGGAAAAAAAAATCTTTGTGTAAAAAAAAAAAAAAAAAAATGAAGAAGAAAAAAATCTGCAGTGACACTGCAAGTCTTTTAGATTCTGCAAAGGCAGAGCTGATGTTTGAGAGCGTCTCACTGAGCAGCACGTTCACATCATTGCTCGCTGTTTGTTTTTCAAACTGTCAGGGTTCTGTGACTGGAGTCCCTCTCCGATCCTAAATCGTCCCTTCTTGACTTGGCAGTGACTGGGCCTAAAGTGCTCTTTGGACTGTGCTCTTTAGAGGCACCTCCACTGGAGTCTGCGGTGGGCCGCGCTGGCCCTGGAGGTAGAAGAGGCTCCGGGTCAGAGTCTGAGTCCCCCCTCCCAGCAGTGAGGAAGGAGTCCCTGGTGGGACCCGGGGACATAGCAGCACCCTTGGATGGCGAGGCTTCGGCGGCTGCAGAGGTGGTTGGAACTGGAGCAGTGGAGCGAAGCCGCCTGCCGACGGATTTAGTGGTTTGCGGCGGGCTCAGTGTTGTTAAAGGAGCTTTTGGTGATACAGCATGAGAAGTCGCAGAGGTCTCTGGTTTAACGGAAGCCACCGGTGTGTTTAGGAGGTCAGGAGTGTGTGTGGTAAAAATGTCTTTCTTGTTGCAAGACTCACAACAAAGCTTATTATATCCAGGGATGGAACAGTAACGGGCGAGAACCTCCATTTGACAGAAAATTGATTTATCCCCCAAACATGGCTCATCTAGAAATGACAGAAGAGAGGACATCACTGTGAGGGAGATTGGAATAAAAACAGATGTGGATGTAGGATAATGGAAATCAAAGTGAGTGGTTTGTGACACAAATTGCATATTGACTTACTCGAAGTGATTTTGTGGACAGGGTTTTCGGGATCCCTTTGGTGCACAGCTTCGTCTTTTATGGTGGAGTTTTCCATTGTTTCAACTGTGAGAGAAGACACCGGCTGCCCTGGAGTAGAGTTAAACAAAAACACAGCATAAAACATATTCCAACATCGGGTGTCACAGGACTAAGAGGACCTGAAAACTTCGTGACAACCTTCTGCTACAGAGAGAATACAGAACAGTGTGGTTTAAAACCTGTAATAAAGCTCACTGGTGTTTAAAGAGCGCAGAGAACAACCTGGACTTTTTTCTTCACGCTTTTGATCAAAACCACAATTTTCCACTCACTGCCTTGGCAGGGAAAAGCGGAGAATTGCCGACCCTGACCTCTTTGAAAATGTGTGTTTTGACACTGAAGCTGAATTAATTTCTCTGCACTCTTTCTGTTTTGGTATTTAGAAAGTTATTTTCTTCTAGTACTGAGGGTATTTTGTAAAACCGGAGAAGGCAAAATTTAGTCAAACAAGCAAATGAAATGCTTGGTTACGTTAGATCTGGCTGCCAGACAGGGTTAGAAAACATGACACCTAATATTCTATATTCCACATCAAGACTGTGGCTGAATGAGCATCAAATAGAAGGAAACAACCATAGGCAAGAAAAAAACCTCTGTGCCTGGTTATTAACAGCTCCCCCCACCCTTCTGCATCACTCATAAAAGGGAAATGAGTCGATCAAGCAGGGGCGGCTTCTGTACACTGATGGAAATTGTCCACTGATTACCCCATGATCGTACCTGGACACGTGTTCAGGTTGCAGATGAGGACCGTTTCAGGCTTCTCGCCCTCACATTCTCCGATGGTGTTGTCGCTGGCCTTACAGACCACCTGCCTTTGCTGAATCCCCTCGCCACAGGTCACTGAACACTGCATCACAACAACAACAACAACAACAACACACAAGCAAAGAGAACAAAAAAAAGACACATTGATGCAACAGGAAACATGCATCCAATCATGTTTGTGTGTTGAGACATGCAAGTTTTACAACTCGAAAGGTCCACAATGACATTTTGCCCCTTGAGCAGAGTCTGGTTTGTGCTTAAAAGAAACATTATTACAACAACAACAACAGTCCTTGATTTTTAATTAAAGTGTAATGAATAACTGTTATCAATGGTCATGAGATATTTTCACACTACATACTGTCCATGGGAAAGTTTACCATGGTATAACATAGTGCATATCCTGGTATTTGTACCATGGTACACCTTCTTACGGGTTCTTAAATACATTTGGTTGCACTGTGATTTAAAGCTCCTGTGAGGAACTTTGAGTTTGTTATATTTGGCAACCCCTGTAAAAAAAAAAAATACATCTAATCCTTTGCTGACTCTATCCTGTACACGTATTAACCTTTTTTTTTTTTACCCCAAAAAAATCCTCCTCTCTGAAGCAGTTAAATGTATCACTGTGGAGTTGTAAAAAAACCCAAAACAAAGCTGTTTTGACAGCCTGCAACAATTTGTGTCATATAACTACCCCACTGCAGCGGTTCCAGACATCTAAAATAACTGCAGATTATGTAGGAATAGTCTATCCTTATGCTGATGGTCTTGTTTGTTATTGTAGATCATGTGGTGGTTGGCAGACAAAATAATAATCGGAGCTTGTCAGAGCCAAACTAACCCCGTCTCCAAGTACAAGCGTTGATAAAGCGCTGTTGCTTCTGAGGATTATGTCATAAGCATTGCTGATCATTTTGCAGCTGACTCCAAATGCAAAAACATTTCTGTCCAATAAATCTTTTAGACCCAGCATATTTAAAAAAGGGACACTTATATGACTGAAATAGACAGTCATATAATTTAACTGCGAGATAGTATTGAGAGGAAAATGTTGCTAATAGCTAAGCTAACCATACCAATACTATTTGGTCTCTAGTTATTGTGAAAATGTGATTTGAAGTGAATTGCTTTATAAAATGTTATAAATTGTAAGACATTTGACAGCACCTTCGCTATTCTTTAATTTAAACAATCATTTATTAGCAAGCTGAAGTTAGCATAACAAGTGACTCAAGTAAGCTAGTACAGTAAGCTGCACATTAGCTAAAATGCAGTTAGTAGGTGTAAATGTTTAGCAACAGGCTTTCTCTTTGAGAGTTTTTCTTTGAGGTTTAGCCTGTTTTACACGTTACAGTTATCTTTAGTTTGGGGCAGCTAGCTCACCTGAGACCACGCCCCTGTCCTCCACTGAGGGGGGCACGTGGTGCTGTTGCAGACTCTCCTCATTTCGGGTCGATCGGCGGTGCAGTGTTTACTGTGGACGGGCCTGTTGGTGCCGTTGTGGAGCATCTGCATGCACTGCACCACTCGGGTCTGGTAGCCGAGCTTCCCGCAGGTCTTACTGCAAGGACTCCACTCCTCGACCACCCACCTGTCAGCACAGCGGGCTCTTTAAAAAGTTTTTCCTGTCACCTGGCAATTACTCTTTTTTCCCCTCCAGTTCACAAAAACATTATAAGGGTGCTTGTCTCTGTTTAAAAGCATATGTGCTGTGAAAAGTGACAGACAGATGGAGGTGCTGGGGGCCATCATTACCTGTAATACTTGAATGCAGCAGACGGTATTGAAAGAAAAAAATAGATTGACCGTTCATAGTTAAAAGTCACTTACGTTGGTTGACTGCAATCTTGGATGTTGCAGCGTTTGCGGATCGGTTTGGGCTTTTTGCTGGTTTCACAGAAATTACGATGCACCAAACGACTGTCACTCTTCCTTCTGCATCCATATTTTGTGTACTGAATGCCTGAAGGATGATCGACAGATAAAAAAGTAGACCAAAAGACAAAATCAATATAGGACATCTGCACACACATAACAAATAACTGCAGTACATGTAATGTGTTTTGGTGCATTGATTTATACGAATAGAATTGGGAATATTTAGCATATGTTGTATGGAGGGTAAAAAGTGCCCTTAAGAATCTGTTAATTGAAGGCCTATTTTCTTTTATTTAAATTGTATTTTGTATTTTCCTTGAAATACAAAACCAGTTATCAACATTCTGTGTCGTGTGTTTAATTAATTCTCCACCACCTCCAAGAGTCTAACCTACATTAGCCCAGTACACCTTAATTTGTTACATCTTGTTTTTTTTGATAATTTATTATTTATAAATACATATTTGATTTAAAGTAAATTTTGTATCCTGAGTGTTACAGTGGGGTCATACAAGCACAGGTAAAAGCACTAATTCAAAATCTTAACCCTTTTTTTGGGGGGGGGGGGGATTTTTGAAAATAAAATGACTTTAACTTTGACATCCGGCGCCCCCAAAATTTCAACTCTAAAAGGAAGAATGTTAAACTTTTTGATCCCTTGAGCACCAGCACTACACCAAAACAAACTGCAGCTATGTGACACCTCCGTTATTCTGAAGCCTTCACTCTCCTCCAGGGACACACCTCCAACCCCACTCCACTCGTGTTTACACAAAGGAGTTATGAATTAAAAAGCACCATAATTAAGCACCATTAAGCGCAAGAGGGGGAAAGAAATTGTCCTCTGCTGGAGCTTCAATTACCTGCAGTCTGCATTGTTGTGTTAGCAGGCTAATCTTAGCACACCGTGGTCAGCTCGTTGCTTCACATTGCACATACATTGACACGGAATGACGGTGATCTAAAGACACTTTCATGACATCCAAGCAGGCAGTGAGTAGGCTGTATTATTCTTCTAAAATGTGGCACACTCTTCCTTTAAATCTTTTTGTCGCTTTCTCCAAATTGAATAGAGAATCGAATCAGATTCATATTTTAAATAATTTCAAAACATGCATGTCTAAGGCTTTTACTCTTTGCTTGTGTCTGTCTACAGTACCTCTTCATTCCACATCAAATCTTTTTTAAATTGTTATATTTTAGACTGTGGACTATGTGTCCAAAATGTGTTGCAAGTGGCAATGTTTCCATGGCTTTGAAAAGTTCTCTTTTTGTCTTTTCTTTTAGTCTTTTCAACTTTCAGAAATCAAAATATATATTTTTATTATGACTAGACTCAAAGAAAAGTGACTCTGCAAAATTGGAACTAGCAGTGGTTTGTCATTCATAGATGATTCAGATGGTTATCAAAGCTGTTCTTAATTCATTTCCCATTGATTCCCATGCTTGATTTGAAGAACATTTCAAATCAAGCACAGTGACAGTCAGACTGCACTGTGGTGGATTTTCTGATTGCCTGAAGGATACTGTGCTGTGACAAACATATTAAATTGCTTATTTGTTACATGAAAACACACTCACTGACCTCCTCCACAGGGTTTGGAGCACTGAGACCAGCTCTTCAGAGCCCACTCATAGGTGTCGAGTTCAGCCAGGAGGACGTTGTTGTTGGTGATGAGCGGCAGCAGGTCCTCGTGGATGATGTACTTATATGTCAAGCTAATCTTGGCGTCATCTTCCTGAGGAATAACCTGAAACAAGGAGAAGACACTTAATAAGACAGAAATTAAGAGATAAATCACTAAAAAAAAAAAAAAAAAAAGGTACTCCAGTCGTACTCACCAGCACCACAATGCCTTCATGCAGGGGCCCGCTGGTCTTCAGCGTCTCCTTCTCTCCATCCATGGAGTACTCCCACTGTAACCCGTTTTCTATGAAGTTCTTTGATTCTGCTTCTTCACTTTTTGCATTTAGAATGAAGTTTCCAGTTACTTGATTCTTCACAGCTGTGAGTAATGAGAGTGGGGAAAGGTTTTAGTCATAAAAAATAAAATGTGTGCACGCTGTGTAGTCTTTAGTTTCATTCAGTAAGAAGCTCCAAAAATTTAATGGACATCCATCATCGACAATGCTCTGCCAAACAACGGCGAGATTTCCCTTTCAGCGGGGAATGTGTCAAGATTAATGTTGGGATTTTTGGCACTGTGGTACGCAACACAGACAGTAACTTCTCAGGGATGTGTGTCATCTTTTTTTCCCATGAGCTCACAAAAGCGAGTGAGGGGGAAAAAAAGAGCGGAGAAAAGAGGAGTCAGTGTTCTGCTGTGTGCCAATTAAAGTTATCCTGACTCAGGACGCACTCGTCCGATTACGCAACGAGAGTTGAATGTTACAAGTCTATCAGTCGGGCCCCACATGTAGCTTCTTAGTTTCGAGGCCTGGGGCTGTATTCACCAAGCTTCCTCAGTACAAAGAGGTGCTCCTGGTGAAAAATCTCACAATCATGACATTTTCTAAGAATTTCACCTTATATTTAGGACCAGATCCTTGTGAAGATAAAAGTTATATTCACTAAGCATCTTAGCCTTTAAGAGAGCCTGAAGGTAAAAACTGTTGGGAGACTTTTAAGAGGCTGAAGAATTTCTCTAGAGGAGAAAAATGGGGAAATGGATTCCACTCACTGAGTGAAGAACATTATTATTTAATCATAGTTGGGCTGAAAAGACCAAACATATTTATGCATTTCAATCCATCTTGGACTTTTTTCCAGTGCAACGTGAGACATGCACATTGAGACCCTGTCAATGTGGTTATCTCCACGGGTGCATCCAGTCACTGACTAAAGACCTTTAATGCTGATGTCACTATCAGCATGTGATGAGACTACTTATACACTGTACTGCTACATACATTAAAAGCATGGCTTTTAATTTATTCAACAGAAATGTAAATTTCAAAGTGTATTGTACCATTTGAACACACAAACACTTAAAAAAAAGAAGAAGGTGTTAATGGTGTCACTTTTTACAAACCAATTATCAAACGTTGCCCTGGGTGTTTCATACATTGTAACAGGATGTGAGAAACTCACCAATTATATGAGGAGAGGTCTCGTTCTCTTCAATGACGATGTGTCGGGCTCCTATCGGGATGTCGAACATTTTAAGCATTCCTAACAAGACACAGAGACACAGGATGGTCATACTGGGGGCTACACAACACAGGGCACTGAATGTGAGCTGGGATAGCAGCCAATTATTTGTGAATCAAAACACTGACACAAAGTTGGCTCCTCTGTTTGCTCATAAGTAGGATACCAGTCGTGCTAAAACATAGAAGATTTGGATGAAGTCATATTCTTTTTTTTATCGTTTTTTAGCTTTAATATGGAAAGTCGTTGCATTGAATGACACCTGTGAAGGAAAGTTGAGTTCAATCTGATTTGTCCACTCAGCGGATAATTACCGTTCTTCTTGGGCGTCTTTGTGAGCGTCAGCTTCACGGTGCGACAGTGGGAGTTGTCCCCCTCGCACACTCCACATTTGTCCTCTTGTTTGTAAGAGCCGACCTCCTTGTCGCAGCCAACATGCTGTGAGGACCAAAGGATACGGCAGTCAATCAATCAGGCCGGTGCTGTGTCTGACTTTTATAAAGACAGAGATTACTCTTCTGGGGAAATGATGCCTTAAGAAAACTCAGCATGCATCTGGTTTGATGTCTGGTTAGTGATGATGCATAACAGAAAGCAGACATAACAAGAATAAAGTCTAAACACATAAAAGCAGCCAGCCTGCAACAAGGAAACTCTCGACTTTATCTCCAAGGATTCTAACATTTAGACAAAGCCATGTATGTGAATGTTTTTGTGTTGGAGCAGAGATTACAGCTCACTGACAGTTGAATCATCATCATTATTATTATTATTTATTTATATCTTTAAAGCACTGCAGCGTAACTGTATTCAGTTGAATTTATTTGGCCTGTTTTTGAGTTATTGAAATCCCAAAATGCCTCGAGATGGTAATTACAAATGAACACGTTTCAAATTAAAAGAAAACCTGCAGTCAAATATACGACATGAGTTCTACAATTCTACAATTCATATAGCAGACGCTTTTATCCAAAGCGACGTACATCAGAGAGTAAGTACTCTAACTAACACACTCTGGGCTTTTTCTTAAAGGTGCAGAGGGACTCTGCAGATCGAATGGAGTTTGGAAGTTTGTTTCACCACCGGGGGGCGACAGAGGAGAAGAGTCTAGTTAGAGTTTTAGGACCCTGTTGTGAAGGTTGGATCAGACGCCTTTCATTGGCAGAGCGTAGTGGGCGGGAGGGAGTGTAGACCTGGATGAGAGAGTTTAGGTCAGGAGGAGCCGTTTTTGTCGCTGTTTTGTAAGCGAGCAGCAGAGTTTTAAATTTGACACGAGCAGTAACTGGAAGCCAGAGATGGAGATGAACAACAGAGTGACGTGCTCTTTTGGGTAGGTTGAAATGCTGCTGCATTTTGGTTCATCTGCAGGGGTTTCATAGTGCATGTAGGATGTGTGGGAGTTCATATGCACGGGTGGGATTACAAAATATAAAGCCTCCAGTTCACAGACTGAGAACAGTATTTGTTGTGCCATTTTGCCTTTGTTGGAAAGGACAGCTAAAGAGAGACAGGAAATGTAGGGAGAAGAGAGTTGGTGATGCCATGAAGGAAAGGGCCGAGATCGGATCGAACCCACGGGCGATGCGACGAGGACTATATCCTCTGTACATGGGGCACGCAACATAACCACTAGGCTATCCGACACCCCTGAAAACTGAGTTTTAAATTACACACTAATGAAGTGAAAAAGTAACACATAACTATTGACATGAAGACTTTTTGGCATTATTATAGATTCTGATCTCTCACGAGACAAATATAAACAGTGTATAAGTACATTTATTTAGGTATACATACTATAGAAGACATACCAAACATTCTCCTCGAGCGCACACGCTGAATGGTTCTGAATAGCTGCAGTGCGTCCCATCATGCATCACCTGGTTCATGAACACCACCTCTCCTGTTTCCTTTGACTTACAGCTCAGCTCACACTTACGAGCCTCTGAAATACACAAAGCACACACGCACACACACCTGGGTTCATACGAGAGTTGTAAGGACCTGAAAAAAAAAAGACCTCAGCAGGACACAGAAGACTTTTAAACCTGAGTCCAAATCTGCAAAGATCATCATCTGTCCACTTGTGCCGCGTGAAGAATTTAAGCCAAAAAGACAACTTTGAGAGAGACAACTTTGCTCTTTATATTCACCATCTGGGTGCTCATACGGTAGCCAGGTGTGCTTGATGTTTTTGTGGTATTTGTTGCTCCTCTGGACGCACTGTTGAGCACGGAAGTCCTCGTAAGGTCCAGCACACTCCTCCGTGTTGCACATCTGGTAGTCAAAAGTAGAGCCAGGGCAGTCTCGACCACCGTAGGCAGGCCTGGCGGATGAGAAAAACAATCGATTGCATGAAAGATGTTTCACGTCTTCATTTCTTTCTTAGCGTTTTAAAAGCTTGTCTCTCAAGCTATAAATCAGGAGATCATTGAGGATATTTATCCTCGAACAAATCGCTCTCAGCAGCACAAGCTTTTGTATGAAAGATCAGAATTCAGAAGGTTCTGATGAAAACGAAGGTTTCGAGACATCCAGTCAAAGTTAACTATTGGACTTAAAAGTATCTTGAGTTAAATAAAAGTTTCATCATAGCTATACATTCTTCCACACTTTCAAGTTTCTGTTTACTTAATAAAAGCTTGTTTTGGATCCCTGCTGTTCAGAGCTTCATTCACACATTAACAGTTACGTCATCCTACGCTGGATGTACACACAGATCATAAACTCACAAACTCTTGGCCTATGAAAGTTTCCTCACTGCCACGGTACTCACGTTGGGTTGTTGCACTGTCGGCTGCGGGAGCGGACGCCGCCTCCGCACGTCCTGGAGCAGGAGCCGAACTTTGACCAGGAGCCCCAGCTGCCATCGTGGCCCTGAGGCTGCTGGCTGGATCTCCAGATGCAGTGTCCCTTAAAGCACCACTTTAAAAAAAAAAAATGGCAAAGAGAGGAGAAAAGTTGAGAGTAATGTCAATGACATTAGAAATAATGTCATACCTTTCAAGTAACATGACATACTGTACATAGCTCAAAGCCAAATTGCAGACATTTCCTACCTTTCCGGGTGCGCACTCTGTTCCATCAACTGGAGGACCTTTTTTGGTTTTACAGAAGTACTGATTATCGGGGTGGCTGCACCACAGCTGCTTGCAAGGGTCGTATGTTCGAAACTGAATGAGAAAAAAGCAGCCATTCAAATCTTCAGTCATTCTTTTCTATCTTTTTCTAAAAGAAACTACAATTTCCTCCAAGCCAGTGTGCTGCTTTCTTTGTAAAAGTCTGAGTTTCTTGCAGTATCTTTTCAGGGTCCTGATATGTATTACAATGTGATGCTGATGTGCCAAAAGATGATTTCCTTATTTGTGAAACCCCTACTAAAGTATAACTTCACAAGAAGCTCCACGTTCCTCATTTTTCTCTTTATTTTAATTCATTTCTAACTATAGACTAAGATAACAACTTTATTCGCTCACGTCTTTATTCTCTCAAATTTACAGCTTTATTCTCGTATATTTAAGACTTCTCATAAATGTACGACTTTATTCTTGAAGATTGATGACTTTAATCTCCCTGATTTCCCCCCTTAATGTGGCCCTAAAACTCCTTTGTACCATGTATTGAGTTTTTCTTTTACTTCTTTATCTTTGTTCATGTCTTTAGGTGAGGTACTGAGATAAGCCCACAGTGGGTTTCTACCTCAACAGCACACGTGATTTATTTGTATTCACTTTATTCTCTGTCTGACTTTTCTGTGCAAACTAAAAAATAAATCAATTATTTTTTTTGATTTGGACTCACAGCTGTGCACATCTTATATCCAACGCCAAAATCAAAGCGGCACTGTTCGTCCATTGAATAATTGATTCCAGGGAGCTCGGGAAGCTTGGGCCACTTATGTTCAAAGGGATCATCCAGCAGGCAGTCGTAGGAGCTGAGAGAGAGAGAGAGCATAACAAAAACCATAAACGTGAGAACTCTGGACAACAGACCAGATAAGGAGAAAGTTCTGAGAAAATCAACAGCTTCATATATAAGCCGTCCAGCGATGACCCTGTAGTTGGAGGATGATATATAAGAAATTATGTACTGTGCGAAACAGAACCTACTGGATGTATCGATTGAGCTCCTGCTTGCTGCAACGTGACCAGTGATAGCGATGGAAAGCTGCTTGGACGAGAGGTGCCATGATGCTACCCATGCTGGTCTCATCTGCACAACGGTTACCCTGCCCGTCATGCTCCATGCCGAGCCTGATGGGAAGGAAAAAAGGTTTATTGAACAGGAGGCGCACAAAATGTATGGGGGGGAAAAAAACAACAGAAAAAGCTCCCTTTTAATCGATGAAAATGAACTCAAAAAGAGTAGTAGAGTAATGTTGTCTGGTTGTAGAGCAACCAGACAACATTAGTGTAGTTCTTTTGTAAGGTGGTCTCTTTGGAAAAGGTCATCTCTTTGTCATCAAAGACTGTCTGAAGTCTTTCAATATTTAGCAGTGCTAAAACAAAGAAAACAAAGCACTACAAAATCAGTCAACCCCAATCATTATCAGAGGGTGGATGTTGTTCAGCAAGGTTGAAATTACATTCACTCGGAGCGTCAGTCACACTTGAAGAGGTATTAAAGCAGGGACCAGCATAGCATGGAGTCTGTCAGCAGATGAAGGGGTTACTGACATCTTTCTTATGATCTTTTGTGCGACATGGCAGTCAATCAAGTTTCCAGATTCATGCCACAGCAGGCGGCGCACTTCACAGGGGTGACCTTGTTAACCTTTTCAGCACCATCGGGGGAGAAACGTGTGACAATGGTGGACATTTGCTTGTGATTCAAGCTAAAGATCACAAAATCAATACATACTGTAGAAAAGACGCAGCCTGTTGCTAAGCTATTCATCAAGCAAGAATCATAGAACAGGCCAGATTGGAAAGATGCTTTTCAAGGTAAATAATGATGATTTTTTTAACCTTAAAAGAAATAAATGACATTATGAGAAAGGTGAAGCCAAAGCTTGCAGCCAATTAGCTTAGCAGACATAAAGAACATCAGAAACAGTTAGCACATCTAAAGGCCATAAAATAAGCCTAGCAATCCTGAATAATAATTCCTGAATTTATTTGTATTATTTGATTGCAGGGATGTATGTTAAGTTAAGCACAGTCGTGTGTGATTGGCTGTCCAACAGATGGGCTGTCAGTGTGCTGCTGCTTGCTGATATGTAATTGGGCATGTGTGATATTATTATAGGGTCGACATAATGCGGGCGTAATGAATGAGATGAAGAATGGATCAAGTCATAGAATACACTTTTATCCCAGGTCTAGAAGACAATTAGCTTTATTAGGGGTTTTACCTCCTAGGTAGCAAATGAGGATTGGATTCAGCACAAAAAAAAGAGTAGTTTAAAGATCAGTAGACAACATGAAATATCTGATGAATCAGGATATGTAAATCCTTAGTAGTCTCCTCGACTTCATAGTTTTCTACAGTCAATGCTAAGAACACATTACTAATGTATTGAGGTTGGATTCCCAACGCGAATAAAACTTCTACTTTTAGATACAGCTGTTTGGCTACCTGTTACTGCTAATGCTGTATACTAAAAGCCTAGTTACAGGACTCCAAATGGCATGTGTATGATATTTTTGGAAATAATTGTGTTCATTACTCTTTTAATATAAATTGTA
The DNA here is from genome assembly GCF_963584025.1 of Labrus mixtus. Taxonomy (NCBI): domain Eukaryota; kingdom Metazoa; phylum Chordata; class Actinopteri; order Labriformes; family Labridae; genus Labrus; species Labrus mixtus. The sequence continues at coordinate 8,418,211 of NC_083632.1, forward strand.
AAATCCAAAAAATCAGCTTCTTCATTCTTCAGTGGTCACACAGTATTTTTATGGATTATTTACGAGACCATTTTAAGTATTGAATAAAGAATGTGCTCAGTGGCTTCTTCATTAGGTGTGTCAAGTAAAAGCTCATGAAATCCAGTATATCCCTATCATAACATCTACCTTTAAGGTGTTCCCAACTAGGGGTAATTGCTCAAGTTGGATTTGCGTAAATTACATTTAGAGGTGCTTCTCTTTCCCCTTCTTTCCTCCTCGTGTAAATCAGTGTAGTGATGAAAGATACAACAGAAAACTCAAAGCACTTGGTCTTTTTCGATTCTCAATTTTTCAAAATCCATCTGCCTACATGAAAAAAATATATAGGCCATAATTTAGACATCCAATTACTAAGACCTCAGTTCTAAAACATATCACGCAATCAACACCTTTATGATAATCAATTAACACTCCTATAATAATGAAAAAACTCTTGACATGTGCATACATGTACCTGGGTATCGGGTGTACTGTAATACATGTGGTTTATGTTCTTCCTACTTACACACTTATAATGTATTTGGTTTGTTTTCCAAAAACAGCGCTGAATAATCTCATCTTGTCTGGCTGAGTAACTGCTTGCATATGTTGTTTTATAAAGACAACAGAGCCCAGTCAAACGTCTCTCTGTGCCGTGATTACAGCCTACAGTTACTGTGGAAAACGATCGCCTTAATTGGAGGCAGTCAAGACTCATGCCGGTTTGCTTTTTCATTGTCATGTCTTTACTCACACATGGCCGGTTTCGTGAGCGACCACAAAGGCCGAGGAGAAGCCGTCCTCGTGGTTCAGAGTGCAGCTCCTCAGTGGGTGGCACATCCCTGTCACTGGAGCGTAACCTGGGCAACACAAAGACCACACAGACCTAATAATCAAGAATCAGGGTGAAGGTCGTGACATTCTCGCTGATGGTCCACGTGGAAAATTGCTCTTCATGTGACGTAAATGGAGTTTAGAGAGTCTGAAATGAGACTGTGGGTTCAGTCACTGTGAAGATCTCAATCTTTTTCTTAGTGCACTGCTGGCCGACACAATCTGGAGTTCAAATTGGCGGATGGAAAAAAGAGAACCACAGACTGTGACGCTGCTGGTAATGTCTGATAGACTCATATGTTCTACTGTTATCTGATGCAGAAGGTTGCACTCAGCAGGCTCAAAATAGTCAAACACACACACACTTAAGGTGAGAGACAGACAGAGGGAATGCCCCTTATAAATCAGTGACAGTGACTTCTGTCCAAGTCATTTGATCGGACAAGAGCCATGCTCTACGATGAGTGCTGATAGGGTATGACAGCACTGAGTCTTTTAACTATATCAGGTGTTCAAGGCACCCTTCAATAAATTACAGCAAACGTTGTGTTTGTCATGAATAATCAATTACATGTGCCATAAAAACACAACGGTCAAATCATTAAGTCAGCCTCTTGTACAACTGTTGTATGAATGCAATATCACACTTGACGTTTTCTGCTGTTGAACTCAATATTAGTATGGCTGTGATTATAGTTAACACTTAGCCTACAGCCTCATGCCTACAACTTTTTAACATCCTACTTATTTTCAGGACTGCACTCCCTTTAGTGCGATGTTGCTAAGCTAACCTGCTACATCATATAACCGTGTTCAGAAAAGATGAATGCAGTACGTCTTATTTTAGATGTGAGAGCCTCTTAAAAAGAACATTCAAATACTGACTACGCTATCAGAAAGAAAAAATGTCCTCAAAGCACCATAATAAATTCACAGCATATACTTGGTGAAGTTTGAACAGGTGGACGAGGTATGACGCAGCTTTTGCTGACAGCTTGCCAATTGATCATCTCGTTATTGTGCCTGGAGGCAGACCAACAGTAAACGGCGAGCTCAGAAGCCTCTCGCAGTGTTTCCCAGCAGCCATCTGCCCGGCATCAAAACATTTCACACAGGTCACCACCTTTTTAAGCAAAGCAAAAACATCAAACAAAAACTCGATCAAGAGGTGTGCAGCGATTCAGCTTGGTGCGCTTGATTTGGATCAGGAGCACGCTTTTTTTTTTTTTTTTTTTTTTTTTTTTTCACCTTTTTGGCGACTTTCAGATCATTTCCATGCTCTCTGACCATCAGAAGACATTTCTTTGGCATGCAGGTAAAAAGCAGAAAATGCAGCAGACAGACAGCCGGTGATGGAGACATGTATGTCAGGTTATGTAGTTGATGATGGTAAAGAGAAACATCTACAGAAAGTAATATGAGTCATAGCAGAGTGTTTCTTTCCTGCTACGTGATGATGGAAGTGCTTTATGAAGGCCAGTTTGGACCCAAATTGTTGAAGGTTCTATTCATGAAGAGCAACACAATGAACACATGAAGTGCCACAAAAGAAAGCGAGCATAACCCTTTGTCTGAAAGGCAGATAAAAGGAATTAAAGATGCACTTTGCATTCCCATGAAGAGGCCAGTGGGAGCTTTGCACATTGAAGCGAAAAAGGTGCAGCAGCAGAAGCTAGCGGCAAAAAAAAAAACAACAACAATTTTTTTCGACTGCTGATGTGCCGAGAGAAGTCAAGTGGTCTTCCTGCAAGGTCGAAAATACATACACACTGAACATTAAAGGAGCAATATGTAAGATACTGAATTAAATCATAAAATGACCTTACTAAAACAACAGATATGAAGGAAGCTATGTTGAAAAGCTGGCTTCTCTGGCAACAATCCAGCAGCCAGTATGTCCTCCTTCTAAGTTTCCATTCTGGTCCAGAATGGTTTGTTTGCCTGGCAAACCGACAGGTGTCGCAGCGGGCAAGCGATCTGGTTCAGATATAACTGATTGTACCCGACCCAAAAAGCCTCAGCATTTTTCGAATAAACTCCAAGGCTAGAAACGTGGTGAAACTAGGATCAATATTGGAGATGCTTTTTGAAAAATAGAGGTTAGAACCTTTCAATATCGATGCAGAGCTGGCTGAACACTGAAGCTTCCCTGTACATGACATACTGAGCAGTAGACACTAGGGAGGAGGGGGCTCTCGCCAATGTTTTGAATTTGGACTGTAGTACCCATTTTTAAACTCTAGGTGCCAGAGTTACATATTGCTCCTTTAAGGGTGAATAATAAGTCAGCCAATTAAGTAACAGTGCGTTTTGTAAGAGTAGACAAACTCATTAACGGTAAGCTTACTTTATTCTGCATTGACACACGGGACTAGACAGGGTTGCACTGTGACCTTTCAACCCCCCCTCCCACCCCAAAGCACCACCACACTCGATAAAAGAACCTCTGTTCAACGCACCAAGGTCTCCCTCCCTTTGTAAGGTATTTACTCCTTAGTGGTAAGGAACCATTATTATCTTTATTTGCTAATGGCCTATTACATATATCAGACCAAATGAAAAACATTCATTACATATAACTGATTTCTCAGACTTTTAGTCATTCTCGGGGTCGAAGTCAACCCACTTCACCTCCACTCGAGATCCAATAAACAGCCTTGAACTACGTCTCTAGTTAATTGATATTCCCTTTAAAAAATCAAATTCAAGTGTGGTTCATACCGTTGTATCATTTTTATTTGTTCGGCAGCTTCTCCATGAACATAATGCAGACTTTCTTATTTTTTATCACACTGCCAAAGATATGCGTTTGGATAGAGAATCTACCATCTCACATCTAAACTTTGACAAGGGCGTGTGATGTCTCCTCGTGACCTCCAACACACAGCAGCACAGCAAAAGGTGCCATAGCAACCGGGCGTTGTTATGAACACAAAACAACGGTAGCTATGGCAACGTGCAGAGTTGTGACAAGCAAACCAGGTAGCCTCAGGTCGTACTCTCAACATCTAAACATGACACTGGTGCTTAAAAAAGTTAAAAATACACTCAGTTATTGAACTTGGGCTCAGAGGATGTTTGTTCATTCTGCACCGAGTTGCTCTGGCGTTTAGGGCTGCTCACTTCAAATTTTGTTTTGAAGGGCTGGAAAGAAGAAATACAGCATGAGTCAAACTCGAAAACTCACAGAACATGTATGGTACAAAACTCCTCCTACAGATTGCATACATGTGTTATTAGGAATGAAAGTTTATCTTTCAAACAACATTTTTTGGTCTGTAATAAAAAACTATCACACATTTCTGATTTTTGTCTACATGCCAAAAACCTCCTTCAACAATATCAGACGTTATTTTTTCATATCCAGGGTGGCATCAATGTCAAGTCAGCAAGGTTTTGGAAAGTTTCTCAGTATTTATTTTTGCTGTGAGGTCAGCGTCCGGAGAATTGGTTTTGTGAACTCAGCTGCGGCTTCCACTTTTTTTTTTAGTCTCTAATCGACCTTACCTGGGCAAGACTTGAAGCCAACCCCTTTGTGAATGGAAGCAGATATCAGCACTCACTCTGCACAGTCCTCGATCGAGAAAAATACAGTACCTTGCATACCTGCGGGACCAAAATCTTGCCTTGTGAGGAAGATGGCGTGATCGTGGTACTCGGCATGGTCGGGGTCCCGGCGCTGCTGCGTGTTGGCCCATCGGCACACCTGCTCCAGGCTGCGGGATGGGTTGCCACGCTCGATCAGACTTATAGACTGCAGAAAGACAAGGCACAGGGAGATGACGATATGTGGTTCAAATGATCAGCTCCTTGCATGGGTAAAAGCTTCTCATCATTTTCCCACCCCTGAAGCGTGCATAGCCTTTCACTTCATAAATCCCAGAATAAGCTAACTTTCTCCCTAAGTATTCTGCATAATGTGTGGAAACTTGGTGAAAATAGATTGTTTTTACTATTGTTTCTGTAAAAAAAAAAAAAAAAACGTATTAAAAGGTATACTATTTAATGGCAAACTGCAGAAAAAGGAGCACACAAATCTTCAGGTGCACGATCGCAAAAAAAAACACTTTCAGGAAAACAGAAAAGTCAGCACACATAATTTCCTTTAATGTTTTAAAATCTGGGTAGAGCAGCAGCATATAGATCAGCAACTGGTATGTTTCAGCACAAAGTCGTCACCCGCGTTCGTTGTCGCTTGACCATTGGCTATTCTGTTTTCTTGTTATACTGTTTCATGTCTTCATCAGATGTTTTCACCTGAATATGACTTGACTTTTTCCAGTGATTATAGAATAATAGTGGTTTGTAATTCACATGATCTCTTAATTCTCCTTTCTTTGGCATCTGAGGTGGCAGAAGTATGCAATGAAGCTAAATTTGAATATAAATCCCACTTAATGGAAGTGTCCACTAGACAGATAAAAAATACATTTGTGAAAGACACAGAGTGCAGATCTTTGTTCCCCTCTGATGCCCAAAGTGTCTCACACAGGACCACATTTTGCATCGTGAACACTAAAAGTTGCTGTATGTGTGCTCGTCTATTCCCAATCTGGCATGCGGCTTCAAAACCCACTGGTGACTGCAGACAGATAGACTTCCAAATGGAAACTGCTGCAGGAAACTGAAAAGGCCTGACAAATATCAAGTAGACATGGAACGCACTTTCCTGTTTGTCTGGCGTGTTGTGAAAAAGCATCCAAAGAAATCACCAACAAAACTGAGGCTGGGATGAGCCAGCCTGTTGGTGGATAACATTGCTGCCCAAACAGTATTTTGCAAACTGCTTTGGCACCTGGACAAGAAAAGCCAGATGCCAGTATCCAAGCAACATCAAGCAGTCAAATGAACAGGTGCTGACAAAGTGATGGACATGCACTTGGAACAAAGTCCATCATTTTAGCATATATACATGAGAATTATAGTATAATTAATAAATGTCTTGAACCCTGCTGACAACAAAATTTTATGAAGAACCACTTCAAGCAGTAAATCAAACATGACATGAAACAGAATTACAAAAGCTGTTGAGGTTTTGACTTTGACTAACAGCCTACATTAAATGTTATTTCCTTGTGTGACAGGCTTATTGCATGGTTAAATAAAAGAAAATCATTTCTTCCTATGAAAAAGTTGTAAGGTTAAATGTAAGGTTTGTTCAAGTGAAAATTCATTTATTTTATAATCCAACATGGTATCCACTAGATTGATTTTCAGTAATAACTTTCACACACATTTATGTGTTGTGTAATAAGCAGAGATGAGGAAGGGATACGTCTGCAACAGAAGAAAGGAGAAGAGGTAGAACATGGATGAATTTAATGACTTCTATTTGGTTCTCTCCTCCACAAATTGGTGGAACGAATGATCAAACTACCAAAGCAATAATAAATCACAAACTGGACGCTGTGTGCCTCTCCATGCGACTGATTTGTTGCATCCGTGACTGATTGGCCACATCTACTTGGTCTGTGCTAGCTGGGTACACAGTACAGATAACAGCATGTGTATATATGCTCTGAAGGAGCATGTAACATGAAAATGTTGTCATTATGTCCCTCATTCAGCCCACGCACTGAGCGATAGAAAGTATTCCTCGTGGTCCTGGAAACACTGCTGCAAATGTCTCTTTGTATTTTCATTACTGACAAACTGAATTGTCGTGATTATATCCCTTTGTTGATGTCCTGTATTTATATTTCTTGTGATTTTTTTAACGGGTGTGAAAAAAAAGTATAAAGTATTTATTTTCTATCGAAACCTGGAAAAAATAAGCTTATTGATTTTTGTCTTCAGTCTGTAATCTCTTTTTTTCATTCCAAACACAATTGAACTTGTATTCACAGGGTGACCGGCAGAGATTCATTCATATGAAAATACGCTAGTCCTTGCACATGGCTCACCTGTCTGTAGCCGACCATTATCATGCGCACAAGGACGATGTTGATGTTGGTTCCCAAAGATTCATCGTGGTAGATTTCATCAACCTGAAAGGAAAACACAATCTCTCAATTGTCTGTTGGATGAAAGAAAAGCGATACAAACTGTTAACAATAATAAGAACATACAAAAATATTACATTATAGGAAACCTGTTTGTTCTTAAAGGAAGAATGTGCTACTTTTTGATCCAGTAGATGTCGCCCTTGAGCACCGGCATGAAACCAAAACAAACAGTTGTTTGTTTGCACCTCCGCCATGCCGTCCAGTGAAAACATCTCCAACCCCCCTCCCCCCCTTCATTATGGTTTACGCATGCAAGTGGCAGACAAAATTGTGATTTGTCCAAGCTGCAATTGCCTGTGGCCTGCATTGTTGTGTTAGCTACTAAAGTTAGCATACTCGTGGCTTCAGACTGCATGTAAATTACACAGAATGACTGTGATCTAAAAAAAAACGCTTAAGTGACCTTTAAATAAGCAGTGAGTATGTGATTCTTCTTTTCTCTAGTCGTGGACTTAAACAGCTTTTACACACGAGTGGAGGAGTCGGCTGTCCCGTCCATGGTAACATGGCTACGACAACAACACAGCGAGACTCGTGCTTCTCACTCATTGTCGACTGTCATGACTCAGAGAGACATTTACAGGGGATATACTTGAGTTCTGCAATATTTATGTGTAAAATGTCACAAACTTTTCCTTTAAGGAAGTGAATTAATACAATCAAAAGACAAGAACAAACCCAAGTTCCGATAAAGTCTAAGCAATAAAGAAAGCAGTCCTTTGTTGAACAAAACTTATGAAGTGCGTGACTTTTTCAAGGATTCAGTTCTGTGTACTAAATGTGTTTTTCTTTAAACTTAAAACTGAAGTGGTCGAAAGATGCTTTTTTATGGCCAAACTAACTTCACATCCAGCCTCTAATTTTATGGGTGGGGGGGCTTTGTTCAAGTGCACACTGTGCACAAATGTTTTCCACTCCAGTAAGTGTGTGTTGCTTTACACTGAGGCTTTTCAAAAGCAGGAAAAGAATAATAGGAAGAAAAGAGTGTGTAATATTGGTGGACACAACAGAACTCTTTTAGTTTTCAAGTAAAGATGAACAGTACTTGAAGTTGTTTGTGCTCTTGCTAGGTAAATTCATTTTCCTCTCCCTTTCTAAATCTGTATGGAATCAATGTGAGGAGCAAAGTGTTTGACACTGCCCTCATAACATTCAGGAGAATGTGTTGCTTTCACACTTTATACCAACATTAAGAGTCTCAGTAGCTGCTCAGTAACCATGAGAGAACTGTTTTTTTTTTCATCTCTCACAACAAGAATTATGATGTTAAGATACAGGAAATGATGCAATAAAACCAGCGAGTCATGATCAACAGCAAAGACGTATGACCTAGGAATACATTGAGTTTGATATGGCTTAATGATAATGCTATTTGGCTGTTAAACAAAGGCCGAGCTAAGATCTCATGCAATTCCCAAGTCCAATTTCACCATGAGTGCATTTATTTTCTCTTAAATTCTTACATTATGTCTCCATTCCTCTGAGGAAGAATAAAGTCCATCTTATACTTCACTCTTTGGCTGATAAATAAAGTCAGAAGTAAACACGTGCCCACTTATCCACGCATTCTGGGTAGAGGATAATATAAAGACATATAAAGTTGACAGTCTTCCCTAAAATATGTAACCTTGGAATTTTCCCTACAAACTGTAAACTGAGCGATACAGATCAGACATTGGTTATTTTCTGTTTACGTCAAGATAAACATACTACATACTATAAAAGACCAAGCCTACAGAAGTGTCTGTGTGGGATTATTACACAGTCTTGTCTTAGAAACACTCACTGTGATAATTAAGGGAAAATATTCTAAACTCAAGAAAACATGGGGTTATTTTATGGAATTTATAAAAGGGGAAAATTATGTAGATGCCTGTTTGCCTTGATTAATATAATTTATGTGCGTTTTTCTTTCTTTCTTGATTATAGTGTTGTCCTTGAGGAATCTAACTTGTATTTCAAAATGCTTTGATGCCCTGTCAAAGCCTGGTATAGTAACTTGTTGTGAATGTTCTTAAGTGCACCTTAATTGTTGGTTTGTCTGGATATGTGTAGTTTTTGTTAGATTGAAAGTGTAATATTGAAAATCTCAATATCAAGAAACACACTTGTTTAAAAAAAAAGGGGGAAAAAAAGAACTAAACACGTGTTCAATATTTCTTCTGTCATAACTCATGAGGTCTTTTATTTTGGACATGTGGTGGTTACGGATTGTAATTAAAGTGCTGAATAAACTTGGTGACTCTTGCTTGGTAAACATGGCGCTCCACGAACAGCCTTCACACATTTCTCCATGTGACTTCTGAACTTGAAACACATGTTCTAAAACTGTCATTTTACAAAGCACAGGGGGATGACACTGTGTGTGTCAGAATCATAAATCTAAGTTTCCATGTTGTGTTGCAAGCTTGGGAAATGATTTCCTGCAACATCTGCGCACTATTTATCATTATTTTCATAATCTGTGCAATGTTTTTGTATTTCCTTCTCCTACTTCAGCTTCTCCCTGAAAGATCGTAGAAAAAGTTCAGAGCACTCAAATAAAAAAATGAACCAAACATTCTGAGATTACTCTTTACAAAAGCCCTGTGTACACTACATGATTTCAGGCTGATTTAGGGTGGTTTCACACAAGGGATCCATCAGCAGTGTTGATGGCTGACCACCATAAGATCAGCTGCTCCCTACTGGTCAGATGAGTTTCTGACGTGTTAGATATTTAGGTTTTTACGACTGCACACAATCGCGCAGCGTGAGCAGAGCCATGAGCCAATTTCCCGCCCATTTGAGCTACGCATGTCAGACGACTGAAATCAACCTCCTTCTGAGAGAGTTTTTCTATTGAAAATTGCGAATTGCAGATTTTACTTGTGAAGTGTGAGCTCTCAGTGTGTGCCCGACAATCAGACAATTGAACCCGTTTTGCTAGGTATGACAACAATCTTTCAAAAGCTGTGATTGGCTAATCCATAAAAGAGAGAGAAATAAATAAAAATGCTCTCTTAGTGATAATGGGGATAGAATGACAGTGATATTGATTGGACTAATTACAGAATCTAGTCAGTCGGTGTATAACCATGAAGACTATTTTATGAAATGAACATCTCTATATTGCCGACACATGCCCACTGGTTCAGATTGCTCACGTACATTCACCATTCAGGTACTTTAGAATATTTCTCCTATCTCTCCTTTTTCTGACATCCTCTTCTCTGCTTTAGAAACTCTTAACCATCTTGAATGTCCTCCTCACTACTCCATCAGTTCTTCATTTTGTGAATGTATTTCAGCTTTGCAAGGATCTATACTTACTATATATTTTTGTGCTGGGGAGCTTTGTAAATATGGCCCAATGACGCACTTTTGCAAGACACATCCAATCACAGAGTTTTATAAATTTAAACGATGAACTGTTTGACTGAAGTTAAAAAATTTAAAAGTAGACAAAATTAATAATAAGACCTACAGCTTTTATAATCCCAATTTTAAATCATACTGTAACTGATTCTACTTAACAGCAAATTCATCAAAGGCTTATGGGTACTGTAGTATTAATAGCTGTGCCAAAACTAACAAAACAAATGGTGTACATTAACCAGGAGTGTGTGTTGTTTTTGTATTCAAGGTCTATCCTCCTTCTCAACCAGTTTAAATGAGTCTAAATCTACTCTGATCCTATATTTTTATCATGCCTTTAAACCCCTCTATTTCAGCCCTGCTCAGAACAGGCTGATTCTGAGTCTGTAGCTTTAAATGACCACGCCCCTCTCTAGAAGGGCTCAGGCTACTTTCTTGCACCATTCCCAATTGTTTACGGTGAGAATTCAGACTCGGAAGGCAGGACAAACCCCTAGCTGTGGGAGTGTCACCCACCTGGGGGAGGGGTTACTGCCATTTGTGATGTCACAAAGGTAAAAATCTCCGAACGGCCTGTTTGAGCACACGTTTTCTGAAAAGTGGAGCAGGCAAAAGACTGAGAGGATGGACTGTTCTCATAATTGGGGAGTTTGTAGACAGACTAAGGACAAGTATTAGTGTTTGAAAAACATGGTAATTTGAATTTTGCAGAAAACACAAAGAGAAGCAACATTTTAAATTGGATAACCGATGTGGGAGTTCCAGAAGCAGATCTGAGGTTTTAAATGTTAAAAAAGGTTTCAGTTTTATTTGTATTGTATTTCAGTTAAGTATTTGACATTTGAATTAAAAGTTATGCCACCGACTCGAGCTCAGAAGTTATTTAACTGTCTTACTGTGTGGTTTATCTCATTAGATTTCGGTACAGATTTGCATTGATCTCTCCTTACTGTAGCAGCACAGCTTCTGACACACAAGTCACATCTTTCTCACAGTCCTGCCTGAATTGTTTAACTCCACAAACAGTATGAGGTGCTCATTATCTATTTTTTTAAAAACTCTCCCTTTCCCCTCTGAACTTTTCCCTTGTTGATTCTGCAACAACAATATTCAGATGTTTAAAACAAAGATATGATAATGTATTTGCTTCAGGCTAACAACAAAAAAGGCACCATGCTTTTAAACGTAACACCCCACTCAGTGAAACTTCAACAACATTTGATGCAACTTATTTGAAGCACTTTGAAGCTCTGGGTTTAAAAGGAGCTTTGAAAACAAAACCTTTTTATTTTTCTCACATTAAAAAAATTCTAAAAAACAACAAAAATGCCCTTTTTATGTTTCATGAGGCTGGTGACTCAAACAGTGATATAAACTTTGTTACTCTCAGAAGCTCTACGACACGTAACGCTGATCCACCAAAGGTCATCGATTATTTGGTGTTGCTGAACACTGATTACTCAGAACAGCCTGGAGGGGTAAATCTGATGTGTTTGTAATGCTGTAGTAGAGGAAATGAAAAGATGTACCAACAAGTGATGCTCGGCTAAATAAAGGAAAACAACCCTGTATTTTATCTACAGAATATTAAAGCTCCTGTGACCAACTTTCCCTTGTGTAGATTTTGGCGACCTCTATGGACAGCACCGTCTTAGATGATAATGTCCTGTACATGTGTGGGTAGTGTTTCATGACGAAAAGAACCTTCACTGTGCTGTCTTTAGACGGTACATTACACCACGCATTATGAATCTTTGACATGAAAAATGTAGAAAAAGGCTGTTTCTGACACCTACCGCACAGCAGTAGCTTCAGAGATTACAAATAACTTAATAGAAAAAGGCAATTTTTATGCTGAAGGTCTTTTTTGCTTTTATAAATCATACAGACGCATCACTTTACATTTGAATCTGCTTCATAAAAACTCCAACCAGGAGCTTTAAGTAAAACAATCTGGATGTTGCTAAAAAAAAAACTAAAAAAAAAGACATTCTAACCACTGAGGTCTTCATTGTCAAAGCTTCATTTTATATTCCTGAAGTTTAATGTCTTTTCTTTGCATTTTCTGATCAAAAATAAGCAGCAAAAGCGAAATATTTTTGATTTAGATTCATTTAGATGTACAGATGTTGTCTAATCTCATACTTGTGTTGTGAGAAATGGCTGAGATGCCAAGGTACAAAACAGACAATGTTAGCAACGTGGTCTGACGGTTGTCTCCAAGACTAACCAAACACAATTCAATCACGGCTTGGAGAGTCGGAGTGTTCTGGAGTGTAGCACGCTCTCTCTTTTTCTTTTTCAGGGACAGACTCTGAACTCCTTATGGGTAAGAGCAGCAAATGTCCTTTCTCCTAACCAGGTAGGCTGTCAGGTAACTTCACTAATAGTTATTTCCAAGAATAATTGCAGTGCAGAAACCAACAGGATTTAAACATTCCTTCTAGTTATTCTAAAACTGTCTTTTATTCATGCTTTCCTGTTTCTGTCTTTGTGCCGGCTCAGAAAGGACATTTCCAAAAGATTCACAGTGCTTCTCTTTGCTTTAAACACCAACAAGTGCCTGTGTCACTTAGCTTTCTCTGGCCAGAAATTATGACTGTGTGGAACAAAAGCTCTGTCAATGAAGGAAGGATATCTGGGCTTCAGAACAAATTTGCTCTGGGGGCGCAGGGTTACACCCAAAGGTATTTAAGCAAATATTCCATTCACAGAAGCCTATTCAGGTCAATAAATGCTGTAAAGAGTACTTGGGTGACCCCAAATTCTTCCAGATTTGTTACGAGCTGAAATTCCTCAAGCGGTCAATACTGACCTATATATATGTGTGTGCTTATGTTGGACACCTGACAAAGTGAAGCAGCTGAACGAGAACAGCATCAAAAATAGAGTCATAACAGTTCCATTATAGCATCATTTTTGTCTAGCAGGACTCAGGTCTTTGCTTTCTGACCTGATTATAATACTTTATGGTGAGTCCTGCTGAAGGGCGGGTTAACCCCACGCAGGCTGGGATAATGACAAAGCCAGGAGGAGCACACACACACACACACACACACACACACACACACACACACACGTACACACATACTCAGAGGGCTGGAATGGGACTGCTGTAGCTGCAAAATGAGAGTAGCAGCTGTGCGCTGCAGGCGCTAGGTGTCCCTGGTTTGTGTACGGCATCACATCGACGTGGAGAAGAAAAAACCTTGGTCGAACAACACGGCCATTGTGCGGCAGGCACCACAGCAGTCACCTTGGCTTTACACAGACAGGATGTTCAGTAATCAATCCCTCAGGGAGAGTTTCTCCAGGTGGTACTACACACTTTGCAGCCACGGAGCAGGGATTCAGAGGGATTTGAGTGGGCAGAGCGCTTTCAGACACAGCAAGCCTGTGGCTTACGCGTGGAACTAAACACTTAAGACCCTCGTTTGTTTAAACTCTGCCTCTGGAGGTTGCACATTGCTCTTGTCTGATTCCGCTCAAAATGAAGGGTTTGAGTTGTACAGGTATTACTTCAAAGAACTTCACTGTATTTCTCTCTAAGGATGGGTCAATTGAATCCCTAAAAACCTCCTTAAATTCACTCCTCCTGACTGATCTGAAAAACTTATTAGAGACCTCAGGATCAAGCTCTCACAGCCACTCCAGAACAATCAGCCAAAGTCATTAAAAATCAAGACAGCTCACTCTGCCCAAGACAATTGAGGACAGATTGTAAATATAATATCCTATTTAAATAAACACTTCATTCCATGTAAGAAGAGTTTGGCATTGTGACAGGACCACTGGCGCTTGTTTCCACGCTCGCCCTGCACAGCTCCCACTCAACTTTCTAATTGGTCTAGTGCAGCTAATCAGACCACCATGCACGGTCCAAATGGTAACTGTTACAGAGTGAAACCAGCACCCTGTGAAAATCTGACTTGGGGGATTTGGGACCAGTAAGCAGATTATGGTGGTAGGAGCTGGTGGAACCCGTAATGAATTAGCAGAGAGTTTCTTTTTTTTTCCTCCTCTCATCTGATAATCCATAAACAGCTAGAGACAGCTAGGGTCCAGGGACAAGTGTGGCAAGGTCTGTTACGAGCGTGAACAAGGTGGAAATATCTCCAAGGGTTGGTAAAAATTTATGATAGATTATAGACCAAACAATCAATAAAGCCATATAATTATCTGCATTATTCATGTGGAAATCCAGATAAACAAACAGCCGCCTGTGAGAATCTTTCATGCTAATTAAAAACAACAAAAATAAATCATAAAACACTTACTATGTTCATGAGCGTGAGAACATAATTCTGCACGTGCTCCTTGCCGTGGAAGCGCACCACCGAGTCGTCCACAGCCAGCAGCACCTCAATGTTGTAGTCGTCCTTCTTTGCGTGCCTCCTCTTGCGCTCGGACTCGGACAGTTTGTGTTCGACCAGATCCAGAGACGCAGGAAGGCTCGCAATCCCAAAGTCTGCAACTGCAAGAAAAATACGTGCGGGACATATTTGATTCCTCTTGACTTATTTTAACCCCCATTCTATGTAAGTGGCAAACCAAACGTGTAAATGTTCCAGGATGGACAGGAAGAACCCTTGGGGTTATTGACAGGACAACAATCCTGGATGTTTTCTGAATAGAGAAGTTCAGATACCACTTTGCCTTCCCAATGTCATTCTTGAAATGTAGACTCCAGTATTGGCCAAAACCAAATACCTCTCTAATACTTAGTGCAAATAGAACAACCGTATGCTGACATTTTGGTGGCTTTGAGTCACATAAAGCACAATGCAAGCATATGTGTTAGCACAGTGTGGTGTTACATATGCTAGCACTACACTGTTGTTGTTAATAGTTATCCTCACACCATAATTTACCAGAAACCAGTTTCTTTTTGGGGGATGTTAATTGGCTTTGGTATCAGATCTGTGCGTTGACTGACACACTTGCCGATATCTGTTCTAGGCAGTATCAGAGGATAACGCTGAGACTAGTATCCTTTAAGACTTTAAAGAGCTGATCACAAGAAGTCTCTGTCACATTAAGCCTGCTTTAAGAGTGTTCATCGAGATCAAGAATCCCAGTGGAGTCAAACCAGCTTCATTCATGTCATTAAGCACTCCCTCTGTTTCCTGTATGTGTGAAAATGTCAAAAAGTCTGACATCAATCTGTGAATCTGTGGCTCTCAGAGTTGAAACACTTGAGTAGAAATAACTTGTGAATTTGGATTTGACAGAAACATTGGATGCAGAGCGATGATGTGAAGAACTTATTTTTGCATTTGACATCTTGTCTTTTTACTTTTCTTTTGCCCATCTCATGATTATCCTTCTATTTGCTTATTTTGTTCTGCAGGAAATAACTATTGCAACATCATCATGTAAATTACAGATAAAAGCAAGAATGGAAATATGAAATGCAATAGTTATAGTAGTGATAGTAATAATTGTTTGTGGGAAACATTCAAAGTCTGGTTGCAAAACCAATAACACACATCTGCAGTACTTTATAAAAGAATGTAGCTCGTGAAGAAAAAAATGAACAAAATGCATCATGAAGATGTGACTGAGTGACTTGATTACCTTTTTTTCCATAGGGCAAATTGGCAGTGGAGTAAAATGAAAGAGCCCATGCCCATTAGTAGTTTCATAACAGCAGGGGAACTCAATGAATTAGAGAGTACAGTGAGAGTCTTCCCCCAGATGCTCAATTTTGGCTGCAAAAAGGTCAACCCCCCCCTCCTAACTGAGTCCCTAGTACTACCACTGGAGCCCAGCATTCCTCACTTCTCCAGCTGGTTGAGGGAGCTCCAAAAGCTAACAGCTTAGGAAGTGATTTTACAAAATTTGAGCTTCTTAACTGCAAATTCTTGTGCAAACTATTTTTAAACTTTTATATTTAGATGTTTTTTAAGATACCGGTAAGACACATTTTAATTGATTTCAGTTCAGTCTCTAAATCACATTTTAGGCTCTTCTGTAAATCATGTATGCCTTCACTTTTGTCAATGTTTCATTATCCCTGTGTTGGAGGAAAGGCTTCCATCAAACGCAGGGGAAATATGGGTGTCAGAATATATCTGTGGAAATCGTTTGCTCAGTCCTTCAAGATATCTGGGTCTTTATCGTCATCATACCTTCTGTAAGTCTACTGTACATGGTAATGTGAACCTGAAGGTTGGTTGCACAGCGGGTTTAACAGGGCTTAGCTGCTGTAAAGAAGGTACCAATGAACCAAAACAGTGAAGTGAAACCAAAACAAGGAGCTGAAAGAAGCTAAAACGCTACGCATATGTGGAACTAAAGAGCCGCAAGTGAATCCTCTTAAGGGGACGCCATTAATTAATAAACATGGGGCGCTGGTGGCGCAGTGGTTAGTGCGCGCACTGGAGGCTATAGTCCTCAACGCGGGCAGCTCAGGTTCGAATCCAGCCTATTGCTCCTTTCCCGCATGTCATTCCCCTCTCTCTCTACATTAAAGGCACAAAAAGCCCCCCCCCCCCCCCCAATTTTTTTTTTTATTCCATTGTAAATATAAAGATATAGATTTTGTCCTCTAATGCATGTATATATCTCAGGAAATAAATGGAAACTTGTGACGCTCCTCGCCTACCTTCATTGTGTAGGTCCTCCCTCCGCTGGCCCGACTCCCGCTTGATGGCCGACCTGCGGTAGACCACATGGACACGCCCCTTCACTTCCACATCCTGCTGGCCCTTCTCAAGGGGCTCGATGAAAAACTCCCCATTATCAGTCCGGATCAGACCTGCCTGGAAGAAAAGAGGGCTTCAATTAGTGCACCCCTTCTCCTTCAAAGGGAAATTCAACTGGAGGCAGTAACTATAGTGTGCTTGATCAATTGTATAGTTTTTGAGAAGGGCTTGGAATGGAGAATGACGCAGGTAGACACAATTTGGTCCATTTCATTCCTTTTACCAAGATCGATTCAGTGTCCACAAAATTTCATCCCAACCAAGATGAAGAGCTTTTACTGCTTTTACATCCCATTTCTATCCTCTTTATCCATTTGTATTTACTTAAAACCTGTTTTTGAAACTGTTACCAGTCACTACCAGATGTACTTTTGAAAGCAATTTATTTCTTCCTAACTTCCTGTTGTGCTCCACTTTAATTTGAGTTTGAGATTACTGCCACTTCTTTCAGCTACCCGCTGAGTGTAGCTCAGACCTGACCTCAACACTGACTTCCATCATGACTGAAACTGTTGTCAAACGTGGAAGCTCTGGAAAAAAAACCAATTAATTAGGACGTACAGCAAACACAAGTTGACATTTACCACTGAGTTCCAACATGACAATACTTGTGCAGTAAATTTATCAACTTAACTGTTGACAAATATCCAACACAGCCTTCACTTAACATATTCCCTCTCTTTTCTGCTGTTTAATTCACTTTCTCTTTGGGAAGTAAATATATATTGTGGGGTAAACCTACAATATATCTACATGGGGTACATTTGATTTTTGCTATAATTATATTCAGAATGTTGCATATTATTCCTTTAAACAAATGCAAAGAACTGCAGTGTTTACTTAATGAACTTGGTTTAACCAAATGAAAAGTTCAGAAGAGTTTCTCTGAATGCAAGACAAACTTATCAACGTCAGGTCTGTGGGTCATTATTGTGGCATTCTTGCTGGGCCATTTTCTCAAGACTAGAACAATACTTTTTTGTTAGCTTTGAGCTGCAATGACTTGAGGTATTTCTTGGTCATCTTTGTCATCAGCCTTTACTCAATTAGACTCTTTCTATGGTTTCAATCTCTCACAAAAAATGAATGTTTCTTCCATTCTTATCCATTTGTTTTATCTAGTGTAAAAATGGAAAATCATTACTTCAAGCTGTCGGCAAACACACATGCTGAGTTTGGACTGAAGCAGAGATGGATGATGGTCTTTATAGTTCAGGTTTCTCATAATGTCTTAGTTATGTTTGCAAGGTATTTTTAAGGATGTGATAACCTTAGCTAGGTAACCCAGTTATTGCTGATATGCAAAGTCACTATCAGCAATTCTTTTTAAACTTTCAACTTTCAGGCCACCAGTCAATCATAGAGATGACACCTGGGCTTGTTGTTCAGACTGCAGATACATTAGATTAGATTCTCTCGTCAGACCTTGAAGATAGACAGTCCCATTGATATTTGCAGGTGTTAAGAATGGATTTGTGTTTCCAGACATCACTCTGGAGTTTTGTTTTTGCTGCGCCCTGTATTTAATTTTTTAATGCTTCTCCAGCAAAGTTGTGATTTATTGCAATCAGCGGAGACACATCGCTAAGATGGGCCAAATATTAAATCCACCAGAAAAGCCATGTGTTTTTCGCATGTTTCCTTCAAAATGTTTCGGGTTTTTTGTGCATTTATGGCAGAGATAGGACAGTGGATCGAGTCTGAAATCAGGGAGAGAGAGTGGGGAATGACATGCGGGAAAGGAGCCACAAGCTGGACTTGAACCTGGGCTGCCCGCTTGGAAGACTATAGCCTCCATACATGGGGCGCACGCACTAACCACTGCGCCACCGTGCCACTGACACCCCAAAATGTTTCGTTTTTGAGCTAATAGTGGACACTGCAACAAGATTTGTACAAACCCATCCAGGGAACATTGTTCCATCATGGTTCCTGTTGGACATCATCAGCTGTGTCTAATTAAGTGGAAAAAATGAAGCAAAAGCAATGTTGCATCCTCTGCCAAAGAACCAAAATATAGTCTGAGGTTGATACATTTCCTCTTCGTGTTGCCACCTTTCTATGAAGCTTAATAGACTGAATTTGTGTTTTCTGACTAGCGCAGATAATGGAAAGTAAAATTCTGATAAAAAAATCCATCCAGTCTATCATTATACCCCTAGCAAAGGCACATCCATTTTGGCAATATGGTGTGTAATAACAGCTGGAAAAAGAGGTCTTCAAACAGGAAAGCAAAGGAAAAAATAAATCCTTTCAAATCTTTCCCATGCTGACACTGGGGATGAAAAACACAAGTGCTGTGAAGTGAAGGGTTGAGTTGTGACGGTGAGGGCAAAGAGGAGTGAAAGAATCTGTCCAGCCTCTGACCAGGAAATGCCAAGTAAGACATGCTCGAATACTTCCTCTGTGGTCTCTTATTTCAGCAGTGGCTGGAGAGTGAAGCCAGCTCTGCGAGGGGAGAGAGGGAGAGCAGTAGCATCTGGAAGGAGCCTCAGAAGAACCAAATGTAAACATGTGCTCCCTGCAGGGAAGTATGTCTGGGCCAAGGAAAGGTGGAGGTTTCGCTGCCAGAAGTCAGGAAGGGACACAGAGTTATTTGATTTTTAGAAAGTCTGCCTAAATTTCTTCAACACAACCAACAATTACATGTTATTACTGAAGACCTTAATACAACTATTTGCTCTCATCTATAAACCCAAATTGATTTTTAATTTGCCTAAATCTGATTAAGATTGACAAATAATTTGGTTGATTGCTTGACAAAAAAACAATCGTAGTTCATCCAGGATCATTTCCAATTATATTCTAGCTGAAGCCTGAAATTTGCTGCAATTCTCCTCTTCAAGTTTTTTTCTTAGTTTGACTTCAATGGCTGAGTAAGAAAAATGAATATGGAAGTGTAAAAGTAAAGGGGACAAACAGGATTTCGGGGGACACATGTCAATGTAGCTCTACTACTGGCAATACGTTGTTGAGACTGAAAGAAAACATGGAGCTATTTTACATAAACAGAGGGAATGAAAAAACATATATACTATATATATAAAGGTGTTTTTTAAAGATGAGCTTAGCCAAAGGCCATGGATGTTTGAGCTGCAACGTGCGAGAAAATCGAGTCCAGGCATCATCCCAGAGGCTTAACCTGCAATTTGTGGCTCATTGATTTAAAACCAAGCCCATGGTTGTAAGCACGTTATTATTTGCTGATCTACACAGAGACTAAAAAAATCTGCTGTCAACTGTTGACTTCAAGTTGAGCATGGTCACACAGTAATGAATTAATTTCGATTTCAAAAGCCGTAGTATGTCTGGATCAGGACCCATGGCATAACAAGATTAGACAAATCTTCCTGAAGTCCTTGCAGTGACGGACATGTCGGTGACTCTGGATCAAAGCTTTACTCGTAACACCAGGTAGATCAATGAGTCAATAAGGGGGTCATTCAAAAGCTGAGTGTGTGACAGCTTGTGGTAGTGGGGGATTTCTACCTCATTCCTTTTTATCAGCTTTTTGACCTATACTAAGATGGACCACAAAGGGCAAGCTTTGCAAGCAACAGCTGGTGATCAGGGAAAGGTTTAATAAAAGGAAATTGAATTGAAAGTTAATTAATCACATAACCCCCCCCCCCCTGTTCTGAACTTGTATCAGAGAGGAGAGACATTATATTTATTATATATTTAATTTAACCACTAGCAGGAACGCTTCATTGAAGTAGAAGGTTATAATTAGGCTGCTAATTGGAGCTGATTAACTTTCACATTAAAGATGAGCCTGATTTTCAGCAACTTGTTGAACAAGAAGGATAGATGCCGCTTATAGTGGTGGATTGCCTTTTACACTAAATGTACTAAAATTAGTCAGTTTAAAAGGGTAAATCATATTTTGGTAGTTGTCCTGGTGGTAGCAGAGGCAGTTATTGTGGCAGTAGTTTTAAATCAGAAAAAGTGTAGTATTATTATTAGAACAGTATGGACAATAGCAATGCCCATAGGGTTGAAGAAGAAGTAGTAGGCTGGTCAATAGAGGGCGCTAGGAAGCCGCCATACTCCCTACAAGTAGCTAATTTAAATATGATGTAGTTCATGAGTAGAATGTATAACTTGCAATAAAAATGTAGATTTAAAAGTTCTACATGTCTAAGGTTAGTAGTCGATGTAACAGGCAGCAGAAATTACAGGGGTAGTCATATTATAGAAACAGTGGTACAATAGTTGTAGTTCTAATTGTAGCAGCAGTAAAATAACTAGTGGTTAAAGAAATGGAGATAGGAGTAGATAAATTAGAAGTATGATATCTACTGTACTACCAAGAAGAATAAGTAGTTCAAGTCATGATAGTAATTTAAGAGGTTGTGTGTAGAACAAGTCTATTAGCAGTTTATTAGTAGCAGTAGCATCCACCGGTGTGTGTGTGTGGGGTTGTGTGTGTGTGTGTTGCTAACTTGTTAAATAGTGTTTTAGACAGTGATACTTAAGATGCTGCAAATGAATATCAGACTCAGAGAAAATCAATCATAATATTGGCCGAGTCGTCGGACTTCCTCTGATAGAGCTCTTAATTTAGTGACTCCACCTCAGTGCCAGCAGAGTCCTCGTACACCAGACAATCCTGAAATACTGGAATGGGACCAGGCCTGTGCAGATATCCCTACAAACTTTCATGAATATAACAATCAAAGCAAGCTTTTTCCATCTACAACGAATGGAAAACTGCAACCCCACCCCTAAAAAAAGCAAGCAGACTTTTGACTGTCCTGAAATACTGGAATGGGTGTCTCTCTTTTTAACTGATGAACACACAAATAGCCCTCTATCGACTGAGGCTTGTCTGGCACTCGTGTTTCCATCACACATGTAATTCAATCAAGCCCCCCATCATGATGGGCACCAGTTTAATCATAGCCATCCCTTGTAGCTCCACAACAATAGGTCACACTTGTTTGGAGTACACAGCTGTTGTCATCTAACAGGAGAGGAAGACATCCTAAACAGGTCAATCAAACATAGACCAAATATATCCAAGATAACAGATTCATGTATGGCTCTACTGTACGCAAGTCTTATCTGTCATGAGCTTGGAATGCCATAAATCTGGCGCCTCTGGGCACATGGCAGGAGACTCAGTTAACGTAATCGGTTTCTGATGATGTCATGCCTCACTGGTTGGGATCTCTGTGAGAGCAGTCCCACTGCTAAGGACACACTGATAGCAAAGCAAATCAAGGATGGACTGAAAAACTGTTGCGGTGATCAAGTCTGAGCACTTTTCAGGAATGCACATGGGTGTGAAAATACAAATCCTTGCAGCTGTGATTAACACTGGATGTTTGTGCTAAGCACGTCAACCATACTTTTCAAGGAGTTAAGTACAGTTGTGTGCATCACATCTGAGTTTTGGATGAATACAAACCTATAAAGGCAGAAGCTAGCAAAACAGCAAATCTGGCATAGTCTTTCATCAGGTCATAAAATTAAAATCTGAATCCAAAAAGCAACAGGACTTGGTTGAAGTTCTTGAAATTTGGACTTCAACCAAGTCCAGTTGCCTATTGGTTTCAACCAGGTTTCAACATCAAAACTACTAGCAAAGCACATAAGCTAGCACAAAAGCTAGCAGGATAACGCCTCGCAAACAGAAGCTACAAGAGCAGAGGCTGAGAAAAATGTAGGTAATAGGGATGTTCGTCAGTGACTTTGTTCCAAGTCAATTAAAGGGAAATTTAAATTGCCTTTAAAAGGTAAGAAAACATTCATAAAACAGTCAAAGCTGACCAAAATGTATCTAAAATTGTCTGTTGGTAAACAGTGTTATTTAGCTTGCAGAGTGTTGCTAATGTTAGCAGTGCTAGCGCCGTCAGCTGTTGGTCCTCCCTACTTGTTAACGTCCACATTCCTCTTCTAAATGTGGTTAAACATTGCTTAGGTTTTGTTTTCTAGCACATCAAATATACCTTTGTAGATGGAGAAAAGTAAAGATAAAGCACTATACATCTCAAAGGTTTTGCCCGCATGCACCTCTGTGCAAGATTAACGTGCTTATTTCCTTTAAACGCTGCCTTTCATCAGGCATGATCTCTTTCATGTCTTCCCATCAAGCAGACACTTTAGACTAAATAATTCGCCTGCATCTTCAAATGCTCCCCGGACAACTCTGCATGCACAGACAGGTCTATGTTTATGTTGGCTTTGATGCAAGGAAACGCATGGAATGTATTCCGAAGTGTCTTTATAGGATGTTTTTACACACATCACAGAAAAAACATGCATCGAGTACATATTTGTTGCATACTGGAGCCTGGGTAGTGTAAGACTTCTGCCTCCACCACAGTTAAATAAAGATGATAAAAACGTTGACATCATTGTCTTTATCCACTTTGTCTTTATTTACTTGGTTCTTGAGGCCCAGTAAGCCATATTAAAAGAATCAATCAATCAATCTTTATTTCTAAAGCACCAATTCATTACAAATGGTATCTTAAGAGACTTTACAAAAAAGAGCAGGTCTACCCTTACTCTTTGTTATATCGTTTACAAAGACCCAACGTTAATCCACCATGAGCACAGCGCTAAGCAACATTTAGCAAAGTTACAGCTATTAAAAAACTAACTTTAAGAGGCACAAACCTCGAGCAGAACCAGACTCGTGTTGAACAGCCATCTGCCGAAACTTTGTTGGGGTTGAGAAGGGAATAGAGGGAGATGCAGAAAGAGAGAGACGGAACAACAAGAATAAAATACATCTATAGCAAAAATGTGAGTGCACATGAAAAAAGTATGTGTTGTATTAGGAACAAAAACTAAGACAATAGACTGATCAGTCTAATATTAACAACTGCAATATTAACAAGACCGATTATGGTAATTGCAGAAGTTTAAGTTTAGCAGCTCGAAGATTAACTTTAACATTTATAATAATGAAAATAGATGTGAGGCTGATATTAATAGTTGTAGCTCTTAGTTTCACTTTAACACTTATAATAACGATGGTCGCAAATAAAAAAAAAGAGGTTGCTTTTGAAATTGAATTAGTTGCCTGCTTGTGACTGTTCCTTTAAGTTCTGTCTCATTCCATCAAAATATTCTTTGTTATCTTTCTTTCCCTACAAATTGGGGCTCTGAGGAACCCAACATGATGGGTTTCTCTCAGCAAGCGTCTGTTGAGAGAGAAACATTTTCAAAGCTGGTGAGTCTTTATTAAAACCAATTTAGAGAAAAGCAAAGGTGGCTCTTTTTCTTTTACTACTTTGCAATACAACGACAAGGGTTTCTCTTGAATAGTCAAATATGAAAAGGGATTTAAGGACAGTAATCAACACACAACGTAACCTAAATTCATACAAATATTCTCTGAAGACATGAATGTTTGCAATTCAATAACATAATAAATTCCCCAACAAGAAACTGAACTGAGCATTAAGACCCCAAATGTCTGTCTTTCAGGGTTGTTGTTTTCAAAAAATGCTGAATCATTATTGGAGTTGATTGCATTTTTAGACAACTCTAGATGATTGTATGATGATTACAAGCAGGCAAAGAAAGGGTTAAAATTGTGCTTTGACAATTATACAGCTCTGTATTGATAAATTTTTGTTTCATTACTTTGAAAACCAATTTTGTCAAAAGTATAGCATCGGTTTTGTTTGATTTTTCAGACTTGTCCATTACATGAATCGCAAAATCGATAAATTAGTAAAAGAACCCACAATTGATCAGAGTTCTATCGAAGACTTTTAAAGTTATAGAATCACAACATAGCTTTTAAATTCCAATCAAAATAGGATGCTTAAACTGTACTGCACAGTACAGAAGTTCAAAATACATACAAAAAAACAGTACATAAAACATCTTTTCAGTAAAAATGAACCTAACGTAAACAAAGAAGAAGTTAGCCAAACAACAAAAGCAAGCAAAACAGAAGCTAGCTTAAAAATCATCTGAGCAGAACAACAACAGTAAGACAGAAGCTAGCACAGAAGTTAGCTAAGGAACAGAAGCTAGCAGACCAAAATGCAGAAGAAGCACTCACTGTATAAGGAGTAGACTCAAATCATCCATTGCTTAGAAGACTACTATTTTGGAGCCTAGAGGTTGGTGTTTTGGCTGTAACCGTGTTGTTTTTGGAGCCAAAGCTAACAATATAAAAGACAGAGTGGATACATAAGAGGCTCCAAGTTCAGTGGCTCCATTGGCTGAGATGACAAAGCTTAGCTCAAAAGTCACAAATAGCGTCATATAAGTTGAAAGTGTCCCCCTACTACATGTTGTCAGTAGCTTTATTTGGAACATAGACTTTTACATTTTTCAACCAAGTGGTTGCACAGAACAAAAGCAAGCAGTGAAAATTTGACACAAGACTGGAATCACATTTCTGCTTTCTGAAGGGCATTGATTTTATCTTCTTGGCTTCTCTACTGAATAATATGTCCTCTAAACCATTATAGCTTTCGGTATTAGGCTACATGAAAAATCTTGTAACACTGACAGAAGATGACCTTTTGTGCACCTAGCTTTGAAGAAACCATAGAATAAAAACCTTTCTTATCATAACATGAGCTGAATCCAGCATTGTTCTGCATTGTGTTGCATGAGGCCACTGTGTCAATTTTAGCCTCCACTCGCTTGAAGGATACACACACTGTCGCCTTTCAGGAAATTAGGCTACTTGTGAGTAGACATAGCATGGCATTGTTCACAAAGACCACTCACTGTTATTACATTAAAGGTCCCATATTATGCTTTTTCTGGTTTTATATGCTCTTTAGTGTGTTTTCCATGTGTCCTGTGCATGTTTAGGCACATCTATGTGCAAAAATTCAAAGTCCGCGGAAACGCGGCTTCTCCTACGTCCTCCTGTTAGCTGTAGCATTAGCTGCATGTAACACTCGGTTCTAGCCCCCCTCGATAAAAATTTGTCAGTCCGACGTCATTGTCAGTGTGAGATCACTGATCTAAGCCCATTGGCTCGTTGTGGCAAGCCCTGCAGCTCATGTTGAAATTTCCGAGACACGTGCTGAGCAACTGACCAATAACGACAGAGCGGATCGGCAGACCAATCAGAGCAGACTTGGCCCACGTGGGGTCTAACAGTGTGGGCTCAACAGAGCGTAGCTGACGGACTCAGAGCGGAGAGGGAGCATGGAGGAGCAGTACATGAAAACAGACACTTTTTTCGGACTTTAGCTATTGTGAACATACAAAAGTAGGTACATAGATTAAATATACGAACCCCAAAAAGGGCATAATATGGGTTTTTTAAGATGAATAACTATTTGATATGTGATAAGGCCCTTTTAAAATCGCTCAGCGTCAGCACAGTTTGTTGTATTTATACAGATATATGACTAGAGATAGGAAATGTAGCAGTGATGATAAAATATGCAAGTGTCAAGAGATCTCCAATGTTTCTTTGTGCTGATGCAAAATGAAAAGCTCAACTGTCCACACAAACACATCAAGACACTAAATTATGGGCCTGTGGAAATTCTAGCCAAGAGTCTCAATTACAGTACTTGAATCAGTACTTGAATCAAAGAAAGTCATCTCACTTTAACTCTCAAAGAGTGTCATGTCGAAATAAAGGAATCATTAGTTAAACGAGACCCCTTGGTGATATTCAAAAGCTCCAAGGTTGGGAGGTTATCTCGCCCTCCCATTCCACACGTTATTTTTATCACAACAACTCAGACAGCTGACTCAGAAAAACTAAAGGGCAGCCTCGCTTTGGTCAACCTGCCAATTCAAATGTCACATGCATGTTTGAAAATTCTCTCTAATTTGCTGGAGAACAAACATCCATTAATGGCTCAGCTCACCTCCTGGCACTTTAGACTATCACTGCACGACCAAACTACTGCCCTTGAGCAGAGTGATTGATAGATAAGCAGTCATGGAGGAGACACAACGCTTTGGAAGTACAGTGATTATCTTGGGATTGTCGCCTTGCATTGTGAAATGATTTTTACATGGATAGTCCTTAAATACCATTACTGACACCAAGCCAATACTAAGGATGCTTTGAACAGTGGTCGGTAATGATGTTCCATCCCAAAATCATTGGAATAAACCACTTAACTCCAGTATGCTAGAGGTTGCTTCTCAATGTTTTTGGTTTCTTTTTCCTTTATATTTAAGTTTGGATTCAAGTCAGTTTCCAATGGTTGCCATTTTTTTCTCAAAATATTTGAAGAAACTTCTGCTTCCATGTTGATTGCTTAAATCTAGCAGGTTACATAAAGTAGGGTTGCACAGGCCCTGCTGTATGCTAATCAATGCTAATTCTTGAAACCCTCCCAGTCAACATTTTATTTAAAGAAAAACAATGAACGTAATTACTTGTGTGAAAGACGTCCATCACAGTAATAGATGTTGAGAGCATTTTTAATTTGCAATTTGTTCAGCCTTGTAGAGCATTTTAGCACCTTTCAGCTGTTTGTTTTGGTTTTATGGCATGCACATTTTATGATTTTGCTCCTACTCACTGCTATAGAGCCAGATGTGCCTGCCCTAGTGGATGCATTGCTAAGTGGCCATTGTCAAGGACTCTCTCATCATGAATGACTAACCAATAACATGCCACATTATGCCAGACACTCAGCAAAAGAGGGACAAGGGTATTTTCTTCATGCTACATCTCTCTCTATCTGAGGAACATTTCAACTGTGCATTAGTGACTTACCAGTCCATCACAGTTGCTGATAGCCACAGAGGCCTCTGGCATGTCGCTCACATCTCCAGTGAAAACACAGTCCCCGTGGATACGCTCCTTGGACTTTTCCACAAAGTCCTCCTGCCATTCCACAAAAGCCCCCGGGGCCACCAGCCTCCTGTTGGCCCTCAGTCGGAGGTGCAGTTCCTTCCCAAAAACAGTGACATTGAAAAACAAGTGCTGAGCCAAGGCAGGGGTGACCGAGGGCATCTCGGGGGCACCGCGGGCCACCCGTCTTCTTCCGCTTCCATAGTTTGAGGGGGCACCATCAGCAGCACCATCACTTTTACTTCCACTTCCAGCAGACACCACGTGAGAAATGTAGCGGCCACGGGAGTCTGTGCTGAATGGCACGATAAGACCATATTCACTTAACTTTCCAGAGAGTTTTTCTGATGGAACAGACAGTGTCAAGTGAGAGTCACATTCACAGAACTATTGCAAGTTCCTGTGGGAAAAGTCTACAGTACAAGTAGTAAAAAAAAATGCTGTATTATAGAGAATAGGACCAGACTTCATTTTATGTATACAATTGTAAGAATCATATGTAGCTCCAGTTCTAGTATAATAAATAATCATCTGAAATCATAGAGCTTAACCCACTGTATTAACTTTAACAGTTGGGCTGTCAGACCTATGTATATCTTTCTATGAAACAGCCCACATTTCTATCATTATCCACCAACATTTAGATCTAAAATACATTCTACACAGACAGCAAAAGCAAAGCAGGAAAAGTGGATTACTCACCTTGCGTTTCTGCAGCGAAAATATGATCCAAAAATAACTGACTGAGTGAAAAGCACATCAATAAATACATCCAATCCATAGCGAGGGCTGTAATGTTAGAGCTGCCACTTCAGCGCTGACTTTTCCTTTCTGTTGTAAACTCTGAGCAGAGTCCTTCCTCCTGACAAAAAAAAAAGCACAAATGCAGGAGAGAAGTCCTCAGAGTTGAGCTGCAGCGAGGCAGCCGGGCATTTCTGAGCTTCCCCTCTAGACGCAAAACTTTCGGATATTCACAAGTTGTTTCCAATCTTTTGGCCTGTGCTGAACTGCAAAGACCAAGACTGCCCCATCCATTTAGAGAGCAAAGGGGGGAGATATCTTGGGTGCTGATGACGACAACTCCCCGGTAAAAACCGGGACAGTTTGAAGAGAGAGCCCACTTTTTTTTTCTTTCTTCTTCTTCTTCTTCTTCTTCTTCTTCTCCTTCTCCTTCTCTTTCTCTCCGTCCTCTCCTTCCTCTGATAACTTTTTAAAAGGCAGGAGAGCAAGTTAACGCACGCCTACGCCGAGGGGAAAAAAAAAAACGTCGGAGGAGTTCAGATAAAGTGTGCAGAGACAGAGTGTCCCGTTGGTGAAACATCTGCCGTCCAGTCGTGCACCATTACGCACCAATGGTTCTGCTGCGGGACTCTCCACTGCTCCACTTGAAGCCACGAGCAGCCAACAGTGGGAGCGCATGCTCTGCACCAGACAACCACAGATTTAGCCAAGCGACTTTTTTTTTTTTTTCCAACTCATATGCTGCAAAAATATCCACCTCCACAGCTTATATGAAGTCTTTAAATATCTCTGAAAAATAGTGAAAAGGTTTTTTTTTTATGTTTTCATATGCAGGGTAATAACTCTTATATGTTTACATTAGCCCACGAACACACGTCAGAAATAAGGCTGTAAATCCGGGGTGTCAGAGGTCAAAAAAGTTCCAATGCACATGCCTCCAAAGTCACATTTTTGTTGCCTGAAGAAAAATGTGACTTTGGATTGTTCAGAAAGAAACTAATACGTGTTCGTCACTCTCGTTGATTTTAGTTTGCAGATAAGTTTAACATTAGTCAATCACGCGTGCAACCATTTAAACAAAAAGTAGTAACCCACTGTCCAAACAATTCAGGCATAAAATAAAGAAATACAGTATTAGAAAGAATCTGTATGTAATATATAGGGGGGGGGAAGTTTGAACTGTCACAAACAAAAGAAAAGATTAAAGGAAAAGTTCACTCTACTTTCAATTCTATCCTAAAATCACACTCACGTGCCCCTGATGCTGTGTTAGCTGCTGTAATGGTAACCTAGAGGATTTTTTTTGTGTGTGCAAACATTCATCATAAAAGCCTTAAAGCCAGAGCTTATATCAGGTTTCAGCATTTTGAAGTATATATATAAAGTTGATATCCACCAGGCTTAAAACGAAACTGTCACATGTTATTTCAAAATAGACATCAGAAAGTTTGACTCTATATGTGAAGTGCTTCTGTGAAAAGACAAATCTGAATCAGACTTTAAACCACCTGTGTGCTTTTGATTTGAATCTAGCATCAACAAAGACAATCCTGTTTATCAGAGTTGATGGCCTCACACAGTTTGAATCTACCAGTTTCCATAATCTGGCCTAACCGTGCAGAATTCACTGTGAGCGTATGATCCATCTACAGCAAAGCGACACATCCAACACCACCATTAGACGCGTAGAAGGCGAGAAAAGTTTCATCAGTGGAACGGCGGTCTGTTCAAACGTTGGATGACTGAACTTCTCTGGCCCTGGTCCATTCGTACAGTTTTTCGATTTAACCAGGCATGAGCTCTTCGTGCTCACGTCTGAACCAACAACTCTGGAATCCATCTCAGAGGAAGAGACGGGGGCCGGGTTTGCCCTGAGTTCTGACTTCCAGGTAGTTTTTCTTTCTTCCTTTATTTTTTTTTTTCAACGGGAAAAGGTGTCTAGACTGCACTTTCTTTCCCTGCACTGTTACTCAACAGTCTCTGTGTGTGTGTGTGTGTGTGTGTGTGTGTGTGTGTGTGTGTGTGTGTGTGTTACCTCCCCCACACACTGACTCTGTTGCTAATTACCTCCATACTCCCAGGTTGGCCAATGCAGAGCAGGTGTGGGTTTTACACACTCATCCCCCCAAGGATGGAGATGCAGAGTTGTGCATTAATAAGCTATGGAAACTAACCACAGCATTATAAGATGGAAACCATTAACTGACTTGTAAGAAGTTTTATGCTCTTTTTCCATCCATAGCGTTTGGTCTCTGTTTTGTTTTTTTGTTTTTTTTCTTCATTTGTGTCTTAAAGCCAGGACAAAATTCCACAATATAGCATAGTATTCAATTAGAAGCCTTGTTTTTTCCCCTCCGAAATGAATAGCTCCACTCACAGCCTGTGGTTATGTCCACACACCAGAACAATTTTCTACTACAGTGCTTGCATTAGAACACTCTGTCCTTCACAACGCCAGATTAAGAGCTAAACTTTAATACACTCCTGTCTAAAATTGAATC
Source organism: Labrus mixtus (assembly GCF_963584025.1). Taxonomy (NCBI): domain Eukaryota; kingdom Metazoa; phylum Chordata; class Actinopteri; order Labriformes; family Labridae; genus Labrus; species Labrus mixtus. Next base: position 8,449,133 of record NC_083632.1, read on the forward strand.
AAAGTGTCACCGCAGATTTTCCTGTGAGAAATGTTTCGTCAATGGGATTTACTGTACTATAAACACTTGAAAATAGCCCCACAGAAACATGCCCCAAAGTCCAACTCAAAATATCTGCTGAGTGAAACTTCAAAAAAATCAGAAGTAGACCGTTGAAATCTGCCCAACAGTAGTTCTCCTAGACGTTGAGGCTGTAGCTGCAACGAATCAAGCTTCTCCCACCGTCTTCCCATGGGGAGAAGTTGGAGTACAGTTTGTGGAGCTGTGGATGCCTCAGTGTGTGCTGTAATGTGGTCTAGCCATGCCAGCGTGCTGAGAAAATATGTGACTTTTCATCTCTGAGATGCAGGGAGATGCAAAGCAGCTGCTGGTCTGCCCGGCAGCTTGAGGGAAGAGGAGCATCTGCATTTGCCAAGTTACAAACCAGCGACTGGGATACGTTGTTATTATGGTCCTCTGCCTGTGTGGATAGAAGGCTTTTAGACAGAACGGCTCAGAACGAGCACTGAGTTATGACCCGGGAGGGACTCGTTGAGTTTCACTTGACTTTCTGTATAGGAAAATGTGATTAATCTGTAATGAGTGTGGGAGTCTTGTGTCTATGTACAGCTGCAGCAGTTCTGTTTTATTGTGTCAAAGGTCTAATCATTACTTCCTACAATGATCTTAATGTTTTATGTCCCTTTACAACCACAAACAACCTTTTCAAGTTACTTTTTGTATACATTTGAACGACTTACAACATTAGGAATGTAATCGTACTACTTTCTTGCCAAAGGTCAGATAATTCTTGCTCTCAACAGTAACACAAATAGCATTTTATCCCTCAAACGTGGAACGATGAATATCATTTATGAATTGGCAAAGTTATGGTTCGGAGAATTATGTATATAAATTAAAGATATGATCGGAGAAAGATCAGGGTTTGGGTTAAAGTATACCGTTTAGGTTGGGAGATCTTTGGCGTCATGGGCAAAGCATTACATGTACTGTATCTTTAAGGAGTGATCAGCGTCATGGCTTTGAACAAAAAAAGTTGCGGAAGAAAACTTAAACTCAACAAATGAAATGCAGTCCAAATAGTTCAGGGTTTATATTGTGCGCCATATGCACAGAGGCCAGTCCATCAACTCCGACCATCAACATTTGCTGCATGTCCTTTCCTTACTCTCTCCTTTCCTATATAGCAGTAAAGGCAAGATGGCCCACAAGTATCTTTATTATCTCTCTAAAAAAAATAGCTGTCTTTCTCGTTATGGTCTAATGTTTTTTCTTTTCCAATCTTAACCACGTTCCTAAAAAAAAAGTCTTTGACCAATGGTTCTCAAAGCTTTATTTTATTATTATTATTATTTTTATTTTTTTTTATTGGCAGAATCTTCATAAACACCTTAAGAGCTAAAAGGAACACAAACAAATATTACTGTAACCTACTTTATAAACTCACTCAATATATATTACTATAGTGCTTTTTTGCTAAATGCTTTTTTTACATGACCATGTTTCATTTGGATTTTGGAAAAGGTGCGCATGCGCTTCACCCCTTGGTCTACGTCTCGTGAGGTAGCACTTCTGGATAAAACGCCTGTTTAAAAAGCTAATGCAGCATCCTTGCTAGCTTACGCACTTCAAACTTTTCAAAACAACAAAAGGAGGTCAAAAAATCACACCTAATTAATCAGCATAAGAAACTAAATATATGCAAACCTATTGCCATTATAAGCCATGCTCTTAACCAACAATAAGCCACGTAGCCTATCAATAATGTTTTTGGAAGACACACTTACCGTTGCACCGTCGTTCTGCCTTTTTTCTACCGGCCTCAACCTTTCTAAGTAAAAGCACAGGTATTAATAATGTCCGCAAAAAATATTCACACAGGTTTACAAATTAGCCTAGCTAAGAAATAAATAGGCATTAACAAAAGAGTATTTTAGGTAACTTAATAGGGCGTTGTCGGGTAATTTGAAACTAATGAAGCCACAGGATGTTACATTGGTGCATCTGATGAAAGACTGATAGCGTACTGGTGTTTTTTTTAATGTGATTTGACAGTCCTGTCATATCTGATGGAGTCCTATTGTCCTGACTTTGCCAGGAAACTAGCTGAGACTCCAGGAAATTACTGCACCCGGAAAATATATAGTCCCGCAAATAACCCAGAAAAAACCTGAACTAAGCTTTTGATGCGCTGGTGATCTGGACAGATTAAAGCTAGCTTTTTCCTTTTTTTGCGTCAAGTTGTTCTTTTAAGCTTGGCTACTGGCTGTAGCCCTCTGAGCGAGAGTCTGCGGTTGTGCCTTCAGTCCTTTCTGACTTACATTAGTTACCTCTGAAATTAAGAAACAAAGAAGGGTTGAAAGCAATCCACATTTTACATTAGTGCTAGATGTCAAAAGTTAGTCACTTCAGTCCAGGCTGACTCAGACCTATTAGCGCTCACTTTTGACAATTTATAGTAACAGTAAAATACAAATCCCTACTATGCAGACTCAATGGTTCTTATCAAAATTGATTGAAGGAACACATTCATACTAATGTGAAGCCGTATTTGACTGGTATTGGGCATGGCTCATTTATTGACACTGTTAACAATCAAGCAGAAAAGGACTTTGATATCATTGAGATAACGAGCCATTTATAGGTTGAATGAAAGTCTTGAAGTAACACAAATTTAATCAATGTGATAAATACCGAAAAGATCTTATGCAGGGAGAAAAAGCGCTCAAAAGATCTCCATCAATTCTACTCAGACTTTTCATTACCTTGCTCAGTAGAGTGTGTAATACTGAGCCTTTCAGAAGTACCTAGGTGTGTATTTGCCAACACAGATTTAAATAGATCCCTTAATATATTTTGTAATGGTTTTGCTATAATTGATGAAATCCCTGAGAGGGCAGAGAGCACACTTGAGTCTCAGAGGTGTTTGTAACTCTGCCTTTATCCTCACAAGAACAATCCAAGAGTACGCCAGTGGACCCGTGCACCCCTCACACCGGCATCATGCCTCCTCTCCGGAGCAGCTCTCTCATCTGCAGAGGGAAGCTTTTCACATGAAGTTCATTACATCCCTTCAGGCCGCTCTCTTCTCAAAGCCGCTCTTTGTCCGCCCTAATCTTGGGATCCTGCAGAACCGCTAGCTTGAGTTTCACATTGGGGAGTATCTCAATGAGTCTGGAAGGGATTTCAAAGGAGAAGGGGCCGCTATATCATCCAAGCATGGTCCCCATGTCCTGGTCTTATCTTGACCTGGAGTCAAGCTGGCTGTATGATGCACCTGAATAGCCCTTTTTAATATCCAAAATGTTGTTTTAAGCTATTTGTCTCTGTTGGTAGAGTAAAGAAAAATATAAAAGCATTTGTTAATTATGCATCCATCCTTTTCATCAGAAGAAAAGGGATAAATCAGCCCATAAACTGAATAGTTGTAAAAAGGAAATGGGTGCAAATGCAATGTTTGCCATTTACAATATTCCAAGATAGGCCATGGTGTGATACAATCCTAACAACTTCTGCAATCTCAGACTTTAACCTGCTATGAGCTTAAAAGAATGATTTAAAATTCACAGCACGAGGTCATTTAATTGAACTCAGTGGACATGGTTATTCAATCTGATATAAAGACGACAGGCTTACTTTGACCTCCATGCTTAATTTGGCTCTATAGATGATCATGTTATATTTAGGCTTTTCTAAAAAAAAAACGCACTATCAAACCAGTTGTTTGCGGCTATAAAGTGAAGGTGTCTGGTATGGTAAAAAATGTCTCTGTAATTTTTTCTTTATATTAAAGCTTGTGCTGATTTTAGCCTCCCCTGAGGAAAAAGTAGTATGTCTTATACCTTAGCTGATCACATCCTGTACGTGTGTTGGTAGGATTTCTGACAAATACTGTATTACCACTTTCTTTAAACAGCCAACTGTACAGTGTCACTTATTGTGAATAGTTGCTGTGGTAATTGTAAAAAAAAAAAAACAGTCTGCTGCATTATTTAACCGTACTACGTCTGACACCTACCCCCTGGCAGTGGTTTCAGAGACAAAAAGTTCCCAATTAGAACCCGTCAATTTTATCTCTGATGGTCTTGTTTGCTTCTGGTAGTCATGCAGAAGCACCAGTATTCATTTGATTTTGTTTCATTATGACTTAAAAACTCCTCACAGGAGCTTTAAGACATTCTAAAGGTTCGTATATTTGTATATTTTCCGATAAAGACAGTAGCTAAAGACGCCTTTAAACTGAGATCATTTTAGAAAAGAAACGTGTGTAATAAATTTTAAAAGAAGAAGCTTTTCAATCTGGAAGACTTGGTTTCCATTTACAATAATCCAGGATAGGCCGTGGTGTGATAAAATCCTAACAACTTCCGTGCGCCGAGAGATAAGCCTGCTATGCTCTTACAAGACGGGAAGTGATCTGGGATATCAGCCTTTCAAAGCGGGCCAGCGAAGCCAAGTGAGCTTCTACTGATGTGCCGGCCAGTAGCTTTTAATCCCCACACAGGCCTCCATTCTTAAAGAGACTCGCCATGTTTTTTGTTTTTTTTTAATTAAGACCTTACCTGTCCACATCAAAAGGAAACTCAGATTAGTCCTTTGATCTGCCTAAGCTCTTTATTACTGTATATGGAAAATGTTAGAAAGACTTCAGCCCAACAATCAATCATCTGTTTTCTGCGTCCTGCTCATAACCTGCTCTGCTGCCCGAGGTTGACATTGACACAAGACAAAGAGGCCGTCCGGATATCCATGTGGAGTCTTAGCGTAGTGAGCAAAAGATAAGGCTGAGATAAGAAGGGAAAAGACAGGAAGCTGAGGAGGGAAGAGACGATTATTTGACTCTGTTGCACGGTGTTGTTTTATTGAAAATCCTCCAAGCCAGATCCCTGACACACATAGATCAGTTTGTTTCTCCTGGCAATAAAAGGACACCAAAGGAAGGCATGGACTCTGAAATCTTTTATTTAAGCCCCCCCCCCCCCCAACAAAATAGTACAAGAATGGTATATAAAGTGAGTAAAGGGAAAATATAGCAAACACATCACAGTGTTACATTCTGCGCGTGTATGTTGCCGAGTTTTAAGTCATAAAAATCAGAGTTTTAGAGTAATTCTCTTGGACTTCGATTTCATTAATTATATACAGAGCAGGTTTTCAAGGCCGATGTGACATCTAAAAGGAAGGATGTCTTCTCTTCTGGATTTGTGGGCTTAAGGCAGGAATTATGATTTTGAAAGCACATTTGCAGTTTAAAGTTACACTACAACTAAACAAATTATTAGCAAATTAAAAAGTAAAAACAAAAAAATGTGTTGAAAAGGAAACACTGTACAGTTAAAATCATTCCAGACATGTAGAATTTCTTAACAATGAGAGGAATGTGTTGGACAATAACAAATGCGTAAATGTTGCTCCGTTTGGCTAACAATGGAATTAATTAATTATTGATCTAAGGAATCAATCACGCAGCTTTTTGATTCCCTCCAATTATTCCACCAGCATGAATAAGATGTGTTAAAGCGTACGTATGCCCTGTCAATTAGTCAAGAGTGATTATAACCCCACTTGCACAAAGTATTTGCAGGCCTGGCTGTGCGCCATAACTGCATCCTGCCAGTGGTAGTGGAGTCTGCGAGAGCCGAGATAACTGAAGAGGAACTCCTTCTACTGTACGTCACACGTCAAAGTGTGGAGGAGTATGAGCGGACGTGTGAAATCGTTGTAGGAAGTCTTTTATAGGTAGCTGAGTGGAATCTGATTCATCGCCACAGCCGTAAACTGTCCCAGTGACTTCACCCATTAGTTTTTGAAGCAGACTTTCAAAGTCTATCGATGGCGGTCGCCATATTGGAAATGCTGTCTCAAACTTTCTTTGGGACGACTTGTTAACTGGCAAAGAGCTCAAGCTGAGATGGGCCTTACACCACCTGAGATACAGCTACAACTTGCCCTTCCATCAGCCAGATCAGCCACACCCTCATATCCTTCATCCAATCACAACCGATGAGTTATAATAAAAAAATAAAACAAAACAGTAGTGTGTGCTGATATAGAAATGAGCTAATGACACCAAATTCAGTTTCTGCTGTAGAAATGGGCGTTTTAGTAATAGGTCTGTATGTAACTTCTGGGGAATTTAAAGCTTGCCTCAAGTGGACAATCAAGGAACTGCAGGTTTTTTGTACTTAGCTTCATTTGTCTGGAGGTTGCTGTGTGAGCTAAACACAACTTTGGAGAGTTAGCCACTCTTCATCTCTAGTTAAGGCTAGCAACTGTGGGCTACATTGGCCGTTTCTGGCATAAGCCCCAACCACAGTTTATAGCCAAGTTGCCTTGTGGGTAATGTAGGCTCCAGGTTTTGGCATGGAAGAATGCCGCGGAATAAAAACGATCACATATCTGGTCCGTCAACATCACATAAGAAAAGTGTTACGATTGCAATTTTTGTTTATAAAACAAAAATACACGGACACATTTATAGCTCTAAGGTAAAATCAAAAAAATGCAACAAACAAAAAATCTAATACTGACATGCTTTACTGTTAGTACCTGTATCATGATAAACAAAAATTAACGTTAAAACAAGCAGGTACAACGGATGGAAAGATTTCTGGAGTTACACTGAGAGATATGTTCGAGCCTTTTGTGCAACATTCCTCAAAAACATCCACCAACGTGAGCTTTAAAAACCAAAAGGTAGCATTAACATTTAAATAACAACAGCCTTCATATGTACACAGGGAAGCCTCTTCAAAACAGAAAGCAAAATGCACAGCCACTGATGACAGCTGTGTGCTGAGGAGAAAAGGACAGGGCTCAGGAAAAAATATCAGGTCGCACAACAGCAAACAGTTGTGACATGCAGCCAAAATTGTTGGCTGGCAACACAGTGGAATTTCTCTCCTCCATAACAATATTTAACTCTGGTCTTGTCCCAACAGAAGTTTAAAAGTGTCTCCTTGAAGCTTGATTTGAAAAGAATAATAATGTTACAAATATTAGTTCAATGAAATTCTATGTTCTAGCAGAAACAAGGCAAAGGCACAAATATGAACTTCTAAATATACAAGTATTATTCTGCTTAAATCAGCATAAAAACAGTGAATGTTAACATTGCAGTAAGATTGAAAAAAAAAAATGTTTAGGTAAAGACATGCATTATATAAAGAAGGCATAACAACTTTCATTCTGACTAGCACAGAACTGTCCTGGTTTGTTCACAGTGATCCCCTCTCAGATGAACTCCCCACGGAAAGGAAGTGACTGAATGTTTCTCTGTTGCCAGCGGTAACGCAGCCTGGCCAGCGGCGTGTCCCTCGGGTTTTCGAACTCGGAGAAGCCCAGCTGGTTGAGGATGTCATAAACTCCGGCTCTGGCAGCCACCTAAAAGATCACAGAAACACAGGAAAATGATTTTTAATGAAGAGGCAAACACAGCGAGCCAGTCATTCTTTTATTCGTCCGCCATGACCTCACAAAGGCTCTGACCACCGCGTTTTAACGGTTCAAGCATGTTGTCTGATGGTTTCCTGCATGTGCAGCTGTTGCATTGGAACAATAGGGCTCTACTGCGGGTTTGGAAACAACGGGAAGTGGTGGTAGAGAAATTTAAATCCGTCTCTAAAGTCAGAAAATAACACCGCAAGTTAAAATGACTCCATTACAAGCAGAAAGCCAAGGAATGAAATGTTTACTTAACATTTAGACTTGAGTTAACTAAAAAAACGCTGATTCATACATAGATAGAAAGATAGGTGTCCTTTATTGATGCCAAACCGGTAAATTGTGGAAAGGGTTTTTATGCTCACAATCCCATCTGCACCAGCTGATATCAACCGTTCTCAAGCAGCCCAGCTGATGGCTCAGCTGATTCCTGGAAAACCTCGTACAAGACTTCTGATTCAAAAATGTTCTACTCTCTGCCTAAGCAGCTCGGCGGCCATCTCCTTCTTTCTCAGTCTCTCCTTCTGTCACTGACCCATGTCATGTTGCTATTAATGCCCACACCGTCCTGTGCCCTGGAGGGGTTTGTTTTGGCTGCTGCTCACCCCGCCTCAGGCTTTCATGGATGTGTTCTGAAGGGCAGAAAGGACCCAACGCGAAGCCATACATACAGGGTTAACTTAATGCAAGGGATATAACATTCACTCAAGCTACTTTTTCTTTCTATTAGCACCTTATCAAGGACTCCACATCTAGTTCATACACTGAACAGACGGGGTTTGAGTATAAAATCTGAATCCAGAAACTACAGATACAGCAAAATGAAGAGTTCTAATGAGTGAATCATCGCCACAAAGTAGGAGTTAGCGCATCATCCTGCATAAAAACATGCATCCAGAGTTCATCTTAGTCTTTGAAAGTAGGCAGAAGAACCCCAGTTTAACCTCTATTTTCCCCTGACAACATAATGATGTGTCCTTAAGTGAACTGTACACTTTGTTTTCAGGCAGTGAGCTCAGTCTGGCACGGTCACTCGATGCCATCCATGTGTGAGTGATCACTAAGGGTTATAGAAATACAGCTAATTTCCTATTGAAGGATATTTATACACTTTCAAGAGCCTCCTCGTGTCGATTTTACACGTGAAAAGAAGGAAATTAGCATCAACATTAATCCAACTACCTCATAATTGTACTTGAGTACAGAGATGGAACAGCACCATGGAAACGGTGTGTTATTTAGCGTTTCTTTGCCTGAGTCAGTACCGAATGAACAGCGGGAGACGTCCCCAGAGGGAGCGCTGTGTGTTCGTGTGAAGCAGCCGGTCACGCTGACTCATGCTCTGCTGTGGCTGTCAAACACTGTAAGACTGATGGCGAGCACCACGGACAACCAGAAACATCTGGCCATAAAGCAAAAACAATACAAACAAATACAAATAGACACAGACTTCCCCTGCAAAACGCTGAAGATTCAATACCTCGTTATGAGTGCGACAGCTTGCAAAGTTTGCTCTGCAGGAGAGGCTTTTAATTGGAAAATGAAAGGCCACAAAACTGAAATTTCTATTAAAAGGGTCAGACAGAGACTTTGATTTTCAAATGCTTTCAGATTAAAATTGTCCGCAAAAGCAGCAGAATAGTTATCTCCTGCAGTCTGTACTCTCAGTTTGGAACCGTTCACCGCTGCCTGCTGTCGAGTTTGTAAGACCCGAGAAGACATTCACAGAATGACTCAGGGGAGGGTTAGATGGCCTAAAACTCTTAGCAAATTTCACTTCTCTCTCTCTCCTAGCCCCAGGCAGTCGAGGAGTCTGCAGATTTGGAGGCGAGGAGGAATGTGCTGGAGGAGTAAACATCCGGGTGGATAAGGGCACAAAACTGAAATATGACTGCGGTCTGGTTCTGGAGGCTGTGAGGTAATCCAGTACGAAGATGCTTTTAAAAAATTGCACCGTCAGGTTGAACGCTGAGCCGGACAAAAGTGGAACAATGAACAGGAATAATAGTATCAAGATATCACTTCCCCTGACAAAGATTATAGTTTAGCTGGCCAGGCTCTTGCGGAAATAAGCAAAAAGCACCACAAAGTGTGGTTAGATTACTTACATGCTGACTATGCAAAAATCAAATCTTACAGGAGATCTCATGTAACGCTGAAAACGTCTGCTCTGAAGATATGACAAACAACTTTTTCCAATCCTGTAAAAAGTACTTGTGTGAGAAAATACTCAAGCAGCTTGTATTGTCATGTCTTATAACTGTTTTAATCAAAACCATGCAGTGATGGACCACCGATAGGTTCTTGGAATCCAGCTGAATGCGCTCTTTGCAGGGGAAGAGTGAGTGGGTGCAACGGAACAATTACTCAGTGGATGTGACTCTGAGGAGAGATCCTTGGATTTTGAGCCATTGCGCAGGGTACTTAACCTGACTCATCTCCTCCAAAGCCCAGCTGTCTAAATAGACGATGAGTGAGTCTGACATGGCGAATGGTCGGGTTACGGGGGGCCCCATCCTTAGGTGGTGTAGTGAAGAGGTTCGAAATCTCCAGAAAGCAGAGGTTGAGGGGTTTAGATGGAATTAAAAAAAAAAAAAAAAAATGTTTAAAGATTTATTTTGGGGGATTTGTGTGCCTTTATTGTAGAGATAGGACAGAAGATATAGTTGGAAATAAGGGACATAGAGAGCGGGGAATGGCATGCAGGAAAGGAGCCACAGGTCGGATTTGAACCCGGGCCGCCCACTTCCGAGGACTACGGCCTCTGTACACGGGGCGTGCGCTCTAACCCCCTGGCCACTAGCGCCCCGGAATTTTACATTTCAAAACACTTAACAATGTCTTCTAATAAGACCCTCTAAGGCTTGGCACCTTATACTTCTGACCTGCTCTTCTCTCGTCTAACTAAAAGGCTGTTATTCATTCCAGAGACATGACTAAAATCTAAAGGTTACTGTTCTTTTTCTTCTAGAGCCCCGAGACTTTGGATGCTCTCATTCAGGTGGGTTGGATTGGTGCCTCAGTTTCAATCACTCCTCAAAACACACCAGTAAAAAGCTGACTCTTTATGCCAAACCCGATGCTTTTATCCTTGATTTCATTTGTTGATGTTTTGATTTTTGACAGTTTGTCTCCTCTTTTATGCATCTCAGAAAAATACTTGGACAACAAGCAATTTTCAGCTTGTTTGGATCGGGGGGGGGGGGGACTTTATCAAAATATGACAGCCCCCAGACACTCTTTGATTGGCAGATTTTTAGTGTTCAGCCAAAAAAAACCAGAACAAACACACCAAAAGAACTGTTGAGCCAATCCTCCCACTAAAATAAATAGATTTACATCTTCAAGGCAAACTGTCCCCAAGTCACACTGCACCTCATCTGAAACAGATTTGACTCCATCAGACTCTGACAGTTGCCGTGGCGACCATTCTTTTTGGCATTAGCTTTCAGATCAGATGGCATCTTCTGATTGATTTCTGACCTCATGAGAGACTTACACAAAGGACGACAAAGAATGTCAGCGGCAGCTTGGACGGACACTCGGACATCCAAATACCTCGCCTTTGTTTTGCGAGTTGAAAGCACATCTTGTTGTTCATTCTGTCCTCAGGGATTACGTGATCCGTCCTCAATATTTTTCCCACAAGTTATTGCCTCTTTCCTCCTTTACTATATTATTTAATTTATGTTTTTCTACACTACTTTTTGAAACAACTCGGCAGCATTTGAACAAGGTCCTCCTGCAGTGATTCTCTGTGTCTGTGTAACGTGACATCACATAACCTTTAGATAAAAGACCAGAAAACCGTTTAAACAATGAAAATGGTTGAATACAAATATGTTGGGGGTAGACTTGTGCCACACGTGATTCACTTTGCCCACACTAACCGCGGTATTGCGATGTATTTAGTGGCCCAGTTGCAGCAAAAAACCTTGGCAAGCCGCCCAACCAATCTGATCCAACCGACCCTAAAGGCACGATCATTAGCCTATCACCAGTGACCGTAGCAGGATCCTTAATGACAAACTGTGAACGCCTGCGGCGGCGGATAAGGGGGTCATCACCTTCCCTTGTCGTGCAATTGAAGCCTCTGTTACACAACCCGGCTGATCTGAGATCTGAGCAGCCCAGGCGAGTTTACATCCCACGCCGGGCGTTTGCATGTGTCGATTCATGGACTAGTTTGATCTCTGCGGCAGATAAAAGCAGGAGCACATTGTTCCCAGTCCTGCAGGGCAGCCGTTTGTGCCAGCTGACAAGTAGCCCCTGACCTATTTCACCTTGTTTATTTCTGATCAGTCAGATTGATTGAACACAGATAGAACTGCACGTGTTAAATGCTGTTTCTCTGCCGGATAAAAGATGCTAATTGCGAACAAAGATGCAGCAGTCAGCTTTGCATATTGAAAGAAATATATAAGCTGACATTTTTTTTTAAAGTCAACAGGGCTTTAAGTTGTTAAGGGGAAACGAACCTTTATGATGTTGCTGTGATTAGTCATATTAATTGAACACAGGAGCAAGTTTTGAGGGAAAAAACAAAAACTAATTGCTGCATAACCACGCAGGAATCGGCTGCATGTTATTTTTAGGCGATATATGTTGCATATATTTCAAGTAAATCCCACTTATTGACTCTTTTGTACACGTTGAACAAATATTGTCCCCGGCATCATTAGCCCGAGTTGCCTCGTGGCCATGTAGCGAGATCAGAGCCGAAACATCAGAGGAGTTATTGGAATTGAAATCCATGTTTGCTAATCCAAAACACGTCCCTTTTACACAATGGCAGGACTTGTGTACAGTGCATACCACAGATGCCTGCAGGAGAGGTACCCTATCAGTCACTCCAGCTGTTTTGATGTGTGGCACAGAGGCCTCCCTGTCCCCCTGCACAGGCCCCAGTATGTGCAGCCTTTGAGATAGCCGACGGTGGGAAAGACCAGTGCCTCCTCACTGGCCCTGCTCCTCCCCGGTTGCTCCGTCTGCCTAATGAGTATTGACGTAAGTGATGTCTTTAAGGCTGCATCAAAGGCGACTCTCTCTGACAGCTCTGCTTACTGTCACCAGACTCTAGTCGTCATTCTCAGACAACTCCAAGCGCGGTTCATTTATACATATGAGCAAACTCATAAAAGGGAAGCGTAGTTTTTCTTTATGAAATACAAAATAAACCATATAGAGGATTGATGTTATAGACACAAAGTTTCATTTTTATGTCAAAATATATTTTGTCGTCCTTAATGACTGCATAGCATAACTTTTACATGCATTTCATGTTAGAGAAAAACATTCCGATTTGCACTTAATGCCAACAAGACTAAAATGATGTGATTCTCAAGGTCCACGTCAACAGCTATAGATGCTTATCAGACTTACTTTGAAAAATAAGGTGATATAAGAAAATGTGTTCACTTCACCATGTTTTTCAAACGCTCATATGTCCCTGTCTGTCTATTAACGTCCCAAATTCTGAGAAAAAAAAAGTCCGTCCACTATGTCTTTTGCCTGCTCTACTTTTCAGAAAATGTGTGCTCAAACAGGCCGTTTAAAGATTTTCCCTTTGTGACATCACAAAGGGCAGTAGCCCCTCCCCCAGGTAGGTGACATCCCACAGCTAGGTGTTTGTTCTGCCCTCTGAGTCTGCCTTTCCACTGTAAACCATAAAAGGCATGGTGAAAGAAAGCCCAAGGCACACAAGCCCTTCCAGAGGAGCTAGAGCAAACACAGCTCACTTGCATTTACAGCTGCATGACCCAGAAACAGCCGTTTTCACATATGCACCCCTGAAAATATCTAGATCATCTCAGGAAGATTGCTCCTGAAATTCTCCTGACCTGGCTGTTCACACACGCTCCTCACAGCGGGAGACTATCCCTGTAAGATGGGAGGGGTGGGAGGAAACGTCTCCTGAGACAAGACGTGATGTAAAAAAAAAAAAAAACAACGCGGACAAGTGGCAGACAATGTACCAGAGTCCGCTATACGACACAATAATGAGAATATTGTCCTTTATATCAAAAGAGCGGAGAAGAACCGTCTGGCGAAATGAAAACATAATGCAGCTGTTTAAGTATGTTCACTGAGATCGTATCTGGCTCGTGCACTAGTCACAGGATATAAACGTCACCACCACACCCTCCCACTCGCTCTAGTGAATTCTCCCGATTATTTCCAGCTGTATTCTCACAGCAGCTCACTTTGACTTTTTTTTAAAATTATTATTATTATTTTTTTTTTATTTCGAACATGTTTGAAAAATTAAATAAAAATATACATTACAAACAAAGCAAACAGCAATCAAAGCATACTTTCTGTAGTGGCTCGTTCCTTAACCAGTCCATGTTCGAAAAGGGTGTAGGATGAAGTTAAATAATTTATCCAGTCCTACCCCTTTTATCATTTTAGCTTAATAAATTAATCCAAGGCTAAGCTTTAAAAAACATAAAGTTGAATAATACAGATAACGAAGTACGGTAACAAAAGCAACAGATATAATGTATTACACACATTAATTGGTAGACGGTACAGACCTTACAACTGATACTGATTCCATTTTTCCCCATTGACTGTTAAATTTTATATTTGTTAAATATGTTATTCTTGAAAATGTGTTTAAACTGTCCAAATGTTTGACATTGTTTTCATTCCATCACTGCAGCTGTTCCATAAATTAACACCCTTCGTTGTAATACAGTGTAGTTTCATGTTGGTCCTTCCTGTTTTTTTTTTTAACATAAGTATTCCTCTTCAGATTGTGTTTACTGTCCCTCTGCTGAAAAAAACTTTTGGATACTGTTCGGTATCTGATCATTAACTTCGATGAGATGATTTGAGTTGTTTTAAAGTCGACCAAGTCCTTGAGTTTCAGTGTTTTAAGTTTGATGAAGAGTGGGTTGGTTGGTTCTCTGTAGTTGGGAGTTAGTTATAATTCTTATGGCTCTTTTCTGGAGAATGAAGACTGGTTCTGTATTTGTTTTGTACGTGTTCCCCCACACTTCCACACAGTAACTAATATATGGGAGAATTAGGGAGCAGTACAACGTGTAAAGTGACTGTTGATTTAACAGCCCTTTCACTTTAAATAAAATTGCAGCACAGTAATAACTTGCCGCGGAAAATAAAGGCAGGCAGGAGAAACTCTGGGTACAATCAGAGTGAAACATTTGGCTGTTTGTGTTGACACATACAGCAGGAGTTTATCAGGAGTTTTCTGCCAATGTGAATGCACAAGGAGTGAATTTCTTATTATAACCCATCTGTTTTAAGAAATGCTGAGTTATGCAGAATTAGGGACATGGCTCATCTGACTCAACACGCAGGCCAGTTGTAGTGGTTTGCAAGGAATCTAACAGCCTGCCTCAACTCCACCTCTTTGCCTGTTGCTAGGTTGACCAAAAGTTAGATTGAAACAGCATTTCCAACACGGTGGCTGCCATTGTTGGGCTTCAAAATTCTGCTTCAGAAATCATGTCACTGAGACCAAGTCCATATTTTATACAGTCTACGAGTATAACCTTGGTAATGACATTCAAGTGTACTAAAAATTACAAATAATCCTGCACCAAAATATTAATCAGTCACAGAGCGTCCTACGAACATAATCAGAGTCTACAACTGTGCACCAAGCAGCCCACTAATTAAGACGAACTGTGCCAGTCTGTGAGCAAAGGATGTCATTCTTGAATCAGCTTCATTCAGAGTGAGAGTAAGTGGATTTTCTTTATGAGATTGAATGTGAATGTATTTATTTTAATAGGGACAATGCAATTTAACATAATTTCAATACAAAGCATGAAACTGATGTGCTGCATAAAGAGTATACAGCTATTGCTAATTTCCAACTTGTGTCCCCAGTTGGGCCTTTGTGTAAACAATCAGATTAAAATGTACAACATTCGGTTACATAAAACTCCATAACACGATATGAGGATACATTAAAATACATGTACAACAATACAAATGCTATAAACCAGTTGAAAATAAAGTTTTAAAATACTGATAGATCATCACAAGAGTTTCAGCCTGCAGTGACAGAGCACGCCCAGCAGGTTTCCAGCATATTAACACTGTTGTCAGCGGGAGTTTGAGGTTATTCCATGCGAGGGCTCAGTCAGATGTGTGGTCAAGCTTTTAATTAATCTGGAAAACTTTGAATCAGTGGAGAGGGTCACTTTATGATGGGATCACAGCATCACAATCAAAATGTACGACGAACAAGATGATCACAATCATCTCCGGCGTCACAATCAACATCTACAACCAAACTCTGAGCCTCCCTTCACAGAAGAAAACTGTTTCTGGGTTTATAAATCAAATAGTGCTTTTATCAACCACATTGGCGGAGAGAATCAGACAGACACATTTCATTGTTCCACAGATTGTAGAATTTCAAAAGGTCCTCCGTGTTTACTTGATGTCTAGGTCAAATCAGCACTAATTCCATGAGTACAGCTTAAATAAATCACATGTTCTAAAATTCTTCAGTTCCTAAATGATGTTAATATAATAAGCAATTATTGCAGAGATGAAAATAGCTGATTGTGTACATTATTTCAAATATAAAAAATATAGTTAAGTATATATATATATATATATATAGACACACCGGCCACTTTATTAGGTACAGCTGTTCAACTGCTTGTTATTGCAGATATCTAATCAGCCTATCACATGGCAGCAACTGAATTCATTTAGGCATGCAGACATGGTCAAGACGATCTTATGAAGTTCAAACCGAGCAACCAGAATGGGGAAAAAAGATTTAAGTGACTTTGAACGTGACATGGCTGTTGGTGCCAGGCGGGCTGGTCTGAGTATTTCAGCAACTGCTAATCTACTAGGATTTTCACGCACAACCATCTCTAGGGTTTATGAGATGCCTTGTTGATGCCAGAGGTCAGAGAAGAGTGGCCGGACTGTCTCGAGCTGATAGAAAGGCAACAGTAACTCAAATGACCCCTTGTTACGACCCAGGTCCCCGTGTACTAACTGAGCATCATTTAAACGCCACAGCCTACCTGAGCATTGTTGCTGACCACGTCCAACCCTTTACGACCACAGTGTACCCGTCTTCTGATGGCTACTTCCAGCAGGATAATACGCCACGTCACAAAGCTCATGTCATATCAAACCGGTGTCTTGAACATGACAGTGATTTCACTGTACTCAAATGGCCTCCACAGTCACCAGATCTCGATCCTTTGGGATGTGGTGGAACGGGAGATTCATCTCATGGATGTGCAGCCGACAAATCTGCAGCAACTGTGTGATGCTATCGCGTCAATATCGAGCAAAATCTCTAAAGAAATGTTTCCAGCACCTTGTTGGATCTATGCCAAGAAGAATTAAAGCAGTTCTGGGGTCCAACCTGGTACTGTCAAGGTGTTCCTAATAAATTGGCCGATGAGTGTATACCTTCCACTCCACACAAAATTGCAGGATTTCTACATATAAAACAAAAGCACTGGCATCTTATTTTTATTGATTTAAAAAAAAAAACTTTGGGACGTTTTTATTTTGTGAGTTTTTCTTACATGACAGCAGTTTTATTCAAAACGAGGAAAGAAAGCCTCTCTAGTTGATAAAACACTCAAATATCCTAAAGTGAAAAGCACTCTTTAGCCTCCAGCATTCCTGATCCCTGTGAGCATGTCTTTATTTTCTCATGGCATATCTGAGCCATTAGGAGTCACTCTGATGCACCACATATATTTGCTATTCATAACAGGAAGAATATGCCCCAATTGCCTGTGCATATTTCTCTGACAACTGTTTTCACAGCTATTGTTCTGGACTATTTTGGAATTCCGTGTTTTTGCTTTGCGTTTATTCCAGCTCGATAAGGACAAAGAAGGGAAGAGATTTTCATTCATAAATTTCAAATATTCCAGGCTCTTGGCCATGTTTCTTCACACTGTCTGCTGGAAAATAAGAAAAATAGAATACCTGCTAAATAGCAGGCAGGATTTCAGATTACGATTCAGGCTTGTTTGTTTGCTTTTAGCATAAATTCCAGACATTCAATGTCGGTGCTGTGAGAATACTAACATAAAAGATTTAATCGCTAAGCCAAAAGAAAAACATACTCCTAAGCTGCTGATGCTGTCTTTGTTATGGAATTTCTTCATTCAGTTAAAAAAAATGACATGTTGATCCCTGGTGTGAAAGCTGGGATAAAAACAGGAAAGCTAACACCTTGTAATTAAAACCAAACGCATGTGAATATAAATGAAGCCATATAACACAGAGGTATGATTTGTTTACATTAAAATGTACGTTGTGAGCTGCAGCATTTACCTGATCACACTTTATGAGTTTTGTCAACCTGCCAATAACTGCTTGTTTTTTAACTAGCATGTGAGCTTGTGTGTGTGTGTGTGTGTGTGTGTGTGTGTGTGTGTGTGTGTGTGTGTGTGTGTGTGTGTGTGTGTGTGTGTGTGTGTCTTGGGTACCACTCACAGACTAATCATTTGTCTGGAATGCACATAAATTCTCGACTTTACTGTAGGGGCACAGCTGGCCAAACGATTAATGTACCAACAAAAACACAGAGCTGAGACATTATGAAGTTGAGTGTGTGAAGAAGCTGGCCATAGTAGAACCAGAACCAGCTTGTAAATTCTTGGAGAAAAAAACTCTGTGAAGGGGGGGGGGGGGAGATAATAGGTCCGTGTCTTCTTTTTTTTTTCTGCCTGAATTATTCCTGCACACCTTAGTGGTTAATTAATTATTTGTTCCCCCAGCCTCCCTGCTTTTAATAAAACAGCAATAACTAGACAACCGTACACCTGCAGAGTGGAGAATGAAAAGCACAAAATTAGAGTTTAAGGTCAAAACGAGTCTTTCTATCCTCCTCGAGTTCCTGACGGCTGACTTAATTGAAACAGCTTGTATGGCTCATCAAGAAGCACTTAATTGACATTTTCATTTTGTGGAGTTCAATTTGCAATATAATACACTCCATGTTGTTGTTTTAGAGGACATGTCATTAGTTTGTCTTGCTGTTAAGTAAAAGTTCTCTGTTATGTTCCCTGTTTTTCTTTGTATCAGTGTTAAGAAAATTCATCCAAAAGCAAAAACACGTCTGTTATTATAAAAGTGAGATAGAAAAAAGAAAAGAAAAGTGCTGCACGGTGGTGCAGTGATTGGTTCTACCTGTGCATGCGTGTGGTGCTCAGACTTCCTCCCACAGTCCAAAGAAATGCTCGTTAGGTTAATGAGGACTCTACATTCTGTCTGTCTATACACCGTATATATATCAGCCCTGTGATCGACTGGCGACCAGTTCAGGTTGAATCCCGCCGCTCGTCCAATGACAGCTGGATCTCTCTGCAGCCCCTCACGGGAAAAGCGGTATGAATAAAGGATGACATGAGAATAAAGTGGGGAGGAGGTAGAGGTAGACATCTTTTACCTGTTCCATCCAGTGAGAGAAGGAGCGCTGCCACGAGTCTTTCTTCTCTAGATGCAGGTATGTGTTGAAGAGGATGAGATAAATGTAGCGCTCCAGGTACTGCAGGCTCCTTAACAGCAGCTGCTGTTCCTTCTCCGTCTTACCACTTTTGATCTACAGGACAGAGATAAGAAACAAAAAAAAACAAGAAAACAATGTAATAGAGGTATATCAAGCGGACACATTATATTACTTTCCTCTAACAACGGATGACATCACCATCTTTTTGAGGATGCACTGTTTACTTTGTGTTGAATCCTAAGACTGAAAATGGGTTTTCTTTTCATTTCTTCTCATTTCTTTTGTTGGGTAATTCATCTATTCTTGTTTTATTGACATAATACAAATACAGATATTAATCAATCTGTCAATAAAAGAAGAGAACAATTCATACAAAGACATAAAACATAATTCTGTATGGAGCAAATTAACTGGGGCGCACAAAGCTTCTCCATTTAGACACCAGTAATCACATTTTTTTTCCTCATCACTTTCAGATTAATCATGGTGGATAAGTCACTGTGTGATGAAACTACAACGAATGACATCAAATCAAACGTGCATCAGCTTATATAACATCCTCATTCCTGCTCTGTGTTTAAGCTGTTATGCTCTCAAAGCACAACATCCTGTCATATCAATATTTATTCACCTCTCCTTACATCTGCCTCAGATTCGCACTTGCAGACGGACGTTTTGACATTTGGAAGGATATATGTTGGTAAACCATTTATCAAAAATGACACCCAATGCACACTGTTATGCATTATCCATCATAGTATGCTTAGTTGTTGTTCAACCAACGTGTACATGGTTAGGTCAGAATGATAAGAGGAAGTTATCCGTCCATCATTTTCAAAGATAAGACAACAATACTCTCACCAGTCTATTTAAAACTTTACAGCATGGAGGGCAGGCCAATCCAGGACACAAAGTTGTTGAGAAATCCTACGAAAAGTCCACATAAATGAAATAGATCCATCAATCAAATATTTTCTGATTAAGCTATATCAGCATACGTTAGCTCACAGCACTTTAACAGGCTCTTTCTCAGGAAGTAATGTGAATAATTAGTACGCGTTTCAATTACAGGGTGTGAGCAGCTAGAAGGTGCATGCAGACAGGCTTTCATCACCGTGTCAAGTTGTTTTTCTCACTCTTCGTCTCCTATTTTATCTATGGAGCACATTTTCTTCTAATTGATTACAGCATTGATTGCCAGGTGAAATGGTCTGCACATCGAGCTGTATGCCTGTGTGGCTAAGTGCAAGGTGTGAGCGGGTATCAAATAAAATGTCAATCGAAGTTGAGAAGAAAGTCACAAGCGGCGGACGAGATGTAGCTCAGCCTGATGAAGTGTCAACAGTTTCTCTCAGCAGAATGTTGTCTGCATCCCAATGAGCCTTCACAGAGCTGTTGGACTGGCTGCTGTTTTCCTGCTCATAGTTTGCATCATATCAAGGGAAGAAGGGACATTCTGGGGGCTGAACAGAGGGAAAGAAAATTCACCAAGTAGGTGGGCTAGTACTCAAGGTAATTTGAAATGTGCACAGCGCGCTATAATACGATCATTCCAGAGCTGAATGACGCAAGAGAAAGAGGGGGGGGGATGAGTGGGGTTTCCTGTCCATTCCCAAACAGCCTTAGTTGGATCCCAGTTTTCCAAGCGGAGGAGAAAACTACACCTCTGCCAACAAAGGATGTGCTGTCTTTTGTCCAGCAACTCTCCCCAGCTCACAGTGGAAGAAAAACAGCATGCACACATGTCACTTTTCTGATCTTTCCCAGTTAACATTTACCACAGTGGCAGAGCAGGTGAACCTGATCACCCTGAGCGCCCTGCTACCCAAGGGGGCTTTTCAGCATTTCAACTCTTAGCCTGAAAATCCACAGTGCCAAAGCCTGGCAGCTGTTAATGCACACGCAGTGGCCAAAAACTCGGCTTAGAACACACAAACGCTCAAGTCGGTTCGCAAAGATTACATAATTCACACCTCTGCAATCTGCAGAATCCTAATGCTGCGGCTGCCATCTGTCTGCCTGCGTAAGACTGAGCCATATGTGTGGTTGAGCGGCCTCTCGTGCAGAAATTCCTTCACAAAACGATGTTAGGGAAAGATGTGGTAAAGGAACAGAGTAGAGTATTTCCATTCCATTTAGAAGGGACTGCCTTGAAAGCTTTGGATTATCTTCAATAACATTTTTAAGGGCTTAAAAATCCTGTTCAGTGCCGACACATATCTACTTCTCTGCATTGTGAGAAGAAAAGAAAAAGGTATTTTTATGTTCTGAGGTGAAAACTGCTATGACAAAAAGAGAGGCTTAAAGAAAGGTACAGTGGCCTCATCAGCTCTGAAAGGTGAAAGCCTTAATTCCAACAGTAAAAGGGAGGCCAAACATAGACCACATACCAATATCAAGAGAGTGCAGGAATTCTGTTTGTGCTGAGCAGCGCTGTGAGCGAGGTTGATGTGAAAGGCAGAGAAGTAGACAATAAAAACTGAGGGTGGAGGACAGTACCGGTATGTTATCACTGCAAAAACACCTGTGAGGAAGAAAATGTACCGACTTCTCCATAGCACAGGCACCAGAGAGCAGAACTTTTATGTGGCGTGTTTTTGAAAGTGATGCTCGCATCTTCAAAGCAGGCATAAAAGGAATACTGAGATGTTCTGGAAAATGATGTGAGAATATTGATTTTACTTTCATTTCTTCCAGTTTAATATGAAGCCGGAGCCTTTGTGGGCAGTTATTATAATACATTTAGCTTAGCCTAGACTAAAAATAGAGGGAAAACAGGCAGCCTGGATCAGTTTGAAAAATAACAACAACAAAAAAATACATAAATTCAATGAGCTCATAAAGAAGCATGTTGTATCTTATACAAATCCTGAATCTAAAAACTATGTGCTGGGTTCTTGGCGCAGATCAACAACTGACTGGAGCCTCAACTGGTTGATTGGTAACCCGATTTCTTTAAATTGATGTCATATGCCAAGAAACATCTTAGAAAGTCATTATTCAAACAACCTGGAGTTCACTTTTCTCATGAAAAGAGCCCTGATTCCACCTGATGCTAGTCTTTTTGCTATGCTAAGCTAAATCCAACTAATTTTTGTAAACTTTCTGATCATTTATTTGATGAATGAGAAGAAAATTGTTGGTTTGTTATCTTTAAAAGTGTGTGACGTTTTATTTTACCAATAGCTTGATGCATGCTAAGTGTTCTCCTCTGCTGCTACTTTATTGTACGCCAATTCATCATTTTAACATTATTTTTGTAACAATTTGCTAATAAGCTTTGACAATTGCATTTTAACCCCTTTGAAGATTTATCATCTTTCAAGGTACTTGAAGTTATAATGTGTTCCTTTTAGATGGAGCCCAGCTGTTTCCCCCAGGGACCAATCTTCATGCTAAGCTAAGCTAAAGGTCTTCCGGTTTTAGCTTCATAATCAATCATCTCCTCCTACGCCCAACAAGATAGAGAATAGGAGGTTTTAAAAACTGTTGTTGTTGTTGCTACTAAACTACAAGCCACTGAAGCAATCAAATACAAGACAATTCACTTTGTTCATCAAAATAATTGCACTGGATGTCTGTTTGTGTGTGAATTAGCCCTAGGCAAGCTCTTTGCAGTTTGAGCCTTTAAATTCAAAGACCAAGGTTGAAACAGGAGTTCAAAATAATCCCCGGATAGGCGTCTTTGCCTGCAGCCTGCATTTGAAGGTATATTAAAGATAAACACTTCCCACCTATGAGACGCACTTGCCTCTATCTTGTGTAAACAGGATAACCTCAAGTCATGGTGTTTCACATGAAAGGGTCCCAAGTGTTGAGCAAATATAAGACCCTGATGTAAAAATGGTGATGTCATTGGGCAGTAAGTATATGATAAAAAACTGCATTAAGAACACACGTTTTGCTTAACAGGGTGTTAGGTGGGAAATTTATATTTCTGTTAATGTCTTACAGAACCAAAGCTCTCTTTTCCATTTGTACTAAAAGCATTGACAGCATTAACATTTTACAACCTCTAATCTTTTAACCTTTTACAGCATGAACGGCGAGAAAAATATCAGCCTTTTAGTGTATAATTTGAGTATACGATTTGAAAAGCACCTTTTGTGTTTCTGAGATGTCATTAATCTTTTATACCTGCATGAATGCCAAATAATCTGTTACATCATGTAGCAAAAGCCCATTTTTTTTTTACAGCCATGGAACCAAGCAGAAACCTCTGTTGTTAAAATAAAGCCAGTGATAAAGTGTAAAAACCCTGCAGGTTATCAAGTGTCCTATTGGGGATGGCTGCAAAAGCCCAAGAAGCCAC
Source organism: Labrus mixtus (assembly GCF_963584025.1). Taxonomy (NCBI): domain Eukaryota; kingdom Metazoa; phylum Chordata; class Actinopteri; order Labriformes; family Labridae; genus Labrus; species Labrus mixtus. The sequence goes on from NC_083632.1 coordinate 8,472,367, forward strand.
ATACACATCCATTCAAAAAAATCCCATTTGAAAGCCCATTATCCCAACCAATGGGTGATGTCACTGAGACTATGTCCATGTTTACACAGTCTATGTCTATGTGGACTGCTGGGATGGTACTTTGCCACAAGTTTCTGTGTGGTGTCTGAGAGCATTACCAATCTTCTCTTACTGGCAGCCATTTAGCCAGCTGAGCATGTTTTATGGAAACAGAGCTTTGTGTTTGGTTGTTCAGTCAGGGGAAAGAGAAGACAAATGAAGAGATCACACAACTTTGTTGTCTGTCCACAAGGCTGAGACTTCTCTAAGCTGGCTCTTTTATTTCTTGTTAAAAAAAACAGACTACCATAACCTTGTGAAATCCTATTTGTGTGTTTGTAAGTTTTATTATTTACACCATCCTGCATATATCATTTACGCCCAGTAGAAGAATTGGGGGTATATTGACCCCTGAGGATCAATGCAATAAATATCCATTCATGTTAACATAGATGCACATATCCTAACAAATTCATGCCTGTTTCCAAAAAAACAACTACTCAACCATTTAAGAACAAATCCTCTGACAACCATACATCACAATGATTACTTAAGAAAAATGTTGACATGAATGGAGTCAAATGTATTCTTTAAATCTTGGTTTCTTCTATTAAATGAACGAGTGCCATTGATTCTAATGTAATTATTCTGAATCCATACTAGCTGTCAGTTAATAAAGTTAAATGTAAAAATGGCATCTATGTAGAGAAGTAACACATCGATGCAGGAGGCAGCACCTGAGTTTAACCCTTGATCGGTAGCAAACAAATGATAATGCTCAAGCTTTTCTGTGGGCTGAACTGAGACGTGCACATTACGGAGAAGTTCAACCGCTTGACATATGGTGCCAATTACCAGCTGATGGGGTTGCTGAGGTAAAAAGGCCAATCCATATTGGCCCTTCCCACCCAGGTTAACACAAGCAGCCATTCATCCGATTTTGCAAGAACACCTCCCACCCAAATCCTAAACCAAACCCCGACCTGTCTAGAGTGGACAGGCTACCTACACATGCCTTCAAGACGCAATGTACAGAAAAGTCAAAGTCAAGTATTCAAGCCGACGTTCACTTCAGTCCAGTCATATTTGAATAATGTATAACATGAATGCCACAGTGGATATACAATCAAAAGAATGCTAGATTAAAAGTTGTGTTGAAACTAGTTCCACACTGTCTCTCACACACACACGCACACGCAACAAATGGATTTCTCAGGTGACTCATCCACACCTGGGTGCATTATTCTATCTTGCCATTTAGACGACGACTGCATACGTTCATGAATCAGAAGGGTTAATGATCTGTACAATTTCTATTCCAGGATAGATCAAACTGTGCTCGTTATGCTCAACTGAACAATGTCACAGTAAGTTCCAGAAAAGTATATAATGCAAACAAAGCTTTAATAAACATGAAAAGTAGCATTTCTCTCAGCTGCTTGATCATAGAGTTGGCCTCTGGAGTTGTCACAGATCATACCGGATGCAGCAGCTTTCTCATGTACCATTTGTCCTTTTGTCCAAAGGATCCGATTACCAATAAGAGCAATATTTCTTATTACCGAAATAGACTCTGACTGTGACAATGCAGACAAAGTCAATCAGGTGATGCGCTGGTTCGTGTAGGCCTGTTCACCTTGTGTCACTTTGGCATCAGTGTAAATGTTCAGTTTCAGTTTGTGAGTAGAAGAAGCTAGTTTGGTACATTTTAACAATGCTACAGAGTTGACCATAGCTTAGCCACAGCTCTAACTGCAGATTCCAACTATGTTTAAGTGGAAGAAAATTATTTTTAAATCAATTAGATGATTTCCAAAATCCATATTTTGCATGTAAATGATTAATTTCCTGAATCAGTATCTGTGTAATTAGCAGGATGCTGTACTATATTGTATTATTTACCACTGGGCGAGAACATCCCGATGAATATTTTCCCTTTCTCCAACAGTGTGCTGAATCCACAAGAGGATTCCTCAAGCTAAAGAAGCTGTTATAGCCATATTTGAAATTACTGACATGCATCAATAAATCTCAGTTTGCTTAGATTACTGTCGAACTTATTGAACATTATTATTATTATTCTTAACAACAGAATGCACTTATTGTTACTTTTCTTTCAAATTCTTTAAGCTTCTACTAAAATACCTGTTTGTTGCCATGGTTAATCTATGCATGGAGCCATTTAATATATAATCTAATATCTATATAATATAAGTAATATATCATCATTACTGGCACTGTGTCATTAAAACGTTTGGCATCTTTTTGTGTCCGTCTCTCAAATAAAGGAACATGAGGAACTGTGTAAAAGAATCATGTTAACATTCTGTTTCCTTCATATTTTCTCAGTTTCTCTCTCTTCTCAGTCTACATATGTTTTGTCTTTTTCACATGTGATGCAATTTTTTTGGAAAAGCTGACCACTGGGTGGTTCACCTAGTGTGCCGCCTGCCAGGTTGGCCGGTAGCAGAGAAATCTAACTTATATGTCATCTGGCTTCAAGCTGCAGAATTGATCTTTATAGATCAAGATGGTGGCTGGACTTCGTTTTTTACAGAGGGGCCTTTGGAGTTGTGTAGCAGAAAGTGAGAGGAAGGCTAGAGGAGATGCCTTTATGTTAATGGTTTCCACAGATTCCAATCCTACGTCTGTCTTTTTCCAGTCGCTTAGCCCCACTACGCTGATTAAACCATGAAGGCGAGGTTGAGGTGGATTTTAGGGGCAATCTGTGTCGATCCACATACTGTATACACATCAACCAGTCTGTATACAGTCGATCTGCCATCAACCAGTCTGCACATCCAGCCATGGGCTTTTTATTACGTCAGAGGCAAAATATTGTAAATTCTAATCTCTATCAGAACATGGATTTAACTTTTATATTAAAATAAAACTGAATATTAAAGAGCTTTGTTCAGAACTGAAGTGTCTAAACTAAAAATAAGCCTTCAAACTAACCAAGAAAATTAGGAATTCACTGTATCATCAATAGTTGAGGCATTTGACTAGAAAAACTCAATTTCCTCACACAAAAGACTAGCAGAAACTCATCACGTGTCTGGTGAGCAGAGATTAGAAAAGCCGCACGAGGAGACAGGGCTCATCAACTTAGCCTACACAGAGACTGGAATATCTGCCCACATTAACCACACGCATTATGGTACAGTCTGTACGTTCACATGCCTGGCAACAGAGCACTGGAGACTCCCACTGAGAGTCAATCATTTACTGAGCTATAAAAATATTTTGTGTATGCAAACCCCGACACGAGAGCATTAAAATGACATGTCCTCGAGTGCAAACCAATCCAACATTCAACATTTCAAAACCCACTGGAGTTCTTCTAATCTTACTGTTCTCTGGGTCACAAATTCTACTTTGAAGTGAAGGTGGATGTTAATAGAAAGCAAATGTATTGATGGCTTTCTTTCTTCGATTTAGGTAGCCACAGAGATTAAAAGAACATGTTGTTAGTTACTGCAAATTTCCATATAGTCCGTGCGCACCACATTCCGTCACCGCCGCGCACTAAGCCGCTGTTGCCTACCACTCTAGTCAATGCTCCTGTTTCCACAGCAAGCCTCCATCTCTGGAGCACGCCAGCAGCGCCACTATGCTCTGCTCTGAGTCTATTGTTGACGGAGCTCCCTGCAAGTTGGACAGCAGAGATCGACCCAGACAGAAAGAAAGACAAAGGATATGCACAGAAAGTCTGGGCAATTTCAAAATAGAACAGAATATACGTTCCCCTGGTCGTATATTCCATCACTTTATCAACATGACATCAAAACAGGCATCGAATTAACCCTGAAAAATTGTCAGTTGCCCCCTAGGGCTAAATTCTTAAGCAACAGCTAACAATGAATCAAATGCTCTAAATGAAAAAAATCATATATTAATCCATGGCTGTTCAGTGTTTCCCCTAGGTTTACAGCTTTGGGGGGGTGGGGGGTGCGGGCAGACGGACGCCGACACAAACACTTTAAGGAATCTTGGTGTTCATGCGTTACTTTTAATGACAGCTGTCCTGTTCTATCGGAGAGGTATCCTTGAATGACTTCTTTCGCAGTCATTATATTAGGGGGGCGGGCCTAATATATAAAGTCTATTTACCATCCATTTATGGTCGTTGGACACAGTTAATGATGTAAGGGATGCCCTGCATTCCTCTCCCAAATGCTTACGTTGCCTTGTCCTGAGGCAGTGCCACAATGTGTTTTGGGTCAGTTATCCTAGCTTACTTTGCAAGTTCTTTCAATAGTTGCTGAACCTAGCTTAAACCAGCAGTTTAAATTCATTTCAACTTGCAATAGGTAATCTTTTGGGTCACTTGCTGGCAGCCAAAAATGTAATTTGTGCACATCACTGATGTTTTCCTTTTTCACCCATTACAGCTTATATGGGGAACAGCAGCCGATAAAAAAAAAGGAAACAATGACCTGAAATGTTCCTTTGATTTCCATTGGGCTCCATTGGGTGTTAATTCTCTGTGGATCATAAATGGTCATGTGATCTACTGTTTATATAAAATAAGAATTTGACATTAACGTTGACTTATATTAGCTTTAATTATTATTCTGGCTGGCATTTTGTCTATGTACACTTGGGAAAAGGGAATATTTGCACCTCCTATCAGTAGTGATATATCTGTCCTCTGTGACATTTGAAGCTCAACAAAAAGCCTGCACTGACAGAAGCTGTTGAATTCCAATTTGTCGTGTCAATCAAAAACATTGCACGTGTAAGGGTTGTGTTAGTCCTTTAAAGTGAGTTTTTATAGCATGGCTATGTGCTCATAAACGGAGCATGTTTGTGACAGTCTTTCTCAAGCCATTATGGCACATGAGATGACCATTTTGTAATCATGACTACAATGTTGTTATTGGCAAGACTGTTCTTTCAACCAGAGAGTGAGAGTCATCAATGACAACGATACACCCAATGTGTTGAATTCATTAAACAAATCTCAGATGCTTTTTGGCTGTAAAGAAATGAAACCAAATGCTGCTGAAAAATGTAGACAACTTGAGACCTCAAGTTGTATTGTAAATGTCAAATCCTTAAGGAGCTACTTTATCTGTATTCTGTTTTCTATCAAGAGTGTGATCTTTGACTATGCCATTCAAGACATGAGTCCAAGAAACAGCAACACATATGGGTTTTAGCAGCTGTTTCAGTTCCTGTAAGTTTGGAATATATTTAGGCTATGAACCTTTTTCGTGCACACCGTTTACTCATGCAGAGAGTTGTTCGCAGCTTTTAAACGCCCGTACAAATCAAATCTATATAATCAAGATCATGACTTTAAAAAAGAAAAGAATGCAGAGAGAAGACACTTTGTGATATCCCTCTGCGAGAAACAAGAAAAGAACAATACACTGGACGAGTATGGTCTGAATGTCCCGCTGACTGTGAGAGCTGTTTGGGAGTAATTATGGCGTTGTTAACACAGGATTCATGTGTTGCTCAAACTGTCCTCACGTATGAAAGATGGCTTCCCAACTGGGGCGTTGTTGAAGTGCAATTCCTGGGGCAACTCAGCCCAGGCACGACTCCTGCATATCCCACATGGTTGGCATTTAAGTGACGTCTCTATTGGGGTTGTATTCCGGTAGGTATTTGTACACTGCCGGGAGCTAAAGCTAGTGTGAAAGCTCAGACAAGAAAGGTGGACCTTTTCCTTGTGAAATGATTTGGTGCTTAGCAGGATCTGTCAGATACCACGACCACAGTTACTGGGGGCATGTTTAAACACTCATGCTTGGTTTTGGGAATAGTTATTCTCGGTCTGTGGGCCTTCGGGCAATGACACGTCTAGTATGTGGGGGCAGGAAATGTGCAGCCCGTCTGTGGCAGTACTTGGTAAGCTCTGTCCTGGGGCCAGTGGTTAAGAAGGGGGGGGGGGGGGGTGGGGGACATTAGGAAGGTCAGGCCAAAGGTGCAGGCCAGGGCATTTCTGTATTCAGAGTATGAGGGGAAAGAGCAGGAGGGAAATATATGCTGTTTCTAGCATATAGAACATGTAATATGAGTCAAAGGGAGAATGTGAAATAAATAAAACAACCCTATCGCGACAAAAGAGGACTTTTTGCTGGGACTGCAGCATCACAAGTGCAAACAGCTGACATTTTTGTGACGTCTTTGCTATTGGGCAGGAAGGGGAGGGTTGGGGGGTTTGGGGAGGGGGCGGGGCGGGCGTCTTTCAGGAGGCAGGACATGATATAAAAAGGACACTGCCATTGTAAAAGGTACAAGTTATTCCCAGATCGGGGCAGAGAGTCCGACCCTGTAATGACAGTTTTTAATATGGATCGCACCAGATGAAGTATAAAAATTGATCTCCACTACTAGTCACCCATGGTGAAGTTTTCTGACTTTTACCAGCAGCATGCACACATCAGCTCACCCCCGACATCAAGCACAAATGTTCCAGGAGGCCGCCAGATAAAAGTCTGGATGAAATGTATGGCAGTTTGTGTTCACACTTTTCAGGAGCTTTGTGTGTGTGAAAACATCTTTATAATTGCAAACTCCATTCAATTCTTCAAGTATAAAACTTGACTTTTATAGTTGTTTTTTTTGTCATTTAGGTTTGTGTGTGAGAGTATCATATAGCAGTACTTCTTAATGACTTCTAAGGCAAAGAAATGGTTCAAGAACTGGAATTTAAAATTACAATTTAAAAGAAAGAGCATCTTTTCCTTAATGTGAGAAAGCCTTGATTATTGGTCTTCTTCATACAAAGTTTGATTTGATGTTCAAGTCAATAAAAGATTGACATTAAAATAGGAAGATGAGCAGCACAGGAAATGAAAGTAAAGCACTGAATCAGTAATGTCTGTTGTCCAAAATATCGTAAGTGTGCTAACATGTGCTAGCATCAGTCATCATGAGCACTGAGTTAGAATAAACCTAAAGCCATGGCTGCAAAGAACCTGAGTGTACTCAACTGGGTTACAATGCATGTGGTTCATTTTAATTAAGTAAGTCATGCAATTAAGAGGCTAATCTTGATATGTCTCTGGCATTTACTAATTAGCTAATGCCTGTAAACACTGGGAAATACTTTTTAAAATAACTGAATCAAAGGGCTCCCTGCAGCCATTCACAGCCGACAGTGACTTCCAGCTAATTGCTTTCGTAATCTGGGTCGACAAAAAAACAGAGCTGGCTCATTAAAACCTGGCTGCTCTCAGATACTTTTCTTCAGGGATTGGTGGACAAGAACAATTATGGATTTAAAATAATGATTTATAAAAACTGGGGGTGAACACAAGAAACCCAACAGGATACTGGTGTTTTTGTTTGTTTGAAGGCAACAGTAATTAAACAATTACAACAAAATAAGCCTGCTGCCTCTATTATTAGTGAAAAATAAATTAAAATAAACATGTTAATTATGCTATCAACTATAGTCAATCATCAGGTTGCTGTCCTGCTTCTTGCTAAAGCGGATGCAGTCGCACACAAAAGCCTTGAAATAAGTCCTACTTTTTAATGAGAGTTCTAAAATGTTTGGTTTTTGAGAAGTTTCTATTTAAATTACAGGGTATTTTGTGGTTCTGATGGGTTTCCAACAGGGTTTAGTTCACCAACATTACATGAGTAAGGGGTACATTTGATGACTAACTGATGTAAGAATTCAGCCAAATGCAGAGTCAGAACAGCTTGTGCACAGTTCTGATTGAAGAGCATCGTTAACAACATGTTAACAATCAGCGCTATGTGAACGACAGGGGAACAAAAGAGCAAATTGCCTACACGGCGCTTTCACTTCGAACAGAGCATTGTGGCAGCAAAAGTTTGAATTCTAAGTAGCCTTATAAGTATCATAATTGTATGGGGGTTTGAATTGTTCACCAAGTAAGCCATGTTTACAGCAGGGCAGTGCAGCAGGTGATTTACCTTGATTTTCCCTTTCCGCGTGAAAATGCGCTGCTCACTCAAAGCACTCGCTGCAACAACAAAACTGTGCGAACATTGGAATTACAAGGACATATAAAGAAATCTGTCATTAAACTCATCAAACAGCCGGCTACAGGAACCACAAACTACTGTTCAGGGTTCAGATAAGAACAGAAACCATAAATGACGGAAAAACAATGATTTTAGCAACAATGGGGTGAATTCAGCAGCTTTCTGTTGACTGTCATGTTGAACATACAGTAAGAAGACACATTACACACTCCCTGGATGCATTATATTCATTTAAGTCCTCTACAGCAGTGGAAACTCTCTAAAAATAGTGGGCTGCTGAATAGAAACTGAGTTGAAGCAGCTGCAGCCCCTCCCCAGCTCACTAAACCCCTCTGGAAAGTCCCCAGAGATGCTTTATTTACCATTACATGTACTGCAACACATATAGACGAATAACTGCATCATAACCCGATACTTTGCGCAGTAACAGGGGCACAGAGATTTGATGTTGTCCATGTCCAAACCACTCAGCTGCATGCACCTGCTCAGTTGCGATTCAGTCAAAATAAATCATTTCGTAAACGTCGGCAGCAAACACAGCTATTGGCATTGGCATGTGAGACGCTGGAAATTATGAATAAAAACAACAACCTCTGGGTCCCCCCCCCCCCCCCCCCCCCCCCCCCCCCCCCCACCTCCACCGCTCTGTGCTGGACTCTAAATAAAAGCCTCTTTTCAGGAGCTTGGAGGCAACGTGCACTACAGGCAGGGAGAAGAAGAAGAACCTGTCTCTGGTTCAGGTGGGCTCATTTTCCTGCCAATATTTCCCTTGGCCGTCACCTACTCCGTCTTGTTGGCCACTTATGTCAAGTGGTCGTCCTAATTGAGAAGAAAACTTTTAACACAAAAACCCTCGGGCCATTAAAAGCTAGTAAAGGTAGCTGGGATTGCAGGGCTGTACAGTGAGACATGTGGTCTGAACATCATGACTGCCTTGATACTACTTCACCTAACAAATCTACTATTTTCTGTTAACACCCCACCTGTCTTTTTTTTTGCAACATTCATCTGGCTGTCAGAGCTGTGGCGGCCCCGTCCTCCGCCGTCAACCCAGTTCTTCCCCAGCTTCTTCTTCTCGTAAGACATCGCCGACCTTTCCTCAAGAAAACCTGCTCGCTTGCATTCTCCTCTTTCCAAATATATTTTTCCACTGCCCCGTCCAGACCATGAGGGCCTTTCTTTGGACACACACACACACACACACACACACACACATAAATCATGATTTACAGCTCATTCGGTCTATTTCTATGAATTTTACCTGCATAGGTGATGTTGCTCACACATTTAAAATGATAAGAAGTTTGGTTTCTGAGAATGGTGTATTAAATTGTCTTTATTCTGCAACTTGCTCTCTTTTAAGTTAAAGCTCTCCCGAACATTTTCTGTGTATAGAATTTTTCTAAAGATCTAAGCCATTATATATTTTCTATTATCAAACTTAATGCTCTCCTCAAAAATTATTCCAAATACTCGATGTATTCTATTCTTGTGGTAAAATAAATCCAACACACCTATGAATAAACTCAATTCACGGAAACAACAGTGTACACAGATCCCGAGGCAATTATCGCCCTCAAATTGGTAACCAGTGGAGAGAAAGGCCCCAGAAACTGATTCCTGAGGAGGAGAGGAGAAAATAACCTCTCCATTAAGACGGCCCTGATGATAGAGGACAACGCTAGCTCACGCCTGGTTGGCAGTGCAGATTTACAGGCACCTTCAAGAAGAACCCATCCTTGCCCCTCAAACCACCCTCCCCTTTCCCAGGCCCCTCTGGGAGCTGGTGGAGGGCTCGGGTCCCAGTGTAAATATATTTTTCTCTATCAAAGACACATTTTCCAACCACTGTTAAATGGGAGGAGGGTGCTTTAAGTGGGGGAGGGCTACCAAAAGAGAGAGAGAGAGAGAGAGAGAGAGAGAGAGAGAGAGAGAGAAAGGGAGTGGGGAGATTTTTTTTCCCCTCTTCTTCCCCCCCTCTTCTTCCCCCCTCTCTCCTCTGCCGCTGCTTGCCGATTTCTAACATCTGGCACTGTTTATCACCTGGCCTGTTGGTTGAGGCAGGAAGAAAGAGGCTGAAAGGGGAACATGGTGCCAACCGGAGGTCTGACATAGCAGGGTTAAATTATAATTCATTTATTTATTTATTAGAATTTGTTTAAATTTTGTGTAGTTTTAGCTGTCGTTTCTATTATTCATAATTAAATGAGACCAAGAAAAAATTCCAGTAAGGATTAAAAGTCTGATGAGCAGGGGCGCTGGTGGCACTGTGGTTAGTGCGCGCGACCCATGTATGGAGGTTATAGTCCTCAAAGCGTGCGGCCTAGGTTCGAATCCCACCTGTGGCATGTCATTCCCTACTCTCGCTCCCTGATTTCCAGCTCTATCCACTGTCCTATCGCTCCATTAAAAGGCACAAAAAGCCCAAATGTTTTTTAAATTCCATCAGTTCATTCTATTCAGTTCAGCTGTTGAGGTTGCTAGGCAACATAAGCTCTTCAGACTGCTGGTGATGCCAACAGGGAATCCTCCGTTGACCACCCCGTCTCATTTCATTAAGTTCTGAGTGGTCCTTCGAAGGACGCTACCGCCGAATTGAGACAGAGCTAATCTTACATTTAATTGGATATTTACACAGAACCAACAAACCAATGGAAAATAACTTACTGCCCGGCAGAAGAGCGTATTATGCAGCTCCGTAACGTGAGCAAAGATCGCACAGGTTTCTTGCCGTGTGACTTCTACATCCAAGTCCCATCCACTCGCTCATGGCGGCGTTTCCTTTAAAAATTCTAGCTACGTTTACACATTGGTTCACCTTTACTTCATGCAGAAATTTTACCACAGGCTGGCAGGTAAAATTCCGGGTGAAGTTGGACTGAAAAATTCGGCCCTTGGCTATTACATATGCCGTGTGCATCCAAAATAATTTCTGGATGACAAAAAGGAGTTTCATGCACGAGAGAAAACACCATTAGAAGTTTACTTAAAGCTTGTTGGCTTGACTGAACCGTCGCACTTCTCTCCCTGTGGGACTTCTTCATAGCAACATTTGCACATTTAGCAATCCTTAAAGTTTAAATTGCCTTTTTAACGTTCCATTACAAAAAGAGAGTTGGTGCATCTGTAATTTTGTACAAACACATTGAGAGCACACCATTCCTCTGACTTTCTTTGGTTTTACCTGAAGCATTCGTACGCTGCGTTGTGTATTAAAGCAACCAACTCTTTCAACCAATCCATAAATCAATTAGTTGATTACATAATAGCAACAGAAATATGTATTTTGATTCCCACAGCTTCCTCACACTCACCATCACAACATTAACTAAATAAGGAAATCTGACCTAGTGTAAGAAGTCCCAGAACTCCAATGTGAATACTATTACTGTTAGGCCTTACAACCCCACAATACCACTAATACAAGTACGGGTAGAATATATAAATATAAACAACACTTTTTTAATTATTTTATGAATTAGCTAATTAATTTAAAGGAAAGCTGGTAGAGAGCCTTTTCCTGGAGCCTGGCATCAGAAGTGACAGACAGAGAAAGAGAGAGGGGGGGGGGGGGTGAGGAGAGAGAGAGAATATAGGCGAAAGACAAGGTTCACAGGACAATGAGGCCCATTGATAGAGCGGAGACAGGACCGGGTGCCTCCAGCACGCTGAGAACGGCTGACGGTGCACAGAGGCACAATGATTACAGTCTGCATTACAAATGGCTAAAACAGAGCCGTGGTCCTGCAGAGGCCGCAGCATCAGGAGAGACCTTGTCTAGATAGGAGCTTTGAAACCCAAATCTAAGCCAAGACTGTTCTATTTATGCCCTGTTCACAACACAAAACATCCAAAATATCACGGAAACCTCTTTGAGCTGAAGTCCAAGCTTCTTTTAATGTTTAGTTTCACAATGTAAAGATCAAATTCTCTAACTCATGTGTTTTTACTTTCCTACATTTCTGCTTTGTGGTTAACAAAAAATAGAAAAAAGGGTTACTTAATAAATTCAGCTCATGAATGGACTTGGCATTCAAGCACGTTTCATGCAAGTAGAAAACAAAGCTGCTGTTACTAAGATGATATACCATTAATATCCCCGTGAGCGACAGCCACAATATAACTAGAAATTATTCCACACAGCAGGCATGCTTAATGAAATATCAACAGGTCATGCATAAAAATCCAAATGTAATCAATTATTTTCCCATTTACACCCAATGGAGTATTACAAATAAGTTAAAGAGCACCACAATCATGTTCCATGCTCTGAAACTCTCTCATTCATCTCTCTGGGATCCAAGACATCTTAATATGTCCTTGACGCCATCTATGGGGCTCATGTGGAACTGCATCTTAACCCTCGCTAACCTCTTTGGAGCAGCACATTTGAGGATTTACTTGACAGTTCATGCAGCTAGGGGGAAGGCTTAGAAATTCTTTGTTTCTGTTTTTAAAACTTTTTTTTGCATGAGATCATCCCTAACCCTTAAAGCTTATTATGACCTTAATTATAATGAAACGTGTTTCAATATTTAAAAAGGCCTACGATGTCCTCAAGCGTTACACTCACAGAGTCAAAAATCAAACAGGTCTTCACAAAGATACATACAATTGACTTATCTTGGGGGGGGTTTGTGTATATATGAACTACTATATCTGAACTTTGTACCTGTTTCTATTATTTGATGTCCTGTGTCTAAGGGACCGGGTAATGAGCACTACTGGGAGCTACGCCTTACCTGTCTGTACGTGCTGATGATGATCTCCCTCACATGGTAGTGCATGGGGGTCATGGTCTCGCTGACGGAGTCCAGGGCCATATCCACCTCTCTCTTCATCCTGTGGCCGTCGGGGAGCAGCCGCACTATCTGCATGACGACCTACACAACAGAAATAGACTCTGATTATACAGCATGTCTCCAGCCAAACAGTTGTGACAAGACTGTTAAACAAACACTGAGAACTCTAGCATGTCTGCCTCCCGACCTAACATGGCCTTATTGTATTTAAATTAGTGACACACACATATTCTGCATCTGCAGAGGAAAGTTGGAGCTTTGCCATTGTTTGCTGGAACTTTTTTTTTTTGCTGTGTAAAAAATACAAAATACATTTTCTCTATTTGTCCTGTTTCTTTGGCATTTTTGTTTTTTTGAGGGCAAATTCACATTATGTATAACTACAACGCAGAAGAAAAAGGGTACTGCATTTCCTCCTGTTTTCATCCTTTTAATTAATTTTGAGGTGGCTGAAAATAACCTTCAAACACGGGCTTTTTCACTGCGGTTTTGAAGCCTTTTATTGTACTATAAATTATTACCCAGCAGATGCAATCCGACCAGATGTCTTGGTGTTTTAAATCTCAAAAGTTCACCTTTTCTAACCTCTTTGAAGTGTCTTAATGATGTCAGCTTTGAGGTTGAGTTTCAAAGTTAATTCTTGACTTTTGTTGACAAAACAATCATAACTAAAAGGTCTATCTAGCAGCTGTCCGGGCTCCTTGAAGTCACCTGATCTCTCCTGTGTTTAGACTGGGTTGTCAATTAGTATCTTGAAGGACAAAACAGCTTTCAAATCCCATCTGTTAAACTTTTTTCACGAATACCTTTTTAACACCTGTAACCTGTAACTTTTCTTGCCTGGAATTTGTTTGTTTCAGTGCATTTTATTTGTGTAGTTGTTGTTTCATGCCTTCTTTAAAGCAATATGAATTGCCTTTCATGTATGAAATGAGTGTGTGGTGTCATTGTGCCTTTACAAAATATATACTTTAGTCAAATTGGAATAACATATTGTATTTAGAGGTGGGGAAAAAAATGGATGTATGTAAAAAATCGAGATTCTTCTCTTTTAAGATTTTAAATCTATTCACAACTAATCAGTCACTCCCTGTTAACTGCTAAGGCTAGCTCTTAAACTCAGTAGAATGCCAAATAGATTAACAACAAATTCAGCCAGTCTCACAGATGACTGGAGTAGATCCCGAAATATGTACTAATTCATAAATAGTCTTTGAATCCATGGATCCATGAATCCAGAATCGTATTGAATCGGAAATCAATTCTGAATCAAATCGTGACCCCAAGAATCGACACCCAAAGATTCCCAGCCCTAATTGCAACGATCGCCTCTCTGTGTACTGTTTCTTTAAATATTATTTGTCTATATTGGTCGTCATGGTAACTAAAGGTTGAAACATCAATATAACCCCGTCATATCGTGGTCAGTCAAGAGTTACATTTCAGGACTACACACTGCTTTTCCTCAAGTTTGGATTTTATGGTTATATATTTGTTTTTCCTTTACACAATCATGTCTGCAGCAACCTGTGAGGAATGTCTGAGCTTCCCTGAACGCTAACAAGTGTGTTTCAAGTTTGGTTTGTAACTCTACTGACTTGTGGAGATCTCTACAATACCCTCATCTGAAATACTCTTACTACCTGACACACACTGGCAATCATGTGATCTTTGTAAAAGAAAACTATAGAACAGTCTGTCAGGCATGACCTACTTTAATTATTGGTGCTTTTGTGTCTCAGCATGCTCATAACCGTGTTGACCTAGCTTAGATTTCCATCAACATTGTGTAGCACCAAGCTTTGTTGGTGCAACGTGTGCAGCTTGTTTACTCCGGTAATAATGAAAATACTAATAGGTAGCAGGAGGCAGAGGGAAGAAAATCAAATGGATAGAGATCAGTGAGGACGACAACAGGCGACAGAAATAAACCCTATAACAGCAGCATTATCAGCAAGCAGCCTGAAAGTGCTCTGGGAAGACAAAACACAATGTGTGCTATGTTGCATTAAACCTCTCTTTTTTTGTTCTATTTATCCAATATAAATTGTATTTTTCAATACACAGACTGATCCCTGTAATCCTCTTCTTAAATGGTTTGCTCACACAAACAATATTTAGAAATAGTGGGATAAAACGGAAAATGCTTTGAATTTCTTATCAAGTTGACAAACTGCAAAAAAAAAGAGGCAGTTTTCTGTCTTAAACTGAAGCTCCAGTAATGTATTGACCGTTTGCACCATAAACCAAAATGAATTAAAAAAAATTACTTATAGTGCCTACTTCAGCAATGGAGAAAAAAACAAATCATTTCTTAAAGCACTGGAAAGATTAAAGAAAATGTTAGCTCAAGTTATTAGCTTAGTCATGATTGGGGTTTTTTTTGGCCACCTGGGGGCAGTAGACACAAGGTACTCGAGGAAAACAAATGTTTTAGCACTAACAGATTAACAATATTACACATTTTAAAGCCCCCCCCCCCCCGTATTTAAGAAGTGGACATAGCCTCTTTGTATATTAACTTAATGTGAAAGTGTCCTCAACCTGCAGTCTTTCTAATGGCCAGCAAGTGGCAGTTGCACTGGTGACAAAAATAAGTCCTTTAGTAAGGAACTTTGAGGATGAGCACATTTGACCCACTGGATTTGTTACATTAGAAAATGTGTTCATATTGATTTTATGTTATCAAAGGCTAGTTTTGAGACGTCCTCTTAAATCTTTATTCTAAAAAATGCCTTTCAACAAGAAAAGAGATGAAGCAATGTATATCTACCCTGCTTTTTTTTATCTTAAACAACTGCTTGCTTCCGCTGACAGCAATGTAACGAGAGAGATCAGAACGTACCAAATATGTTAAGATGTGGGCTGAAGGCTGAACAACAAGCTGTTGGATTCAAAAAGCTGATAGGAGCCGAAGAAGAAGAGTGTTTTATGGTAGAAAAATTGTTGATAAAAGCCTCTTTAGAGAATTTGCCACCTGCTGTTATAATTTTCTTAAAGAAGCTTAATCCACCTGTGCATGGATAACAGGATAACCTAGTTTTCTACATAACACCAGTACCACAGTGTTTTGGACCTCACAGTCATTGTAGCACCTCTTTGGCAGATAAAGCAATGTGGATGTCAACATAAAACATCCTTGAGAGGCTGAATTCGAAGCAGACAAGGTTTCCGTGGTGACCGCTCTGTGTATCCCAGAAACTGTGGTAGACTCTCTGCTGTGATTGGCATGCGGTATTGTGTGCCTGCAGAATGTGGCCTCTCTCTGTGTGTCCATGTTTACAGTATTTAGGACAGGGCCAGCAGGTTCCAACCACCACCTCATTTTCACAACTCTGAATAGAGCTGCCGGGAGTTTTTCTTGATTCAGAGGAAAACGCCTCTGGCTTCTGGTTTTGCTTAGACAAGAACTTTCAATCACAGGTGCAGACTTAGAGTTTGGAGCGCTAAAAAAAGACCAGCAACATAGAACCGCTTTTCTAATAAAGCTGTATACCATGTATTTTTGTCTGGCAGGGAGATTGATTTTAAAAAAGGAACTTTAGAAAAGGCTGCTCTGCAAACGATTCAAAACGTTTTTTTTTTTACCTTTATTTAACCAGTAAAAGTCTCATTGAGCTCAAGAATCTCTTTTACAAGAGCGTCCTGGCCAGGCAGCAGCAGAATCAACTGAGTTTCAGACATAAAACACTAAACAACAATTAACATAAATAAAAGGAATCACAAAATATATGAAACATTAATCAAAATGAGTCATAAATCATCTACAACTAGGCGATCAAAAAGGGCAATACGAGTTTGTCAAAACATCTACAGTCAGATATGCCCGCCTCCTGATCCATTAAGAAGACCTTTAAAAACACCCAAGGAAACCAGCTCCCGAAGATTTAGAGTATCTTGCAACCGATTCCAAGAACAGGGAGCAGCATATACAACAAACATATAACTCATGCATCGCTGTTTGTTGCTACCCTAAGAAGAAATACAAAAATAACTAGTTAAAGCCTCCACAAATTCAAGCCACATCAATGAAAAGGGCTTTGAAAAGTTACTGTCTGTTCTCTTTTTATTCTGAACTGCCTTACAAAAAAATCCCAACAAAACAGCAATAAAGGTCAGCAATTTGAGATCACCAGAGTTAATATACAACACTGACAAAGAGAGAATTCAAGTTGTTTGTATAATAGCATCTATTTGTTTAACCTTTAACAATATTCATCACAACTGCTTAATGTGTTGCTTTTCCAGAATGACGTACCAAGTAATTAGTAGCTTAATTAGAGATAATTTAAATGTGTTGATAGGATTTATTAAGTGAGTTTGTTTAAAGAAAAAAAAAATCCTGGTACAGTAGCTGTAGTAACATGCATATTTTTTCATCCAGACTTGAATATGATTGTTTACACAGCAGGTGATCTATTACAGACTGGTATTTTGTATGTATTTATTATGAAGAGCTAGATTAAATGCGCTAAAGTGATGAATAAACAATACATTAATCTTTCTCGAGGGGCTACCATTCAGCCCTAACAAACTGATGCCTTTTAATCAAACAATAGTTTCAAACATTGTGCGTCAGCGGGAATGCGTCCAATCAAAGCACTTGTACAGAAAGAGTAATCAGGTGTTCACATGCTTTTTCTTTTATCAGTTTATACAGAGGATTTAACAACCCACCCCCTTCAGCAGAATCTGTTTGGGTTTGCTTTTTCTGATTTATTTATTTATTTATTTTTCAAATGGCATTTATTCTGGTTTAGTTTTAAACTGATAAAATTCAGAATATTACGGCTCAATGGAAACGTAGCTGGGGTGAGCTCATTAGCAACCAACTTCTTAGCATTAAAGGTTCCCATCGTTTCTGTAGTTTGATTATAGTGTGATATATTGATATTTTTGAAATTTTTAAATGAAAATTATAGGTTTTCTTCAGAAGATAAAATAAGAAGTCAGGCCTTTCCAATTGGCAATTAAACCATTTTCAATATCAGGTCTCTGTGTAAGGACTAATATGAAAATGGTTGCTAAATTCTGCAATAAAAACTAATGATGACACTGAAAGAACACATGAAACTGAAAATTAAATTGCATCTGCAACACTTCTAGGGTTGAAACCTGAAATTAAAAACAACAATCAAGTTGTCTACGACATTATCTTAATAAAATTTGTATGATTGATTGATGATTATGAACCACAGAATTAGAATTATTGATAAAAAGGAGAGACTAAAAAGTTCTAATATGTTATCAAACTGGGAAATATAGACCAAGTGTACATACCTCAAATTCCCCTTTTGTGTACTTGGCATCGGGAACACTCACAATCTCGTCATCAGCAAACTCCGGGAATCCCTGCAGGTGGAAAGGACAAATTGTATATATTTGGGATGATGAAAACATGTCAGTAGTTTCATGTTGATGTTATTGAAATGCTTAATGATCAAGATGCAGAAGGCTCATGGAGACATCTTACATTGAAGTGCCAGAGAGTCAGAACAGCGATAACCATGCCGGTTGTGGTCCTGCCTTTGCCGTTAGAGCAGTTAAAAACGAAGGCAGAGTGAGAGTCCTCAGCCAAGGAGCTCTTCATGGCCTCCAACAGCTTATCAAAATCCTTTGAAGAAAAAACAGACACACAGAGTTCATGTACAAAAGCACGCATCTAGAATCCATTTACAGTATTTCTTCATATAACATGTATCACAAGGAAAACAATGACATGTATGACAATATCTACCTATAGTAGATTAGTAAAAAAAAGTTGATGTCTTGCATATATTATAAATAACCGTAAAGTATTTACTAAATAAATCTACCTTTTAACTAATTAAATACACAATTCTATGAATTAAACTTCACATTATGGCATTCTACAAAATCTGAAGAAAGTGATAAAAGACAACAGATTAGTTAGTGAAAAAAGTACAACCTAATTACATTTGACTTGTTATTGTGTCGTGAAGAAATCAGTGCAGTAATCACATTCCTCACCACTAGAGGGACCCCGAGGCCCATTCATTGCTTCCTTTCTTTGTAACAAACATCTACCAAGCTATCCTATAGGAAATTCTGCATCTTAAGCCTGCATGTGTGTACTTACAAATCTATCATTGTGAGGACCAATGAGTATTTCACCAACCTCGAATAGAGGACATTATGGACAGTGGGGACGAGCTCTCACTTTTCAACAATCTTTGAAAGAGATTTTGTTTGAATGTCCAGGTTGGGAAAAGATTTAGATGACGGATGAGCATCATGATGAGAAAAAAAATGAGGTTCCTCACAAGCAACAGAAGGACAAGTATGTGTGTGTTAATGCATCCTTGTACGTCCTTACCTCCTCCCTAGGTGCGCTGCAGTCCAGCAGAGGGATTCTTTTGTAGTCGAGGCCTTGGTGTGAGCTTTTGTGCTGGTTAAAGATCTCCTGGACAGTCAGGCAGCTTTTGAACATCTTCATCTGTTTCTCCTGCTCCAACGTCACCTCAAGCCACTTCTGAGCCCGCAGGACCTCCTCCTTCAAAGACGTCTCCAGTTTCTACAGCCCAGGAGGAGACACAAGAGCACTTTCACCTGAACTATGACTATTACTGCGGGACTGTCACTTTGACTAGTGGCTTGAAAGCACAGTTTTTACTCTACCTCAATTATTTGTGGAGCAGATGATTGGACGTCAATGGGCTGGTCAAGACATGAAGGCTCCCTTGGTGTGAAAATCTGCCCGTTCGCTTCTAGCACCAGCTCCTCCTGCAGGTTGACCCACAACACATGGCTGTGCTTCCTTTTCTCATCCGTCAGATGAGCCAAAACTGCTCCGGTAGCCTGCACATGCAGCGGCACAAGTTTATGATTAGACGGTAAAGGAGCTGTACGTCCGGCTCAAGCATCCTAAGGTGGGCGTGCAAGTGTGTCTGAAATCATCATGACTCATTCCTCTCGAGTCTATTTGTACTCACATGAATATTCATAACTACAGGGATGCATTTTAGAGACGAATTGGAGATGTGTAAAGTCACTATAAAGTCATAGTTTCTTCTGCCCTAAAAATGGCTCTTTGTATAACAAATCATCCTCACTAGATGTGGTAGTCCTTAGAAGACATAATACCCTTTTCAATCCTTAAAGGCAATGTTGAATATTCATTTCATTTGAAGTGTTTCCTGTTTTTGAATGAATAACATGACAGTATAAGTGAATTTGCTGCACCTCTGATGTTGGCTGAGCCACTCCATACACAGGCATTTTAGGCACTCGTCTGAAATTGACCGCCTTCATCTCCTTCACTGTGCTGAGCAAGTCGGGAGCCAAACGCTCATCAGCAACCTGTGCAGAAACAAGTCCTCATAAATGATTCATAAATATATTGTACAGTGTGTTTGAAGATATACATGATTACATGATTTAGTGAGAAGATATTATGAGAAATATCGGGAGGAAAAGATGATGAGGAAAGCTTCAGAAAAATCCAAGTTAAGTGTGTCCTCAGTCATCGAGGGTTTGATTTTGCATTACAGATTTAATCAAGAACTATCCAATATCAACGCCTGATTTTCTTACCAGGACCCGAGCTCCTCTGGTGACCAGCTCTGCCGGGGCTGACAGCTCTGATACATTCATGCAGGCCAGTAACCTGTACAGCCATGCATTGCAGCACATCCACTGGCTGAAGTTGGACATGAAGGAAAGAGGATACTGCAAAAAAAATATAGAACAGTTAAAACTCTAAATATACTTTTATGGGTTGTGGCAGTTTGTATTTAGATGTATTCCCGAAAATGTGTTTACAGTACCTGTTCGTGTAGATATGCATTAAATATAATCAAGTAGAAATAGCGCTCCAAGCTCTGCATGGTTCTGTTGAGAAAGTAGTCTTTGGTACTGCTTCCCTAAGAAAGAGGAATGTTTTATTAGCATCACTCTCTGAAAAGTGTTTCATTGCTTCTCTACTGAAACACCTCTTCTTAACCTGCGTGTAAGATCCTTTTAATTTCCAGACAAGCGAGAGGGCCCACATTCTGGGGACTTCTGAAGCATCATCACCTTGATTTCTGGCTCATAATTGGGATTTTTAGCAGCACATAAATGCATCGGCTTGAGCTCAAATGTAATCTACGTCACTTACTACTGACTCTTAAGACAAAAATAGTTTTTTTTTTAGACCCCGTAAAAAAAAAGGACCATTTCTTACCTGAATTTTATAATCTTCTCCAATCCCTTCCAGTTTACTCTTGTTCTCATATATTGCTTCTTTTATGTTGTGCATTTCTGAACACAGTCCGATTGCCTGATCAACCTGTCAAAAAGAAAAAACACATTATCAACATTTTTGAGTTCAGACAAATTAGTATTTTTTGGTCCATAAGAATGACATTCAAACTAAACTGACCTTATTAGAGATTGAACATCTTAATAAATAATATTTTAATGAGGACATATAGTTAAAGGCACCCTCCTGAAATGTTTTAAGGTGAATTGAATACTTTATAAAAAATCAATCAGAAAAACACTGAAGCCCTACTTCCAGTGATTTACATTGTTCTCACATACATTAAACAACTAACTAGAGGGAGTCAGATATAAAACATGAATCTGCACAGTGATGGACAAGTACCAAGTGATGTATAAAATATACAAAACACATTTTAAGTCAATAGACACTCAAAGAAATTGCTGTTAAAACCTACAGATGCTATCTCTGTGACTTTTTCTTAATCCACAAACTACGAAAGGAGAGGTTCATCTGCTTACCTCCTCCATGACCTGCGGCCCGTTAGGCAGCTTGTTGATCAGAGTCTGGATGACCTGGAACAGTGGTTTAGGCTCTGAAGCTGCTGCCTCCTCAGCTCTACAAAACAAAAGCAAACAGTCAACTTCTGTCTCATCTAGCTTAAAAAAAAAACATTCCTGAATGAAATGTATTGTATGTCCCGTGATCTATTCGAGTTCTTACTGAAGCTCTGGTTGTGAATCCCCCCTCAGACGGTTCATAACCAGTGTGCCCAGGATCATGGCGAGGTTTGTGCGTCCGACTCCAACCTGGCAGCTGAAGAGCAGAGCGGGCAGCCGTCGGGATGCATCGTGTCCCCGAGACAAGCTGGTGCTCTCCTAGAAAACAGACAAAACAAATAAGAAGGGAAACAACAACAGATGGCCTGGTTTTAAATCACCTAACAAAGATAAAGAGTGACATGGCATTACAGTGTTGCACTAAGGATGACCATGTTTTTATGTTGTCAAATTTTGCATAAATATCTCTAGCTGCAAATCTCCAAACCAAGTCTTCTTGGTCCCTTATGTTTTTTTGGGGAAATATACAAGTTGAAATGAGGAAACTGCTCTTTTGTAACCTTTTTATAATCCACAGAAACAGGAAGTGAGGGAACATCCAGGAAGTTAAATAGTGCTGGAAAATATGAGGGGCTGCCCTCCCTGGAATCTTTTAAAAAGACCCCCCCCCAATGGAGTTTAGTAATTAAAGGAAAGATTGAATGTTGAGGTGTCAAATGCACTGATTCAAACACTGTTCAGAGGGATGAAAGAGACATTTTCCAAAGTCCGTGAACTACACAGGTTGTAGTCAGTCCAAAAAAAAAAGGACAAAACAAGAGGAGAAGTACATCCTGTGTGAGTGAAGGGTAGAACGGAAACCAGACAGAGCGGATGATCAAAGAGCAGATATTAAGTGAGTACAGACTGCAGGTTTCAGCCATTTATTCTATTACTATCATCCTTATTCATGACTGATTACACGATCAGGACTGAATCAAAGGCTACAGTCGGATTCTTAAAAAAAAAAAGCTGCTCTGTCCTGAGTGAGACTATCCAGAAGCTCTCTAAATAGTCTAGCCATTTATAACTTCATTGCACTTCAAAACAAGATCCCACAGCCAAACACAGTTTATTTAACAGGTGGAGAGTTGCCATGATTTGTGCTTTTACGTGAACCTTACCCTGAGTATGTGAACAAACGCGTCAAAATCTTCTTCCAGCGGCGCTCCTTCCGTTGGCAGTGGTAACCTGTAGTACCTGCAGTGGGAAGAGGATTGTCACCGCGAGTTGATCTGTCGCCTGTGTTGTGTAAATACTGCCTTTATATAGGTCATAGCATGATGCACACACACACACACACACATCTGACCTAGAATAGACAGCTGAGCTTCCTCATGTTGTGGTTTATGAATGTCATGAAAGTTCAATGATGATTAAAAAAAAAGTTACAATAATGGGATTTTCTTTATTTTGTTTTATTTTTTTAAAAAGGCACCAGCTGCATTTCCAGACTGTAAAAAAACTTCTGCTTCTTCTTTGGTTACAAACACAGAAACGATGCCGGACAAGTGTTGTGATCAGCTGCCGATCAGATTGCAAACAGGATGCTGCAATCTTAAATTTAAAAAAAAAAAAAACACCTCATCCCCCTTTCTTAAAAAGAAAAAAACAGCATGGCAACAAGGTTTCGCACGAACAGGCACCACTATTTATAACCTGCCCTGCTTATTCTGCAGCAGGCAGACGCATGTAAACTGCATGTGTGAGCTGAAGGGATAATAAAGGAACAATGTAAACAACCTGTAGGCCGGCATGGTGAACATGGGCCTCTTGTAGACCTCCTCTGTCACGTGGATGTCCTCCTCACATGTGATGGTGATCTTCTGGGGCTCATCTTTGAAGAACTCGATGTCGTTGTAGACGTAGAAGAAGTTGTCGCTGAGCTTTGCGAAGTCATGGAGCTGTAGCGGGAAAAGGGTTGCAGGAGTTTGCTTAGTGTCAACGGCATTGTGTCTGAAACCTGTGTTCTGTGCAGACGCTGAGTAATTCATCACCTCCTTCCTGACGGTGAGCTCCAGGCGCTCCACCAGCTCCTCCTTTCCCAGGCCGTGAAGGTTCTCATGCAGGTTTTCCTTCCTCCTGGGGGTGTACGGCACAAAGTCGTCGTCCTTGTGCAGGAAAACCACCGGCTCCTCTCTCACACAGAAAAATATAACCTCCTAGTTGCAAAAGCACAAAAAAAAAGAGAATTTAAATAATAGCTTTTTAGGAAAATAATTGTTTCCTTTTACTATCTTCCAAGAGCAACTGGAAACAATCAGTCGTCTTATAACATGCAGCCCATAAGTAAGTGTATAAGAGAGGCTTGAAGTATAATTTTGCAAATTTCATTTTAATTAGGGTACATTTTCTTGCTGCAGTAAGCAAAGAGATTCTTTTTCCACTGGTACACACGACCACAACTTTCTGTTTGTTCAGTTCCACAATTCAGCCACAGCCTCCTCTCAGCACTTGACTCCTCAAATATTTACAGACAACACAGATAGAAGGAAGGGCAGGCAGCAGAGACACACAGGATCAGACAGAGAGGAATTAAGGGCACGAAAACAACAAGTTAGCATAGGAAGAATCTGAGGGAACTTGTGTTTGCGTATTTGTCTGAATTGTGTCCGTATACATGAAATATATAACCTCGTGTCCCTGCGCTTGGAGCCTCTGGAGGACCTGTTTGAAGCCGTTCAGGCTCGGCTGACCCATCCCATACAGCGGGTACGATCCCTTGACTTGCCGGAAGTTGGGCGCCCCATAGCTCCCCGTGGTATTTAGGACATCTGCCTTGCTGTACACATCCTGCACCATGAAGTACTCCCCCTGGAAAGTGAAAAAAAAAAAACTTGTATGAGAAGTATCTAGAAGCATGACATAGTGTAACTCCAAGCTTCCGCTGGAGAATGTATTAGCATTTTTAAATTCTGATGAATGAAAATGCCAACACACTAGTTTGAAAATGTCCTGCATGTTCTGTTCTACTACCACATTTCAGCATCTAAAAAAAAAATCAGAA
The DNA here is from genome assembly GCF_963584025.1 of Labrus mixtus. Taxonomy (NCBI): domain Eukaryota; kingdom Metazoa; phylum Chordata; class Actinopteri; order Labriformes; family Labridae; genus Labrus; species Labrus mixtus. The sequence goes on from NC_083632.1 coordinate 8,497,015, forward strand.
CATGGTTAAATATATATTACCTCATGCTTCTTTAGTTTGCCAATACCAAACATGACACAGTCGTCACCCCCATGTCGCCACCATTTATTATTGTGTGTTTCCTTCAGCCTTGACAACATAAACAGATCACGACTAACTAGGGAGCTCCACCACCAACAAATCCTCCCTTGGGTGTTTCATTATCAATCTTTTGGATCTTTTTAGAGGGAGTTTTTGAGGAAATATACCAACAATAACGTTGGAATAGAGCTTTTGCTTGAATACACATCAATCATCCACCATGAAAGAAAAGTCAAAACACGGATATGGAAATGTATGAATGGCCACACAGCCCCCCTCTGAGAAGTTTTTCCAAACAGTAAAAGAAAAATAGTTGGGAGAGGGTTAATGAAGGTCATATAGCAGTGACTTAATATGTGGAGAAATCCTTCAAATCCAGCAATGGCTTACTTTACAATACATAGCATTACACCAAAAAATAACCCTAACCCTAACCCTTAAATTAATTTGCTCATTTAGATACACAACAATAGTGAACACACATATTGCAAAGTTCTCCTAACTTGTTTTCGTTCTGAACTTTGGCCTTAAGTTGTATTTTATTAAGCCCTCCATTCTGGAAAGTGTTTTCAAAAAATCTGAATTCAGAAAATGTTATTTGAGGAAAAAAAAAAAAAAAAGCTGAGTGCAGATGTTCTGATGAAATAGGAGAAAAAGACAAGCATATACAAGTTTTAGTTTTAATGAAGACATGATCTCACTGCATGTAAAACTGCTGACACATTATTATCTCTGTACATAACATAATATATTTTGCCTGTACTGTGAACTTTTACACATTCCTGCACAAACTCTCAGCTCTTAAAATACATATAAAAAAGAAAGCATTGTTTTTTTTATTATTATTATTTATGTTTCTTTGCTGTGCACATGCCTTTAACTTTTATTGTCCCTTCTATGTTTATTGCCACTCAAATAAACCCCAAGACAAATCTCTTGTAAACCCCCTCGACAATAAACCTGATGCGATTCAGATTCTGATGTAAACAGAAGCCGCGTGTTAACCCTGCCTGCCTCAACAGACAGAGCAGAAGTGATGGAGCACATCAAAGCCCTGATAGGAGGGTGACAACATTCCTGTTTGAATGGTCACCCCCACATCATAAAACAGCGCATGACAATGTCCCTGTGTCGCTCTGCAATGTGGACAAATGAATGTGAATGTGAGACGAGCTTAGAGGCAAGTGAGATGAATCCACGTCTTCCGGCGACAGCGCGGCAGGAGGACTCACCTGCACCAGGTAGTGCTCGGGCATGCTGTCTGATATCCGACCCACTTTGTAGTTGGTCTTGAGGATGTCATCGTGAATCTGGAATTCCTGTCTGCAGTTATACCTTAAAAACAAAGAACAACAGCAGGTCTGGGGGTCAATTCAATTATCAGCTGCTGTTTGCCAGGCCAGGATTGACAAATGAGATGATAACAGGGGCAAACACTTACACTGGGGGGGTGGGGATATTGGGAAGTGGGGGTTGTCTTAGCAGTGATCAAAGAGGATTAACGCACAATTGTGAGAACGTGGATTCGGGGAGGGACTTACGTGATGACGACAGGTGCGACTTTGTTGGTGATAATGGACTTGGCCTTGTTGTTGTGAATGTTGACGGTCTGAAAGGGGCTCATGCTCAGAGACTGCCTGCTGTCGGCCATCCCGTTGCCATGGACACTCTCAAGCGGCGGTGCTACGGAAACAGGCTGTGGTGCGGCACTGGCAGTTGTACCCATGCTCCACAAGCAGCTGTGAATGACATCGCGGAGGTCTCAGAAACAGGAAGCACGCAAACACAGTGGCAATGCATACAGTACATGTGGGGGATGACAGCATTATGATGACAAGACATATCTCATGTGTGAAAAGATATTTGGGGTGATGTCTAAAGGCTTCAACACTGAATGAATTGAATAAAATCTTGAATTAGGGGATATTATGTAATTGACACACAAATACAAAAACATGAGATGCACAGATATTGTTTAGGGATTGTTTCCCCTGCAGGCTACAGCTTGGCTGGGAACCATTCTTTTGGTAACCATCCAAGACTATCGATTTCGAATATCTATTTTCAGACACTCAAAGATGATCTATCAAAGCTTAAAGCTAGCCCCTTTTACATTGCCAGCTTAGAACAGGACTTTGTACTTTTGTTAAGCCTTTGCCATGTCTCAAAGGCGTAATGGTGGTTAAAACATCATGCCTCTCTCGCTGTGTAAAATCAAACACTGGGTCTCCTTTACTAGAGTCATTGAGATAGTGGAGCTAGCCAGGAATCTCAGCAGAATCTTAATATTAAAAAGGGGCCGAGCCAATACAAATAGGGAAAGTTGAAACAGGAGATGTATTTACTCTAGTCCTTGACTGACTGTGATGTGAATTAAAGTTCTGCCGTCATTACGCCTTCAATTTACACACTGCATCAGTAACGGCATAAAATTGGTGTCCCAGTGTTTGAATTCACATTGTATTATGGCGCTGCGGTCGCTTGAGGGGCACAGTGTGTGAAAACACAGCGGGAGCTTCACATAAATACACACTCAGGCGTCATCAGTGTCTGAAGTTACACATTGCCACCGTCTCTTCCCCCCCCCCCCCCCCCCCCCAATTACGTCTCTGTTACTAACTTCAATGGAGGATCAGGGGCAGAACAACTTTGCCCAAACATATCTCTTTCATACGTTACAAATTGCAGGCAAAACATAACATAGGGGTGTAAATATCCCACGTTCAATTGGCAGTGTGTAAGAGCCATCTGTCACCCTGGACATCTCTGCCAAGAGAGGAGTTCTTACAGAAACGTTGACATTTACACCTTATTATGCAAATTGCCAAATATTTTTCATGAGCAAGTTTCTGCCTGTGATTATGTGGTTAAAAGACACAAACATAGGCGGTACGGTACACAGCACTTTCATACAACCCCTCCATGACGCTCAGCTAAAAAACCCGTCTATGGTGAGCAGGTTCTGTCGGCACAGACAAAGTCAAGAACTTCAACATTCATGTTTGGTCTCTATAAATGATATACCAAAGAGTACGATCAAGACCTGCCTTGTTTTGAACTGGCCCTAAAGTATACAAATGAAAACTTTAGTATTAGATTGATCGACTACTGCCACTCCCATACTGCAATAGAGCGGTCAAGCCAATACCACATATAGAAAAGTGACATTAGCGCGCAGTAGCTTTATATAGAGGATAAAAACATTGCTGATATCAAAAACTTTGGTGATATAATTGGTCTGAATAACAGCCACGCCGTAAACATGAAATATTTTAAACATGGGTGTCAAATAGTGCTTCATAAAAGTTTGTGTTAATGTTGAACATTCATGCTGTGGTTAACTTGTAATGATTTGTCAAGCAGCTAAATGTAGTTCGTATTCTTCACAGGTAAGATACTGTAATTTAAGGTCTTCTTTTAGATTCATCGTGTAAAAACAAAAGCAGAATAAATGGAACATGTTTGAAGGTGTCTGAATCCAGAAAAAAAAAAACCTGGTCAAGTTTTGTGATAAGTCATGTCACGAACCAGAAGCAAATTTGTGAGGGCGTGGAAGTGTTTATCGAGTGAGTCAATGATATTAAATTAAGCATTAATTCAGGAAATTAAATTCACCATTCATTTAATTTCTCTACACAGTTGCATGGGATTGGAGTCAAGCGCGAGGCAGTATTTTTATTTTGATACGGAGCACTCAGGACCCCCACGCGAGTCAGCTACAGGTTTCCATTAAACTTCCTCCTCTTTGAATAAACAGATAGCTTTGCAGGGGGAAACACAAATGAGTCCTGTATGAGGAAGAACACCTCTCCTTAAAATCACTTAACATGGGGCACCAGATGGTCTCGATATGGACCAAAATTGACATCTTGATATCGTTGAGCTGAATGGTGAAACTCGATATATATCGATGTCTTTTATTAACAGTCAGTTGCACAATGTCCACATGTACTGTACATTTAAAACGAAATGAAAAAAACATTACCTGTTTGAGAAATTAAAAAATAAAAATGTTCCTGAAAAATAACTAAAAACAGACAGCTGGGTGTTTTGTTATTCATTTCATTCGTTTTTTTGCTCGATATATCTTGAGATATCGCCCAGCCCTAGCAAAATGGATATGTTGCGTGCCCAATGTACAGAGGCTATAGCGCTCGTCGCAGAGGCCAAGGGTTTGAAATGTGATCTTGACCCGCTCTCTCCTCTTAACATTTTCTGTGTCTCTTTAGCTGTCCCATTCAACTAAGGCAAAAATGGCCCCCAAAAAAGAATCACTTATCCCATGTAGTGATTTTGTTTCAGAAAGCTACAACCAAAGATTATCAAGGAAAACTGAGGCCAAAAAGCAGCACCAAGGACCAAACTTAACAGTTAACGATTCTGTGACACCGCAGCTGCAACATCAAAACCGTGTGGATATGACGCAGCTGAGGGGGTACCTCAGGGTCGACTGGGCTCAAACCACCTCTGTGTGATCTTCAGCTCTGAAGGAGAGTGGACGCTCATTGTGCAGAGAGAGGCTCTGCGGAGAGAGAGAGAGAGAGGAGTGCCGGCTGAGTCACCACTACTCTCCTCTCTTTGTTGCGTCTGGATCTGAGTGGGCAGGTCAACCTTTTTACTCCCAGACCCTTTGATTCGGTGGAGGAGATTCTCTTTTAACAAGCACAATGGCTGCACCAAAAACATATTGATGTGCTTGTTACTTTGTCTCCTGGCATGGTTTTAAAAAAAAAATACAGAAGCAATGACTTAAATGTTTTTACAGCTTGCATTGAGTTAAGTAGACGCTACTTTGAAGTAACTACAGAGGAGGAAAGAGAAAACAGAAGCAGAATCTCAATAAAAGCTCCATAAAAGGAACCTTAGTTTTCAAGAGTACTATGCCCCGGCTGCCTGAATCTATTTGAGTCCTCACCACATACTAAAAGAATCTTTTTCTTGCCAAAATCCTGCAAGTAACACAAGAAAAACAACCCAAACGCCTCCACTTTTAAGAGAATCCACAAAACGTCTCTTCTTACGTTTGAGATGACGAGCGATCTGAGCCCCGAGATCCTTTTCTCTGCTGCTTGTTATCCGCCATGGTTCCAAAAGGAGTGTGAGAACTTGGCATCACATCCAAAAAAAAAAGAGAAAGAAGAAATCTTCCCTCTTTTAGATTCCTCTTACCCACCCCCGGCCAGTGGGAAACACCCCTTGAGGGAGCTCACAGTGCCCCGGCTGCCTGGGCACTCACTTAGCAAACAAAAAAAAAACTCGAGCAGTGTTTGAACTATCAGAAAGCGTCTTCATCGTTCCTCATCCTATCTCCTGTCTGATGTCGGGGAGTAGGTTCATGCGAGAGACTCAAGTCTCTACGGAGGGGACCGGGGGAAGTAGTGGTACATCTGGCAGCCAGATGGCTAAAGTTCAGCTCGCTTTCACAGGGACAGGCTGTGCACAAAGACGACACAGTTGACTTCTACTGTACAGTAGGCAGTGCAAAGGAACACACTAATATTACTCTTTTGACCAAGAATGTATCTTACTCGTTTATCCCAAAAAAAAGCCAAACATTCACTGGTTACAACTTTACTAATGTGAGGATGTGTATGTCATATAAGTGTAACATATATGATTCCAGGGGGATGACTGTCTCCGGTACTTTGTAATGACCATTTAACAGTATTTCTGCCATTTGAAAGACTTAACAAAAGACTCATTCTGTATCTCAATACTGTCATTTTACTCTTGTCAGTTTTCTCCAAGTGTCAATCAAAAAATTAGCACACATCGTTTTTAAATTTAACAGAACGTCATTGAAATAAGAGCAGAGTTTCCATTCACTATTGCCATGCCAATAGAAGGAGCTAGCGACGCTTGTTCTGGGGTCAGGTTTACATTAAACAATTAATCACATGCAGAGGAAGAGGGCCAAGAAAAGATTTCAAAAAAATGTGCAAATTAAACCTTAAACTATTTAAAAATGTTGCACTAAATACAAATGATCTGGTGGGGCTTTTTACCTATTTGCTATGACATCTTGAGAGTGACAACATGTGGTGAGAGGGTGGGTGTGGTTACATGCACCAAATAGCCAGTGGCGATTCTAGAGTCCGTTGGGGCCCAAGGCTAAAATCAGTTTGGGGGGCCCTCCTACCAGTTTCCATCCGGGCTGATGAGAAGGGGCCCTCTTCGGGAGGTTTCCTACTGTCATTGCAAACTTTGCCCATTTTGGGCTGCTGTGGTTTAAAGTTTGGAAGCCCTCTGGGGCCCCTACTGGTCTGGGGCCCCAAGCAGTTGCCTGCCTTTGCCCGTTGACAAGCAGCGCCTCCTCGAATAGCGACAGGCATGGGGAGTCGAACATGCGATTGGGACTGTAGCTTCAGTACGCCCGCTCTACTAACTGAGCTTAACCAGCATCTCAGCATTTCTGATCTCTTATTTATTTATTTTTTTTTAAATGAAAAAGTAAAACATTTTAATCGTAGCCCCAGGACTTTTTTTCTTGTCCAATGCAAAAGTCTAGCTGTGTTTTACAGTGCAACCCAAGGATTAAAACTTGCGGTGTGTGCTTTAAGAGTGTATCCGACTTGACCTGGCATCGAAAAAAGGGGGGAAAAAATGCCCTAGTGTTAAGTCTTCTGTACTAGTCATAAAAAAAGTTATGGTTTAATATGAACCAAAGATATGAGATGTGTTCAGGATATCCTTCACTTTTATTTGGCCTAAAAACAGAGTTAACAGTGTGTGCATTCCTCTCAGTGAAGGGCATCGACACAGCAAACCCTTCTTTTTTCAATCACTGTCACTTTAAGGACATTTAATCAGTAGGTTTCCTTTACCCTCCACCACAGTCATGCATGATAATGTGCATGTTCCTATGTGGCTGTGTCGAAGGCTATAAAACACTGACAACAACAGACTCTCCAAATGTCCTCATCCACGCAAGAACTTCATATCCCATGTGCCGTTGTTATTTGTAGACGTTTAAAAGCTTACAGACACACTTCCTGAAAGAGGCTGCAGTTTTATAGGCCTTCAAATGAAATAAAGCCTTTCAATTTGAAAGTAACTTACCAACCCTAACCCTAACCCAATGCACCTTTTAAACCGATGCAGTGCTTTTTATTGTTAGTTTAGCTGCTCTATAGAAAACCCTCTATCTTTTTCTGTAGTTCCGTCACCACACACACACCTCGATACAGAGTCGTTTCTAGCTTGTCAGACACACTGATTTCATTGGCATTGGCATAGTGTTGAGCAGGCAGGCAGCCGGGGCGGAGGCCTGAGTAGAAATAGCCCTCAGTCATAAACATCCTCCTGAAGATCCAATCAAGGCAACTCATCAGAGAGGCTGTTTATCCCGCATGTCAACGAGAGAAGCGTCACACTGCTGGAGAGGCCAATAAAGCAGCAACAACAACACAACAACTAGGATTTATTATTCAGAGTTTCAGACAAAAGGGGGGCCACAACATGAAAAGTGGATACAAAAGAAAAAAAAAAAAAGAAGAAGCTGGTTTTGAAAATCTCTGATTGCATTGGTAAGAATCAACAACCGTGGAAGCTGCAATCCTCTGCAAGCAAATCAGCCTTGTGGCTCCATTCAGGGCTGCCCCATTTAAATTCAGCCGGTGTCTCAATTTTGCTGTAGCAACGTCTTCAGACAAAAGCGCCTGAGTACAGACAGGAAGGAGCGTGCAGCTGCAGGATGCATCTGTTAGGTGGCCACTGAGGAAGGATGCAGAGCGCTCTTCATTCACAGGAGATGCAGGGGTACAAGGGGAAAGATTGGTGTCAATTTTTTTTTTTTGTAACGGGGGGGGGGCACAGAGATATTTCCAACAGGACTTTCCCATTTCAACATGGCGAAGAGAGCTGCAAACGTTGCAGGGAAAAAAAAAAGAATTCAAATGCAGATTGCTCACTTGGCAACATTGCTCATCTTATTCAAGGACCCTGGGTATTTCTGGTCTCCATGGCGGCAAACCCATTCAGTCTGCTAATGTCAAGTCTGAAAGCCTCGTGGCTGCACAAAATAGGGCAAAAGTAGATGAATAAAATAGGCTGATGTACGCCAAATAAAGCAATGTGTATGTACAGTTTTGAGATCTTCTGATGAAAGTGGAAAAGACAATCCGGCTTTGCACAAAAAGTTAATTTAAAGAACTCCATTGAAAGCTTTAACATTTTGTAATCAAACCTGAAACCACACAATGGCCAGCGGTCTCTCACTCATCACAGGAAACTAAGACCCCCCCCCCCCACCATTCAACACAAACCACACACACACCCCCAGAGCAGAGGGAAGAGGGTGCACACCTTGACAGGAAATGCTTAGTTGTACTCTCTTCAACTTCCTCCCTGCAGCTGTACACATATTTCACCAGTGAGGTTTAAGGGTTACACACAAGCGTGACTCCACAGGACATCGCTCTAGTTCCCGAGAAAAATATCGGCGAGGCGCGGAAATGAGCTCAGTGCTTCCTCTGCAGAAAAAAATATATTTTATTGTTTTTCAATGAAGAGCTCAAGAAATTTGTCATGGTTATTTTTGTTTCAACTCACAGCTCTGAAACAGAAATCACCGCTCTAAAAGAGAGATTGTGGCTAAAAGGGGAAGCCTTGTGATTCATTTGTTCAAGGATGCAATTTCCAAAACTATAGCCTAAACAGCTATTTCACTGCAGGACAGACACTGACTGTACAACAACAGGCTGTGAAGAGCTTCCCCCCCCCCACACTAACAGAGCCAAATCTCCAAGGACTTCTTGAAACCAACTCTGCTACTGCAGTGAACATGACACAAAATCACATGAATCACCTTTGGCCCCCAGCATTCTTTATTTCATCACAGCCTTACACTGGGCTGCAAAAAAATGAGTGCAAATCTATTTCTAATCCCCCCCGCCGCCCTGCCTGTAATTTATTTCAATTTTAGCCGACAATTGTATCCCCTTTGTGATTTCAAGGCTGCAGAAATGTGGCTTTTCTGTCTGGCCGCAATATTCTGTCAGCACCAGCCTGCCAACTGACAGCCTTCCCGCTTGTCAAAGACCCTCTCCACGGACAGATCTCACACCGACTTGTTAGCATTTTTCTTTTTGCCCTTTCGCTTGCCACTCACACTGAAGCAGCAAACTTGTTTCTGTGTGCAAACACATTCTAAAACTGGCGGATGTGTTTGCATAGGAAACTTGAATCCTGTCAAACAAGGCGCAGGTCCGCTTTTTTTTTTTTTAAAGGAATGAGAGCTGATAAACACTTCAGAGGAGCGAAATAAAGGCATCACATGCCAAGAAGAATGTAATCTGTGCAGCTATGTGGATATCAAACATGACTGGGGGAAGTAGAACAGTGTGATATTTCTGCAACAAAAAAAAAAAGGAAGTAGTATGAGACAGTAAATTGCGTTTAGTTCCAACAAGGTTGCAAAGCTTTGTTCTAAATCTCAGTGAGAAATCACACCCGTAATCTGAAGTGTTATTTAGACAACAACGTATGTTTCCTTTCTGAGCCTTCAGAGACAAAAAAATGATGACATGTTTCCGCGACCACAAGCCGGCAGCCGGACTCGTAAATGTCATAGCACAGGAGTATCAGAACTATACCTTACATTGAGCTGATCAGTCCTCCATCTGAGAGTCGCTCGAGTCTCTAAAAAAGGTTAAAAAAAATGAATTGTTGGATAAAAAGATCAACAAAGAAAAATGACAGCCCTCCTGTAGCCTGTAACGCCGCTCTCAGTCATACATCCTCCTCGCTGGTTTCTCTCCCTCTGATCTGTGAGCCAATCTCTCTCCGTGGTCACACTACAGCAGGCGGCGGTCTCGCTTCATTAAGGCGTCCTCATAAAGCGAGTCAATGAGGGTGTCCTTCAGTGAGGACAGATCCCAGACAGCAACTCAGGAGGAGGAAGGTAGGTGGGGGGAGGGGGGGGCGGGGGGGGGGGGTTTGCAAAGCTCTCTGTCTGTTGTTACTTTTCTGCGTGCATCCCCTGTGCATGAGGTGCAATACTGCTCACTCATGCCAGGATTTGTGTGTGTGTGTGTGTGTGTGTGTGTGTGTGTGTGTGTGTGTGTGTGTGTGTGTGTGTGTGTGTGTGTGTGTGTGTGTGTGTGTGTGTGTGTGTGTGTGTGTGTAAAGAGGATGTGGAGGCGGACCGAGAGAGAGGCTTACTCATCAGTTCAATCACTACCGGAGCCTCCTGGCAGCACAGTGCCTCCCACACATGGAAGACCTTTAAGCAACGCTCGAACACAGAAAATTAAAAACCTGCACTTATCAGACTTCTTACACTCGGCTGCAGCTGCTAACCTCGCACTGATCCGTAGACCCGCCGGAATGGGAGGCGGACAATCAGTGAGAACAGAGGACGTCGCGTAAGCCTAATTCACTACGACGCGCTAATTACTCCATTCATTAGCAGTTAACACGTGCAATGTTGAAGGCAAACACAGGCTTACAGCTGGGCAAATACTTCCATTCTAAGCTCCAGGTTGAGCTGCGGAGGGATGTGTGCTCTTTTAACCCCGATGTCACAGGACCTCATCATGCACTGAGTGTCCTGTTACAGCCTGTGGGCGCTATAAAGCAACACAACAGTGGCCATTGATATGATAGCTGTACAGACAAAAGCTTACATTGAAGAAAAAAAAAAAAAAAGTCACGGTTTCTGCAAAAATGACATCGCTTAAAAAAAAGGCAACATCAAGGCTATCTTGTGAGTGGCTGTTTGTGGGAATACTTCTCACTAAAGTACGTGTATTCAACAGTCCCGTCACGAGATTAAAGTCCAAAATGAGCTTATTTGCTAAAGTAACGAGTTCTTCTCAAGATATGGATGTCAAATCTGCAGCTGCCACACCTGTTCCTTCCTTCCTGCAGCAGCGCATGCAGGCCCCAAGACTCTGATGTTGTTGCAACAAAAAAAAAAAACCTCAGAAGAGCATGAATGAATCATTACGAGCGATCAATCTTGACACTTGATTTCGTTTTCTTTAAGGGGTGTGGGGGGGGGGGACAAGAAGTCGTCAAAGTCACTTCACTGGGAGATCTCATTTCCTTCCGTATCTTTATTTCGAAGGCGATAAAGCAGAACGCGATTTGAAGTATGAGGAGGATGTTCCTGTGACACGAGAGAAAACTTCCTCTGCTGAACGACCAGAATGGGGGGAAAAAAAAAAAAAAAAAAGGAGCATGCTGCTAATATCACCTGTCCAAATCCTTCCTCAGGTCTGGTGTCTGTCTTATTACCCCCCCCCCCCCCCCCCCCCCCCCCCCCCCCCCCCCCCCCCCCCAGCAAAAAAGCCAATTTGTTAAAAGCTTTTAATAGCAACAGGAAAGAAGAGATAGTTAAGGAAATACAATGTCTCCTTTCAGCACAAGTACAACTCCTTAGAACAGTTTGAGCGTGTTTACATTTCTGTTCTTTAGATACAGAATGTGTGGAACACTTTTTGGATATTTTCCTGAAGCATTACGAGAGAAATCCTCATTTTTCCTATGATAAAAAAAAAAATAAAAAAAAAAAAACCTCAATACATACAAACAACACTCACACTCCTGGTGAGACGGAATGAGAGATCAGATATATTTAGGTTGTCTTTAACATCCATTCATTTGTGCTTCTGTTGTCTTTTTTTTTGCTTTGTTCTTTGTTTTTAAGTTTCAGCTAAGATGTACGTACATGGCAACGCATTCTGAAAAGGTAACTGTGTGGAATGATGACTGTGTTTGACCTTTGCAATAAAGTGATTAAAAAAAAAAAGATCAGCTCAATGATGAAATATGACACCTTGTGGTAAGAGTATTCTATTGCAGTAAGGTGTTATCACAATAAATGAAGCCAGTGAGAGAGAGCACTCGTTATTGCAAATCAACTATTTCATACATCTGTTTATAAAGGAGCTCGTCACTACTCAGCGGACACTTTACGGCTTGGTTCGACCATAAAGACTTTAAATTATTAGCTCATTTTCTTGTCATTTTTCTTGACATGAGGGGGTTTATCTGGCCTAAATTGCTGCCTGTTTTGACATAATGGTTTAACATATGGTAAAGATCTATCCCTAAGGTTGTGACGCATAAATCGGCAACTTCTCAAGTAAACCCTGGGAAGATTAACTTGTCTGAATAAAGCGTGACCAAAAAGCTCAATCAGTTATGATCCACGGCGTCCATTCATGGAGGAGTTTTCACGCTCTCCCTCTTGATTAATTGTGACGTTCCAGTTTGATCTGCCAGTTTCTGTCTTCCCCCAGGATGTGAGGTAAAGTGGTATGAAGAGAGGAGACTGATCCCAGCTGCACACGGCTGAATCAAACAAAAGGGCCGGGGCTGCAGCACATCAAAGGGGATCATGTGCTTTGTCTTACTGTCCTCTATAGACTTCTTCTACTTTATGTAACAAAATGTCAGGAATCCTGGTTTTATAAAAAAAAAAAAAAGAAATGATAAAAGAATCAGTTTGCGCATATGGCTTTGACTCAAAAAAAAGAAGAAAAAAAGTACTTTATAGTCTTATAACTGAGGACCAATAACGTCTCTGGAGACTGGAGCTGTTTTTTCAGTCCAGTTTTTTTAAATATTTGAAGCTTTTCACAACTTTCCTCTACATATTTTAATGTTCTCACACACAAAAAAAGGAGCAATAGATGCCAAAACATTTTCTGTTTCATATAGGCATATATTTCAGTTATTTATAGTACATGTTTTATAATATGTTTGATATCTTTATTATGGGTTTCATACTTTAAATTCAAGTTTATTGACTGTTGCAGCAAAGTTTTTTTTTTTTACTATTTCTCAGTGGAGTTTTGGTAAACCTTCTTGGTTATATCTAAAGTCTTGTTAGAGTATGTGAATTTGCTAATTGAAGTTTTCAATGTCTCTAAGTTTTATCTTCACTCTAATATTTATTAGGGGTACATCCGTTATTTGCGCATGTGTGCAAATGTTGTGTTCACGCACACTTTTCATAACAGTAAAAAGAGAAACCGCTGAGTCTTATTAAAGACAATACATCGATAACTTCATGTTTTTTCTGCAAGTGTCTTTGTTTCTATGGAGCTTTCCTGTTTCACCTAGCATGCTATCATTTCTTTCTGCCTGAAGCTTTTGGCCCAAACCACTGGCTCGATTCAGTGCAGGCATGGAGAGTGGGGGGTGCCAAGCACATGTATTGCCCCCATCACCAACCACACAAACACTTCACATCATGAACATATCATCTCCTGTTCAAAGAGTTCTGCTGTAAAAACGTCAAAATGCAAATCAATAATGTCGTCTTTCAAGCTGTACAGAGTCTTAGCATCCGAACCGGTATGAACGTGAAACTTTTAGGCACCCCTGGCTCGTGCAACAAGACCCTTAAACTTTAAAGCTAAAACTCACCATTTCAGTACACGGTAGGTGGGAAGGCTTCCGGCCCAGTAACAGTCATGTTTTCAGCGCTCGGTTTTTCCAGTTCGGATGATGTAGCCGAGGTGCACCGCCTTCTGTTTACACCGCTAGAAAAAAAGCATCCATTGATTTTTTTTTTTTTTTTTTTCGTCCTTTCTCAGGAAATTTACGGGGAAAGATTTTCGCTATGTGGATAAAGGCGGACAGCGCATGCGCAGCTCACGGTCATCCTCGGATGCTCTCAGATGGTCTCACAGAAAGAAAAAAAAAAAGTCCAAATCTTTACTGAATTTTAAGTCACTCAATTTTTATTTTTTTTAAACAGTCAATAAACTTGAATTTAAAGTATGAAACCCATAATAAAGATATCAAATATATTATAAAACATGTACTATAAATAATTGAAATATATGCCTTTATGAAACAGAAAATATTTTGGCATTGCTCCTTTTTTGTGTGTGAGAACATTAAAATATGTAGACAGAAGTTTTGAAAAGCTTCAAATACTTTTTTTAAAAAATTTTTAGAGTATCATACCCTTGAAAATACAAATAAATACCAATGTCCATTTCAAATGTGTAAGGGACATTTTGAATTTCCCCCATCATATAAAGTATAAAACGGTGATTAAAAACTCAATATTGACCTATGTTTAGGCTACTGCCATACCTTTCTATAAACTGTTTATAATGTTAGCCTACATGTGGACATTGTGAAGTTAAACAGCGATATAATGGTTTAATTCTAACACTGCTTATAATGATATTTAGGTCTGACTTATATTGAGCAGTGACTTCTTCTGATTCTTCTTGGTAGGCCCTACTACACATTAGTTTAAAGTTAGTCTATATAAAATAGCCTGATGTAGCCTAAAGAAAGAGAATAATTACGCATGATGTCATAACGTAGGCTACTACGTTTTATTTTACAACAGCCTACTGATATTATAACGATGGTTTCAAATTGCTTTCAAAACCTGTCCCGACAATGTGTTTTGTGTTAATGTTTTTTGTGGTATTTCATACACCAGTCCATTCGTCGTCAATTCCTTCCAATTCAGACTACATTCAGACTGCCTTAAACACTTTGGGAAAGCCTAACAATTAGTGTTAGTTAAATAAGTGGAACAATTTATCCAAGGATGGGGCATGGGGCTGCAGAACATGGTGCAAACAAAGGGAGTTTTCTCCTTGTAAACAAGCACCCAGGCGCCTCATTACCAAGGGAATGGTTGATGAGCTGTCAGGTAACAAGTCTTGAGGACGCATGTCAATTTCCTTTAATGTTCTCAGCTACTTGTTAAACATGAAAGGGGGTGGGTGAAGGTATATAAGACACCCCTAATCTCCCAGTAGAGGAATTTGTCATTAACCGGTCCGAAACATGCGCTCATTGGGACCTCTGGCTCTCGCGCTGAACGCATCTCTGCTCGTGCTGGTGGCCCATGGGGTCCAAAAAACCAAAGATGGAGTTTCAAATATGAGGTCGCTGGAGCGGTTTTCTCTCATGGACCGAGCAACCGGGTACCACCTGCCCACCTACATGATGCATCTGTACAGGAACTTCAAGTCCAACTTTTCCAGGCCTTTGGATACTATGGAGCAAGTCGCCTCAAAGCGAGCAGACACAGTGAAGAGTGTAATGGCTAAAAGTAAGAAATTGTTTATTTCTTCTTCGAAAAATTGAGGCATTAAGTGAGACGTAGCCTACACGAGCGAGGGGGGAAATATGGTGGATTGAAGTAGAGAACACAAGAAGAAATTGTCATTTTATGGAGGTGTTGTTAAATCAGATTATTTAAAAAGCATCTTGATATGTTAGTTTTTTTTTTTTGTTTTTTTGTTTTTTTTTTGGTGAGTGTGAGGTGTTGTCCTGTCAAAGCTGCGTGCCAGACGACCTCAGAGGGTCTGAATCCACATCCCAGTCAAGTATCTGAATAACCATGCTGGGATCAGCGTGTGAAAAGGCCGCTTTTCTGTCTAATTCTCAAAGCAAACCTCCTCTCGCTTAAATAGGTGATGTTGATTAGATACCTCGCCAGACATCCCCCTATACAAATCTCTTGTTAAGGCAAATCAACAACTTCCCTTAGTTCTTTTTCACACTTGGCTTGATTAGATTAGAGCTCGGGATTTAATGGCACAAGCAGCCAACGAGAGGACAGCCCTCCCTGCTGTTGAATTTAATTCCACATCGCTGCTAGGTGTCAGAGTTATTACCTATTTGTTTGACTGAGGATATGCAGAAGCCAGGAGGACAAGCAGGCATGTGTTAAATGATTGGTTTCGACCGTGCTGTTCGGTTTGAGTGGATTAATAGCGAGCACGGTTTGCACTTTTGATCAACGGTCTAAGCTAAATGGGCCAATGCACCAGACAATACAGAATTGAAATGTTTAACATGCTTTAATCCTTCAGATTAATTTGAGCCACACCTGTCCTTTAAATCACAATGGAGCTCTTTGCAGATGTGGGTGCAGCACAGGCTTACCTACTGCAGAACAATGGATTGTTTGAAAGAAGCCCAAAATGCATTAATACAAGCATTGATCATGAAGTCAGAGGAGTTATCAAAGGAAGTTATAATTCTCTGCGATGTTTTCTTTGCATCACAAAACAGAGGTCGGATAGAAAACAGCATCAATAATATAATTCCCTAATAATGATTCATCATAATTACCCTCAAAATAGCACTCACTCGGGATACAACCATCCTGAAAGAAAAACAGTTATAAACAAATGTTAAACATGTGTTGACAAAAACTGAGAAAAAAAAATACCACCAAGTGTTTGGCGGGCTCAAAATGAATTTTTCATCACAGCATAGATGCCCTTCAAAGGAAAACTACTACTGTCCTATTTCATTTAGAAGATTGCCACTTTTTACTAGATGAAGACAAAACAAAATGTACTGCCATATTGCTCAATCTCAACACCATGGGTGGGCCTTTTTCTGAAGTTACACAATCACTTTAAAAAAAGAACATTGCTATTCTATATGTCTCTTTTTTTACAACCGAATACTGTCCGGATTCATTCCTAAATCACTGAAGGAAATAGCATGTGGAAAACACATTTCAAAGTCTAGCTGTAACTGAGTTCATTGTGACAATACAACATGATTCTGTATTTTCTTTGCATAACAGGTGGATTTTTCTTTCCCTGGAATGATACATTTTAATTGATTTTCTCTTATCAGAGAGACACCGTGCTATGACTCTGATATTAATCATGTTTGTTGGCCTTAATAATCATTTTCATTCTTCTCTTTTCTCTACACTAGGTTTGACGTATAGACACAAGCGTTGGGCAGCAACATTTGACCTCCATGCTCTGCTGGCTGACAAACAGATCCAGGCAGCAGAGCTGAGAATCAGACTTCCTCAGACGCAGAGCCCTGCGAACATCAGCGTGGAGGTTTATCACCAGACGTGCCATCAGCACAAGAGCTGCCAGGAGCAGCAGCTGGTGGGGCTGCTCACCGAGTCTTCACTGGTCACTTCATCGCAGAGCTGGAAGGTGTTCAACATGACAAGACCTCTGTTGAGCTGGCTCAGGCAAAAATCAACAGCCAGGATACGACACAAGAGAGTGTCCAGAAGAAGGAAGGCGGTGGAGACAAAGAGGGGCCTGTGGGTTCATGATCATTCTGTCTATGTGGCGAGCTCGAGAAGAGAGCAGGACGTGAGCGACCGGGCCTTGCTGGTCATCTTCTCACACACGGGCTCCGATGAAAACTCGAAGGTCAAAGCGAGCTTACTCCACACAGCTGAACAATCCAAGTTCTTGTCCCCTGCTGAAATCAAAAAGGCCCGCAGGCAAAAAAGGCGCAGGAGCAAACGGGGTCAGAGAGAACAAACGGCGAGAAGTCTGCAGGCGTCCAAAAGAGAGGGTGAAAAACCTCTCTGTCGCAGAGTGGACCTGCATGTAGACTTTAATCAAATTGGTTGGGGGTCCTGGATCATCTTTCCTAAAAGATACAACGCTTACCGCTGTGAAGGGTCGTGCCCTGGTCCCCTTGGAGAAGAGCTCAATCCAACAAATCATGCTTACATGCAAGTGAGTATCTATCTATCCATCCATCCGTCTATGTATCTATCTATCTACCTACATTCTTACCTACCTATCCATCTATCTATCATCCATGTATTGAACACCCAGTCATATTATTTACTGCCCAAGTGTACTGCATTATCTAAGATTTACTATACATATACTTTGCTGCAGATAGGGTGTCACCTCTGATACACACACACTAGAAAAACCGCTGTTGCACATGGTTTCATCCCAATTTGATGAAATATGTTGTTGATAAACCTATTTGGGTTATTGCTTGTGTTATGTTACGATTATACTTTGTAGAAAAAACTATTAATCCAGCAAAAACGAGCATGTCAATATATAACAGAAGTATCCATAAGTTAAAGCCCATTATCTATCTGTCTTAGTATCTGCTTTTTCTGTCTTGGTATCTTTATTAACAATAAGTAAATGTTTTGAGACTGGAATAATCTTTAAATCTCTTCTGTTTTTCTTTTCTTTTTTTTTTTAAACCAGAGTTTACTGAAACATTACCACCCTGACAGAGTGGCTTCACCTTGCTGCGCCCCCACCAAAATGAGCCCATTAAGTATGCTGTACTACGAGAACGGAGAGATGCTACTGCGACATCATGAGGACATGATCGTGGATGAGTGTGGCTGCCAGTGACAGCTTCTACAGCCTGCAGACGCAACCAGCTCTGAAGAAACAAAAGGAAACACTTAGCTTGATTTGAAAAACAAAATAAAGAAAAATGCTCTTTGATATTTCTCACTGTGCACTGTAAGATTGGAATGGATCTGTGTGCAGAGATGGAATTACCAGTTGTGATGTGGACTCTGATTTGTGAAGAACAATTCATATTTTTAAAATGTGCTGAAATTCAAACTCAACAACAGCATGTCACCTATGTGTGCAGTTGTGTACAACTTTATCCCGCCCTATCAATTTGATTAATGTAAATGATGTGACAATATTGTTGTATATTCCAGCACTGTTTTTTATTGTACACTGCCATTTGTTTGACTGTAAATTAATGTATATTTATTGTATATATTAAAAACATGTATTTATGTACATTTGGACTTTTTTTTTTTTTATCAAGGGTTGCTTTGAGAAGTATTTATCAAAGACTGGAAAGTGTTAAAAGCTTGCATTGATTTTCTTCTGGGAGATTCTAGTCGGCCTTTTTGTGGTCTAATAATTCCTGATACAAGCTCAGGTGAAGCTGCTTGTCTTAAGGTTTAAAAACTTGATTTATTTTTGAAATTCAGTATGTTTGGGTAAGAAAAAATAGCTATGTCATGTATTCCTAAAAGTAAGGTAGCCTATAGAAAAATGAATTGCGGTATAATTAAATCCATCCAATAGCTCAGCTTCCTCAGAGCTGACTGGTTTTGTGCATGCAGTCCCAACATGATATAACACACATTTTTTTACAGACATTTCCACAAATAAACATCACGTCATACCTTGACTTGAAACTGCTGTGTGTCATATAAAAGAAAACACACCAAAACACATACACATTGGACATTTCCAGTCTTAGAGTGTTTCAGTCGTCCACATTGAGCCATAGTCAAACTCACACCCCACAACAAAAAACACAGCATTGCATGGGCCAGCACAGGAATATCCAGCAAATACTATAAACTGGCAGTTAGTTGTAACAATGGTAAACTATTCTTGTGAAGCCAGAGAACTCATTGTCCTTTGAATAATACACTGACGAACCAGGAATTTGCTACAGCCATAACCATGGCAGTGTTCAAACTGGAAATAGGCTAGTTGAAACAGGACTCACAGGTAAGACAACATTTAACTTCCTAATGCAACTAACTGTAAGGCAATTTTTTTCTGATGGTAAATATCTAAAAACAAAAAGTAGTCAGAGATCTAATGTAAAGACATTGGCATGTCAAATTGTATTTCATTTAATCCCTTATGTCTTTAACAACGACCTGGTTTAAGTGCCACATAGGCTATATTTCCTTTAAAGCTGGATTTGGATATTAAACTTAATGTGTGAAAAAATCATCTTGTATACCGAATACTAATTGTAAAGTAATACTTTATACAATTACCTTAATTATTATAACTTACTGCGTTGTCAAAATTGAGTTTCATTTTCTGCAACTTGAAAGCGCAGCACTGACTCTGATGAAGTTGCATAAATATTTTTCCAGCCGGTGTTATGTCGAATAGTGCTACCCATCGAAATGGTGCTACCATAACACCGGCTTTTTGCTAGTAGCCTTACATATGCCTTACATGTACAACGCAAGTCTAATCTAACGTTGCTGCATTTGGTGTTAGTGATGTTTTTATTTTATTTTTAACTTTCCAATGAGTGGAGCAGCACTCAGTTGAATTGTCTTTCCGGGTCTAAAAATACACACTCACCAAATTTGACGTTTAGCTGCCGGAGCTAACTCTGGCAGCTGTCTTGCTCTGTTAACACTGCTAAGTGCTAGTTTGGGTAAGTGGCTTCTTGGCTTGGTTTAAAATGAACAGTAATGGCTGTGAATGGGTCAACAAGTTGTTTTTGTATTAGGATAGCAGTGTTGGGCTGTGGCTGTTATGTTATAACATACTGTCATATCACACTTCTGTAAACCAGAACTGAAATAAATTGGCACCCATAACAACGTGTTTTGGAGACAGACATCCTTCTATTACTCTACACTTTACTAAACTGACTGGGATATAAAGCTTTTTTTTTTCTTCAGAATATTACATAGTACTCCCTTATTATTATTATCCTTGAAATTATCTGAAAGCATTGCAATAAAGAATAGGCTATAGGCCTACAGGGGGCACTTCCTAATCATTTCAAGTTGTTAGTGTTTTTATAAGTAGTCTATGTATCATATGGTGAACCTGAAAACGTTGATTAAAAGCTTCTAGTTGGGTTTTTTTGCATTGTTGTCTTAAATAATTGTGTGTCGGTGCAGCTTCCTGGAAATTACAGGAAATAGGTCAAAAGACTGATGTGATAAATGGACACAAATTGGTGCTTCAGTTGTTTAGCTGCATGTGTTAAATGGAGCTGACAGTGGATACATGTATGTAATTATGTTGTGTCATGTCTGTGATACATCTTTTATGTGTATAAAATGTGTTTTGTCGTTTGTCCCCCCCTCTCCTCCAGGAACAGTCCCAACAGAAACATGGCTGAGGCAGTAGCAAATGTGGCCAGAAGGATCAATGCAACAGTTGAGGAGGGGAAAGATAGTTTGGGTAAGACTCTTCTCATCACATATGTCTCTATATATCTTACTCTCTCATGAATGAAACACCCTGATTCACTATCCTGATAAATGTTATTTTGGATTTCACCAGCAGGTGGTGACAGAGGTTTCATTTATTTTTGCTCAAATTACTAACCACAAGTCTGGAAGTTATGCATTTTAACATTTAACTTTTTATTTTATTCTTAATAATGTCATCATTATGTTATTCTCTCTGCAGACCTTTCCAGATGCAAGCTCATTTCTTTCCCTGACGGTGTGTTCAAGGTGCTGAGGAGTGTCACGGGAAACATCCGTGTTATCACGCTGGCCGACAATGAGATGAAGTCCGTTTCCAGCAAGGTCTTTTCAACGTTCACTGAGCTGAGAGGTGGGGGATAATAACAATCTGCAGATATTTGATGAAAGAAGTGAATTCTTCAGACAAGATTGTGTTTGCCGGCTGGATTTATTCCCTGATTACAGAACAGTCAAGCAATCCCCCCCAATTTACTAATATCTTCAACTGTCTTGCAGAACTGGACCTGCAGGGCAATGTCCTCACCAAACTGCCTGACAGCGTGGGAGAAATGGAGCACTTGACCAGCATCAATCTGGCTAATAACAGCTTCTCCATCTTCCCTGATAAGCTCACAGAAATAGCCACACTGGAGAGGATTAACCTGGAGGGAAATAGCATCTCTGGTAAGAATAATATAATATCACAAAGCATTTTCGGCTGTTAAATGACATGGTCTGAGTGTATTTTTATTCTTATTCTCCTACAGAGATACCAGTGGATAAGTTGTTTAACATGCCAGCATTGAAGTGGCTCAACATGAAGTCGAATCCGTTGGACTCAAACACTCAGTCTGCTCTACAATCATCCAACAGTTTTGACATCTTGATGACAAGAGAGTCCTAAAATTTGTCCCTACATATCTACAGACTGGATGCTGCGTGCCTTTAACTACTTCAGTTGGATGCTTAAGTGTGCCTGAAAGATTGGAAGATGATAAAAACACAATACTTTAAGATGATGAGCTGAAGATATCAAAGCTAGTTTACAAGAGAAAGGGAAACAGAGGTGTGTCAAGATGGCGTCCTCTTCGATTCAGATACAAAATTATGAAGTTGTTGTTTGAGGTGAAATCAATCTCATCTTTCTATATCTCTTTCTTGACATGATTTTATCTGAGTTCAGACAAAAGCCAGAAAGAATGACTTATTTATTACTTTTGATAGTATTAAACTGTTTTTACAATTAAAATGTATGGACTTGAAACAATGCAGTCTGGCGTTCATATTTTTTGACTGGTGAGAGATTCATCGCTGAAACTATAGTGTGCTTGAGTCAATATTTTGAGCAGAAACATAAGTGGCTTATATGAGAGTGAATGTTTGAAATAGGACTTCAACTTTTAATTTCTTTCCAGTTTCGATCAGTAGAGAAATAATTATCTACAGTGACTGATTCACTTGGTACAAAAAAGTGTCAGAAAATCATCACTTCAATCTTTCAAGTGCTTTCCTGAAAATGTTCAGTTTGAAAGACATTCCTAAACCACTAATACATATGCCAGATGTACCAGATATGTTCATCGTCAAGATGAAAAGGTGGCACCAGGTGACTGTTTGGAAATATGGAAAATGATTAAATGTGTTTCCAGAGGTTTGTCAATGGAACCCCCAATATAAAAATGACAGCTAAAATAAAGTCATAGAGGTCCACATCCTTGTAAGAGCATCTATCTGAACCTAAAGTGAAGCTTTCAAATTAAATAATTTTTGATTAAAAAAAAATCTCAACAATTAGGTCAACGGTAGCCTAGTGAGCGCACCCCATAAATGGAGGCTGTGGTCCTTCAAGCGGGCGGCCCAGGTTCGAATCTGTCATGTGGCTCCTTTCCGGCATGTCATTCCCCACTCTCTCTCTCTCCCTGATTTCTGACTCTATCGACATTCCTATCTCTAAATAAAGGCATTACTAAGCCATCAGAACACACAAAGTGCTCTCCTTGAGTTGCATGTTGGTTTTATACTCACAACAGTGAACCAAATCCAGACATAAGCAACATTTTCTGAAACTGTCTGGTGCCCAGTAGCACACCAGAAGCTCTGAAGACATTTGTTTGGACTGAAAGCCACCTAAATACATATCAAGCCCTTAATCTCTCTTTAAATGAATAACTCTGCTTATAAGTCTCCACGGTCACAGGCTTAAAGTGTTTTGCTCGAGCTTTTCAGGAATTCTTTAAATAGCAAATCTGCTGCGTCTGGATCTGCTATAAGCTGATGTTTTGGCTCGCTATTAAGAGCTTTTGTGGAAGAAGAGTAAGGCAGCACTGTGACAGATTGAGGCATTTAGTAATTAAAGTTGTCTTTCACATGCCCTTTCTGGGTGAAATCCTATAATATTCAGATCTTAAAAACCTACAAATGAGCCAAAGAGGAACAGGTTGTGTTCAAGAGTAATATTTAGTGATGTGTGAGGCTTAAAGTGTCACGTGACTCCTCTGCTGCCCTGCTTTTGACCTTGTGGGCATAATAATGACCTCTCTGACTCACAGTTCTTTGATCAAACAGTACCAAAGAAAGTGCTTGACGTTTTCCTTTCACTCGTAGTTTACAGATCTAAATATTAGTTCTCTCATTGCGGCAACCTTTTAATTGTATTCACCAGTTAATTTTAGATGAAATGTGATGTGTTCCAAAACAAACTGCACTTTCTTCAACTAGCCAGCTTCCTGGTAATCATTCTGACATGATGTAATAAACACTGTATTCATTGGAGGCGTAAAATGAGTGCTATAATAAACATGTATTTCACACGTCAAATGTAATGGCACCATGTTAGCTGTGTAGTGGCTCCCACAAGCCTTTGCCAGATCGCTCAAGCCACTTATTCAAGCCCTGCTTGTGTGTCCTGATAATGCATATATATATATAATAAAAGCTAACCGATAGGCTACATAAGGTACCAGGATTAACTGTTATTCAACATTTGAATCAAGTAAAGGCGAGTCATTACCAGTATTAACCATGCTTCCAAGGTAGAGGCTATGGATTAAAGACAAAAAGAGATTAGGTAACATCATTTTACACTTTTCTAAAAAAAATGGCAAATAAGTATGTTATCCAGTAGTCACAGTGATACTTCAGAGAAAAGAACAAGCATGCTAGCTAATCCTGCCTTGTTAATTGGTTTACTGCTAACACCAGTCAGCTCCATCTGTTTCTGCCTGAAAAGAGCTCTGAAGAGCCACTCAGGGTTACATGATGGAAATGGAAACAAATCACTCAACATGCAAAGAGGGTACAAACTTTACAACCATGCCGTGAGAAAACCGGTGGCAGCCACAGAGAAAGTTGTAATAAGTAAGGATAAGTGGTTGAATCCTATTCTGAGAAAACTGTGCTTCTCTCAGAGGTATTTTAACTGAGCTAGCCACAAATTCTAATAAAACAACCACAGAGCTGCATATTGAAGCTAACGTTGCTGCATCATCTGTCCGTACTGCAGTCCTGTGGTCACCTGCAGGCAGGTGTCAGGTCTCTAACCATGGCTTAATGTAAGTAGGGCGCATGCCTGGTGCCTCAGCCTCAGTGATTGTCTGTCAGTCTGGAGCTTCTTAGTTCCCTGAATTAGTGCTCAGACCGCAGAGGGAGTCTTTTCAGAAACAACAGACATGAGCTTTACCATCGAAGAGAGAGGCAGGCCAAACACTCAGGACTACAGGGTGTTTTTCAGTAAGACCACTTCTTATTTTTTGTGTTAGTGGGGACTTACAGTATTCCTTCCTGGCTTATGCATGGGTGCTTGATTAGCTTGTAGCTTTAGCAATAACTACTAGCTGTATTGACAACTGACAAGTAATTGTTGAGCTCTCACTTTTCAGTTCACTGGAGCGTTAAAGATATGTAGTTGTTTAAAAACACATTTTTTCTTTCATTAGAAAACTCAGCAGGTGAATACATCTCTCCATTCCATGACATACCTGTCTACGCAAATGAAGCTGAGGTGAGCATCATGTGTAACTCCTGCTACAAAGAAGATCTGTATTCGTACCTTTAGGGAAGTACAAAAAGCTTGTTGAGTGATTCGTGCTGTGTTCATGCTCTCTACTATTTATCGCAGGCAATTGCTGTACAACCACCATTTTGTAGTTTTAAAGTGTAGTAATTTACTCCAGGTAATCAAAGAGAGTCACTTTAGGCACTATGGAAGAATCTGTGCAGCTTTTTATGCCTCTGCCCTGCAATTGCGGCAATTCCTGCTTCAGGAGACTTTCGACAAAAAGCCATTTCCAATTTGTCTTCAGTGGTAGAGAGCTGCTTTTCTCAGCACCACCTTGGGGGCAAAGTGTGTGTGTCCTTAACTGACTTTAGTACCTGTACGTTCAGTGCAGGCAAAGATGGCACCATTAAACTACTGCCCATGGGCCTCTCGGGTGAAATACAATACACATCACAGGCTTAAGAGTGTCCATTAAGTGCCTTCTATAGCTCAGTGGTTCTCAACTCCCTAATGAGAAACTGTGACTAAAGTCTCTGATATTTTTCAACCAATCAGATTTTATTTAATGAAAGATATTATGGTTTGGACCTCAGACTTCAAGCACTTCAGCATTTTTTTTGTACACATGTTTTTTTTCCCCAGGGACACATTTGTGACCCACTGCAAATGGCTCAGAAATCCACTTTTGGGTCCAAAACCACCAGTTGAGAACCACTGCTACATATCAAATGTGGGATATAGTTATCTCTGCAGAAAGTTTAGTGCTTCTCCAGCAATACGTCATTTTATCTAGGGCTCATTCACTTTTCCAGTTACACTATTCCATTGCTTAAACATTTTTTTAAATCACTGTCAGCAGACTATTGACATCAGCTATTCCTTTCAGCTTCATTCTTATTTTGTGTTGCGAAGCTTTGGTCTATGTTTCAATGCATAATCACAGCTATGCGTAAGTCTTCTTAGGATAAGTTTGACATTCTTGGTGTGACAATGATGTATTTCGGTTGATCTTGCAGAATATTTTCCACGCCGTTATCGAGGTCCCAAGATGGACAAATGCAAAGATGGAGGTATGTACTCCTAAAAAAGATGTAAATCAGAAAATGTGCTAACTAAGTGTTTTTAATGATAGGGTTCTACCCGTTGTATATGTGCTGATAAATGTGACAGAATCTGCTCTCCAATACTGATATTTCGTATAACACTTTTTTCTTTTAATAGCAATATGTTGCATTATTTTAATTGATTATGACTTCAAATCATACAGTGACCACATGGTCATTGCTTCCTTCTGTTTTAAGTCTAATGGTGGTCTTTTTTTTTTATCAGATTGCCACCAAAGATCCTCTTAATCCACTGAAACAAGACCTGAAGAAGGGGAATCTCAGATTTGTAGCTAATGTTTTTCCTCACAAAGGCTACATCTGGAACTATGGAGCTATCCCACAGGCAAGTCTCTCACTCTGATCAGACTCAAAATACAGAAAACTGTTTCTCTGCTCCATCAAACCTGTGATTTTTCCCTCTCACAGACGTGGGAAGACCCCAACCATAAGGACAGTGACACGGGCTGCTGTGGAGACAATGATCCTATCGATATATGTGACATAGGAAATAAGGTTCTGGAACAATTTGACTACAGGCTTTTGGGAGACCGAGTCATTTTCAGCGGGTTTTTTTTAAACAAGTCTTTAATTCTCAGGTGTGTTCTCGAGGAGAAATAATCAAAGTGAAGGTGTTGGGAACTTTGGCTTTGATCGATGAGGGAGAAACAGACTGGAAGGTCATTGTGATCAACACAGAGGACCCTGAAGCCGCCGACTTTAATGGTATGGCTAAACGTGTAAAAGTATGGAGTCAAAGGAGTTTCAAAAAAGAGAATGCATCTTCACGAAGAACAGTAAAAATACATTTTGGTATTGAGTAGTAAAAACAAATTCATAAAAACATGAGAAATAAAAAAAAGTGAACACATTTGGAAACGTAAATACAAATATCAAAGTATATGAATTTTTTTTTTCATGCAAAGATTTAAATGTCTATTTCAAGTATATGATTTCATAATCTATACAAATGAGTCTATTCTTTGTATATTTTTTTGGGGCAGGTGTTTCTTTTGTTTTGTTTTTTTCTTAATCTTTTTATTTTTTATTTAGAGTAATGTAAAATTAAGGGTTTCAAACATTTCCCTTTTTTAAAAAAAAACTCTTTAACCTAGTTTTTCTGCTATTGATTTAATAAAACACTACTCCTTTTTTATTTTCAAATGTTTTTTCTCATTCCTTTTTAGATTTCTTTTTTTCATTATTGAGACGCCGTACAATACAAGCTTCTGGCACTAAAAGTATGCCTTCATTTACAATGGTTTGTTTTCAGACTTTAACAGTTCTCCTTTTCATTGATTCATCGCAGACATTGACGATGTGAGACGACTCAAGCCCGGGTACCTGGAGGCAACTTTTGATTGGTTCAAAAGATACAAAGTTCCAGACGGGAAACCTGAAAACCAGTTCGCTTTCAACGGAGAGTTTAAGGACAGGGTACACTTTTCAAACTTTTTTATCGTGTTTTTGTGCTTTAGAACGTGTTTTAAACTTTACATGACGAAACAGTTGTGTCGAATAAAGAAGTAAATCACAAATGGAAGATTAGAATCAACAATTTTTAAAAGATAGCACAAGATATAGCCTGAATATTGATGTTTTCTTTTGAGCATATCTATTTGATGAAGTAAATATGTCTTTTCTGACTGAAATCTGTTTTTGCAGGATTTTGCTATTCAAACAATCAAGAGTACCCATGAGTTTTGGAAGGCACTAATATCCAAGAAGACCAACGCTGGCGAGCTAAATTGGTGCGTTTGATTCATGTTCAGAATTTAACTTAACATCATACAGTGAGCTCCATATTGTTCATATGTCTATGTATATCATTGTTAAAGGTACTGTGAGGAGTTTCAGGTTGGTTATGAAGTAGACTAAACTTAATACTGATGTCTTTTTATGATCTTCAAAAGTAAACAAGACCATCAGCATTAAGAAAGAGAATTTCTATATTGTTGTTATTAACACCTGAAACCACTGCTGGACGGGTGTCAAACTAAGTGATTAACTGAATGCTGATGAAACAGCCCTTTAAAAAAAAAAAAAATCCACAGAAAAGTTATAAAGTGAGTGATACCTTTGACTGTTAAAAAAAGGAGGATGAGCATGTTGGTTAAATAACACTGGTTTGAAAGAGAAAACAAGCTTTAAGTTCCTCAGGAGCTTTAACATTATTTTCAAGCATCGATTGATGGAACACAGACATGAGAGTTTGAAATAGTGGTCTTTCTGCATTAAAAAAAGTGGATTTTTTGTAATGTGAGCAATGCCTTTGAGGTCCTTTGGTATTAAAACTGATTTATTTTTCTGTCTGTATCTTAAATCAGCATGAACACCAGTGTCTCAGACAGTCCGTTCCACTGCTCTACAGGGGATGCAGAGGCTGTGGTTAAGTCTGTAAGTCTGCTTTAATTTTTTATTCATTTTACCAGTTTAAAATGTAATATTGATATGGTGTGTTATCAATTCACAACAGTGTGCTCTATGGACTGGCAACACACAAAAGTCCTCCAACAAGAGGAGAGCACGATTAAATTGTAAAAAGCCAGAGAAATTCTGAAGACTGAATCTATCAATTTACACCAGTTTTTCCACAAACCGGATACTAGCGTTTATAATATAGCAAACAGCCTTGCAACATCTGTACTTTATGATTTCTCTCTGAATTATATCACAGAAACGTACATGTAATCCTCATGATCAGCAGAAAATAACACCATCTGATGTTTTTTTTTTTTTACAGGCATCTGAATTTGGAGCTGAAGATCCCATTCCAACTTCAGGTGGGCATTTGTACATTCTGTTTTTTTAATCTCAGCTTTTATTTTTTGTTACTTTCTGAAAATAAAATGTCATTCGTTGTTGTTGTTTTTCAGTTGACAAATGGTTCTACTATGAGTAGTAAGAAGAAAATCCTTCATTCCTAACTTGATCTGATGAACTCAACACATCACATCACTCCATGATCTGAATGAACTGGGTCTATGTCGCTTTATGTCACATTTAGTCGCTTTTTTTGTTCACGTTTTTTTGTCTGTTATGTCTGTTGTTGTCAAAAATTGCTTGTTTTTTGTGTGTTACTTCAATGTTTCATTAATTTTAGGGTCCGTACTTTGATTTCAGACTTGAGAGAACATTACAATAAAAACACCAAATAATCACATGATTTTGTGAATTGTATTTTCTTTTTCTGATGTGAATTTAATCCAAAACTATAAAATGTGATGTTAAGAAAGTATGTGTTTAACTTCAGAGCTAATTTGATAGGAATTTAATTTTTTTCTGTTAAGCCAAATACTTTTTAAGTAGGTTTCTAACTTCGGGACAGTGGTTAAGTTTTTCATCAGTTGGGTATTTCTATTTTTACTTGAGTAAAGGTTTTGAACACTTCCACCTCCACATTCCCTGAGAAAGTACTACGAATTCACCAGTTCACATTTCTCCTACGATGCTGGAGCACAGACTAGTAAATCAATCAATCAATCAATCAATTTTTTATTTGTATAGCGTCAACTCATAACAAGTGTTATCTCGAGACACTTTACAAAAAGCAGGTAAAATACCTTACTCTTTGTCTGTTAACATTACAAAAGAGCAGGTAAAAAGACCTTACTTATTGCTATATTACAAAGATAAGAGTTAAATAATAATAATAATAATAATAATAATAATAATAATAATAATATAAATAAGAGTGGCTACATAATTTATCTACTGGAGGAATAATCTCCCCGCCGTCCAGATGAGGGCGCTACTGCAGCAGTACACGGATACTGAACGCTACGTCACGAAGAAGAAGAAGAAGAAGACGCAGAAGCGGAACTGAGATTGACTGTTTCCAAGGAGACCACCAACACCACCGAGCGCTAGGCTACCGGGGCGTGCAGAGAGGGTAAGTCAATTAACGTCAAAGGTAGAGAACAAATTCAGATGAAGAAGGACAATATAACATATTGTGTCATTGGCAGTCGTTAAAATGAACTGTGCGAGAGTTCCGTGTGGCTTTAAACGCACACATGTCAGACTCTAGAAAGTACCAGAGCTTTAATGTTAGCTAATGTGCTTCAGAGAAGGTATGCCGTAAACACTGTGGATTTACTAAGCATACTACAGCATGCTAAAGTAGAGGCTTCACAGTTTTCTTGACACCTGTAAACATCATGCGTCTAGCTGTTGTAATGTAGCTGCAAAGCAAAAAAAAAAAAAATGTGATTATCATACCTGCCAGGAGCGATGATGACTTCTACCTTTATAGATAGCTAGTCTCACCACAGGTCCATCGTTTAACAGAACCTGTTGCGTGCAAATGGTTGAATGCATTATCACAGTCGAAAACATGTGCAACCCCCTAGGTGTTTGCATGCACTACCTTGCTTTTTTTTTGTTGTATCCAAGCTTTGCAAACAATAGCCACAATTTTGCTTGCAGGTAGCTTGCAGGTAGCAGGTGTGAGCTGAACTGTGACATCACATCTATCTTAAAACCTTTTTTGTGTGATTTAATGTAAAGACGCCATATACTCGTTTGACAGCTATGACACTGTTATAGGAGATAAACACAGGAGAAATAGATTTAGTTAAAGGTGGCTCAGTTCCATTAAGAAGGAAAAAAATATATATAAATAATAATAATAATAATAGTAATAATAGTATAGCAAATTGTATATATAGAGAGCTTATACAGGAATTTAATTTAATAAATATTAATTATTGAGCTGTGGAAAAGGGGTGGGATTAAATAAGTTTTATACTCCTTTTCAGGCATATCAATTGAATATATGTAATTTTCTTTTTCTTTTTTTTGTGAAATAATTTGAACATTGTTTTTTTGTTTATTGTATTTTCGTGCTTTTCATTTTGTTTTGTATTTTTCATACGTTTGATTTTATTTGCTATGTCTGAAATAAATTGAATCAGTTCCATTAAGTTTCACAGAGTAAGGGTGAACACTGTAGTAGCACCTTGGACCACCTAAGTGGATTCCATCTGTCTTAATGTTGTTAGTTGTCCTTTCTGCTATGATTAGCCAAGAGGTGTGCTGGAAAGCTGGACTATTAATCTGCAAAATACTACATCCTAGTTTCTAAAATAATACTGTGGCATGTTTTTCTGACTTATTTTTTTAGCTTAGTTCATAAATAACTCTGGTATTCTATTCCCCATTCTTACATGTAATTAGGTGCAAATATATATTTTTTGGGGGGTATTTTAAAACTTTTAAAAAGTGGTTCATGGTGAACTGTCTGTCCTTTCTGTGTTATTAATGTGAAATCTGTATGACATGTAAATGAGAAGTCATACATTATGCAACCATGTAGATATGTACATATCCGTGTTGCTTTATTTATTATGGAACAGACTGACAGCCCTTTATTGGAGTCATTAGGAACTGAGCTATCTAAAGAATTAAGTTAGTCGTTATTTCGTTGGGTATTTTAAAGCTTTTCTGACATCATATAAATAAGGTCAGGTTGAGATTTTTAAAAAAAGATAAATAACTAAACACACATGATTAATTTAATTTAATAGAAGCCACTGCCTTCAAAGCACAGAGCCAAAGATGTATGGTAATTACTTAAGAATTACGAGGGGAAACAATTAGACTGCACAAAAGATTTACCATACAATCTAATGTGTTATAATTAGAGCTGGGTGTACTGATTATATGTGAAGTATGTACTGAAACATCAGCTCCAATGAAATGGAGACTTCTCCTGTCAGACAAAACATACATTCAATTATTTTTCAGCCAAAAAAAAATGTTAGTTTGGTTTCACACTCAATCACATCAAGTGTTAAACTATGTCATGAGAAGTGTAATTAGCCGAGTACAACATCAGCGGCTACAGCCCGTATAGTCTGCATTGTGACATAAATATTCAACCAAATTAATGCTCCTTTTGTTTTCACATATAGTTTCAAATGAAGTTTGCTAATCTCTCCTCTTTCTTGTTTTAGTCAGAAACCAACAAGATGTCGTTTTTATTTGACTGGATCTACAAAGGGTTTAGTAGTGTCTTACAGTTCTTAGGTAAGTTCTGTCTTCTGCTTTGCACTGAGTAAAAAGTGTTGGAGAATATTTCAGTTTTGCAAGAATAGAAGTAGCAGCACCACCAGTATTTGTAGAAGGGAAATGTTAATATTTTGGTCATGTTCGCCCTCTGGGCATTAAGCCTTTGATTAAAAATGTAGGTTATTGTTCTTTCATTTGTGAAATCTTTCTTCCAGGTCTTTACAAAAAGAGTGGGAAGTTGGTTTTCCTGGGCCTGGACAATGCCGGCAAAACAACTCTTCTACACATGTTGAAAGATGACCGACTGGGCCAACACGTGCCGACGCTGCATCCAAGTAAGGAAGGATTGAAATAGTGCTGTGATTGTTCTTAAAGAATACCAACAACACTAAATGATTCTAGTTTGGGAAAGTTATTTCATCTAGTTTCCCGTTACACATCTTTTGTAGCAGATGACTGTACTGCAAATGTGTCATATTGAAGAATTGCCTGATATCTTTGCATGTGTTGACATTGTGATAGTGATATATCGGTATTTCCTTCAACATTTCCAGCCTCACAAGTTCCTCTGTGCAGACCAAAAAGCACCTGAATTAAAAACAGTTTTTAATCTTTCCCTGAAGCATCTGAAGAGCTGACAATCGGTGGGATGACTTTCACTACATTTGATCTGGGAGGACATGTACAAGGTGACTTCTTTTTCATTTCAGCCAATAGTGATGGACCTTTCAATTGTAGAGTCATCATCACCTTTTCTTTTGTCCATGTTGCCTTCAGCACAAGTCATCTCTATAGTGATCAGTAAACATGCTGAAGAAAAGCAGGACCAATCTCAGTTCTCGTTGCTGCCACATGGTGTCTCTGCAGCCATCGCAGTGTCGATGTGTGATTTCAGATCAGCTCTAATGGAACTAGTGAGCCTAGATCATTGAGCACATTGAATGGAAATATAAAGGATGTGCCAATGCTGCAGGAAATGAGCAGGAAGAGAGAAGGCATAGGAATGGGGATGAGTTCTTATGCTGTAACTGTGACTGGATTTTACATATCATGGAAAACAAACATGTATTTCCTTGTAAACACAAATATAAATCCTGAAATAAGAAAAAGCTCCAACACATGTTCTATCTAGGCTGATGTCTGTCAGGATGGGTATTTAGTCAAATGTACTCATTGAGACGTCCTGTATAGAAACATACCACTACTCAAGTATCTCTTAACTATTGTACACAGGGACATTTAAGGACACAGCTTCCTGTCATATTGCTGTTGGTGAGCTAATTCACAATCTGTTTTTCCTTTGCGGGCAGCTCGAAGAGTGTGGAAGAACTACCTCCCTGCTATAAACGGAGTCGTCTATCTTGTAGACTGTGCAGATCACGACAGGCTCACAGAATCCAAGACTGAACTCGATGTAAGTTTAAACACCACCAATACAAGCTGTTTCCACCACGGACCACTATCTGTACTTTGTTAACAGTAGATTGATGTCGATGACTGTGCTTTTTTTTCCCAGGCTCTTCTAGGAGATGAGACTATAGTTAATGTCCCAGTGTTGGTGTTGGGTAATAAAATTGACCGCCCTGAGGCCATCAGTGAAGGAGGACTAAGAGGCGCTTTTGCTCTTGATGGTCAAGTTACAGGAAAGGTAGAACACAGAGCCTGTCTTTTAATCAGAGAGTAATAATCACTGTGTGTCTGTGTGGTACCTGATGTGTTGAGCCTTAATTTATCTGTGTTGTTATCGACAGGGAAATGTCTCCCTGAAGGAGCTGAATGCCCGACCGCTGGAGATTTTCATGTGCAGCGTGTTGAAAAAGCAAGGCTACGGGGAAGGTTTCAGATGGTTATCACAGTACATCGACTGACACGCCGGATTGAAGTGTAACCAGAGGGGATTTTTCTTGACACGTTTTCACAAAGCATGACAAAGACTTCGAGCCTTTGATAGTGTCACTCAGCCCAAAATTCAAACAGCATAATGAAGAGCATATTTTCTTTTGAATACTTCAAGCATTTATTCAGGATTTAAAGGTTTCTATGCAAACTTTTAAAAAGTGGTTCATGGTGAACTGTCTGTCCTTTCTGTGTTATTAATGTGAAATCTGTATGAAATGTAAATGAGAAGTCATACATTATGCAACCATGTAGATATGTACATATCCGTGTTGCTTTATTTATTATGGAACAGACTGACAGCCCTTTACTGGATTCATTAGGAACTGAGCTATCTAAAGAATTAAGTTAGTCGTTATTTCGTTGGGTATTTTAAAGCTTTTCTGACATCATATAAATAAGGTCAGGTTGAGATTTTTAAAAAAAAGATAAATAACTAAACACACATGATTAATTTAATTTAATAGAAGCCACTGCCTTCAAAGCACAGAGCCAAAGATGTATGGTAATTACTTAAGAATTACGAGGGGAAAGAATTAGACTGCACAAAAGATTTCTTTCACACTGAGTCAAAACAAAATCATTCGGAAATGAATCAAAAAAAGGAGAAAAGACAGAACATCGCACAAATACAGGCAAAACGGATGGAATTAATTGAGCCAGATGAAGCCACTCACTGATGAGTTTTGATAATCTGCACCTCAGTGTCAGTGTCATGATGGAGTTTGTTCAGTGCTGTTTCATGTTGCGTTGAAGGCAGCTAATATGAGGTGTGTTAGTTTGACTAAAATAATTCTTCATTTTGAGTTTTGATAACTCAGATGAAACCTTAAACAGGCTGTTCTTGTTTTATTATAATATGAAGGAAGTACCGATGCATTTCCCTTAAAACAGCAGATAGTGGAATGGCCAACGGTAATGTAGAAGAGACAATCTAACTCCACTCTTTATGAGTAATAACAACCTTATTTACGAGCCTGTTCATGAACACCAACTCTTAATATTGTTTTTTATTTAGTTCCTTATTCTATTCTGAGCAATATGGAGAAATGGATTCAGCTTGTAGCATGGTTGAGTGCTGCAGGCAGAAGGTGTGCTTTTTGATTATCTGTAAAGATATGAGAGTGCACTTTTAAACTTTATTTGTGAAAAATTAAAATTGTGTTTTAATCTTATGGATTCCAACATATTTTTGTCCTTTGCGCCCTTTTATGTGAACATGCATATTTTTATGGCCTGTATCCTTATTTTGCTAAACTAGAAATGTTTATGGGGAACAGACACTTTTATCTGTTTTGTGCATCACTTGTTTACGGACAACATTTCTGTTTTTGAAAAATGCAGGTATAACTGTAACTAAGATTAGAAGATATGAAACTGATTTATACCAAGAGTGTTGGAGAGTATGCATGCAAACAAACTGCTTTTCCTTTTAGAAGTGTTCTGTGCCAGTAGCACAACTCCTGTAAATGATGTATAACACAGTTGTAAATGTTTGTACAGTGGCTGTCCTTTAGCTGTAATAATAATGTATGTGAGTTATTTATAACTGAATATAAATTTAAATTATTTATATGTAGCACTGGCCTGTGCAAATACTTTAAACATGAAAACAACATCCACACATTATGATAAAGCTATTTGATGAGTGTTTAAGTGTTGTAATAAAATCAACCTCTTTTGGACTCAACTCGCCATGTGTCATTTTTTTAAATGCAGGGTTTTCAAATAATCAACAGTGTCTCTCTTCATTGGTAAAAAGAAACTGCATTAATGACCTTTGCTCATTGTTCGGTGCTTGTCACATCCAATCATTTGCTCAGAATCTGATTTTGGACCTGAAAGAAAAAGAAAGTGAATAAAACCTGAGGGGGGGTGTATCTTAAAATAAACAAGCTGACACAATAGGTCATAAGCTTTGACCAATACTGTGGCTTGTCTCTATTGTGCTTGGAGGACAGTTGTCCTCTTGTGTCACACTTTGCTGTGGTGTCCCCCAAGGCTCTATCCTGGGTCACCTCTCTTAATTCCAGACGGTATAAGAATAAGTAACCAAAATGTTGAAGCTCACTACAATGTTGTTTATGAATAAAGAAAATGTAATTTTAAAAAAGCAGGATATTACTAAATAGTTCAAGCTCATTACTTTTTCATTGATATGAACAGATAAGGGGGAAAAACATTTTAGCAGGTGAAACAAGGTTTGGTTCTACAATCGCTTTCCAAATTTTTTGTTCACTTGCCATAACAATTGATTATCTTCAAGCTTAATTATTGATGTGCATTGTTATTTCAACAAACTGCACTGTATGTATCACTCTGCTTCTAGGCTTATTTAGACTCTTTAAGAGAAGTTACTGCATAACTCTTAGCTGCCCTTCACTGTCTGCCTGTCACCGCAAATATCTCAACATCTACCGGATAGATAGACTGACAATTGTTTGGAGGACTCCCATGGAATTTTGGTTCACAAATTTATGATCTCCCTGACATAAATTGTTATAACAAGGTCAATTTAAGCACAAGTGTGTTACTTAGCATGCAGACAGTAGGAGTCAGCTCAAACGCCTGGTTTATGGAAGTCTATCTCACAGAAGGCTGTATGACTTTGGACTCTTGGTCTTGTTAAAATGTAAATAACACCTTATGTCTAATGGATGGTGTACCAGGATGTTTGGGGACAACTTTTGCATTAACAAAACTGTTTAGAGTTCCTGGAATTCAATTGAAAGAAACCTTTTAGTTTCCTACACTACATTTCAAAGGGATTTTTTTTTTTGCAGCACTACTGGTTTTTATGTTAAATTTTGAATTTGAAAAACAATAACTATAACACAATTTTTTTTTCTGTCGTACATGTAATTTAGATATTAAATGATACAAGTTCTAGTTTTGAATAAATTGCAGTTAAGTGATGTAAGCATTAGCACTAATAACAATTCTTCTGAGTTTTAATTAAATACAATCATGTACCCAGCATTTACTTTTACTTTTTACAATGTTTGACGTAAGAATATTAGTCGTGCACTTTAATTTGGGACTTTTGCACTGCTATTTGTGCTAAAATGAAGTAGTACAGGTCCATTCATTACAGATTTGATGGTCATTTAGTAGTCTGCCATGTGGCTGTTTTTTGGTCTTCTAGGATGAGGTGAAATCTGAACACCAAAACAACCCCTGCTAATATCCCCACCTGCTTGCTAGAGACTCAGATTCTGCTTCTTGTTTACCACAGCAGGCTCCATTATTGTTGTTGATGATGAAACTGTATTTACTTAATGCCTTGTTAAACATAATCAGATGTAATTGCGGCTGTTAGCAGCTTTAGCCGTAATACGCTTTAGTAATCAGCTTAGCACACCTGGTGGGGACACAAAGTTCCTGAGAAAGTTTTTTAGAACAGAAAATGATTAATATTTACACTCAAGTTTAAAAGAAGTATAATCTACTTAAGGAAGACTGTTATTTCTTGGAAAGAGTGCTCAACATCTGTTTTAAAAGCGCCTACGCTAAAGTTGCAAAAAAGAAATTTGATTTCCTGAGGTAAGAGAAAGCGGAAAGCTGCAGTCTGTGATACATATCCTCTCCTCGCTACCTTA
Organism: Labrus mixtus; assembly: GCF_963584025.1. Taxonomy (NCBI): domain Eukaryota; kingdom Metazoa; phylum Chordata; class Actinopteri; order Labriformes; family Labridae; genus Labrus; species Labrus mixtus. The sequence goes on from NC_083632.1 coordinate 8,534,359, forward strand.
CAGTGTGAAAATCAACCTGCCTTTATCAAATTCATTTAATTTCCCTCCAGGCACCCATGAGCACAGCATTCCTTTCTTTTTCTAGCAGGATTATTGCAAAAAAAACTCATAATTAAATACAGGGGATGATAGAGTGTGACTTGGTTGTTGCAGGAGCGATAAACTCAATCTAATTTCTCTCTGGGTGACCATCTTTCATTCCTGTGATAGAAGAGATTGAAGGGAACACACAGCTTGGCTCCATGTGCCTTTATTAGTAAAGTGCTCAGCCGAGGAGTACATTCTTATTTCCTAACATGCAATACTAAAAACTACTAAATGTCTGACCTACTAATAGCATGAATGAAGACATGGCAACGATAATCTCATAGAAAAAAATTACAATGTGAATTCAAGTATACACAAAGAACTTCAAGTAATGCACACTTTTCTTTTTTTATAAACACAAAATACAGTTTTTTTTTTAAGCCGCAAACAGAAGAAAACATATTTATGGCACATTCTTTGACGTGGTTTTCAGAGTTAGCAGAGGACAGCAGCTAGTGGATTCTATTGTAGGTGCAGTTTGGGGTCACTAAAGTACATTCTACAGGTTTTCAATCAAAGAAATCCAACTGGAAATGTAGGTCCTGTTTGTGTCGCCACTTAATTTGTAAAGCATGTACACTAGGCTAATATTGAAAAACTTCTATGAGCTTTGTAAGCTACACCTTAAACGTAAAGGTAGCTTGAAACCGTTGTTACCTGAAATCTGCTTAACTTGATAATTTACAATGGATTTATTTACAGAATCAGTTTGGAAATACATAACATCATTAGACAGAGTGGCTTTGAAGGAAAAGTTTGACATTTAGGAAATATGCCCATTAACTCTCTGACACGGATAAGTAGCTCAATCGAACTCGGTCTGTGTGGTTGATATGAAGCCGTATTGTAAACATCTTAATTTAAATATTTTATCATTTACACATCAAGCATGCATGGAGCAACTCTCACACTGACTCGGGGTCATTTTTACAACCATAAGGAAAACGTCATTAATATATGTAATTATTGATATAGTTCCTGGGGTAAAGTATCCATCTCTTTAGCAACTAAGTGCGTCGCTTCGTTGACCAGTTTGATGCTATGTTGTCTGTTTGCAATTTAGTTGTGCATTTAGTGTATAGTGAGGTTGTTACTGAAAGTTACTGAAATTAATGTTTGGGAGCAGTAAGATTCAAATAAGAGTTTTCTACAGCCAAGAGTAAACTCAGATAAAGATGATCATTTTCCATTCATCATCCAAAGCGACCCCTTGAAAGCTGGTAAATGCCTTACTTTAGCATTAATGAACTTAACCAGGGGTAAACAGTTAGCATAGCTCTATCCAAAAGTAACAGAAAGCACCTCAAAGTATCTTTTGAGCCTTTCTCCAACACCTTTTTTTTAATGTCTGATTTGTAAAAAAAAAAAAAATGTGTGTAGTGTTTTAGTGGATCATCTCTCTCTCTCGTTTTCCCGATGCAGAGACTTCCTGTATTGTATAAAGTGAACAGTTCAAGAAAACACAACATGCATGCATGTACAAAATGATGCTTTTGTACTGATAACACAAGGTATGAGAAAAAGTTAATAAGTGAGCTTTCAATGCTTGGATTGTTTTTTTTTAAAGATCTAAACAATGCTAAGCTAAACTGAGCTACGCTTCTCCTAACTTTAGCTTCATATTTAAACCACAGGTTGCATCAAACATCAGATCAAAAAGCAAACAAGCATATTTCCCTTTATGTCAAATCCTCACTTGATTCTGATCTCTTTCGATCCCAGTGTGACGGCGTCTGTAATACTCAGAGAATTTTTTGCACGATACAAAATTACTGGTAATCTCTATATGCATAGATGGCCGTTGGACAAGAAAGGAACTCTGATGGACTTTATAGCTACCTATTTTGCAGTAGTCGGTGGGTCCTGCTTCTCAGGACAGCAAAACAAAAAGCTCTGTCGGTAAAAAACAGAGAGGATAATGAAGCAATTACACATATCTAAGACAAAAACTGGTCATTGTGTAATCACTGGACCAGCACCACGTATCGCACCAGGATGATAAACAGCTCCATGACACCCCAGTCCCATCCCAAAATCCTTTGCTGTCAGGAGAGAGCCGTCCCTGTAGATTTTTCAGACCAGCAGCTGCGACTTGACTCTCTCTCTTATGAGCGGTCAGACAGTTCTACCAGATGTATCCGCCATCGTCTGCCTCGCCCTCCTCCTCTTCCTCCTCCTCTGCCTCCTCTCCGTTATCCTCCGCCTCCTTCTCCTCCTCATCTTCCCATCCCACTCCACTCCCAAAATCTCCAGAATATCCAGCGACTTCATCTGCAAAAGGGAACGTATGCAAATATCGATTTTGTTATAATACTTCAAAATAAGATAAATATAGATCATATTTAGTTATAAAGGGCATCATTTGTCCCGCAAATGCAAAGAGTTTCTGTTCATCAATGGTAACTATATTTTAAAAGTATTGTTATGCAGATGATACTCAATTATTCTTATCAAAGAGCCAAATGACACCAATATGATCAGTTCCAAACAAAAAAAAGTCCTTAAGAAGAAGGATTTTCCTGCTGTGTACGTTGATATAAATATAAATATCTGTTTCCTAAAGTGCCCCCTCTATTACCACAATCAGGATTCCCATGGATTCTGGTGCCCATCATCTCTCCCCCATGCTGGTCGGCACACCAGCACTCCCCTCGGCTCTGGTCACACTGTACTTTCCTGTAGTAGCCGTCCTCGTCACAGCTGGGGATGTATGTCCCTGCAAGGACACACACACACACACACACACACACACACACACACACACACACACACACACACACACACACACAGGAATGATTCTTGAAGACTGAGCACATGTAGCAGCCTCATGCTGACTTCTTAGTTAGGATAGAGATAGAGATGGAGAGAATACCATGGAGACAGAGAAAGCTTCGCTATTTGTTTTATAAAAGTTCTCATATGCAGCTGGATGTTATTTCACACGGAGTGTCTGCATGTTTTTTCTTCTTTCTTTTTTTAAGAGTGGCGTGTTGAGATGCAGGGACAGCCTTGGTGACAGTGCTGCTCTGTTTTAGCCTCCCTCAGGACCCTCTTGTCAAACCCGAAGCAAAGTTCTCTAACAAGCACCAACACCCCTCCTGACTCCCCCCTCCCCCCTCCCCCCTTCCGACTCTGAAATCTAGCGAAAAACACAAACAATGAGACAAGTAGGCTTCAGGGATGGAAGTTCACATCTCTGTGTTCTGAGCCGAAAACTGAAAAGCAGCTGTGCAGAATGTAGAGCGGGATAAATAAAAGATACTATGGAATAGGGTTTCTCAGAGAGCTAATCCCCCCCCCACCACTGCATCCTCCCTCCCCCACCATCAGCCTGATTAAGGTCTAATCCCTCTATAGCCGTGCACTTTTGATCTCCTAAATGAGCCTCGTCCTGCTCCTCTCGCCTGCTCGATGCACCTTGTTACGCAAGTACACCTGAGACCCGGAGCGAGTGCGGGGGCACACACCAGCTACTAGACGGTGCACCGCATGGTAGCACATTCTGACTTTGAAAGGATCTGAATGAGTCAGTGGCGATTTCCTGCCTTAAAGGTGTTTTATGCAAGGGTTATATTTAAAACGTTCACTCAAACATGTCTTGATCTTCCGATTGTCGTATGGAAGGTTGTGTCCCCTTTTTTTTGACTGGGGTGGCCCACTTTGAGCGCAGACTTCTAGGTGATTGCTGGCATACAGTATGTGTGCGCACATCGTATTATACCATTAGCACTCTCTTACAGATTCTGTCTCAAATAATCAGATCAGTACTCACATTAAGGTATCATAAGCTCCTTTTACACATTAACAAATTAAATTTCAGGACGTTAGGTTCCTGAAATTTTCCATATACTGTATGCGTCACAGTGTTAGATTATTGGTTTTCCACAGTGGTGATTGTTTCTAGGCTAGACTTAAACATGAACAATAACTTGTCTACAGGACAAACTCAACAGTCGAAAATAATATAGTATAAATAGATAATAATAATAGAGTATAAAATATGAAACTCTGCTCAACATGAATGACGTCTTTGCTTCACCCACTTGCTTGCAGTGAATGTTCCAGGCTATTACCTGCTGTATTCACACATCAATTCATCCTGACTTAATGCAGACTAAGGGGGGTTGGCTGAAAAAAATCTGCATAAAGTCAAGGTGATCAGATTTAGTTACACATGAAGCCCACCCAGACAATGTCAGAAAAATTCAGGAGTGCAGTGTTTGTGTGAAAGAGTCACATTCATGTTCACAGACAGCGCTTTTCTGCTCGACAAAAAAAAACCTGCTAGGTGGACACAGGGCCTAACGCAATCAGTTTGTCTGATCATTAGTCCTGCCTCTAACCAAGCAGATACCATGTACTAGTTTATGGGCTGGCACTTGGGGTTGCAAATCAGTTCTCAGGGAGGGCCCATGCCACCCCAGGTCGTTCTCTGGACACGCCCCTGCTTGAATGATCGATGCATTTACCTGGCTTCTTCTTGGCTGCCTCCTGCATTTGGATCCTCTCCAGCTCGGCGAGGCACGGCGGCTCTGTCAGAATCAAACAAAAGAGAGTGATGACAGACAGAACTTACTTCAATCTGTTCTGCTTGAACATTATCCCAATCAATGCTCTTCATTATTAACCTTTTTTTTATGTATTGATTTGTTTAAGAAGTCTTGTATTTCATTCCCTCAAGAGCCTAATCGACTGTTGAGAGCTTAGGTGTTGAGTATAGTCTGAGAAAGACAAGGGAACAAGCTGACCAGATACAACAGATGGAAAAAAGAAACAAAGAAGATGAAACAGTTTGTAATGAGCCCTTAAAAAAATAAAAATATCTCTTTATAGAGACCTCATTGTAAAGGAATTTTAAAAAACGTGTGGTGTGACGTTTTATGTCCAAACATTATCATTTAAACATTACAATTTCAAGCCTGAGTGTGAAGCAGTTTCTAAATATCACCAGCTCATAATGAAAAATTGATTAGGGAGCCAGTGAAATCTATTGCATGCAGGTTAAATGCCTGATCGATGGCATAATCAGTGTGCAAATGAGATCACTGCCAGAAATATCCTGTGTTTGCTCTGCAAAGGTCAAATAGCACAGATGTAGATACAGCACATGTGCAAAGCTTCAATAGCCCTGTGAGTGTGAATGAAGGTTTGACTGAGTCCATGAAGATAACTGATCATTTTACACTTAACAACACACAAAATGTCAGGAATACTGCTTTTTTTTAGACCACTTCATTTCAACATGAATATTCAAGCACACCAAGGGGCTTTTTAAGATTTATTCTGGGATCATTGTGTCTGACATTTCTCTTAACCACGCATACAGTGTTTCCATATAACTGAGAAAGTGCTTTCGACATCCCTGCAGCCGTAAAGCGAACAAAGCTTTCAATGTTTTTATTGGAATAAAGAGAAGTACAACTTTTCTAGGGTTACAGATTAATGGAGAGGAGAACATGCCATTCAAATCTGAAATCAGGTAAATCAAGTCATTTTTTGGAAATAAACAACTTTAAAGAATTGGTACACAAACTGGTGTAGCTGCTGTAAACCAGTCACACATTTTAGGTTGTATTGAAGGTGTTTCCGGTACTAAAAGTCTGTATTTAAAGGCGCAATATGTAACTCTCACACCTAGAGTTTAAAAGTGGTACTGTAGTCCAAATTCAAAACATTGGACAGAACTGTCCCCCCCCCATCCCCTTCTCCCTAGAGTTGATGCTCACGTGGGAATCCTGAAACCATTCTGCTTTCTAACCTCTCTCCATTTAAAAAAAATATTTGGATTAGTTCTACCACATTGCTAAGACTTTATAGGTTGTGTAGAATCAGTTATGTTACACCTGGGTTACCGTTACTGCCCGGCAAACCGAGGGGTGTCCAAAACGGCCGTGTGTGGGAGCCTTAAAACCGCCTACCTTCTCTGGTCAAAACAAATACAGACCATTCAGGACCAGAATCGAAACATAGAAGGAGGACATACTGGCTGCTGCATTGTTGTCAGAGAAGCCAGCACTTCAACATAGCATGTTTCCCTAATGTCTGAAGATATAGTAAGGTCATTTTATGATTTAATTCAGTAGATATCTTACAGATTACTCCTTTAAAGGGTTTGAGTTTGAAAAGACATCTATGAATTCTACAACCGTTAAATCTTGGGGAATTATATGACCTCAAATAAGCAATTAAAACATGATATACCCATCTACATTCTTCCATCGTGCATTTAGATGTAAAAGGGAAAAGAAAATTAAAAGATTAGATTTGAAGCTATTTCGCCAAAGAAACATCTGTGTGACTGCATATTGCAAGACAACTATGTTTGTGTGGAACCTCAACACCCACATGATCAGTGACAGAGGAACCAGGAGGTAGTTCTTTAAGTTTGTCTGGTCTGAGCACAATGATGCTTTTTGTTACTGGGCTGTCCAAAGGGATGTGTACAGTACAGGCGAATCAAAGCAAGCGGGTGAGGGTAAACTTTGTTCTCAATCTTTCACCAGCATCTTTGGGAAGGACATTAAAACACTGTTCAAACATTTCTGAGGTGACTCCTCAATGTTGATGTGATCTGAAAGTCATTGGTGCCTGTTGTGGCCACATCCAAAGAAAGCACTGATTTAAACTAGTAACAAAAGAATCTGTCTAGCTAAAGAAGTATTTTCAGGGGTACGTTAAATTTAGGCGAAGTCTTCTTTTCTGTAGTAAATTGGAGAGACAAAACTCGGTTGTGGGCAGAGTTCAGAGAAGCTGCGAAGAAGGACATTTTTCGATTTGCCAGAAAGCGATTCTGGCAATCTGACAGATGAGTCAGATCAAAGACGCCTCGCCGAGATTGTTCTCAGCAGGGGGGGCTGAGTGGCTGATCATGTCTCAGAATATCATCAGACCTGGACAGTTGGTGGAATATAGACGCATGTAGGGAGAATTCAAGCATGAGTGCAAACTGCCAAAAGGTTGAAGAGAAGAGAAGCAACAGACAACCAGAATGTGCTTTAAAGGTTTTGATTAGTCTGGCAAATACTGCTGTAACATAACCGCCTGCAGGCTTTCAGACCAGGAGGAATAGTCTGACATTTCTGGAAAACATGATTGAACATTTTCTTGCAGGGACTTTGATAGAAAGATTGATACCACTTTCATATCTCTGTAATGAATCTGAAGACAGAGCCAGAAGGCAATTAGCTGAGAATATAGACAGAAACAGGAGACGACAGCTAGCCTAGCTCCATCGTAACATTTGTTTAAAGGTCACAACTAAAAGAACAAATGTATCTACTCTGTTTGATTTGTAAAGGATCGGAACTGTAGAAATAAAAGTTTATGTTTTAGGAGGAGTTTTTCTTATTTTTGATCTGGGCCAAGCTAGCTTCGCACCCTCTTCCAGTCGTTATGCTAAGCTAAGCTAATCACAACCAGTTTCTAGCGTAGACTGAATATAAATATGGCATATGTCTCAGTGACTTCACCCATTGGTTACTGAAGGGCGCTTTTGAACCCTGCTGATGGGGGTTGCCATACTGGAAATGTCTCAACCTGAGTAACTTTCGCTTCAACCGAAAACCAGGCAAAGAGCTGGAGCTGAGGCGGATCTTCAGCCCCCTGACAAACAGCTACACTCTGCCACATGCCTTATCATGAGTAACTCTTATTCTCAATCAAAACGAATTAGTCATAAACACCCAGTTAATCAGTTTGTTAAATACTTGTTCTTTGGACCCTTTCATAGCAGCTCTATCATGCTATTTTTTCTGCTCAATGGTACGTTGGGTTAAATAAGGTGAAACCAAGGCAAACCCTCTGCTCCCCTGTGACGTAACCTTGCTATTAATTCATCCATTCAGAGATAAGACCTAAAATAGACTGAGCCTTCATGATTCTTCAGTGGAGTTTCCTTTACTTACTTTCCCTCCAAAAGCAGAGGCACCACTCCGCCGTGGAGACCTTCCCGTCCTTGTAGCTGTCACAAGAGTTGAAGAAGGGTCGGATGCAAACCTCGTACTTGTCCAGGTTGATAGCAGCCAGCTCAGCTTGGTCCAGATACAGGTCGCTGTTTGTGTCCAGCCTTGAGAACATCCAGCCAATGGAGTCCTTGCAGCTTGCCACAAGGCTCCTGTCCAACGCTGTCAGAAACAATTAGCATAGCACTTTAGTCTCTTTGTGTTTATACCACATTTCTTTGCATAGACTGTTGAGTTGTAAGTTTCGAGAGACTAAAGCCGCTTTGTGAGTTTTCTAACCTGAAGCAGTGCCAGCTCTCAGCTTGCCAGAGTTGTTCTGCTTGGCGTTTCCATGAAGGAGTTGGAACCAGTCTCTGAGGCGGTCGCCCAGGTCTGCCAGGTCCTGGCCTGTGCAGCTCTCTAAGGGAGCAAAAAAAAAAAAAAGAGGAAACCATGTATTCAAAACCCTGGCAGACACTTAACAGCAATCTGACTCACCTTCCAACAAAGCGGCGCTGCTTCATACGGCTCTTACAGAAGCATAGTGCGCAGAATGAAACGTTTCCCTTGATGTACAGCTCTAGAGGTGGAATTTTCATGCTGCCATATTTACAACTCTATGATCCTTTCAAAGAAAATATTCTGCAATAATCTCTTCAGCAGAAAATTCCTGCCATCCAATATAAATCCACTTTCAGTCGCAGGCTAAGCAGGAGTAGAATTTCATCCTTTTGATCAATTGGCATTTCCACATACCCAAGCGCCTGCACAATCAATACTGTTTGGCTGCAATGATAGATAGTGTACACTCTAAATAATTAATTACTACATGATTGAAAGAGCAGTTGACCCACATGGGGGATGTTTGGATAACAGTAATCTCGGACATTGCTGAGTATTGATCCAAAACCTTGAGCGTTGGGTTGATTGGTTTTGTGGGCAAATAGGAAGCTATTCCTGCCGACAGTATGCATCAGAACTTTCTTTTCTTTGAACTCAAGTCATGTGTCGGCATAGTGGAGAAAGGACGGCGTGAATCACTTAATTGAGATGTTTTCATAAGAGCAGGTAAAGTAATGGTACTTGCCACGCTTTGAGTCTGTATTTGTGACGGAAACAGGGGTTGTGGCGCAGGGGCAAAAGCCAGTGCACATGATGCTCAGGTCTTTGCCTGTGAGGCAAGCTTGCTGCTCCATTTTACACTGTAGAGAGAGAGAGAGAAAGAGAGAGAGGGAGAGAAAGAGAGAGAGGGATGCAGTTAAAATATTGATGGGGTGACCGCAGGAAAAAAGAGATTGCTCATTCAGATGAGACACTGCACTCAGAGAAAGGCACTAAGAATGAGTCGTCATTTTCCGTTGCCTTCTCATGCAAGGTCAAAATTAAAAACCATACATAAATCAATAAAGAGTCCTGGCAGCGGCCAGTGTTCGGTGATGCCACTCAAAACGGCGTCAGTCATTAATCATGCGGCCGCGTTGAGCTGATGCACTTGTCCTCCCGCGAGCAGTGATGAACTGTGCTGCCCCGCTGCGCCCACGTATATGTCAGCCCAGCAGGAAACAGCACTTGACTGGGCTCCTCTCATTATTTAAAGCGATGACACGGCTACTTTCCATTTCTTTTCAAAGGGATCTTATGGCGACAGGCTTCAGTAATAAAGCAAAAAAAGAAATATGATCTGATATAGAAGTGAATGCTTTCAAACAGGTGTGCTGGAGGGGAATATTTTCGTTACCTCGGAGGCGTAGTTGTGTCCATCAGAGCCACATACGGGGGTGGAGGCAGCAACAGGACAAGGCTTGCAGCCTTCATGGGCCTCTGACTGCAAGGGTTGTTTTACTCTGAACATGAAAGAGAAAAAGTAAGAAAAAATCATTTAAAATAATTATACAGACATTATGTCTCCAAGATAAGATCACTGTTGTGTATTTTGCTTGCAGTTCTGAAAATTACAAACAACAAAATACAAGGAAATACAAATTGACACAGGACAGCGGCTCCACAAGGCTGTAAATGTTTAAGCTAAACGCTAACGTCAGCATGCCAACAAGCTCACAGTGACAAGGCTACCACCAGGAATTTAATGTTAAGAAGTGGTAGTCTTTTCTGGAGGCTTAAACCTGCTTAACACGACCTGTTTAACAAATTACACATCTAAATGTAGTGTGCTAATATTGGCCAATTAGCAACATAAAGTAAGCTCATGCTGATGGGAGCATTTATGGGTATCAACCAAAATATCAGAAAAGGTAAGATTTTGACTTTAAGATGATGCTGGAATAAAATCCAGAGATTTTTTTTTTTTAAATGAATAATGAATCGAACAATAATGATTTTTGCAGCACAAACTTAAAGATTTCCAGACATTTCATTAGAAAATTCCAAAATATAATTCTCACAGCTGCAAGAGAGTAAATGTAGAGATCATTGTCAGGGTGCTTTATACACAGAGGACCTTGAATGTTTGTTCAAAATGTTTTTGCAATTACTCCAAATGTTGTTGAGCTATTAGCTCAAAGTGATGGAATGACTGACGACCGTCACCTCCCCTGGATTCATGCTGCCAGTGAAGCTAAAAATTCACAGTCTCTGTAGAAAAGGTAACCTTGATTCACTCTGTCAACAGCGTTTAGATTCAGACTATTTCTTTTGTAGAAAGTTGTTTCCGAGAAACTTGTTGACAGAGAGGTATTTTGGCTTGAAGAATAACAGATCAGTCTTCTACGGCGGTTGAATTTATCCTCTAAAGATGATAGAACAGCAGAGGAACTGCTCTTCTCCTGCAGCAGATTATGCTCACCTTTTCAGACTACATCCTGACACACAAGTCTTAATAAAGCAAAAAATAATGAAGAGAGAAACTTTTTTTTTTTTTTTTTAACATATTCTTGTTTCTGTCAAGAGTAAGATCACGCAAATTGCTCAATGGGCTGAACTCAAAGATCCTTGATTAAAAAAAGGGGAAGAAAAAGTCTCCATTGACTTATTACTTGGATGCATTTCTTAAAATCCATCTCCCCTGCTTTCCGCTCGATCGGTGATTGACTGCATGTTCAGTGAGCACAAGCAGCACGACTTCTCAGGTATCTTCTTAATGACGCTGGGATGGTTTAGCGTGCCTGTGTTCGTGCTTATTACCCCATTATTCGACACAGTCTCTCTCATCTCTGGAGTGACTCCGTAAATGAAGCACTTAAGAGAGAAAGATAAATGCCTGTCTCAGCAGATAGACTTTGCAGGTAGTAATAATTCACTCCATTAATTCTTTTCAGACTGCAACCTTGCTCATTTGTTTTTCAGTCAGGGCAGAATGAATGGGCAAAGGGAGCTGATAAATACGTTTCAGTTGGATTCATCAGAGGACTAAAAAGGGTCTTTGTGAAGGAGACACATTTGAAATCCTTTAAACCAAAGTATATAATAAAAACTATATGACACGGTTTAAAAGCCTAATGTGTAAAACTTCAACTCATAAGTCTTTGTGTGTTGTTTTTCTAAAACTCCCCTTTTATCAAAATGCTTATTCAATTTGAGGTCATTTCAACATGAACTCTTTTCAGTTTTTTCAAAATAAGACTTTGTAACTTTTTAAAAGCTTCTACATTTATTAGTTAACAAATCAAGAGTTGTATGAAGGTCAAGGTCAAATATAACAAATAATAAATAAATAACAACACTCATCCACTTTCGAGATTTGAAAGTGTTGCAGAATACGATAGCTAACAGTTATGCTAGCTAGCTAACAGTACAGTTAGCTTGGAATTGTTTGAATGCTACGCTGATACAGCTGTACATAGCCTAACTTAAGAGCTATCATAATGTTGTTTTAAGTTAAAGTGTTGCCCAGTGTCCCTCTGGATTGACACTATCTGAAGCTTTCTGTAGTTGCTAATCAATCAAGTAGTCGTGTGATAACTTCCAATTTAAATACAAAAATGGAGCTTTCCTCCTTACAGCATGACGTCAGAGGAAAAATGGCCACTGTTGAGTATACTGAATATTAGCTTATAAGCTAAAGACAAGCACCTTATAAAAGTGATTTGAGTAAAAGACTAGAAAACCATTACCATTTTACTATTTTGCATTAAGGCAGGACTGTTACACCTCTGTCGAGTCCCACCATCAATGTGAATGTCACAGAAGTGAAATAGTGGGGCAAAGATGTTCCGCTGCTGAGCTGGCATCGGAGGTAGAAACAGAGGGGGGAAAGCTTCAGAGACAGCGGGGCGAAAATAGTGCTGTGTGCGTGCATGTGTCTCGGAGTGTTTGTGAAGCGACGTCAAATCACACACTGCTCTGCACTGACTCAGTCTTTGTCAGACTGCCGACATAGCCTTCATTTTCTTGTCTTCTTCTAGTTGTGCTCGTCTTTACCTGTTCTTAAGACTTGCGGTCTGTTTTCAATCAATACTTTTTGTTCATCAAAGCCTTTTGTTCTTCAACCTCACTATGGTAACCCTGACTTTGACTTCAACTCTGACCACAGAAATACCTTTCTTCTTCTTTTTTTTTACCTCATTTGTTCTGCTTCCTGATTCACACATCATGAGACTTAATGCAGAAGTGTTACAGGTGTGTGTGTGTCTGTGTGTTGGTTTGTGTGGTGGTTCAGAACTGGGAAAGAAACATTTGAACTGCATTCACATGATATAATGCTTAGGGGGGCTCAAAATAAAAACGACTATAGCTAAGGATAATCATTCTGTTTATGTAATATCGTTCAAAGACGGTTCCACCACAGCTAGGTCTCTTTCATACCAAATGAATGGAAATCCAGTCCATATTAGCTCAACGTGATGAAAAATGTTTTGCCACTTGGGGACAGTGAAAACAAACTGTGAACACAGCAAATTATCACCTTTTAAGTAGATATGACAAGGTTGTTAGCAAACTGTTGTTTAATATTCATACATCCAGCAGGCACATAGCAACTACTTTAGCAGTCATGTTTCTGGACATCTTGAGGCCCATATTCACTCTCCTTATGTTCTATTTTTGGTCTCTTGGTCCTTCAGTTGCTAAGTGTTCTGCTATGTTCCCGGGCTATTTGCTGTCTGTCTGCTGTTTGGTGCTGAGCAGGTAGCATTCAGTGAATTCAATTAGAGCTGAAGACAACTTAACCCCCCCTGTTTTTGAAAAGACACTGTGAGAGCACTGTGAGGTTCACTCACAGTGAAAGCGTCAAAGTAGCAGGCTGGGAAACAAAACCAATGGCGTGAACTCAGCGTGTCGCTGATGGGAGTCGATCCATTTGTATTTGTTGACTCCTCACCCCTTTATATACAGCTGGATTTATTGTCAATATAGAAATAAGCAATCACAATGTAAATTCTATGTTACTTAATAAAACCGTTCTTTATCATGTTAAAAGTGGGTGCAAATTAATTGGGTGGGATATTGTGCTGCTTTTTGAAAAAAAAGGCATCACTATGTTTGTGTTATATATTTGAGGTTTTATTTACTTAGACTATGGCAGCCAATTTGGCACCACACTGTTGACAGCTTTGCAGTTTTTTTGGTCATGTGGGAGATATCCAAGCTGTCCAAAAATCCTATATTTGGCCGACAAAGCAGATATGGATTTTTTTTTTACCCCTCAGCCAATCATATTTATGGTATAACACATGAGCAAAGGATTTGATCAACTCTGCTTTCAGTTCTGGTCATATTGTAAACACACTACACCAATGCATAAACAAAGACCTAAGACAAGGTTTGGGGGTAAACAGAAACACAGAATATCAGAAGAAGCTGATCAAAGCCCCTCAAACTCTATGGGCTATTTTTCTCAAACGCACTGAGCTGAAGAGCCTTGGTCCACTTTCATCTTATTCAATGATGTTAGTTTGAATCAGAGTTAAGTGCATAAATGTATGAGTTCACTAACTACTGATCCATGTAGGTTGAAGTAATTAAACCAAGTAATTGCGGCTTCATTATTAATCAAAACTGAGTCACAGGAGTTCATGATATATCATGCATTAGATTAAATCATGATGATCCAGGTATTAGTTATGAATTAATAAATCATAAGGTTTGTACCCTTGACATTTACCCATTAAGCTTGTATCTCTTTGGACCCAAAGAAGATTGCTTTTTGGAAGCGAGGCATCCAAATTCATTTTGTCCATTATAATGCCCGATTTCATAATGTAATGAATGCTTAATAATTCATGTGAGAATTTAAATACCTCTGAATTTACAACCCCAAAACAATTTACTTTAAAAATGATTTACGGCATGAGGTCCAACTTGGTGTATAATGAAATTAAGCTAAACTTTAAAAGAAACTGGTCTAACATAAACAAAAACATTTCGGGTTTGTTGAATGGTTTATGAATTCAAACTAAAAAATTAACCAGCCTGTATTTACTGCCAATATTAAAATATTACACACGATTTAGATCAAAAAATAAAGTAAAGTGAAATATCTGGTTATACAAATTGGCTTTAAGGTCAAAATATTTAACCTCAGCTAAACATTTCAGTGCTGTGAATTAAGTGGTATTCATTTTAGTTTGGTAAAATCAGAGCTCTGCAGACAGCAGTCAAGTGACTCACCAAGCACACCCTTTAGCTGCATGTTTAGTAACAAAATTAAGATCACAATTTCACAGCGACGCACTGAAAAGACTCGGCCCAGGCGAAAAGTTATCTAACCGGAAGTAACTTAGCAACGGTTGCTATGTGAGGGAGCTCTCTGATTGGTGGTCAGCAATCAGAGAGCCAACAAAGGGTCAATTGTATGTGTTCAATTTAGTCATTTTCCATTCCCATAATTATTAGTCACTGCTTAGCATGACTGTTTCAGCTGACATCACTTTGGATACCTGACACTATCTGCCACTGTTGAGTTCAATCAATACCTCTCCAAGCAGACACCGAAAACCTTTAAGTGACACACTTCTACAGTAGGTTGTTGACATGAATAGCACAGAAACGTCTGTCCTGTACACATGACAATCATCTGAAGAGTGGCAACATGTCCTGGAAACAAACAACAACAAATAAAATTCTCCCTCTTGCTTTAGGGCAAAACACCCCGCCTACCTCTGCTCCAGTTTCTTGCGATTGACACACATGGCCCTCTGGTAGCCCTGAGCGACGCACACCTTGTGGCGGCTGCACTTCACGTTCTGGCAAGGGTCCTTGGTGGTGTCCACGGCTGCAAAAACAAAAGAAAAACACTAAGAAACCAGAATGTCAGTCCAACCTAAGGTGTTTTTCTGTAATTCTCTATTTTTTTGTCACCTGCAGGAGAAAAATACAGAGCTCATGGCTGTTTTTTTAACACATCCTTTCACAAGCACACGTACCAGCTTTTGATCGGAAGTAAGTGGCAAAAAAGTAGCATTTTTATGTGCTTTTGTGCAAGTTCTGTACATTAACACCATTAAATATCATCTCCCATCCTCATGAAACTATCTTGTACACAATTGTGTGCAATAAATATTATTCAATGTGTATTGAAAATTGTAGCAGAGTGCACAAATGAGCCCATTGATTTTATAGCTGAAAACATGGGCGCCTTGCTGTCATTAGCGAGGCAGCTCGTCGTCAGTAGTACAACCTGCAGTCTCCACTGGCTGTCTGTGATTGCGAGAAAACCTGACAGCACTGATTGAGCATCTCTTTCTCTCGGTTTGTCACATCTCACTTCCCTCGTGTCAACTTATCCCTGTCTCTCCCTGCCTTGCCTTTTCTTTGTCACACATAAACACGCACTCTATCTTTGTCTCCCTGGTTCTCCCTTCCCCCCCCCCCCCCTTTCTTCCCTCCTCGCTCTCTTCCTCCCCCTCCTCTCTTCCCTCTCTGTCTTTGGAGGGTTGAAATGTTCAATGCCACCCTCTTTCCTACTGATGGATTGAGATGGAAATAGAACCGCGTCCTCCACCTTCCTCATGCCTTTGGTCAATGCCATCAGAAACTTGATGTCACACAGTCCAAGTTCATTTACCACCCTGCCGGAGAGGCCTCGGAAAAAAAACTCAGCTTTGATAAATCTAAGAGTGAGTGACAAGCGGCGGTTGCCCAGAGAAATTTAAGCTGTGAAATCCTGAGTCAGCTTTGAGCAGCTGCTTTGTAGTCAACACGGTCAACAGACGAAGCTGCTGCCAACCACATCCCTGCAAAGCCCAAGACGAGGTGATACTCCGATGCTTACAGCTGAGCGGTGTGAGGGAACAGTGGACTTGTATGGAATCAGTGGATGACATGACAACTCAGAGGGAATCCGAAAATACCTGCAAGAGGCTCAGTGCGAGTGGTGCGGTTTTGTTCTGTAAGAGCAGGTATGAGTTTGAGCAGGGGACTGGAGTTCATAAAAAGACGGGAGTTCTGCTCAACTTTCCAGCTAGCTTGTGATCCACTCCAGCATACTTTGATGTGACATGGTACCACATAGAAACCATGCTTCAGCACTGCTGCACAGGGTGCTGAAAAGACATGTCGTCAGAGCCAAGTGGCAACCTCCAATGTTGAAAAATGCCAAGGTGGAAAGCAAAAACTGCAGTTCCTCTAATGTCCACTTGAGACTGGCTTGAAAATAATAATACACGCAGTATAAATGAATAATAAATTAACTATGATTTTAAGGCAGTCATGATGTTCTCTTGTGGTCAAAATTGTAACAACAACCTTCTTTGAAACATTTACCATGCGTGACAAAGCCTTTGGACAAAACGAGGGCAACACAGCATGCAGCACAGTAATTGTTTAATCTCAATTATCTTTTTCATGATCATGGGAAGACTAACTTGTAATTGAAATTGAAAATTGATTAATTGCCCAGCCCTAGTTCAGAGCTTATTATTTTGATTCTGTCGGCGAGTGCAAAGGAGCCAGCATGGTTGTTAGTTCAGCCTGGGGAGATTGCAGCTGAAGGTAGTGACGGGAATATCGATTATTTTAAGTTGCTTAAACTTTACCAGTAAGTGCTGTTATAATATATGCAGAAAATCCCACCGCTTACCTTCACAGACAAATGGTTCAAAGAAACCATGTGCTGTTTGTAAAATAGCTTCAACCACAGAGCTACACAAACAATCGCTTACTCCAAAATAGACCATTAAAAGAAGCTCCCAAAGTAACTGACCCATATCAAAAGCAATGACTAGTAAATATTAAAGAGACACTGAATTCATATCAATGAGTGTCATTCTCCTATTAAAGTAATTGAATTGAAAATCCATTCAAGTAAAAGCTACTTCTGGTTTGGGAATGAACTCAAGACAAAAACAAGAAGAAGCATTTGAGCTCAGCAAAGAGCTTCACAGAAAAATTGATTCCTGAATAAAACTTTTAAGTCGCTCTTAAACCATATTTTGTCACAGCTTGACTTTTATTCTCTTTATCTGGATAGCTGCTCAGTCATAATTTAACCCCAGCGGGAGAGTTATACTCAGGCTGTACTGCTGCTGGTACATTTGTCTGCCGTTTCTCTTTAGATTTAGGACACAAACAAAGCCTTTCAAATTCACCTCAAACTGTCGCCATACATACTATTGTGATTTTTTATACTCTAGAGAGTAATGATGTCTCATAGTTTATGTACGCCTCAACAGATCACATCATTTCTCTTTAGTTAAAGTCATCACTCAGGCTTTCCACAGGCGTTCTCCTGGTTCATCTTACAGGGACTGTCATGTAAGGTTTAGCATTTCATTTTGTTAACAGTCATGGACCATAAACTTTTATGGTGGCAGGGAACCAACTTTTATGGGTTCTTTTTGTTTTACCTTATTCCCCCTCTCTTTTGTGCCATTTTATTATCTTTAGGCCACTGAGCAGTCGCTGTACCTGCTGTCCACTCCCACAGAAAGCAGAGTCTGTCTGTGCACCACACGCCTCACTGAAAAGACTTCATTTATGATGAAGAACCAACTCACAGAGCACACACAGGTACCAGAGCTCCACAATCCTCTTTATGTATCAGTTCAATCATCAAAAATGTGGATCTGAATCTGGATTGTTACCATAGTGAGACATAATGAATGCTTTCCAGGAATAAGATGGCTTTCAATTAAGATCAAGATGTACATATGATTCATAAAAATCCTCACTGGCTTAAGGAAGACATCTTTTTTTTTTAGAAATTACTCATTTCTGAGAATATTCTCACTTTGTATGAATTGTGTTTACCATGAGTCAGAACCACAGTCACATTTTAAAATTGCTCCAGCTCCACATGTGAATTTAGAGGCTAAAATGACTTTTCATTGGTCTCCTCCAACTGAGGTAAGGACCATGGGAGCTTTTAAGCCTCTAAATCGTCCACTATGTTCGCCAACAAGCTTTTAACTCTAACTGTCAGCAGTTCAGTGCTGAGCAGGTAATGCTGACCCTTTTTTCCCGAAAAGTTTCCTGATGCAGCCGGAAATTGCGCTGAAGAAAATGACACAAAATTGTAACGGTTGCTTCTGGTAAAACCAAAACAAACTAAAAATTGTTAAAGGCTGCATAGCTAAGAGAAGCTGTAATCATTGTTCTCACTTGGTCAATTGTAACACCCTGTTTTATATTACACACAGGTCAGTAGATTAGTTCCTCATCATTAATATTTATATTAATATATTCATATGGGTTATAGCATCTTTAAATTTAGCAGTCTTAAACTGAGGTATCCAGGAAACTAAGAATATAATTCTATGACTCACAACTCATACTCACTGCAAATAATCCTATTAATCATTTTCATCTTAACCTTTCACTGGCTGATATTTCCTTTGTAATGATAAAAGAAGTGCACAATATTGCTTTATTGTATGTTCCCATAGAAACTAAGCCTGGTACTTTTAGCATAATTTCAAATGCGCCGTCTTTTCATATGTTCAGTATTTATGAGCACCTTCAAGTCTGCCTCCAGGCAAGCGCTTAAAATCATAGACGGCTCTCACACGGTATTCTTATAAGACTCCTACATACTGAATTTGAAAACCAAACACAAGCTGTAATTTGCATTGAAGATTAAGTGTGCTTTCCACCTCGCCTGCTCTTCTGGTTTTTGATTATATCCTGCACGTTGGACCGGCAGGGCCATCATAGGCTTTAAATCCACCTGAAATCTTGTCAACAAAGGTGGGCTGCACTGAGCCCGTGTCCACTCTCTCCTAGAGTATTTTTTTTATCATAATGCTGGGGGGGAAAAACACAGAACATGGATGCCTTCTCATCAGTTCACCATATTCACAGTCATTATCCTCTGACTTCACACACAGTTTGCAAAGCTCTATGGATTATCCTCATATGTCTGGACTCAAAAGATAGGCTCACAAAGTCTGATCGTCATCATCATGTAATGCGTCCAGGTTAATTAATCCCTAAGGACAATGAACAAAAAAAATCAATCAACTACTTAGGCTACTAAAAGTTAGGACATTTCTGTTAGCTCGCAAATTTAGTTAGCAAGTACTTCACCTTTCCTATGGAATGGTAGTTAGCTTTCAGCAACGATAGCTAACAGGATATAAGCTAAATGTTGTGAAAGTAGCCTAACTAATGGGTTATCAAATATTTAGTTTTAACCTTGACGTAGCTAATGTAGGAAGTTGTTAAATGTTAACAAAAACCGCTAAGTAATGTTACAAAATACAATAGAAAAAGCAACACCTTTCTAACTGTTATGATAGCTTGGAATGCTAACATTAGTTGTTACCTATATGCCGCTAATGATTAGAGACAGTATGTTGATGGAGGAATAGGTCAAATTATTACAACTTGTTAGATTCCTTACTACTATTGGATTTAAGATATATTATGTCATGAACAGCAACATGTGTAAAAAGTAGGCTACATATCTGATAACCCATTAGCTAATGTCAGCATTCAAACCCTTCCTTATTACATTAGCTAGCACAATAGTGTTAGCTAGTAAACATTACAAATAGCAAGGACTCTATTATGTATGTTTCCTATCTTATGATGCAACACTATCAAATAGTAGGCTAATGTTAGCTTTGTTGTTAGCTATGTTGTTTTGAATATAATCCAATTTGTCTAAGTTTTTTATAGGTAACTCTCTTTTCAGTTGCTGTTATAACAATATGTCAGAATACTTCCAACCTGAGCTTGATGCAGAGGAAAATTACCACTGTGTGTATAGGCTATGTGGTCAATGGTGAGCTTTCTCCCTGCTGTCTGTGTTCACATCACGTCAATGAGGACAAAGAATTGGAGATACGACAGAATCCTCCATCAAGGCCTTCATCAACCATTTGTTCTACATTCAAATTGTCAGACGAGCTTTTACCTATAAGTGGCTCTGGACAGAAAGAAAAGATAATCCGCAAAAGAGCCGTTATTGGGCTGCAGAGAAATTGTACCAGCTGTCTGACACCGAAAAGATTTAGCCCCGATAAATATTAAAAGCATGAGCAAGTCAGACCCATTTGACAGCTCTGAGTAAATTAGTTTCAACTGGATTTGCAATTACTGTCAACCTAGAAGACTTTTTATACCGTCAGATTTAATTGGTGGTTGCAGTGTTCGAGCGGCCCATAGCTTTTATTCGACGCTAATGAAGCTGTAACTTTATTTACTTTAAATCATAGCGGATTCAACATGCTAATTGGCCACTAATAACAGTTTTTGAAAGATCATGTCTGAATTATATTCTGAAGTTGTTCAAATTGAAGAACAACTATCTTCATTTTTAAAAATGTTCTCCCTGCACAAAATAAGCTTTATGATTTTTGCTTACACAAAGGATGTCAAGGTCAAACATGGCAACAATTCGGAGAAGTCAGAGCGGTATCTTTTTGAAATGGTACCTTTAAAAAAAAACAGGCAGCCTCTGCAGAGCTGAGCTGATGTCTCTATCAATTCAAGCACAGCAGGTGTCTGAAGTCTACTTTTAGGTTCGCTTTCAATCCGGGGCTTGCAGATAGTCCTACACCTCGTCTGAGATTTTTCTGTCTCGTTGAATTTGCAACGAAGAGGACCTGGATCAATTAGGTCTGCAGAATTAGTCCCAATGGGAGTTGGGACGGGGATGAAATCAATGGTATTCAAATGAACATCGCCCACACTACAGCAAGCGAGGCGTTTTCTTCAGACTACATTAGTTATTCCCACTGCTGGGAGAACAGAGGACTAGAATGATGTCTTGAGCTGCTTCTCCAACATCTTACTCCTTTGATACACGACTAGTGTCTTTTAAGTAAAGCAATGTGGCTGTGGTAGCATGCCTGACCTCTGACCCTGCATCAGCAAGTACACACTGCTCACCCAAAGAGCCCTATCCCTGTCAACCAGACAAATGTGCAATCTAGTTTGATTCATGTTAACATATTCACTGTATTTAACAACTCCAACAACTACTTAACAACTGAATAGTTAACACATATTAGTGTTTGTCTACAGGTTACATACTGGTTTCTTTCATAGGCAGCTTAATCATCTGTCTTCTTTTAATTAATATATGTTGTGGATAGTCTTATCCTTGGATTGTTGTCCTTAAAACGTTAATTTTACATGAAAATAATTTAAAAATACATTTTCCTACATATTAAGATGATGAAAAAAAGCAATTTAGTAAAAATTTTAAGAGAACCTACACCAAATTATTTAAGTATGTCAAATTGCAGATAATTGCATCATTATTTTCTTTCCCTTTATCTTCAATTAAAGACCTCGTGCTTCCTGCTCTAATTGTGCCCCTCCAGAATTTTGGTCTGCAAAACTCCCCTGTTGGTTTCTTTAGGACACAACTTAAAATGGTACAACTAAATCCGTGAACAATGGTTTGTCTTCATTTGTTCTTGACTATTACTGGGCTATATCTGTTTAATATTATTGAACACTTGTGTCTGTGTTGTTGTATTCACACATTGTTTTATTAAAAAAAAAAAACAGGTCCTAAATTAACCTCTGTGATTTTTTGTTATTTTAAATCTTACACGTTCAACAACTGAATTTTTGGTCCTATTGGTGCTGAAGAAACAGGCTAAGAAAACATCATTGTCAAATTTGACTTTTATAGCTTGTATGGCTTATTTGGTCTTTGGTTGTTTAAACATTAAAGAATTATGGAGAGACATATATAAGATAGGTTTGGAATAACTCTTTGCCTAGAGGATACCCAGGTCATGTTTTGGACTTCTGCAATTTCTGTTTGTAATATATTTTCTAATGAATGTAATACAAAAAAGTGGATTTCAGAGAAGCCAGCAGGTTAATTGGGAAAAAAATGCCTTGAGATTTTGAAATGCTTTTTTGTTAACTGACCATTTAAACTGACCAAATGTGGTGCTTTCTTCAATCTTTTTTCATTTCTGTTCGATACAACAGGAACGCTTGTCTGAAAAAAACATGCTGTTGAATGTTGACACATATTCTTTATTCATCCTCCACAGCTGATTTTTCTAAAAGTGACACTTTATTTCAAACAGGAAACAGACCCTCTGGAGGTGAGTGGCGCCTGGTGGGAGTTCTGAGCTGAGCCCTCAGCAACAAAGGCAATTATAGGCGGCTTTTCAAGCTAATGGATCCGACTGAAGGCTCAGCCTCTCCTTTCCCTGAATCACAACAACATTCTCAGCCTCTACAAGCTGTGAAACCACCGACCAGCGCTCAACACACACTGGATGACCTCAGACAACTGCTGCAATTAAGAGAAGCTGGCACTCCAATAAATGAGTTCTACTATTTTACTGTGTAGAGCCGATATATAAAGACAGACAGCACTTAGCGTTGATTATGCTGTTTGAATGTAAAATACAGCATTTTCTGTCTATGCATTAGAAACGTGCCATTTAAGTAAAACAATTTACATATTGAAAGCCTGCGCAAATTGTCTTTACATAAAGTACAATAGGAAACACTCAAGGCTGTAAGTGGAAAACAGACTTAACTTCAAACAAAACCGCAAAGCCTTCGTCATTTGTCCTCAGAAAATCCTTTTAAACACACACAAAATCTTTGTTTTTCTGACTTACTTTCATCAGAGCCCATGTTCTCCTCTGTGTTCTTGATGTAGTCATCCTGGAGACAAAAGATTATTGCGTTCATGGATTAAATAATTCATGTTGGGAAAAGCAATGGAAGAAGAATGCTGTTGTAGAAGAGCAAAATAATGGAAGTTAACAGAGGTGCATTATAATACAGAAAATTAATTACACACAACCAATGACAATGTAAATGTGAAGTATGGTTTTTATGATTAAAATATAGTCAGCCCTGCTATTGAATACAAATGTTTCAAGATAAAGCAAGTGGAAGGAAAGCAAATCATCATTGTACTCAAAACCATTTTCAACCTATAGTTTCATTCAAATTTGTGACGTCCATTGACTCTATGATTTCTTAATGTTCCATTTAATGATTGAGCTATATTTTAGTCTTTAAGTTCAGATAAATAATATATTGGCATAAGAATGTTAATAAGTGCTTTTCAAAACAAAACAAAACATTTGAAAACATGTTTAAAAAGAGATTGTATCTTCTTCTTGCGCAAGTCATTTGTTGCTAATATCTCTCCTTTATACAGTAGTTCGCCTTTTTGCAGATGACCCTCTAGTTTACTTTTCAAAAATCTTCAACGATTGAAAAAACATTGGCTGAATATATTGGTTAACTTCTCCCAGATATATTGTTTGTTTCTGTTTTTGTTTTTGTTTAATAGAACTAAATATTCGATCAATGAATTGTTTTCATCTCTCTCTTTCAAATGTAAGTTTTGAACAATACTTAATAGATCTTTTGTTGTGTGCACTTTCTAATTCAAACAAAAATGCAGCACTTTTTTCAGTTCTTAAAAAGTGTAAAATGTGCATTTACTTCTTTTATAACGATTTGCAGATGAGATCATGCTATATACTTGTTTTCTGTCTGATCATTAAAGGCTAGACCTTTGCCTTACTAACATAAATGCAGAGTTGATTTCAGACCTGATGTCCTCACCTGAGCCAGGGATCAGCCTGAAATCATCATAAATGATCCTTCTTCTTGTTCCCCACTATAGGATTACTCCTGGAGGTGACTTTACCCCCAGAGGCCTGTACACTCAGTGTGAACTCTCTGAGGAGATCAGACAGACTCAGTGTGCTCTTACAAGAAACTCTGGAAAAGACTTTTGTAAGACATTTGCAAGATCCTCTTTAAAAGCTTTGTGGCATCCAAGGTTTCCCTATCTTTTCCCATGCACTACATTTTTTATGAAAAACTTGTTTTCTTGTAAAATACTTTCAATGTCAAGTGGAAACTTGAAAACTGTGAATCACCAAGTTCGGCGATAACAGGTTTTGGTCGATTTTTAAACGAAAAGACTGACACAATTCCAAACCCTGAAAATCTTATTTTAGCATAAAGCCTGAAAGCCTAGCTCTGTATAATGACAAATTATCTGTTATACATATACATAAGAAAGATATATGAGGTGTTAATGAATTGGCTTTTTGTGCTATGTAGACTATAACCCTTTCAGAGTGTGATGCCAGCACAGAGGGGGGAACACTTCATCCCCCACATAAAGCCCCAGTGACATTCAAAGTGAAGGCGGAACGTTACAGGGACGTAAACATTGTGCCTTGAATCGGTAGTCTGAATAGGCCCTTTGGAGCCATTACACAGCTGCAGGCCCAAAACTATTTTCATCCGGTTTTTTTGTCTTTCTTAAGATTTATTTTGGGCCTTTTTCTGCCTTTATTGTAGGAACAGAACAGCGGAAAGAGTTGGAGTCGGGGAGAGAGTGGGGAATTACACGCGGGAAAGGAGCCATGGGGACAGTAGGACTCGAACCCGGGCTTCCAGCATGGAGTAACACAGCTATGTACACGGTACATGATCACTAACCACTATGCGTCCGATGCCTCTTTCTCGCAGGTTTTCAGGGATTATATTGAGCCAAGCTGAGTCTACAGCTGAATAATTATCAAACTAGCTTAAGAGTGGCAACAGTCTTTATCAAACTGTCAAACTATTCCTGAAATTTTTCCATACAGCATAATTACAATCTCATGCCTCTCTAGTTCACAAACCATTTTTAACAACTTATAGGAATTTCATAAAAATAAATCACACAGCTTTACGTAGCTCAGGAAGTTTTTAAAAATATTTATTACAGACATTATGATTTTCTAAATATTTTGCTTTCTATATTTTTGCCAATCTTTAATAGCCGAATGCTACTTTAGAATCATGCAAAGTAGTACAAGTCAAGGACAGCCACTATAAAGACCCTGAATTGACAATATTCTATCAAATGCTGTTCTCAACATGAAGTACACATTGTGAAATTAAATGAAAGTAAGAAAGTGTTTACATGTTTACAAGAACTTGCCTGCCCATTAGACTTTGAAACCTTTTTTGTTTTGAAATGTTCTACATAAATCCCCTTCCAAAATGTTGCTTTCAGTCACTGTGGTTCTAGAACTTGCTTTTAGCATTAATTATGCAGGAAATGGAAAGACTCTGAGAACTTAAAGAATCATAAAAGACTTGGACTAACTTACTCCTGCACTGCTGCAGAGGGAATATTTGCAAACTAACTCCATTTCTTAGATTGTGTCCCTTGCGGCATTGCGCTGGAACGATGATACAATTCGGTGTCCCTCTGCTGTGTATCCATTCTGACCCATTTCTGTGTGTGTGTGTGTTTCAGGACGGAGAGGATCAACTATAAAGTGGTTACTACTGGGCACGGGGCCCAGAGAGGACCCTGAGGATCAGGTCTGTTCGTCTTATTCTGCTCCAGGGTGCACGAAGACGGAGCTCTCAAGTCAGGCTGAACAAGAAGAGCCAAAGGCATCTTAAATATTGTGCAGAGGGCGAAGAGTTAAGGGGGTATTTTTGTGTTTATACTTGTTTAACTGGAGTGAATTGATCGCTAGGAGTGTAAAAAGAATGATATAGTTCAAATCCTGAAACCATCTATTATTATTAAGGCTAATTCTGCTTATTTTCTGGGAAGCAGTAAATACTATTTTGCTGTACACGTAGATTTGTCGTTATTCATCTGTTTAATTTTGTTTCAAATGTCATTGGTTTTTATGTCGCAAAGGACATATCAGCTCTGCACACTATCACTTCCTCATTAAACAGTCATTACTCGGAGCATTCAAGATTAGCTAACGCTCCAAGTCCCCACTACATTTAGGAGAAAAACCTAATACTTTTTACGCCGTGCACTTAGAATATCCCACAACACATTAGAACTCAACACAATCATCCCTGCAGGTCCATTTTAAACCATGGCTACAAAACTACTCTGCACATAAAATGTAAATGTTCTTAACTGTGCTCTGCTTTTCGCTGCACGTTCGGTTTCTTGTTGCTTCATTTTTTTGTGTATGAGTTTAATTTCTTGTAAATGTACTCTAGATGTCACTTAAAAGGTGCGCTCATTCCTCAAGATAAAAATAAAGCATGAATGAATCAATGAATTTCACCTTAGTCATAAAGAAATGTATAGACAACGAGGTGGAATGACCGGTTTTTATTCTAAAATGGACTTTTACTCATAAAGCAGGTGACACTTACAACATAAAGAAGATGTCAAATGAAAGTCAGTTTATTGTTCAACTTACCTCCACTTCCTGTAGTGGGGACAAGCAGCAGTGAGGGAGAGAGAGAGAGGGAGAGAGAGAGAGAGAGAGGCATTGTAAGAGATTTATAAAAACACTTTACAGTTTTCATTCAGTATGCAAACAGGGGTTTGTTTTATTACAGTTATGGCAGCAGTTAAACTGTCAGCCCTTAATGCACGCTGATTGCAAATACACGCCTTAGTCTCGCTCCTCTCCGGGGACGACATAAGACATTCACAGAAGATTATGAGCGCCTATTAGCCGAGGATGATCCGCTGCCACTTCTATGAGCTGGCAGGGGTCCTGATCTCTAAAAAAAAGAAAAGGCTCATTTTGCGGCTGTGCTTACAAGAAAAAAAATGCAAAAAAAAAAAAAAATGCCAGCTTCCTGCCTGCTTAGAAGTTTTGCAAAGCTTTGACATATAGCATCAGGATTGGAAATATACAAGAAAATTTGTTGGGAATCTTCAAAGTCAACAGGGGGATGTGATCTAAAGGTTTTTTCATAGACACGCAGAGTACATTTACTCAGCGTACCATTGACAAGGCAGACAGATATAGCTCCTGTTAAGTACAACCTTGAGTTAACAGGGGGAGTGACTGCTTTCCTTTCATTTCATTTCACTGTCTTGGCTTCGGTCCAAGGGCATTACACATCAATACCTACCACAACCTCTCTCTCTCTCTCTCTCTCTCTCTCTCTCTCTCTCTCTCTCTCTCTCTTCCCATGTGTTTCATCATTCAATGCTGCGCTGCGCTGGAGAGAAATATAGCACTGCATGGTTTTACTTTTGCAACTCAACCCAGTAAATAAACCTAATTCTCCCGCACATACCTGTCTACTTAATATATCACTCCGTGCAATTTACAGGCCGCACAAGGACGAGCCAAAGAGCCGGCAGAAGGCTTTTAAAGGCGGGAATTCATCACAGAGTCGCTGGCAGACTTTAGATTTCACCTAAAGGAGGTAAATGTTTTCTCTGCAGCAGTGAAAATGTCCAGGTGCAACATATACGAGACGCAACATCGCAGGTTGGTCTTCAGAACCTGCAGGATTTCTCTGATGGGTCACAGGAGACTCTGAATATGTCAACACCCCCTTCCTCTTTCTAGATCTGCATCATTACACGGCATTTTTTTTAAAGGTTATTGCTGTAACGTTGGACTTTCAGGGTGGCACAGCAGTAAAAAAAAAAAAAAAAGAGTTAAATAACTGCCAAGCTCTTAAATCAGATACTGAAAAAGGTAAAGAATCAGAGAGTCACCCAAAATGAGTGCTCTCTGAGTGTCCTGCTGGCTTTGCTGCAGGGGCCAATGGGATAGGGGCCTCATAGTGTGTCCTAAAGGCTTCAGTGCTTATCTTCTCCCTGCAGCAGTGTGACAGCAAGGACACCAGGCTCAGGCTGCTTTTTTAGTCCTTCACCAAGGTTGAGAACTAATGCTGTCCCACTGAATCCCAGCCAGACTGGTGCTACGAGCCCAGACAACAGCCCAGAAGGGAGGCAGGGTGAGGGGGGAAAGATCAGGGAGACCAGGGGTATGTTATTCATGGTGGAGGTCCCCTGAGTTATGTGATTCATAGCACGCACACCACCTTCTATGCCATTTGTCAACAGGACTGTAATGCAGCCGGTGTAAAACACAGCCTGGAGGCTAATGGAGCTTGACTATCCAGATGCTGTGGCTGCTCCTCCTGGGCCGCTCGCTGGTATTAAGCTGACAGCGTTTGGCCGCGAGCCTGACTGCGTTCCTCCGAGTTAACGTCTATCTCAACCAGACCGAGCCCCCGTCTGCTGGTGACATAAATACCACAGATAACCCTGAACCACCCGACCCCGACGTCACATGTGCACACCTATCAGGAGCCCTGCTGCCAAAATGTTCACTCCACACACACCAGCTCTGCAACAACCACAGGGGTGAGTTCAGCTTTTCATTCTTACACCATCGTTGTTACTGACTGTTTATAAGAAGTGGGTTTTAATTGGATTGTTAACCTTCCTTTTGGAAGCCTCAACTTTAGATTTTTGCCCATCACCATCTTTGTTTCTAGAACCAGAATTGACCATATTTGGACCACAGGATTGATATACCCAGTTATGTTTTGATTGACAGGTCATCATGGTATCTACTTGTTCATCACAGGTAGACACACCCGGAAGAATACCACTCCTTATGGTAAATTTTACTCTGAACGAGATCATAATTCACTAAATTAAAAAAAAGCTGTACTGAAGAGAACTTGAAACAAGCAATAGAGAGCATAAAATTATGACAGAAATAGTCTCTTAATAAAGAAAGTGGGGTCACGTTAAACCCCTGTTGCATTCGATCTGACTTTTTCCTTCTATCATTGAAACCACCC
Organism: Labrus mixtus; assembly: GCF_963584025.1. Taxonomy (NCBI): domain Eukaryota; kingdom Metazoa; phylum Chordata; class Actinopteri; order Labriformes; family Labridae; genus Labrus; species Labrus mixtus. The sequence goes on from NC_083632.1 coordinate 8,563,275, forward strand.
CCTGCTGACCATTAGACAAAATGCAGTTTAGGGCAGTTCAGCATTGGATCCTCTGTTAAAACAAGAGGTCCACCTCTTGAGTCAATCTGCTTCTTAGCGGGCTTATAGCTCTGCTTTTTTTCTAATATGAGTAAGCGACATGCACCATCCCCACCATTTCTTTATGATCGCTACCAAATCTTTTCCTGATGGGCAGTCATTGGCTTATAGTACTGCGCTATGATTGGCTGATGCTCATTGCCTCAAGGTTTGCCAAAACCAATGAGCTCTGTCATTCTAGAGAAATACTCAGTTTCACTGATGAAAGCAGGAAATCACCATTGTACTGTCTCAGAAATGACTTAATGATTTACAGTATCCAAATCTGAGATAAGTAGTAAGTAATGCTGGTACTTATACCTCACAAACTACAACTGCTCCACACAGTTCACCATGTATAATGGTTTTGGAAACAATCATGGTTAGGTTGAAATATAAAGTCAATACAGAAGTTTGGTTTTCACACGGTACAAGAACAGCAGTCTCCTGTTTTGAAGTCCTGTGTTATACAGGTATAACTATTGACTTTACTTGCCAATCAAAGTACTGCAGTAAGAGCCAATTGCAGCACATGATGGAGGGATAAGGCTGAGCTCTACTGGGAAAAAAAATGGATACAAGAAAACAAAATATAGCCACGGTTGGGGAACTAGTCTAGTTATGGCAGATAAAACATTTTGGTCAGAGTTGGGTGGTTAATCTGCTTTGACAGAGTTGGAAAACAATGGTTAAAAAGTTAGATCAAAACAGAAAGAATGTGTGTCCACAGTCAAGAGATTAGATCATTTAAAGCTGTAATTGAAAATGTATAGAACTAAAGGCAACATTACATGAGTAAAGATGGAGCCGGTTGTTTGTTTAGTACTGTAATAAATAATTAAATACTATTTTCTCAGCTGTGGCTGTCTGGAGGATTTTCTCACACTTCACGCCTTCAACATGCCTCGTTGTTCTTCTCTCACCATTATTTCTCAAGTCCTCTCACAGTTTGTATTTTCTGATGAAGCCTCACTGGTTCAGGCTATACAAATGTCAAGTCCCCTGACATTTGAGGACTGATGTTTTACTTATTTAGCACAGAAAAAAAGAAGAGACATGGGCAGCATGTCTGCATTCGAAAACCTGTTGCTACAATCCAGCTGCACAGCTGAGATTTCTTCTCTGAGTTGTTGGTTTTGCATATTTCCAAGTAGCCAAAGTAACCTTGGAAAATACTTAGCTCTCATTTGTTTGATCCTTTTTGCATTGCATTGCATTCACACTCCAGTATTGGGATCTCTTTAATGTATTCATGACATTATAAGGAAAGTGTCTTTGTGGCTCATTTACAAAATTAGTAGTAGAAGAAAACAGGAGTACTGCATGTTTCAATAAAAAATGATCCCAATGTTATATAAAAATGTCTGAAATGGTAGAGGAGCTGTTATATTTCCACGTGTCTTCACTGCATCAACATTAGAGGTCAAGTGCTATTCACAGAAGACGCCCTGCCTCCTTGACTCCTCTTACTCGACATACAAACAAAGCAGTGATCTATTAGTAAAATAAATCTACAGAGAGAGGATTTACAAAAGATAAATAAAAAAACTCAAAACATGAAGGCTGTGAGAGTCTGTTATAGTGTTGAAGCTGAGAGCCGCCGGAGCTCGACCTCACTTCATCGAGACGCCCGCAGAGAAAAAGAAATGTCACGGTGAAAATCTGCATCTGCTCGCCCCGCTGCAATGATCCATCACGTGCACGCAGCTCGCTCGCTCTATCACCGCTGCTCATCTGTCCCTGTAATATGACAGGATCGGTACAGTCTATCTTCTAAAGGACACTTAAACACACACACACACACACACACACACACACACACACACACACACACAGATTCAGCTCGTGTCTGCTGTTAAGAATGTGCTGGAAATGGAGGAAACATCTGAAATCGAACCCAGCCGGAGTCAAGAGCTTTTTGAAAGGACAGAAGACTTTAGAGATCACAACACCTCCACACAAACATCTGCATACGCACACGGACATAATTATTATGTATGAGACCATGATCATCTACAGCTGATTAGCTCATCCTTTACAGAACATCATATTTCTTATTCACAGAGAATAGTATACATTCTCGTTAAGTTAATCCTTATCTACTGACAAAGTCAAAACAGACTGATATCTTTTTGGTTACTTATTATCTAGCTGAGAGCTTACTGATGCTGGTTTTGCCCAAAGACTGATTACAGGTGGAGTCAGCTGGTGTGGCTCTATTCAAAGGTTAACTGTTCATTCTACACTTTGATTTATTAACAGGAGTAAAGGCAATCTTTTTGGCAAGCACGTAGTTACATTTATCAACCTTTATGTCAATTCTGGTTCCAAAACTAATCCCTCTGAAAAACTATATTCATAACTGCTAAATGGAATCTCTGGACTTTGTAAATGGACTTGAGCTTGAATAGCGTTTTTCTAGTCATCTGACTACTCAAAGCGCTTTTACATCACGCCGATTCACACACAGCTTTGTAAAGTGACTATCAGAAGTAACTAATCCCATTCATACATGTTCATCGCCGAAGCAGCAAGGGCAACTTGGGGTTAAGTGTCTTTCCCGAGGACACATCGAAACTACAACGCTGACTTCAGTGCAAAATACTATTAATATGTTTGACTTCAAGACTCAAACCCCTGACTGACTCCTGTGCTAAGGTCCTGTGCTGTTTGAACCGCATTGATCACCCTCTGACTTCCACCCAGAACACACTTTGTTGGTCTCTGTACTTTGCCACAAAGAGCAGAAAATCTTACTATAAATGATGGCATTTGGATTTCGGCTGTCTCACCATTTAATTTCAGAACTTCAATGGCAATATCAGTGCTCATCTACAAAGCCATAATATTCGTCTAAGATACTCATGTCTGCAAACTCAAATGTCTACCACGAGTTTATTGATTTAATGCAGATTTTCAGATGTCTGCACAGATTTGTCCTAACAGCTCACAGTGTGTTTGAACTATCTTAGAAAAAAACAATATCGCTGAACTCTGACGTTATACGAGATGCTCCGCTTTTCACATGAAAGCTCTCTCTCGGGGCAATAACGGCATGCCTCATCCTTCTTCATTGATATTCCGCAGGTGATATTTGCAGTTGAGACATCACTGAAGCAGCAGGGTATTAGTTCGGGGTTAAACGATGATCTGGACATTTTTGCATTTCCTCCAGTTGTCATTAATCGCAGCTTCATGAAGTCATTTACTCCGGCTGTGACTGGGTAAACACGGGCTGATGGATGGACTGATAATCTGGGTCATGTTTGTAATGAACGGGACGCTTCTCCTCAGCTGATTGCTCCACTCTGCCGTGTCATCACTCGGGTGTGTGTTCTCTCTGACAGGCAGGACATTTGTCAGCTCATCATTCCCCGCACGCCATCCGCAAAAGTTATAAGAGTCTCTGTGATTAATGTATCTCTGTATTAGTGTGTAACTTTAAATTCATAGCTAAAAGGGCACACAGGCTGAGGTTTTTTTTTTTTTCTTCGTCAATCTACTATCCACCCTCAGCGGCTCTGTAGTTACCGGGGAGCAGCGGGAGTGCATTTCGACTTTGCCATGTCATTATGGCAGCCGGAGTCAGCATGCTGGGCCCTGAGTGGTGGAGGTAATGTCTCTCTCTGTTTGTTCCCCACCGATATCTTTGAAAACGTCGGGAGGAATGGGGAGAGACACTAATGTGCGAAGGCCCACCACAGACTGAACCACTTAGAAATGCATTAGAGTGTTCCAAAATGATGCTGCGAGTCTCTCAGCCTGAACCTGCTGGCTTTAGAGTGGCAAAACATAGACTTTTCACTTTAACATGAGGCTGGAATCAGAAGAAACAGCCAAGGGTGCATTTTCACACCCCTGTATATCAATAATGATTCCCCTTTGTATGTATAGAAAACAACTCCACTGTTTTCTGTAATGGTACTGTGACAGGGCTAAGATTTCTGCACCATGTTTGCTCTGACACACGCTGACACGATCAAGGGGTTGTATTACAGGCAGTTTGACTTGATTACATGCCCTGTAAACAACAGAAGCGTACCATTTTTCATCGCAATTTAAAGAAAAAAAATAAGAAACCCACATAGAGAAAACGGGTGTCCTGATTGCAACAAACACCAGAGCATTACGGGATTAAGTCGCAGCCGAGCAACATAGAGCTGGATCAAATTGATCATCCGAGCTGGAGCGCTTGGGGGCCTGCAGGCAAAGGACACATGTTTTTTCACAAGGTAAGACGCTTGCCTGCAATGCAGTACAGCACACAGCACAATCTGCAGCCGTCTCTGCACACTGAAGGGCAAATTTTTCTCGAGCCCAAGCCACAGAGTTGCCGACTGTCAAGTGTGCATCCATCTGAGACATTTGCACTGTGCTGAAATGCAGAATTAATCAGGCTGACTGTAGACAATGCAGATGATTCAACTTTATGGCAAGACTCCTTCTATTAAGGCTCAGCAAGATTAATGGAAAGATCATATAAAATAAGCCTTTTTCCAACCTGAAACAAGAGTCTGAAATTATTAAGACTATTTGACAGGAGGATTTGATTTTATTCCAAGCTGATGCCTTTAACTAATAAGACCATATTTCAGGAAGTTGCATCACAAAAAAAAGACCCTTTTTTTTTCATTCTCAGGAGCCCGTTAGTTGTGGTCTCCAATCACTGATGAAGAGACACATCAAACAGTGGCCGGGGTTCACACCGCTGTAGCAGACTCTGAATTTGAATCGGGGCGTTGCATGCTCTGAGAGATGCAGTAATTGGAGAGGAGGAGGAGGAGGAGGAGGAGGAGGATGGAGTAGATGCAGAAAAAATGGATTCTGTTGGACCTTGCTGCTGATCCAAGCAGAACCCTGAAGTCTCTGCAGCATCTTAGCGCTACCTCCCCTCCCCTTCCCCCCCTTCCCCAACATTTGCAAAACAAAGAAGCAGAAAGAGAAGAGGCGAGCCTTCAGGTTGAGCTCCACACAGATGCCCCAGGGAACCCGCAGCTTATGCAGGGCCGTCTTTTTGCTGTGCTGAGCCATGCTGCTTCTGCATACAATAGTAGCAGGACATAAAAATATGATAAGATAAGCTGAAGCATGTGGCTCCACAAAAACAAAAATACCTGATGCCAGTGTGTTATTTTTCGCTTTGGCATTTATCATTTGATGATTTATCATCATCGATCTCCAAACACAAAAACTTATCGGCATACATAAATACTTGAATGAGCTTCAATCTTGTTTGGTGTTAGCGTACTTATCCACAGCAGGAAACTAAAATCAATATCGAATCTAGGGGAGGCAAAGAAAATATATTCAGCTCCAATAGATGAACACATTTATTTTGTTGCCGTCAAAGAAGAAAACAAGCCATGCAGGCAAGTTTTACTACTTAAAATACAAGCTACCACAGAGCTGTGAGTGATTCAGATTTTTTTCAGGCATTAAAAAAAACATGCTGACAGTCTTCTTCTCTTTTACAAATCTTAATTCAAAGTATAAAAAAACTGAAAAGCAGCAAGAAAGAAAAACTCTAAATGGACAAAAGTTGAGTATTTTAACTGATTTGATTAGTTTTACTTTAAATTGGAATCTCTCTATCTGTTTTCATATGTTACCAATAAGCTTCTGCAAGCAAGTTGTTATTTCTGTCAATGTACCACCAACAAGCTCGACAGCTGCATTGATTTTGTCCACGCTTTTTTTTTTTTTAAATGTAGCTATAGGTTGATAGCAATTAATGCATGTTTGTCCAATTAAATCCAATCTAAGAGCTTTTTAAGATTATTATTATTTTTTCTTTATTGGAGAGATAGTACAGTAGAGAGAGTGGGGATGACATGCGGTAAAGGATCCACAGATGGGATTTGAACCTGGGCCACCCGCTTAGAGGACTTTAGCCTCCGTACATGGGGCGCACACTTACCACTGCGCCTCCAGCGCCCCCTTAAGAGCTTTGATTGGTCATTTGTTTCCCCACCTGGTTCTCAGTGGGCACAATCCAGAAATATCATAATCGATAAAAAAAATCAAATATGTGGGCAGCGATTCAGAGCCTTAAACAAGGCTAAAACAAGTGTGTATTAATCCACTGTTGAAAATAGTCCCAATTGTGTTTCTTTGATTTGATTTACATTTGATATAAACGACTGTTGCCAATATGTTTGAGGGATTTCCAAGCCTCTTCAAGAGATTATACTATATCTACCCATCCATCCATTTTCCTTAAACTGGACTGATCTGTGGTTGCCAAAAAAAACAGAACCTGCATAAAGACGTTCACACTGAGCAGCTGTGTAACCATTTGAATGTTCTGCAATACCAGCATGTGTCAGCAATCCTGCAAAAATGACAATACACATGATCCTGTGATTATGAATGTATTTTCAGTTTTCCTAAGTTAAACAGATCCCCCTGCTGTTTGAATGTCAGACAAAGACATCAGGTCCATTGAAGCCAACCAGCTCTATTTAAACTGTCAGACACGTGAGTCTAGAAACCAGCAGCATGGTTAGGAGAAGAAACGGATGATTACCAAGCCGGTTGAAATGCCGAGGGGATCTGCATGAGACAGCTCACAGGGGGTATAGCTAAGTTAAATATGCTAGCTGGCTGATTACATTTAATTCCCCCCGTCTGCCATGGCAATGAGAACAAATTGGGTTGTTGTGGCTGCTGATAATGCTAATCTCCAGCAGTGTCAATGGGATATTACAGTAAAACAGGGAGCCACATTGAGATGTCACGTTATGGCTTTAGAAAAGGACTACATCTCACATAAATTAGATTCTGTTGGGTTCTTTCAACTGAGAAAAAAGCTATTAGCACTTTTGCTCTCCACACTATCTCTTCTATATGAATTCCTTGATTAAGGTCATTTCAATATGACTTTGTAGTTTGTATCCATTACGCTGCCAACTCCACAAATTAACAGCGTCCTTCCCACACACACAAACACAAATATCCTTCACATGCCTCACATGCTAAATACAGCTTGTTCACAGACAGGATCACAGTCCCTTCCAAGCATGTCCTTGACACCTCCTTCTTTCTCAGACAGTTAATACCGAGAGGAGGCTCGGCTCTCCCTGCGCCTTCACATGCAGCTCTGGGACAGTCGAGCCAAAGACGAAAAGGCACCCGTCGTGTCCAACATTAAAATCAAACACACCAGAAGACAATCAAAGAGGGAGATTCTCCTCAGGCGAGAGCTCGTCCTTGATTTTTTTTTTGTAGCTGCCCTGGCCTTATATTGTACAGTACCTGCCCTGCTGTTACAGCGGTGAGTGATTTGTAGCCTAAAGCAAAGACTTGATCAATGCCAGGTTGAACCTGAGCACCTTACATTATTTCTCTAGTAGAAGTGAACATAAGATATGGCTCTGTTTGGTCAGGCTGTGAGTTTAGTGCAGGTCCATCCACTCCGCAACATATTCACTTTTTTGGCAGCCAATTTGCTCTGACGGCAAGCTAAAGACAGAAAGCCTAAACACCCCGTGTGTCAAGTTGTTGGAAGTCTTAGCTTAGGGAATTTTATAAATCAATATCATTTCATCACTTTAGATTGGAGTGCACCTGAAAAGCGAATTAATAGGCCTAGTGTAAAAAAATTGGAAATACATTGCTGTGTTTCAGGTAAAACTCACCAGCTGGTTAGCGCTAAACCTATTCCAAGCTAACATTACAGTTAGCAGCAACACACCTCTCCTACTTTACCATGTTACACTACATCATACTGTAATGTTATAAACTTCAAGTAAAACGTTTTCATTAGCTACTATTACAGCTAGTGTTACAATTAATTGTTAAAATCTAGCATGACCGTTTGATAGAAAAGGGGTAAATTGGTAAAGTTAGCTTGAAATGGCTGGTTGCCGAACTGTATGGCCAGATGTCCCTCTACATTTTCATTATTCATTGTCTGTTAAGTTTCTGGTCAATGTGAGATCTTTGAAAAGACAAGGACTTTTCTGATTCCCGATGTATACACAATTTATATTATTTAAGCTTCCATGGCGTGCGTGATGTCAGGAAGAGCTCCTGTGTGAACATGGTGAATCATGTTGGCCCCACAACACACTCGTTTCATAAACACCACTATTTTCTTTCCGCAGGATAAATATATTTCCAACTGGCTTATATGCACAGCTATATTTGCAGAGTTTATTTTTCAGTTTTAATAATTTACACTCAAATAACAGGTCCCCTGACAATACTTTTACTGGAGAGTGATGTGAATGCCATCCTGAAGTGTTTACTCAATGAAGGGTAAACGGAGGTTTTTGCCTCCTGTCTCTGAGCAAAAGGTCAATGCAGATAAACAGATAGGGGATGTCATTGTTGTCAAGTGGCATTTCAATTTCCAGTTGACAGAAAGGAATGGGTATTTCTTATCAACAAGCTACCTTTGCTCTTTATGTACAGAATATTATATATGGAATATAAAAAAGGATTACTGAATTATACTGAATTATAATCTGAAAGATCTTCAGAGCCTGTAACCACTTACATTATGTATTGTATTTTCAAGAAATATGCAAGTTGGATTTATTATTTTATATGTGGTCATTTCCATATTTTTTTCTTACGTTTACATTAGTTTTTTTTCTTTTTTTCAACTAGACTTGCAGTGCGGCTCCAGGGATGGCAATTCTCAACAACTATTGTATGGTTGGACCATAGACTGTAAATATTAATGGACGGAACTTGAGAGATGACACCCATCTGTTACTGCAGGGGGGTTTAGAGACTCATTGATGGCTATCGCCATGCTGGAAATGCTGTCTCAGCCCAACTTTCAGTCAACCTAATGACAGACTCAGAGCTGAAGCTGAGGGTTTTAAGCCTTTCGACAAACCATTACACCGAGCCCACCTGTCAATCAGGTCAGCTACACACCTTATTGAGGGTAACGCTTATCCTCCTTATCCTGTCTTGAAATCAAAACAGATGACATGTCAAAAAATTTAACCCCCGTACAGCGTGTGCCAGTCGACATGAGCTAATCAGACCTCTTTTGTTTTTTTAATCGGGCTGTAAACATGTTAATTTAAGGCTTTGTTTTTCAGCGCCAGAGGTTGCCACTTGAGTTGGAACTAACAGTTATTTTGTCTTTCCCTATACTTAAAAACTATTGGATTGATAACCATTAAAATGTCATCTGCAGGATGAATTAAAATCCATTTTTTTCTTTTACAAAATATTTTTTGGTTCAAACTTTTCTCAGTGGTGCACGAGGAAAAAAAGTGTACGGAAAAAAGCATACATTGGCAGGATCTTCGCATAGCTTCACTTTCTGCAGCCTAGAGAAGAAGTGCACCATCATGGATCATATTTTATAGTACCTTTGAAGGAAATATAGCACAGTACACTAATGCTTTTCTCTTCACTATAAGGTTTTCATCCACCTATTGATAGCTAAATATACCATTCTAACTTCATCTATATAAAAGTAATTTGAGGCTACCTGATGGCTAGCCGGAACTTTATCTGACATGACTCGATTGTTTTCATGCTGAGTGTAAATAAATGGTTGTGTACTGTACATATAATGTTTTAAATGAATTCTAATTATCAACATATAATTGTGAAGGCATACCAGCAACTTGTCAATTCCAATCCTCCCAAATTGCAGTAAGCAATGATATGGTTTTGTTTGTTTTTTAAAATGCTTTATCATTGATTGAGCATTGGCTTTTCCTCTGAATTCAGACGGACACAGCAGCAGACTGGCAGCATTTATCGCCCTGCCTGCAGCATGACATAAAGGAGCTTCACCGGTACAGAGACAACTCTCAGGCAGATGCCACTATAAATAATGCATGAACAATAAAGCCAGAAGAAGAACCTTGGAACAGCTAATTATTCAGTCCAACATTTTTCAGCGACTCAGAGAGAAGTTAATGGCTAAAAAAAGATGAATTTAGTCCTTATATGCTACGGGGGTGGGAGTGTTAATGTAGAAGGTGAAGCCATTCTCCATCATAAAACACATTAAACATATACCGTCCTAACACAACAAGTAGGGTTCAGCTGTAGAGAGAGCAAGGGATGTTGTATCTTTTGACAAGCTGTGGAACACACTTTGTTCACAAAAAGCTTGTCCCAGTGTTAAAGGACGCTGTTGAGCTTCTCTTAGTGTTTCTTTTGCCCTTTTTTTTGCAGCGGCATGAATTGCTTTTCCAGGGAGAAGAGCTTCTCCACAGGAGCAACAACACAAAACAGCCTCTCCGCTCAATTAGGAGTCACCCACGCTTGTGTTGGGAGGCCAAAAGGATCTCCTTTCTTCTCTGTTTCCACTTTGAATCGTATCTGAGCAGTCCAAGCACTTGCGGCAAATTTCCCCCCAGAATTAACCTCCAGCAAGTGGCATGCATGGTAACGACAAGGAGGACAAGAAAGCAGCTCTTATTCCACAACTTCAGCCATTTTTAACTCATTAGTGTGCAACGAAGAGGCTGCCACTGATGGTTGATTAGAGGAGAAATACAGAAAACTATTAGCTCATTACGGTTTCTCTCGTCTTAATTTTCAACCCACGCTCTGTCTTTTTGCTTTTAATTGGAAATAGGCCTCATTATCATATTTCCTACAATTGCACATCATCCTCTTGCTCTAATTTTTTGCACATTTTCATATTCGTAATTACACTGGTTGTTAGCGCTACAGCATAAATCCTGTGGGAGGCTAATACTGTAAATGGCTGAGGTTGATGACAGGAGCAGAAAAGCACACAGCTGGCAGCATGTCTTTGAGCTCAGTAAAGGAGCTCAGTGTCACTAAAGATGCACAAAAATCCTGTTCAGCAGAAAAACAGAGTGAACCCTGGTCTTGAATTTATCTGAGAGCTCTCACAGAGGAGTTGAATTAATGTAGGATCAGTGACCAGGCCATCACCATCATCCTGTCCACAGCAGCATGGATACATAATGAAGCTGATCTATCATTGGATGTATCATCAGGGTCAGGGTGCTCATTAGAGCTCAACTGGTTCACTCAAGCTTGTTGCTGTCCCTGTAGACTGTAAATGCTAGAGTGCTTATACGTCTCTATTGCTGATGTAAGCTGCTCCATTTGTCAATTAAAGGAAAATGAAAAGTCAAGTCTTTCAATAGCTGATTATCCAATCTTGTAATGTAAGAAATGTGTCCATTCTCTGATTCCAGCTTCTGCAGGATTTCAACTTTAAAAAAAAAATGTTTTATGCCATTGTAATCTTGTCAAGTGTATTTGGGCAGTTTCAGATATGGACTTCTGGTGGATATTTGTAATAACATTTGATGTGGATTGAAACAAAGCTATGGTTGTGTCTGAAGTTATTCACCCGTACTCCCTACTCACTTATCCGTGGAGTTCAATTTAGAGGGTCATATAGTTATTTCACATGCAAAATAAATACAATAAAAAAACAAAAAAATGTTTTCTCTCTGCACCATTAATCACGGCACTTAAAAATAAATAAATCTTCAAGCATTGGATATTTCATTTTGAAGGGCAGAATAATGGTAGTACATTACCTGCTGAAAAAAAAATGCTATTAAAAAAGTAGTGAGTCGTTTTGGACGGTGTCTAAGCGTCTATAGCCATGCTAGCTGCTCTGTGAGGTTTCATGCTAACGTTTGCATGTTAACATGACCACAGTGGCGAATGTCTTGGAAACTTTTTTATGGTTTATCATTATTTAATATTTAAGGATTATTGTAAAATTGTTCTGTCTGAATTGTTGTAGCCTAATCCATTTCTCCTTTTACTGAAACAATCCATGAGCTCTTTCTCATAAGCTAACTGCCTGCAAACACAATGTGTAAAACATTCGTTTTGTTCTCTTCCTCCCTTTCTTCATGCATTTTTTTAATACATATTTTCTAAATCCTATAATATTAAGTATGTAAATTAAACTGTGAGCGGTTGAGTAAAATGTAAGGAATCGATCATAGTACTTTAATTAATGCATTTATCATTGTCCTATATGAAATTAATTTGCAGAGCTAATGAGCCCTCATGTTTTTTTGCCTATATCTGGGCTAATCTTAACAACTAAAGGAGCAGTGTAGCCATTTAGCTGAGAAACAAATACAGCAATTTCCCCTCATAAAAGATGAAACTGGCAGGAGAGCAGGTGCAAAATTTAAACAGACCTCTGGGGTTGGCAGAAAGGCTGTGCGGCTCCTTAATGAGTTCCCTCTTTGCCCTGCTCAGAGGGATGGCTGTGAATGAACAGCACAGTATTGTTCACATGAATGGTGGCCTGAGCTCTCATCGAGTATATCCACCTGAACACATCACAATGCAAAGTGGTAAAAAATTACATCAAGTAGGCTTAGCTGAAGAGTCAGCTAATTCTATGCTCATAACCTCTGTATTAAGTAACCTGTTAGTCCACAGTGTGGGCGGATTTAAAGCTAACGTGAAAGCAGGGGGAAGCTGTATCGGGAGTTTTGACGTCTCAACATTTTCCTTGCCATGATTACAGCTTCACTATAGGTGTCATAGCAGAGTTTGTATAACACGCTTTAACCTGCTGTGGACACATTTAGCCTCTACAGTTGTTGCCGTTATTGTTCTACCGTCAACGTTTCCTCATTATGTCTTCATACCGGATAATCATATGTAGGCGACATGAGTCTGATTGAAACCCCAGTCAGATCAATCAAGCTCTTCACAGTTTTTTTCTATAGCCCACATACTGATTTTCCAACCTGTTTTTATTTAGATGCAGTTTGAATATTCTAGCCTTTTGATTTCCAGCCACCTGTTTCCTTTGACATCTAGTAAACAAATACCAACCTTTCACATTTCAGATGTTGTATATACAGCAAAGAATAATCCTATATGAGCAGAACCAGCTGTCTGTCTCCCAATACTATCACACTTCTCCTTGATGTCGTTTAACATTGCCTTCATTAGAGCCACATGAAAAAATAGAAATTAACAAGGGCCATACCACCAAATCCTTCCCATTCTTGATGATGATGACTAACAATGTAAGCCTTTTCTTTTTAACCAAAGCTAAAAGGCCCAAAACAAAAAATGTAAAACAGTTCTAAATTACAAACTAAAACACACATTTCATCTTTAAGAGCTGAACATTTCTCTAAATTAGCTATTTTGTCAAGAGTGATGATCAAAGCAGAATGTGTGTAAGGATAGCATTTAGCTAGAATACAGCCCAAAGGTCGTTAGCTTAGTGGCAACAACGCCTCCTCTCCTTTATAGACTCTGTGGTTAGCTAACTGTCTGCTAGCTCTAGCTCCTTTATTCAACCTTTTTTTAAAATATATTTTAGCCTTCGTGTCAACAATTAAATGAGATGATAGCGGTAAAGCTAGCTAGGCCGCAACTAGTCTCAACCAGAAATGTAGGCTACAGCATAAAACTGTGACCACAACTTTTTTCAGTGTTTGATTTGATCATTTTTAACAGCTAGCTGTTTCCAGTTGTTTCTTGTGTTTGGGTTAAGCTGAATGCTATTTTCATCTATTTAACTAGCCTAAAGATGCAAGATAGTTTCCATGTTCTTCTATTGACAAGAAGGAGTGTACCAAGATAAATGATGAGACTCTTTCATAATTTATCCTTTTATCATTTTAAATCACAGCGCATTAATTCAACTTTTATGAAACTGGTCAACAATTGTTTTTTCACTTTGGCATTAAGGAAACTTTCCTTAATAAGAATTTTCAAGAAACTGTAATTCAACAGAGTAAAGACACATATCATTACACATATCAAATCATTTGTTATAAAATGAATAATTAAATATCATTTGGGTTCAGATGTTTAATAGGCTATACTGGAAAAATAAATAGCCTAATTTTAAGGTTTAAATTTGAGCTTGGTAAATGTGATCACCTCTCATGACCTAGTACTTTATTACTTGAAGCCCGATGTTTTATAAAGTATCAAAATATATAATTTAATCCATCAAAGGTTAAGCTGTTGGTCGGTCCAATCACTGCCACTTTTTCATGTCATTGTTAATAATGCAATAGTCTTTATTTGGAAGGGGGAGGGGTGGATTTGCATGAGGTAACGATTTTTACCACCTGTTTGGCATTTTTTTGAATTACAAAACATGATGCAGATTAATTTAAATGCATTGATGTTGCATTCTAACTTTAAAAGACTTCTCAGCACAGAGCAGGTGCTGTCCATGCTAAAGACATGTGTCCTAAAGCTACACAGAGAGGCCTCTTTCATCGTTATCTGTCCAGCACTGATTCCATCAGACAGGTTAGGTAAAAAAAAAAAACAGCAAAGATAATATTACATTTTGCATGACAGAACACATTTGCATTCAATTACCAGCTTTCTGAGCCTTCGGGGCTCCTGTGCAGATGGACACTACATACCACCAAGCATAGCCCGAATTAACAGCCGTCTGGTCGACATGGATAACAACTCTGTCTGAGGTGATATTTCTCCGCAACGAGATCAAACGAACATTCAGTTCTCCAAGATGAGGCCTTGTGAGAGCTGACGCTACCTGACTTTGATCTTTAACATCATGGCTCATGACATATATGGTGGTCAGTCCTTTTAGTATCAGTAAGGCAACACTCCAACACCAATGAGTGAAACCTGGCCTCCCCATTGTCTGCATATCCCCTGTTGGTGAGCCGCTAGAATTGTATGAATACTAATATTATCTGCTATAGATATAGAGACATAGGGCGCAGATGGTCAAGCGGTTAGGTCACGCCCAATGTGTTGAGGCTATAGTCCACCGGGCAGACAGCCCCGGGTTCAAGTCTGGCCTCTGGCTCCTTACCCGCATGTCATTCCCCACTCGCTCTCTCCCTGGTTTCCTATATCCACTCACTATCTTATCCAATAAAGGCAAAAAGTCCAAACATATATCTTTAAATATCCATTGACAAGAAGGTCGATGATCAAGGAGGACATGATTCTGTGAATGAATGAGGGATTATGTAATAGCTCTAATAGCAATCTCAGTAAATCTGTACAAGATTTATAATTATTTTTATTAATTTTGTGTGCATATCTAGTGAACAGTGGTATGACCAAACAGAGCACACACTGGTGTCTCTTTACCGGCCATACAGCCACAGGGGTATAAGATCTCTTCCCCCCCTCCCTTATACTTCATATTTATGATTTAGGACACACAACTTGTTTCTGGCTGTGTGGCTTTTACGGAAATTAAAGCTCTGGAAGCTTCCTAACTGTGAGCCCTTATGTGCAATACTGTAAGATCAGTTGTATTGATTAGTAGGCTAAACAGAAACATTGCTTCGAAAATCACTTTCCTACAAGAAGCTTGGAAAATGGCTTTGGCTGTAGATTCTCCTATAGCCTAATTGTAATTCATTCACTTTCATTCATATAAGAATAAATTGTTCAAATTCATAATTTAGTAGTATCATGTTTGGTTTGCTATTTCACTAAATACAAATAAAAAAAATAAAGCGCCATGTAAAAACAAATAATCAATAATTTCTTGATGCACGAGGACATACAAGAATTGTTAATGAATTGAAAAATATTTGAAGTATATCTTCCACACAAACTGCTATTTTTGCATTCGCCTGCACTTCAGAGTGGTAGTGAACTGCGCGCGAAGCACCTGAGAAACAGCACGCGCTCGTTTCATTACGTTGAACACTCACGTCTCTGAAGCGATTCCAGTGTTTGATCTTCCGGCCGTACTGGGAGACGGTTGACAGCCATTGCTCATCTTCCATAAAGTTCCCAGCTTTTCCTGATTCCTCTTTCCCACTTTTGACGAGGTCCACCTGGAGCGTGAAGCCCACGAGCAGGCACAGGCACGCGACGAACCGCACAACGACCATGTTTGCTCGGGCAGTTTTTTTTAAATTTTTTTTATGGGGATGTATCTCCTCTCCTTCCTCCTGCTGCTGCTGCTGCTGCTGCTGCTGCTGCTGCTTCTACAGACTGAATGGAAATGAGAGAGAGGGAGAGAGAGAGAGAGAGAGGGAGGGGAGGGAGTGAGTGAGGAAGAGTTAAAGGGGAGATCAGATCCTGCACTAATCATTTATTTCTGCTCACTTGGTTTCATTATTTTCTTCTCTTTTGGGGATTTTTTTTCTGTTTGTTAGCAGCCCACACACACACGCAGACATTCTGATCAGCTCACTGCAAATGAATCATACAAGTGGAACAGATGTTTATTGCTGTGCTGATGATCAATCACATTTTATTTGTCATATTAAAATGCTTCTGGAAGGAAGCCAATGTCAGTGAATGAGTCAGTCTAAAAAAACAATAAAGATTAAGTTGGATGAAATTTAAGAGGGAGGAGATTGCTTAATTGAGTTAATACCATAAGGCAGTGATGCTAAAACTATATGCCCCATGGATTGCTGGGGGTCACTGAGAGGCTCCCAAGTGGCCTCTGGGAAAATTAGGTTAAATTTAGCTTAAAATGAGCTCCATTTCACTCTCAATTCCTTCATTAACTCCGAGGTAAGTGAATGTGGCATATCAGCTCAGTTGTCTTATGTAAAATCTGTAATGGGTGGCAGTAGCTCAGTCTGTAGAGACTTGGGTGGGGAACCGGAGGGTCACCGGTTCAAGTCCCGGTGATGGAAGTTGGTCTGGTAGCTGGAGAGGTGCCATGTCCATAGGATCCTGTTTCTGCATGTGTGTATATATTTCAGCCTATGTGTGTGTTCATGACTAACAGAGTGTAAAAACTGAAATTTCCCGTTGTGGGGATCAATAAAGTAAATCTTAAATCTTAACTCTCATGTTATGAAAATACCTGAACTCACACCATTGTCTCTCGGTGTACACAGTTATTGTTCTTTGTTTTAATGTAATCAAATACTTATTTGTATTTTCAGTTAAAAGAGTAAATCCACAACACACATGATCTTGTTCCATACCATCAAATAACTGTAATGTGGTCAGAGGTGTTTTTTGGGCATAAATGGGCTCCTCCTGTTAGCTGTGATTTGAAGAGCAAACCCAATGGATTTTTGTTATTTGAGCAGCTCTTAACAACTGGATTTTAACCAGAACTCTCTCCAAGACAGGACCGAGGGAGTGTGGTCCAACAACCAAAGACGTTTGGGGAAATTGTTTTTTTTTTTTTACACATTCTAGTGACAAGTTAATCGAGAAGACTGAAACCACTTCATACAGCCGACTGCCTGTACGCTTGTCTGTCCTGTTTTCAAGCTCAGTGTCCCAAGTCCTATGAAAAAAAAAACATAAAACACGAATATCTCCTGTTTTTGAAAGATCCCCGTCCTGTTAACCAATCAAAACAATACACCATGCTTGCAACCATGCTTTGTAAGTATATGTCAATTCATGTTTCTGCCACGACTTGACCACTACTCAAAGTTCAATATTGATTCGTCTTTACATGGGTCAACCAGTCTTGGGGTTGCGGCTGCTGCTTTGCTAGCCTAGCTTATCATACTGACCTACTGCGTAGCCACAGGTAAGCTAGCTAGCATGGCTAAAAGGCAGTAGCCTAACTTTTTTTTTTTTTAAAGTCTCCCCAACTTCTCCCAGCCAGGAAACAGTCACTTTTAGGTGTTTTATATGTTTATAGTTACTGCTGTTCAGCAAATTTTGTTAGCCAATACCAAGCTAGCTGTTTTCTTTAGTTTCCATTTCTTTCATTTTTTTCCCGCTAAGCCAAGAATAGGCTTTGTAATCACTGGACAAAGACAGTATGTTCTATGAATATTTTCAACCCACTCTCTCAAAGAAATCAAACAGAAGTCTCACTCGAAATGTCAAAGTTTTACTTTAATGTAGGCTACTTATAGTTTTCTTCTGTTTATTGTGCAAAACAAACTAAAAGGAAAACAATGCATAAAGGCTAACGAATGACGATAGACAAGAAATACGCCATTTTGGGCTGTTGCCTACTACTTTGCCTTATATATAAGCCTATACCAACCTTTTTCACACAGTATTACCTGAAGTCTTTGTCAATATTATTTCAAGCTCAAATGCAGACAGTTAGCCTATAATCAAAGAAAGACAACTTGAATTACTTTCCCAATGTAAGCAGGGCTTTGGTTGACTTCTCCACAGATGGTGATATCTATGGAACATCTCTGGAAATTAGACTTGTCTACCATGTTTTGTATTATTAAAGATGTTGACTACATCAGACAGAACACTCTACATGTCTAACACATGCTTTGAACTCTTACAATTTTCTCTGTAATTCAGCATGAGTCCTTGGCCAGAATTTAAAAACAGTCTATCGGATGAAACATTGATTTTATGGTCTATAAAGTACTGACGTGTGTGACTGAGGAGGTAAAATGTGAGATATTTGAGATGCTGCTGTGCTGCTACTTTTTCTCCAATAATCTGTGACCTACAGGGTTCTGCTGTACCTGCACATCATTTTAAGTCTACCCACGTTGTTCCTGCTTCTACCTAAACTCTCCATGCCCTCTCTCCCTCGCCTCTCCATTACATCCCCATGAAGATAAACATAATCCAGCGCTCTGCTCGCTCATTTGAGTTTAAGGTTACCAATATTGGCCAAAGGCTGAGCAGCCAGGTGCAGGATCACATTCCTGGGATGCTGCTTAGCTGGACAAACTACCTCTGACACTGTCATCAAAAACAGTTGATGTGGCAGATGCAGTTCTTTTCCTGAGTGTGCAGAGCTTTGGGAGGCAAGGGCAGCAGGAGAAAATGTCCCGCAGCGTCAGC
Organism: Labrus mixtus; assembly: GCF_963584025.1. NCBI lineage: Eukaryota > Metazoa > Chordata > Actinopteri > Labriformes > Labridae > Labrus > Labrus mixtus. The sequence goes on from NC_083632.1 coordinate 8,582,016, forward strand.
CAGCTGTGCACGTCAACACTATGACACGTTGGACATGATGTGTTAATCAAGAGGTCATCATCAGTCCTGTCATGATTACGATGAATGTGTTCAGCAGATAAATGGTCAAACACCTGCAGAAGGTTGCTGTGACTGACCTAGATAATCTGAAGCAAAGCCTATGATTAAAGCTATACTGTAATTACGTTTTTAGCTGGTTATGGACCAGAGTAAAATGTCTACTGAATCCTACAAAAGCAAACTAGACTATCAGCAAGGAGATTTAATACTTGCAGTACGGCTATTTTTAATGCCTGATACACAACAACCAGGCAGGTGTCAGAGAGAAAAGCAATCAACTGCACATAACCCGGCCGTTTTATTATTTATATTAAAAGATTCACAGTACGTGCTTTGTTCGGTGATTAAAGGACGGCCGGAGATTTTAGTATATGTCCATATGGGTCACCAAGATAATCAGACAATTCAAGACCTCACAAAGGCAATAATTGTTTCGAAATTACTTTATTTAGCGGTGTGAATATTTCCCATTGGGACCATTTGAGAGACTGGTGCTTTTAACTTTTAAAGGTGATGCCGTTAGGCAATAAGTAGAGAGTCTTTTAAAGGGAAGGATAATACCAAGCTGCAACCTCTGAATGGTGAAGTATGGGGCCAATGCGGAAGTGCAAAAACCAGCAGGTCCTTGACTTGAAGCTGGCTGCAAAAGGTGAGGAATTATATTGAAATGCTCATTTTTACAGTAGAGAAACCTGTTAACCACCAGGTACAACAAACAGTTTTGGTCTGAGTAGCTCATTGCTTTATGGTAAAAACTGAAAGTGGGGTGGGTTATACTCATCTGTTTTGATTATATTAAGGCTATAGTGATGCATAAATGTGCATTGTTGGTAGTTTATAGCTGTTTGCCAGGCAGCTTAAGGCCTACCTCAGCTCTACCTCTTTGTCTTCTTCTAGATCGATTGAAAGTCAGGTGCCGATAGCATTTCCAATATGGCGCCCACCATCGTTTGGCTTCAGACGCCTCTTCATAAACTAATGGAAGACACAACTGAGACTACGTTTATGTTTTTTATAGTAGGCAATAATAGGCATCTTTCCGTTTGCAAGCACCTGACCTCAACAAATCCTTTTATAATTGAGTTGAATTTGAGGGTAAGTGTCCGTAAGCCAGCAATGATGCATTAGCCCTAAGAACTGTTATTCCAGTATGCATAACAAGCAAATAGCATTTATTGAGCTCGTCATACTGTATGTAGACTGAATTGAAATTCATTTTTATTCCAATATTTATTTCTTAATGTTAAAGCTGAACTCAAACAAACGTTGAGGGTACTGTATTAATACATTTTGTAAGGGTATAAAAAGGATGGTAATGTTATTCCTCACCCTGTGTTTAAGGCGCTACTGTCAACAAAGTCTCAGTAAAGCATCAGTTCAATCATCTTTCAACTGGGGATGCTCTAGCTGCTCAGGAGTATTTACAGGCTGTGTTCCGCTTTGCATTATTAGCTTTGAAAGATTTTTGAGCGGTTTTAAGAAAGTCTGTATCGACTAGACTTTGGCAGAGGAAAGTCTCATGAGGTCTCTCCTACAGCAAGTGGAAAACATGTTGACGAAAGCTCCGGATGTTTAGGGATGTTTTTCGGAAGGAGGACGTTTTTTAAATTGCAGGGAGCTCTTATCAGCTCGCCTCTTCTGCTCCATTAATATGTGAAGTAGCAGCAAAGTGACCAACAGCCCAGGAGGACTTGTAATCACAGCAAACCATTTTTATATGCGCGGTACATGAGCTTGAGGCGGTAATGACTGTCTGGCATGCTTGTGCCTCACTGATCACATTGAATCAGCACTCAATTTCAGTAGCAGATAAATCGTTTCAGTTGGGGTCTTTTCCAATTCAGCAGTAACAATCCTAAACCCATATTGAAACAGTCAATCTGATCATTTACATTATGCATATTGAGAATCCCACCACACTCACTTTTGAAAATACTTTATGGATGCTTTGTCTTTCGGTCCTGACAAAAATGATGAATAACAAAAACATTTGAACACCTTAGATCATAATGTTAGCGATCAGCTACAGGACTCGCACTCCTATGATGATTCCCTTGATGTTGAATGACTAAATAGAAATCTTGTACTTGTTTTAGCTGACACTTTTCCCACTACCTTCCTTACAAAATTTGTAATTGTTCCGTCCTCAAAATTGGAAAAATTAAGTTACAGTCCCATAATAATCTTACATTGATTTACCACTTCAAGTTTTGATCTTGGGCACATGAAATAGCTATCTATCTTGTGCGTATAAGATTTTAAAAATAATTTTCTGTTGTGTGTGACTCACTTTTATATTTGTTTAGACTTTAGGTCAATGCAACCATAACTTCCATGCAGTTAGGTCATCAAAGGAATGTAAACCCAAATGTGGCCTTTTCCACCATGCAACCCTTACTAATGTAGTTTTATTGCTCATTTTGCAATTAAGTTCTCCTTCATACCTGGATGACCAAATGTTTTCTTCTCAAGTTGTTGCACTTTTATATTTACCACATTTTGTTAAAAAAAAAAAAAAAAAAACAGCTGCAGATTTGGAAAAGCGCTATGACCTATGAAAAAAAAAGCCTGATCATAAGACAAATAAGACATAATTGCCATTTTGTTTAGTTTCTTCAAGTTTCTTCACTGTTTTCCTTACAGAGTTGTTATTTCAGTACTCTACTTATAACACTCAGTCATCTCATACACACTTGTTGCTGTTTTTCAGGATTGTTGCTTGGTTACATGCTAGTTGATTTCCATAATTTTTAATCCCACCAATCAAGCTCTGACTGACGGTTTCTCCTGCTCTCACTTGACACAGCTCTGGACCTTTAATCACTAAACAAATAAAATAATAAATCACCAGGCGAGATAGAGAAACCTAGCCTCATCAATAACCATACTGTTTAAGACACATGTTTTGTTTTGCAGACAGAACAGAACTTCTACTAAGTTGGCTTTAATGCTTGAGTTGATTTTAGTTTTTTTCCATATTCAGTGTGTACATATTGCCTCAGGTTACCTAACTCCTCTGGTGATTGCCTCAGGAATCATTTTTTGAGTGGATTTGACTAAAAGACACACACATCCAAGAGGAAAAAAAAAACATGAAGTGCATCCTCTTCTAAAGCAGCGCCACACAACCTGTTACACATCTTAGAGTCAGGCTGCGGAAGAGTGCCTTTAATTGTAAAGAGATTAACTGATGTCATCTGTTTCCCTCCTGCTCCTCTCAAGGCAGATGTTGATAAATATTATCTATCCACTTCACCAAGCAGACTCAGTTTACATAAAGAGGAGTCAGGGACGGGAAGCTTCATTTAAATAACATCAGACACGACTGTGAGAAGAAAGATATGAAGGGTTGCTTATCTGTAAATATTTGCGGTTTATGAATTTAAACAGCGTATTGGTTTTACGTCCTACAAACTGCTCATAATGCCCAACACGTGCTCGGTTTCTTATCATGGCTGTACATATTTTCACATGCTGAAACTCATCTGTAAGAAACGGATCGGGAGTTTCTGCTTCACAACAATTATTCACAACAGGCCACGGTCGGCTGCTTTACACATTTATTTATTCTTGCCAGATTAAAACAGAATGATTAAATAAACTCCTGTGAGCGTGAAGCAAAACATCAGTAAATCAAATGTTAGTTTTCCAACAGATTTCAGCAAATGATTGATCAAAGATGCAGCAACACTTTGTCCATTCATGTTCATTATTTGGTGGAAACTGGATTCTGAAGTGTTTCTTCTTCTTCAGCGAGCCACACTGAAGACTTCTCCAACGATGACCTGAAACACAAAATGAGTTGATCAATAGTGATACCTTAAAGCACCATGGAACCTCAATTCTGCACTAGATGACTCTTCGTTTGAGTTGGGGTTTTTTCAGACGACTGATAAGAGACAGAAAATAACAAGCTAGGAGGAGAGAGTGGGGGATGACAAGCAGCAAAGGAGCATGGTCGGATTCTAACCCACAGACTACAACCTCTGTACATAGGACGAGCCACTTAACTGCTAGGCTATCTGACACCCTTCCACCTTTTTTATCAATATTTGATAAATTAATGAATTATAAAGTTGATCAAATATTAAAGTGAAAAATCTGAATCAAAACATCTAAAAGTCAGAGGCAAAGTCTTTAGAATTGCGTGGGATATGGCAAATGTTCAGTCTTTTTTTAACCTGACCACATTTTTCTTAATTAATTTAATATATAAACTGAAAATGAAAATGTTTGCAGAACGCTGGTCGATATCGCCAGATTGTTTGTTTGGCCAAATGAACTGTCCTGAACCCCAGATATGATCATTTTATGATTATTAAAATAAAATAAAGCAACACATGCTGACATCTGAGAAGCTAAAACATGCGTGTGTTAAGAATGTGTCGCTTGATAAACGGTTAACTTCATGAAAACAGTTATTACAGGAAATACAAACTTAAGAAACACTAATAAAAACAATAAACGTGGTTAAACCAGTCTTTTATAATGTCAGTGGTTTAGCTTAGAATGCTGCCTCACCTTACATGTGACACTTTATTTTTGTATGTTCTTCATTATTACCAGAACTCAGAGACCCCTACAATCTAATCATAATCATTATTATTGCCTTTATTATATTTTTAGTTTTTAACAAATCCAATTTTAAACAAGCAAATCTGTGTTTCTTCTACGACAGCCACTACAGTTTGTTGTTTGTGAGTGAGTTACTGCCTGTGGAAGGCGCTGCCGCTGTCAGAGCTGGAAAAACAAGTAGCAGTTCCTTGAAAGGGGGAGAACCGTCAAAAGCAGTTATTTTGAAAGTTGAGAGGAGAATTAACCACATCGGGAAGCATTTAATAAGTAATCTCCTGTGACTTACAGCTGTAAAAGAAGCAGCTATAAACGCGTATGGCTCTAATTCAATTGGATTCAAAGTGGGTCACACAGCTATTAAAAGTGCAAAGTTACTTCTGGGTAGTCTGACAGCAGTTTGCCTTTCAAGTAGCGTAGCTGCTGGTGTGCACTGCAGGCAGGGCTGGATCAGAGGGCTGCACCTTTTTCAATTACATGTCCACAATATAGACAGAAGCGGACTAACATTCTGAACTCCTGACATCTTCACTCTCACAGGAAGATTTATTTTAGTCGTCTTTATCAGGCTTATACCAACTACTATGAACCACAACTCCCCATCAGTCTCACTCTACATCCTCCCAATAAGAAACAGCTCTGTTGTGCTGCATGAAGGGATTTCACACTGAGCAACTTTGGAGGGGCTGGATAACACATTTGAATAGCTGTCAGAAGGAGGATTTGTTTAACAATTTATAGCTTCCAATACGGAGGGAGTGAGAGCAGAAAATCTCAGCTTCTGCATATCAACCTGAATGGATAGCTTTGAGTGTCCAATTAGTCAATGAACAGGGAAGAAATCGCCAATGGATTAAGTCTGATATATCATAAGCCTGTGTCACGATTTTGTATTTAATGCTGCATTAGTCCATTTTTTATATTAACAATGAATGGGTTCGATGATTAGTGTAACCGGAGTCACTCGTAAGGTGATTCCACACATTTATTATCTGTTTACGTACGCTATTGAGCAGTTTAGCCTCTTTCAGCTTTCTGTTTTGGCTTTTATAGCCCACGACTTGTCTGACTTGCATGGTTGACATGGGGTAAATGAGTCATAGGTCAGATTTGAATCCGGGCGCCCCTAAAGATTTGAAATGAATGGTGAATCTTTTCAGTCGTTAATTAAATGAAATGCAAAACATTGACTCGTTTGAGCTCATTAACTGGAGATTGGTTGCTTTTTTCTGTTCTTTGTAATAGAAAATGTTCCAACTTTGAGTCAAGTAAAACATGAAATTTCACGACACCCCCCCCCCCCCCCTCCCCCTTCTGCTTCTGTTGTTGTTACCGATATGTTTGATACTCAGTAGATCCATTGTTGAAAACGCTAAAAGATTTGATCTGGAAGGGAGAGATTTGTTGAAGCCTATTTTGAGCTCGTATTGAGCAGAGGGGTATGTAAGGTAAACAGCGGCTCAGAATGACTACCTGCTGTTCAAACACACTCCGCTTTGTGCCTCTCTTCTTTGTGTGAATGCTTCCAGCAGTAAACAGACGTGGACAGCTGCAGGCAGCCTCCAGACTCGGCTCTTTGAAAGATAAAGAGCTGCAGCGGGGATCACCTGCCTGCTCGCCGGAGACACAGATTAAACATTTTCAAATACTCTCGCCTTGACTGTCTGTCAAGGCCGCTCGTGCCCATTAGTGACAGAGTGATCAGCGTGAGATCCAAACGGTGGTGACGCTCAGTTGGAGAGTCACGTCCTACATAAAGAGAACTATCAAAGTAAGGCGCTGACATATTTCACCACAAAATGATTTCCAGTTTGAAATGTGGATAGTTTATTTCATGCCAAAGTTGAACACAGCAGGTGTATAAACACACAGAGTCCAAACAAGTCACGCTCTGAAAACGACGGCCAGCAGAGGGTAACAATTGGTGAAACCAAGGGCTGAAATGTGAATGAAGTGTTGCCTAAAACACACTTAAGGTTTTAGTATGTTAAAGATTATTATTGTGCTCCTAGTCTATCAGAGAAGAAACACTTTCTGACAGACTCAATATTTTCTGCATGTAGGAATATGATCCTAAAAAAACAGACTACTAAACCACTTGATGGATTCACCAGGTGAGATAATATAGTTTAAACTGACAAAGATCAAAGCCAAACATTTTAAAGCTTAGCGTCAACCTTTGCAGTTTGTTTTGACAAAGGACAATACTTCAAATGGCTGATGTCTCACGTCCTGGTTCACTTTTGTCTCCATAAAGGTTCATCATTTCAAAAAAAACAAAAAAAAACAAAAAAAAAAACTTAGTTCTGGGTTGTTTTCCCTGTTGGTAGTTCATCCTGCTTCACCGCAGCTTTCAGGCATTATTCTGTCTTTAACTAGCAGACTACAGTGACGGGGAGGTACTGTCATGCAATTCTCAGACAAGTCACCATATTCAAGGGCGGCCATTTTCCTCTGACACGCGCCCAAGTTGGAAAGCTCAAATGTTGTTATTATTTCGTACTGCTTTGTCCCAGGATTACGATTCCTTAAAAAGGAACCTGAGTAAATCAATCAACCAATCTTTATTTGTATAGCACCAATTCATTTTTTTAAAAGACACTTTACAAAAGAGCAGGTTAAAGACCTCACTCTTTGTTTTATATGAACTTTGCTAGTGTGGGTGCGCCCTTAGCTAGATAGCTGGTGGATTAATGCTAACGTTAGCGTTTGTCCAGCTGTCGCTAACAGGCTCTCAAATATGTTTTACTGGCTAAATGATCACTGGAGATTGGTCGTACCTTCTCGTTGAATGACATGTTGGATCACTCAAAAGACCTTTGGAGGGAAATCTTGAATTCAAGCTTGTTAAGGGAGGTAAACACGACAAGAGGAGCAGGAGTCTACCTACAGAAACGTCATCTCAGTGCTCCCTCGCTGTCAAATTCACCCTTTCAGTTAATTGGACGTGGTTTCAAATATTCTATGCTCTGCTCTGTTTAATGAACCTGATCTACGTTTGCAGTTTTCGTGCATTACAGCACACACTGGTAAAAACTCTCTGTGACCTTATTAAGTAATTAAGAGCTCAATCGATTTCATGTGTGTTATTAGTTACTCCGAGCATGCAAATCAAACATACCTACTGTATTAAAAGGTCACCTCTGTCAAACATCACCGTTTTTTTCTCCCCCTTCCCTATGCAGATGCTTATTATAGCTCCCTTAGATGGAAGCTTAATTTGTACTCAAGCTATAGAAAATTGTATAGTGCTGTTCTGAATATCAAATAGACTTTAAAATATGCACAAAAAAGATGAAAATCTGCTCTTAAAACAAGTAAAACAACTTTTACATTAAAAAGGTTGCTGTGAAAATTGGCACCAAATTAAATATGCAAATTGGAAAGACACTTGAACAATACTGGGTTAGAGATCTTGATTAGAGATTATAGTTGGCAAGGATGTTATAAAATTGCATAACTTTTAAGGTTGGGCGTAGTTTTTTTTTTATTTTATTTTTTCGCTTTTTTTTAGCTTTATTCGAGAGATAGGACAGCGGAAATGAGGAAGAGAGAGAGTGGGGAATGACATGCGGGAAAGGAGCCACAGGTGGGACTCAAACCCGTGCCGCCCGCTTGGAGGAGCGTCACCAGCGCCCCCGTATTTTTTTTTAGGAGTGTTAACCGTCTCTCTGTGTGGAAATCAAACTCTTTGTTCTGTCTAATCAGTATATTGAACATAAACGTGTCAGTGTTATTTCACATCACATTGTGATGGCTTGGTTTCAGTGAGTACCACCAGCCAAGCACCAGCACCAGCCTTTTAAAACATACGATCTGCGTGACTCATCCGAGCATGTAAACAAGTGCTCGCACACATGCCTCAAAGGCGAATAAGCTGTTTAACATTTTAATTAAAAACCCAGCTCCTCCGTCACTTAAGATCCACAGACAATGAGGAGCAGATCCACAGAGGAAACACAAAACAGACACAGAGGTCTCATTAATGCCGCCTATTGAAAGGGACACATGCTAGTCTCGAAATTCTCAAGGGTCACTTTGGAAGTTCCCTCAACAGGAAGCAGAGAGCTGACTAATTAGAGTGAGAGATGTGGCAGGGATACAAAAATATATGACTGTCGGTCGAGCCGTGCGCAAGCAAACTCAACCCACACACACACACACACACACACACACACACAGGGAGCCATGTGGCTGTTAAATGAGTCAATACAAAGCATTAACAAATTAAACAAATACTCTCACAAGTGGTTTGTGTTTTTATTTTCTGATTATGCATTTAATGTGATGAAATACATTATTGTTCCCTGAAATTATTGTTTAAGTCATGTATCAACCACATCTGGAAAAGAATGCTTGTTTCATCTTCTAAATTGTAAAAGTATGTTTAATATCTCCGTAAATTGAATGTCTTTGTGTTCATGGTGACTTTTATCTGTTTTTTGTCCTTTGATATTTGCATGTTGTGCTTTTATGAGACATTTAACCTTCGGCTTTGATTGCTTTACTTTGTCAATGAAATATATCTGTCGCTCTGTGTTTATTTTTATTTATCAGAATAAACTAAATATCTTTGGTGTTTTGTTCATTTATCTTAAATATCTTTTTAAATAAAATGTGCTTGTGTTTTTTGATCACCCTTCCTTGTTTTACATCTCAGTAAAAGTAAACATCTTTGAGTTGTTTTTTTATCTTTATACATGAAAATTTAATTTTTGGAACTTTTTTGAGTTCATATCTTTTGGAAATGAAAATATTTTGGGGTTTGAAAATGTAATTTCAAAATGTAATTTCAAAATGTAATGTTGGGATCTTCACTCATAAGCAGTAGGTAAACATAATAAGTAGGTCTGTAGCACTGTAAAGTTTTCTTTAAAGGTCAGATATTAGCCTCCATTTCAAGAAATTTCAAAAAGTCTCAAAGCTCCCCAAAACAAGTTTGCAAAGTTTGCAAAACCCCTCTATTTCAACCCTGCTCAGATCAGGCTGTTTCTGTGTCTGTAGCTTTAAATGTAAATGAGCTGTGTTTGACCACGCCCCTCTGGAAGGGCTTAGGTGGCTTGGGCTTTCTTGCACCATGTCCTATTGTTTACGTTGAGAAGGCAGACTCAGAGGGCAGAAAAACCACCCAGCTGTATGAGTGTCACCCATGTGGGGGAGGGGTTACTGCCCTTTGTGATGTCATGAAGGGAAGTCACCAAAAGGCCTGTTTGAGCACACATTTTCTGAAAAGTGGAGCAGGCAAATGATGAAGAGGATGGACTTCTCTAATAAACAGGCTAGGGACACATACAATTTATTAGTTTTAGAAAAACATGGTGAAGTGTATTTTGCATAATAAGTGACCTTTAAGTACATACAAGTTTTTTAATGGTGTATGTGAATATACAATTAAAACAGTAAAATATAGAGGCTAGCAAGTGATTTTTTTTTTTTAAACCACATCTTAAATGTTTGTGTACTGCTGCTAAATGCTCAATTACGGACTTAAATGTCAGCCATTTTAAACATTTTCTGATTAACATTTGTGACTAAGCAATTGTTCATATAGAGAAACAATCTATCCATGGTCGATACTCGAGAATTAAGCAGTCTGGTCCAATAAGTTCCTGACCTTTGAAACAAAATACACACAGAGGTATTTTAAATCAACATGTAGTCCAAACATCTTTCCTTGAAATGTGCTTACAAATTACATATGTCTCCAGCGTGAGTCTGAGGATGACGTGGGTTTTCAGTATCATCATTACTGAGGACATCTGCCTAACGCATCCTTAATCATGTCCCTGCCAGAAAAACAAGGATGCACAGTCTCCATGAATTCATTAACTTGCAAATCACCTTCTCCCTCTCCCCTTCTCTCACTGTCTCTCTCTCTGTCTGCTCTCTATTTACAATTCCCAGAATCCTCACTGATGAGTTACCTGCAAGTGGTTTATGCATAAAGTGTACTCCTGACCCAGTAACAAGCGGCACGGAGTCGCTAATTAGGTCCCAGAAAACATACATTTCATGGCCAGAAAGTGTCACAGTCGATGAACGGACACCTCAGCTGGCTCGTTGATGAAAATTTGCATCTCCCTGACTAATGGCGTCTGTTGACATGGCTCCAGGAGGACAGGGAGAAAAAAGAAAAAAGAAAAAAGAAGTCACACCACTGCTGAAATGGGAGGGTGGACAGCACAGGATGGCAGAGCTGACAAACAGAAACCGCCTCAGTTTGCATCATTGTAACTTTTGGCCACTCTGAGATCACCCTCCTGCATGCCAAGCAGAGAGCACAGCCAGCTGACAAGAGCGCTGAAAAAAAAGAAAATAGCTCTGACGGCAAGATCAAGTGACCGAGGCTCTGCGTCCAATGTCTGTGTTAACAGGCACACTCGACAGACGGGAGTGGGAGCAAGGTTGTCCTCGGTGTGGGAAGGGCACGGATAAAAAAGATTGAAAAAAACTCAGACTTGTGTAATAAATCATGTCAGTGACGCATTAACACATTCATGAGGCAGCGAGATGAAAGGAAACGGGGAAAAGTGTTTTTTTGACTTGCAGGAGTTAGTGATTGAGACCAGATCAAAGTGAAACTCAACCAGAATGTTTAAAAAAAAATTAAAGCTTATTTAAAAAAAACTATTCTTCTTAAAGCTCCTGTGAAGAACTTTTGGTTCCTGTTGATTTTGGCGCCCCCTGTGGACAAAGCAGCACGTCTCAGCTGTATGCCATCTTGTCCTTTACTTTTGTAAGTTGTGTTTTTTGACAAGTAATTTCATCGTGTTTTCTTTCAACTGTCAAATACATCACTCATTGGGAATATTTGCTGTGGTCAAAGTAAACAAAGGCTGTTTCTGTAGCGTGCTGTAACTTCGTCTGACACCTACCCCTGGCAGTTTTTTCCAATTACTGGTAAAATAAAAAAAAACGTTATTTATTAACATATAGAAAAGGTTCATCTTATAACTAACTGTCCCATTTTGTTTTGGTCACATTGGAGCATCTTTATTCATTCAAAAATCCTCACAGGGACTTTAATATTAGCTAAAACCTAAAATGTTAAATTCAGAGTTTTTGGTGGAAAAAATGCTGAGAAAACCTTGAAGAGCTATTTCAGCTATTTCAGCTATTATGGTCGACAGGTGAGACGACACAGAAAGGCTTAAATTATTCACAACCTGCCATTAATACTGACTTCCTGTATGACTGGACTAAAGTTATAAGAATGGCTAGGTCATTTAGGGAATAAAAGAAGCTTTGCAGCGAACCATTTCCTTAATTTTATAGAGAGTAGCACTGTGATGGATGTTATTTACCAGTAGACACAAAGTTAATGTTAGTGGTGGAAAACATAATCAGACCCATCACTAAGAGCAAGGTAAGGGATGTAGCAGTAGTCCTGGTGTCAGAAAATATTTGTATAAAACTATTGCCAGAAAATAAGTACTCAAATATCATTTTGCATTTACTAGGTTTTGTTGTTGTTGAGGAATCTTCAATTTGCAGCCATGTATAAGCAGCTTTCAGTTATGTATTTGATTGAGGTGGAGCTAATACTAACTTCTCTATCGAAGGTTGGGCTGTTTAATCTTTAACTAAACATCAAACAATGAATGGATCATGTGTTTGGCATCAAAATCTTCATCTGCAAAGTAAAAGTATAGTCATACAGTCGACGTAGTGGAGTAAAAAAAGAAGAATCAAATGGTGAGACTCAAGTGGAAGGAGCCCAGAAATGCTGCATGAGAACAAGTGGCAATTACTGGTTCCATTTCATTCCAAGAGCCAGCTCATTGTGGGTTTGAGGGTTAGAGAAGACGAAGCCAAGTTATTTCTTTCCCTGAAATATTGTATACAGGCTGGTTCTCACTGAAAATGTAAACAAAGGAGGAGTGGTCTTCTTAATTGTAATTTTCCCACTTGACAAACCAGCTTACAGGTGCATTGTCACCATCAATTAAAAAGAGGAGGGACAGTGACTTAGAACAGGCGTTCAAATTTGATGTCAAAATATCGGCTGTTAAGTATGACTTGATACGACTCGTCTGTACCAGACATGAGATGATTTGTATTTTAAGCACACTACTCGAGCGAATATATTTCCTACATTTCACTGTAATGACACTGAACAGCTACCCCAACAAACACTGATTAAAACCCTGAGTCCAACTCGTATTCAACTTCATTTCTTCAACTATCCAACTGGATTCAGTGTGTGACCTTCTCTAGAATGGAAGAAGAAAGGAGCATTGCTGTCTAACACTTTTCTTCTGATCATTTCTTATTGGAATTAATAATCCCCAAATTTGCAAAGACAATAATGAGGAAAGTCTTTCTCTTTTTTTTCTCTCCGTTCTATTAAAATATTCAGTGTCATTAACTCTGATGTTGTTGGACTCCCCGTAGAGAACAACTTCTCTGGAGACTGAAAGACACAAACAGAAACCTGCCTGCCTCGAGCACTCCAAAGTGATTATGCATGCACGTTTCATAATTCTAATCATTTTTCACTCTGATCGTTTTTTTTTTTTGCTTTGGCAGTACCCAGAGGATTTGAGAAAAACAAAGTAATTGCTACAGACACAGACGGAACAAGTCACCTGCAAGACTTAAACGACCCTCTGCTGCCCTCTACTGGACACGGCTTTCAAGGCACTACAAACTTAAAACTCTTCACGATGAACTTCTTACCTCAGTATGTGCAGCGATGAGCTCATGAGAGGTTGATGCTGCCTGCAGACGAGTAGTAGCCCGTACAATCAGTGGAATATCTCTGAGACAGCAGGACAGCATTCAGCTCAAAGTCTCCAAAGTGATAAGCTCCGAATTTCTGTCATGAAAACAACACGTAATAAATAATGAAATAAAAATCAAAAAGTACAAAACTCCACCATATAAATAATTTTTTTTTTTAATTTAAGGCATGTCATGTTTCCAATTTCAAGGCAACTCAACCTGGAATTGATTCAGAAAAGTGTGCTCCTTCATGTTAGACTCTACAGAGGAAAGACAATTTGCTGACAATTACAAACACTGTGTTACTATGGTTACAGAAGTCTCCTGTAATTTGCCAGGGCTAAAAAAAATCAAGGACTTTATTTTTCAAACAAAGACTTTGTCTAAGCCAGAGCGGATGAATTTAGAAGTTTTTTTATTGACTGATATCAGATGAAACTGCACCTGGAAGATTTTAAAGTCTGACTGTATTTAAAATAAATAAGTGAATAAGTAAGTTAATAAAAACACTATTTTTGAGCTGTGCGGGTTTATTCTTGCCCTCAACATTGGGTTCAATTCATATTCTAATAAGATATTTGCTCTATATATTAATTGCAGATTGTTCTTTATTACCTTTTATATTTGTTTGCTTTAATTTAAACAGTGTTTCTTTTAACCATCCATCCATTATCTATACTGTTTTTCCCGTTGCAGGGAGCTGGAGCCGATCCCAGCTGTCAATGGACGAGAGGCGGGGTACACCCTGGACTGTTCGTGAGTCAATCACAAGGCTGACATAGAGAGAGACAAGACAACCAGCCACACTCACATTCACACCTATGGGCAATGTAGAGTCACCAATTAAACTAACAAGCATGTCTTTGGACTGTGGGAGGAAGCTGGGAAACCAGGAGAGAACCTACGCGTGCACTTGGAGAATATGCAAACTCCACACAGAGAGGCCCTGTCAGACAGGGATTTGAACCAGGAACCTCCTTGAGGCAACAGCGCTAACACCGTGCAGCCCTCCTTTTCAACAGTTGATCTCAAATGTAAATTACATTTTGGAAAAAAAGTCTTGAATGTTCAGAAATTAGCTGACGATAACAACATAATATAACGGTCTACATGTAAAGCCGTCTGTTGCAGGGTCCTGGTGTACTAAACCTGTTTGTGATGTGAAATTGGGCCATGCATAACTGGCCAGTAAGTAGATCAAGAGGGTCTAATTACATATCACAGCTGCTCTGGGAACAGAATCATTCAGTCGCAGCTTGATTTCATGAAACCTGGCGGGGTCTGAGTGAGTCAGCAGCAGAAATTAACCCGACTGTCCTCCGTGCACGCTAAAGTGGAATCAGAGTGTGCCACCCCCAAAGCCCTAAAGCTCTCCATTTTAAGACCTTTTAATTAATTTGAAAGCTCTTGAATCCCACCAGGACTTGAAATGCAGAGGAAATGTCAACCACAGTTGAAAAACCTGAACATGCAAGTACTTTGAATATGCAGAGTTTTTGCATGCTGTTATAGTGTAATGTTGTTTCATTGGCCTGAAGAGAGCCTATTGCAGAGATTTATCACCACTCACAACACTTCACAAAAGGGATGTTTTCAAATTTAGCCAAACATAATAAAGGAATTGGTGTTAAAAAGTTTCTGCAATCAATGTGTACAACTGGGTCCTACCTCTATGTGCTTTTATACCCTTTGGCCTACAACTATGATATATGTAACATGACTATTTCAAATTCCTCTTATGTATTCTTTATCCAGTATTGACATCGAGCCTGGATACTTGTGATTCAGGAGTATTTTTAAGGGCATGTGGGAGTATTTTTCCACTCACCTTCAGTACATTTCTGGCATCAAAAGCCTCCCTTTCACTCATGATTTGTCTTCCTGTTCCACCTGTGTCTTCAACTGCCAATGAAAAGCAGAACAATGTCATTCAGAACGCTGAAATACAGATATGCTATCTCATGATCACATAAACATGCCCACTGCTGCGTCAGCTGGCAAAAGTAAGGTGACAATCAAGGTCATCTACTTTGTGAAACCCGTTTGTGAAACAGAGATGAAAAACACTGATTTTAATCGGATTTGTCTGCATGTTGGCAAACACTGTGAGCAGTGACACGGCCACTCCTTTGTGCGGTGTTGTTGGTCAGCCGAATGCACATTTGAGAACTGGGGCTGGACCTAATCCATGGCCAAAATGAATGAGGCCATTGTCAGGGTACTTGGAAAACACGGTGCTGGGTGCACGTAAACAAAGATGAGGCCAAACAGAGAGCGAGCTGCCTGATGTCTATCATCAGGAATTTGTTGTTGTAATTGTTCAAGATTCTGTTTGTCGTCAATGCAGCCCAGGTCCGAGCCAAGAGATAATGAGGGGACATTGGTAAACATGTGGAGGGCAGGAGCTGCCGATGTGATCAGAGCAGGTCGATAAAGTTGTTTTTTTATAGAAGCAACAGGAGCAGCACTGTTTTTTTTTTTTTTTTGAGCTTTATTTGTTGAGCCTAAAGTCAGAGTTTTCATGAAGCTGGCTCTGTTTTCACCAGGATAGATGGGTGCTTCATACCAAAGAGTTAAATTAGTTGCAATGAGAAGCGTCCTATAACTTAATCTGCCCTGAGAGTATTCTCTGAGAGCAAAATCGACTCCCAGCAGAGAGAAAAGTTTACACGTGCCGACCAGTTGAACGTGAGGTTGCTAATGACACAAAGCAGCAATCTCTGGTGTAGATGAATTGAAGGCAATGCAGTAGTGCAAAACACTGCATTTCCTCAAGTGTCCCTTTGGTGCCGGCTCCAAAATCCCAATTAGAGCTCAAATTAAAACGCCCATTTTTACAGCAGAAGTGAACATGTTTACAGCCTAGTTCAAAAATAGTTATGTTCTTTACAGCTTGTTTCTTTATATTTGGTAGAACTCATCCATATCAAGGCTAAGAGTTATACATGATTAGGGTTGTAGCTGATTTGAATGATAGACGGGGGCTTTTGGCCGTTTGCCAAGAGGATTTAGGCAGCGCCTCAACTCCAGCTCTTTTTCTGTTACTAAACAGAGCGAAAGTTAGGTAGAGATAGCATTTCAAATAAGGCGGCCACCATCATTGGGCTTCAAAAAGCCTCTTCAGAAACCAATGGGCAACGTCCCTGAGACTATGTCCAAGTCTATGAATTCTACAGATAGATGCAAACTGTTACATTGCACATTGTTGTTTTTTTCTCACAGGTCTTTTTTAAAAAATGTTTAATTTTTTTAAATCATCTCATTTTGATTTGGCAAAAGACTAAAATGATTTCCACATTGGACAGGGGAAGGGATGATGTAATATTCTCTCATATTCTTGACAGCACTCTGTTCCTCACAGCTTAAAGACTCTTAGGAAAACTGCTCAAATTGTGAAGTTGAACTTTTTTTTAAAAAGCGTTAAGGGCCCATTTATACAGTACCCGGGGTACTGTCATCATGTCATTCGTTACCTGTGGAGTCCTTCCTGAACAGAGTGTTCATCACAGTGCCGTGCAGCTTCACTCTGTCCCACTCTCTAACCATCAGCCCTGCTGAGACAAAATGCTCAACCAGCCGGTCAGCAATCACCTGCAACCTAATAAGTAGCATGATTTAAAAAAAAAAAAAAATTCAAGTAGAATAAAAAATTCTAAATTTTGAGGTGTCACCTTTGTAAATCTATTTAATTTCTCACTGGGTTTGTAATTGATCCACTTACCTGTCAGATCCATCTTTCACGTTGACTTTAGCATACAGCACATCCACCGTGGCTGGATCATCATTCATGTACTCTATCCCCTTCACCGCCAATGGCAGAGATTTTCCCTCTGTGATGTCCCTGACGGACCGACGGCAAAATCAAGACAGCAGCTTCTCAATTGCCACATCAATCTTAAAATAAAGATTTCACTTTCCGTTGACTCCATTTGTGCCGTTAGACATCAAACTGGACTTACTAAAAAATGCTTTGTATTTTATTTGAGCAACTGTTCAACAAATAGCCCATTAAAAGTGTCTCTTTTCTCGACATATTTTCCAACTTAACTATCAATAACACTGAGCCGATTTATTACTGCAGAAGAAGACATCTTAACAACTAGGTCACAACACATAGTTTCATTTCATTTTAAGTGGCATGGTTTATTAAAACAGCTGGAGCCTGTATTTTAAAGTAAATAGGAGTCAACATTGTGTTTGCTGGGGACTATTTTCTTCTGTGGATCTGATGTGCTATATGTACTTAAACAACAGGACAGTGAATACTGAATAATTTAGAAATAAATTGCGATTCCCATTCTCATAATAATGAAGGAACATCCAGTGCAACAAGGTTTCCATAAATGTGTTGTTTGCTTCAGACATTTCATACTTAAAGCAGGAATGTATAGAGTTGTCCGTATAATAACAGTTTTCTTTTATTTTGTAGTTATACACTAAAGAATATAAAACAATAATCTCGATTGGCCCCTACCTGATGAAGTTTTGACACTCTTGGAGATGCTCACACGCTTTCCTCACTTCCATGTCATTTAACAGTGCCAGGGTGCCGACCGTCAGGTGAAGCTTTGCAGGGTTCTGAAAGATGCTTCCATCTACCCCGTGATCCTGCGAAAAAGATTGAAAACACAGAAACTACTGAGGATAAAAAATAAAAAAAAAAGGTTGAATGAATGTCTACGTCTTGCCCCTCGTCGTCACCCTTCTTATTCACACCGCCCTCTATACGGTACCTGTGAACACTGCTTCAACGCCTCCTCTTTAAAAGTCAGGAATCCTTCTTGAACTTTTGCGTCGTTCAGGGGGAACGACAAGAAGTGTGTGAAAGGCTGCTTTTTCCGGAAGCTCTCCACAAGGACCTCGACTCTCGTGACTGCAGACGAGACTGCAGCTTTGTGGGAGCCTGTGATGACTTTGAGTCAAATAAAAGAAGACGAGAGTAATTATTTTGATCAAGCGAGTGGTCTTTAACTTGTATTGAGAGTTTCTTGATCCTCACCGATCTGTCCTTCCACTCCTTGCTTTGGGATGCTGATGGACGTCTTTGTGTCGAACTCTAGACGTCTGCGTGTCTCTCCTTTTTTCCCAATGATGTATCTGTAGAAACAGGAGGGAAACAAAAACACACATTATCCTACTAAAACAAACCATTTTGTGCTTTTCAAGGCGGAGAAATTAGGGATCAGTTTTTTAAGCTTACTTGTAAAGCACACTTGGGACATCAATGGCACAGCGGTATCCTTTATCAGTCTGTTCAATGCAGGTGGTGTCACAGGATTCATCTTCTGCAACATCTTCACTCTCTAAAAAAATGGTAACCAAACACATATAACAACATATTGGTTTAACTTTTAGGGACTGTCAACTCAGTCTGAGGTGTCACAAACATTCCCACCAACCTGGTGGTCCCATGTAAGAAAAATCTTCCTCTTCTTCCTCATAGTGTTCATCCTTTGTGATATTCCTTCTGTATATTCTTCCGTCTATATTTATAAGAGGTGGACGTAAAACCTCCATAATGTAAGGAAGCTAACCTAACAACTTAAAAGGAATGTTTTAAGAAGTTGTTAAATAAGCTGAAGTAGCTTTTGAAACACCTTTTTTTCCACAAGCTGGCGTTAGTTACCTGACTAAACTCAATGTGTTGATTTTCTTGCTTTACGGTGCGCAGAAGCTGCTGTTAATGTTTTCGCAGATCTACAAACGAACATACACGGTAACTTCATTAAAAAAACGGGCCATCCATGTGGTTTGAGATCTGCTGTTAAAATGCAAAGCGCTTTAAACGTAAAAGTACACCTCTGTCGTAAAACTAGTGTCGAAACATCTAAACAAACAGCAGCAGCAGTAGAAAAAAAAAATCGTTTCCGATTGACTTTGAAGTAGACGGTAAATTATGTTTTTTAAGAGCTTAATTTTATCGATGTTGTGTCTATTCACGTTTAAATGTAAATGTTAATAGTTGCCTATGTTGGTGTCAGACGGAGAGTTAGCTTTATTGCTAACCACCTAGCAGTTGATATGAGAACAAAATCTGCTATCGTTTGTTTTCATGAGCTGGTTTTGCCAGGACCCAACAGTCCTGTATTGTTTATCTTACCATATTACGTTAAGAATAACAGTGATTTGTCGTTTTTTTGTGTGTGTGTGTGTGTGTGTGTGTGTGTGTGTGTGTGTGTGTGTGTGTGTGTGTGTGTGTGTGTGTGTGTGTGTGTGTGTGTGTGTGTGTGTGTGTGTGTGTGTGTGTGTGTGTGTGTGTGTGTGTGTTGTTTTTTTTAAAAGTTTACCACGGCGATGGCTGCGTCTTCTTCGTCCTCTTCTGCGGGAGGAGTCAGCGGCAGCTCGGTCACTGGATCTGGGTTCAGTGCCTCGGAGCTCATCCCTCCAAGAAAGGTGCTTTACACGTATCCTAAAGGCGCAGGAGAAATGATGGAAGGTGAGATTTAACACTAAGGCATCTGTTTTCATGAAATTGTTTAATCAGTAAGATTTAAAACCTCAACTTTAAAGATAAGATAAGATATACTTTATTCATCCCAGCAGGGAAATTTAGGTGTTCCAGCAGCCAGCATACATACAAACACACAACACAACACATATATACATACACACAGCACATATATACAAACACACAACACAACACATATATACAAACACACAACACATATATACATACACACAACACAACACATATATACAAAGACACAACACAACACATATATACATACACACAACACAACACATATATACAAACACACAACACAACACATATATACAAACACACAACACAACATATATACAAACACACAACACAACACATATATACAAACACAACACATATATACAAACACACAACACAACACATATATACATACATACATACACACAACACAACACATATATACATACATACATACACACAACACAACACATACATACATACAAACACACAACACATATATACAAACACACAACACAACATATATACAAACACACAACACAACACATATATACAAACACACAACACAACACATATATACATACATATCCACCCATACAAAAAAACATGAGCCCACAATACAGTTTGATATATGATATATGAAACTCAGGCTAAAGTTTAAAAGTTTAAATGTCTTCTGTCCTTACTTAAAGGGGAGTCGTTATAAAGTGCAATTGCAGTAGGTAAAAAAGCCACATTAAGACAATTATGGGCGGCTCAGTGTGGCTCAGTTGGTAGGTCGGAAGGTCGAGGGTTCGATCCCCAGCTGGGCAACATGTCCGATGTGTCCTTGGGCAAGACACTTAACCCTGAATTGCTCCCGCTGCTTCAGTGGTGGTGTATGAATGGGATTAGTTACTTCTGATGGATGATACTACATAGCGATATGAATGGGTGGGTGTGACCTGCGGTGTAAAAGCGCTTTGAGTAGTTGGGAAGACTAGAAAAGCGCTATAGAAGCTCAAGTCCATTTACCATTTACCATTTACAATTACAAAGTCAGCCTACTATCACCTGAAGAACATATCAAGAATTGGAGGACTTATGTCCCAGCAGGACCTGGAAAAACTTGTCCATGCTTTTATCTTCAGTCGTCTTGATGACTGTAACAGTGTCTTTACAGGTATACCTAAAAAAATCAGTCAGACAACTGCAGCTGATCCAGAACGCTGCTGCTAGAGTCCTCACCAAAACCAAGAAAATGGATCACATCAGTCCAGTTCGGAGGTCCTTACACTGGCTCCCAGTCTGTCAGAGAGTAGACTTTAAAATCCTGCTGCTGGTTTATAAAGCGCTTAATGGTTTAGGGCCAAAATACATTAGTGACCTCCTGATTAATTACGAACCATCCAGACCTCTCAGGTCGTCTGGGACAGGTCTGCTCTCTGTCCCCACAGTCAGAACTCAACACGGAGAAGCAGCGTTCAGTTTCTATGCTCCTTATATCTGGAACAAACTCCCAGAAAACTGCAGGTCTGCTGAAACTCTCAGCTCTTTTAAATCGAGGTTGAAGACACACCTGTTTACAGCTGCCTTTCATTAAACAATTTTAATAAGATTTTTAATTTTAACTGTAACTTTTAACTCTTTTTATATTTTTTATTTATTTATTTCAATTAATTTCATTTGAATTCTTTTTATTTGAACATATGTTCAGATTTAATAAAATCCAGTGATTATTTTTTTTTCATGTTCTATTTTAATGTTTCTTTTCTTTCCTCTGTCATGATGCTTTTGATGTCTTGTGTGAAGCACTTTGAATTGCCTTGTTGTTGAAATGTGCTATATAAATAAACTTGCCTTGCCTTACACTGAAGAAAGCGATGGGTGATGTAGATAGCTGCGTCAGTCCCAGTGACTTTGTGCCCTTCAGTTACTGTTGGATCTCACATTTGAGGCATGTTCATTGAAGGCTTTATTCAGTTCTCTGAGCTAAGCTGAAGAAGTCTGAAGAGTTTTGAAGAAATAAACAGGTTCCTTACTGTCTCTTTTATGAGGGAAAAAAATAATTATTATTATTGATTAATTCATGACACCAGAAAAGTTGTTTAACCCTACTATTCCTTCCTTCTAGGATAATTTCCTCTTCAATGATCTTAGTTTCTTGAAACAACTGATCAATGTTTTCATGTAAAATATCACTACTGGTTTCCTTTTTTCCCAACTGATTGAGAAACAGTAAAAATCAACAGTGTTGTGTAGTAGAAGACTGCATATTTGTAGATTCTGCCTCTGTGAAAGCTAGAGACAAAACAAAAATATTAAGATTTACTTAATAGTGATCTGGCTACCAGCTACCAGACCAACTTTCAGATTTGGTCCGCACTGGGACTTGAACCGGCGACCCTCCGGTTCCCAACCCAAATCCCTACAGACTGAGCGACTGTCACCCAACTTCCCAGGTTTTCTAAAGCTTGGCATGTGACCATCTTCTGGAGCAGTGATTGCTCTACAAATTGCTCTACAAGCTCTTCACGGTGGTTTGCAAGAGCTTTGCGAAAAACCCTTTGAAATTAAAGTCAGAGTCACTCCAAAGATAAATTTATTGTATACAGACAAGAGTCATTGCATTTCCACTTTTATACATTTGAATATTTTAGATGTAAAATTTGCTGCTGCCTAGCATAACATGATGAATGTGAAGTGTTGCGACATGCAGTCTGGCACAGCATGAACAAGAAACACTCATTATTATGCAGTCATACTCCAGAGGTCTTGATTATGGCATATAAGTACTTTTGTTAAAAGATAACAAGGTCCAAAAACAGTCAAATGTAAATGACTAAATTGGCCCTGATAATACGCTTAATGCTGGCCGTACTCACACCTAGACTTGGCAAGATTAGGCCAATCCAAACAGGCTAATTTATCTCACAAAGTATTGTAACTAGTAGAAGTAGTGATTGTAGTAGTTTTGATATGTAGTAGGGCATGGTTTGGAACATCTAAAGGTTTTTTATGTTCCGCTTTTAGTGAAGTTATCTCCAGGCAGATTCTTGCCCCCCCTCTTTATTCTATAGCACTTCAATACCTCTCTCCACGTGGGATGTATGTGTGGGACCAAGGCCATCTTGCTCTGTACTCTCACTCCCTCTCTTGTGTCTTGTCTGTTTGAAAGTGTTCTAATTAATGCGGTTCGGTTTGATAAAAGTGCAGAGTGCTGCAAGTTTAAAAGCAACAAACACACTGATGAATAGGACTGTCGTGTTACTAAAGGTCTGGCAGCGCTGAAGGCTGTTTTTATGTAACAACAACTGAAAATTGCACAACATTCAACTCGAAGTCCTCTTTCAGGAGTAGTTTGAATGCTCTATTATAAAATTGTCTGTTTAGTGTAATGAACACAAAAGGCACAATTATATCTCTCTAATCTTGACTTTTTTCTGTTTCTTTCTAGATGGCTCAGACCGATTTTTATGTGAGTCTGTTTTCAGCTACCAAGTTGCCTCCACACTAAAACAAGTTAAACATGGTAAGTCAGTTTACTGTTTATGAAAGGAATGCTGTACATGCTGTTTTCTTTGTGTGATCCATGAAAATTCCTTACCCTAATAGAGTATCACTTTTGTACCTTTTCCAGATCAGCAAGTGTCTCGAATGGAGAAACTTGCGAGCTTGGTGGAGGAGCTAGAAGCAGACGAGTGGCGGTATAAACCTATTGAGCAGCTATTAGGATTTACACCGTCTTGAATACAGCTATCAGGTGCCTTCAGAAAATAAAGAAGCCAAATAGAAGGAGGTGGTTTATTTTAGTGTATAGCTATATTCATTTGTTTGGTTTTATTCTATTTCAGATTCTTTATATCTGGAAATACTGAATGTGAGATCACTTTCGCAATAGTCTGAGCATTGCTTTCTTTTTAAACACGTCTTGTTTACCCAAAATAAAATAACTAAAACACCTCTCAGTAAAAATCTTTGTTTGTAATAATTGTAAACATATCAAAGTTTTTTTCTGCAAGTTCTTGGTATGTTTTTTTTTTCCATCTGATTTATGCTGGAAGGTTAGGTTGTTTTTCCAGCCAAAGCTGTTCTCAGTGTTAGGGGAGAAAACATTTATGTTGTGTAATAAATCCCTTGAAGTGAGGTATTGTGTTTCCTCATGGCTGCTTTGTAACTCATAAATCTGAAAAACTCCTGCCTGCTCGCTCTCTCTCCCCTCTCCTTAGTGAGTCCTCATCTCTGTTTGCTCCAGCACAACAAAGGGAGCTTGTAAATAAAGTCATACTTGGACATTCCTTGGCTTGTGTATGTTTGCTTTGCAAGACCTACGACTTGTTTGTTTGTTTGTGAAGTATCAGCTGTTCTTCAGAGTGAACAGTTTTTTTCTGGCACATTTTGAAACTTGATGATGTGGCGGTGTACGTGACATTACTCTTGTATGTTGACAACAAGGAGATGTGCAGATCTGTGATGTTTTGCTCAGCGGCTTATTGTTTTCAAACAAATGAGGGCTGGGACTGTACAGAATGTACTTTTCTGAGTAAAAAATGTCTTAGGGCGGCCCTGGACACTGTAAGACACACCCCTAGTTGGAGCTTAAATGTCCCTTTTTTTTTTTTAGGAGTTCAAAAGTTTTACCGCACACCTTCTAGGAATCCATTTTACAAGTAGTGTTCTCAATGTTCTTGAACATTCATGACAGTTATTTTTTTTGTACTGAAGACTTTAACTTTGGCTCAGAATCTTTGCATATGAAAAAGGGAACTACCTCCCCCCCCCGCCCCGCCTCAACCCCAGAACTTTGCTGTGGACTCTTCATTCACAACATCCTCCCCTGAACATACTGTGCCTGCGACACGTGCTTATGTCTTTCATTTCCTGATATAAAGTACAGGCCGTCCCAGTCACGTGCAGTAACAGCGTATATCTGGCGGCTTTCCAATAACTTCTTCTATGCAAACATTGAGTTTGTCATGCACAGTATGACCAACAGAGGCAGCAGTTTTTTCCCTTTGTACTGCCAGTTTTATGTTTTTATTTCAATACATTTAAGTTTCTCCTTCTGGAGTACTATAACTCACATTATAACAGAGAATATATCTTTAATAGTATTCACATGCAGGTGTGTATCCCTTAAGTAGTTTTGGAAGCACTATAACACATTTATGAATAATATTCATGCTTAATAGATAGAGACAACACATGCTTAACAGATATATTAAATATTAGTTTGTCTGCTTCTTTGCTTGTGCATCCAAATTGTTGTGCTTTTTTTTTTCAATTTGAGGTGGAAACATTACATCATAAAACATATATTTAATTTGTCCTGCATCAAGAGTTGTGTTTTACTTTTGATGGTGTTGATGAGCATGAGCTGATGTTTGCATCTCTGTGTGCCTGATCAAAAATTCTGATGTAATGCTTGAGCAAAACAGGTGACGTAATTGTGCACTGCAACACTGTACCAGCAGAGCTAAGCCTGCATGGACTTGCTGCTGGACCTGTATGCTGTCAATACACTCTGGATGCGTATACAGTTAAGAAATGTATATGTATGCCTATGAAAAATATAAAACAAAGAGATACAGAATGATCGTTGCAAGCCCAGGCAAGACCCTGTACATTTCCATAACACTGGTGTCTGCTATTCATCATATCAACCCCCCTTCTTCTGCTCCGTGTTTGTCTTCTCTGCTGGCATGTTACCAGGCAAGATACAGCGCAGATGGCGTGCCCCTCTTTTTGATTGGCTAGCTGGAGAGAGGATGGGCGTGGCCTAACAGCCCCTATATAAACATTGTTGTCGGAGAAACTGCGGAGCCTGGCAGCTGGTGAGAGAAAGAGGCAGCGTCAGGGATAGAAGTTTCTAGGCAGTTGTTATTGAAGACAATGAGCAGGCAAAAAACTACATGAAACACTCGACAGCGAATTCAAACGACGTCGTTTGCAAATACGCGGTAAGTACTGTTTTACTATTGTATTTCTGGATAGCTTTGTTGCTCATTTTAACCAGTTTTAGAGCTGCTACCTCCATTGAAACAATGGTGTTCTTGCTAATAACTTTTCCTATTCATGCATTCCGAAATAAGCCATACTTAAAATGCTTATAACCTAATAATTGGGTTTATTTAAACTGCTAACTTATCCCCTTCTATTTCTATTTGAAAGCTTATCGGTTGTTTTTCTCTTCTCATGAATAGCAGATCACAGAAGAAGCTATTACTATTGAATACTGCAAAGAAGACAACCATGCCTGCTCTGTCTGCACCTACTGATATCGGCAGCTCACCACCTTCCCCGGTGGACAGCAGTCCACGGAGGCTGTCCTGGGGCAAACTGGTGCAAAGACTGACTGATTTCAGCACATCTAGCAATGGCAGCAGTATAGAGTCTGGGTCCAACAATGGCAGCAGGAGTGATCTCTCAGACTCAGGTAAGCAGTGCTGCAAACATTTATAATTGACTTATTAGAGGTTATTTATATTTTCCACACATTGCATTCTTCTGTATCTTACCCATCTGTGTATTTTCAACAGGCTCAGATGTCTCAGGTGACCTCTCCCCCTGTAATGATGACCTGTTTTATGATCCAATGGAGGAAACCATCCTGAAAGAAGTAGTGGACCTTATTGCACGAAGCTTGAGAGAAGCCAAAGACTCAGACTGCGCCTTACGATGCACAAAACTGCTCATTCCTGAGAAACTTCTGGAGCACATTGGACAGGAGCTCCTTCACCTGGCGGCTAGTGAGCCCTGTGGTTTAAGAGGGGCTCTCATTGACCTGTGTGTTGAGCAGGGGGCCACCTGTGAGAGCATGGGGCAGCTATCTGTAGACCCTTACCTTGTCCCCACCTTTCAGCTGACCCTGGTGCTGAGGCTGGAGTCTGGGGGACTGTGGCCAAAAATCCAAGGACTTTTTACTGCGAAGTCTCCTACCAGCCCCGTAGTGAGACAAGCAATCAAACTTAGCACTGGTTTCCGCGTGATTAAGAAGAAACTGTATTGTTCTGAAGATCTGCTCATTGAAGAATGTTAAGAGGTGTAGAGGACTTTTAATGGTTTATTGTCTACGCTTTTAAAACGAGCTCACAGAAGAGCCTTATTACTGTAATGTCATGTGTATGATGCCTTCTAAAGTATAAGGAGGGACTATGTCATGGTACATCCTATTGTTCCTATTGTAAGGGAGATAAAAGTTCATGGTACCTGGAGCAGGTGTTGCTTAAACACCCACTCTGCACTGATGACGGAATTTTCAAATGTGTTAACATCCTGATATATCTGCTCAAAAGGCATTTTGCAAGCATTGAAGTGCGTACCTCAGTTTCTATTGAAACAACGTAAAAGGCAGCTAGCTATATGATTATATTCATGAAAGACCATTGTGTTTTTTTTAAGTGTTAATTAATTGTAACGTTCACCAGTTAATGATATGTACACCAAGCATACCATTAGGGACCTTATTAGTAACTGCTTTAATTTCAGAGCAGAGGCCTACCACTGCTTGCCTTGTGCAGTTTATGTGCAAGCTACAGCTATTTCAGGCTCTATCTTGTATCTGTGTGGACCTGTTTGCATTCAACTTTATTTATTTGACATTCAAATACTCATACCATTGCACTGTTTTGTACTTCCATGATGCAAATAAATTATTTTTTTCTACAATTCAGTTTTCGGTTGACTTGTTTTTATGAAACTTTTCAGGTCTATTCCATTCATTCTTAGTTTTACAACAAAGGGTTTAGACTGACATTTGGGAAGCAAATAAATCTTTGAAAATGAGTGATCAATTCTGCTAAATATATAACCACAATTATCAAGCTGCAGCCAATTTCTTAGTAAACTTTAACTGTTAGAACATTTTTGTGGAAGTGTCAATCTTTTGCTTAATCCTTTTTAGATCATCTGACAGACCTAGGAACCAGCCGTTAGCAGCTATTTCATGCACATGTATAAAACCTGCAGAAAAAAAAACACTACAGTAAATGGTGTGAGACAAAAATAGAAAGCAGAGCCACAAAACAACATGCCAGAGTGTATCCGGTGAAAGATTGTGACACTAAAGTTACTAAGAGGCACATGTTGCACGTTCCCTAAAACGTGAACGTGCCGAGTGCCATGTTTCCAGTTACCAGTCCTAGGTATGAGCCAGCCGGCAGACTTTCTGCTGAATGCGCTGAATGTGCTGACTAAGCTTTTGTCTCTGCATTCTGTGCCTGATCTGCTCGGAAGCAATAAGTCACGTCCAACACGTTTAAGCATCCATATTTTATTTTCATCTGGGAGTAAAAACGGGGTGGAAAAAGTGAGCAAGGTTTGTTTTTTTTTATCTTAGATTGATAATACATTTGTTAAATAAATACTATTTGAAATAAATAGCATACTATAAACATAAACAGTGTGACAAAAAAACAACAACTTATTCCATCAGTCATTCATCAGAGACATTTAGCTGCAAAACCGAAACACCCCTCTTTGTGGGTGACTATGTCTTTTCTCCTTTAAACGTCTATTGTGAAATGCCATAAATATACACTATGCGATCTTACCCTTAATACAGTTACAAGAGGCAAAGTGTAAAAGGGACATTTTCTACATATTGTCTCTCACACACACACACACACAGCAGCAGAAGACAAATAAGGTGTTCAAGTGTCTGACAAACCTAGACATGAGTGTATATTCATCAGAGGTTTCACATTATTCCTGCATAGTTTCAGAATGTGCATTTTAAGCAAAAACAGAAAATCTCACCCAAAACTTGTCTCCCCTGCTGATCTGACTGCATGAAAAGAAAGAGGAAGCATTCACTGTGGTATCTAATCAGCTGCTACATAAATAACATCCGTACGACTACATCTACGTTCTGGTTTCTTACTGCATTTGCACAAAAATTATGAAGAGGCCTCGGCCTGCTTCATCATGGCTCTGTCAGAACTTGGGCTTGGATGTTGTCCATACCCTTTCAAGCTATGTTAAGTGGCTTTTTTTTTTTCTTCTTCTCTTTTTAAGCACTTTTAAACGTTGTATTTATATTTCACAGACTTAGTTTCCACAGAAATGGTTTCAACCAGTCCATGTGGTCAATTTGATGCAGATTGGTGCTGGTTTGTTCATGTTGCTTGTTGATTCATCTTCATTTTCCAGATATTAAAGCTCATCTATTTACAGCCGATTTTTCTTTTGTGTGGATACTGGAGACCTGGGGGGGAAAAAAAAAAAAGAAGAAAACATGAGAAATAAAGACTAAACATGCTTGTAATCACAAACAAAATATATTCAGAAATGTGGAAAATGTTTCTGCAGAACATGCTTTTAGTCCTGAAAGCCTCATCCATGTAATGAAGCTGTGATCTCGGACAGCTTGGCGCAGCTCGGTGTGCGAGCCCTCTGAGCTCTTTGATACAGATCAGTGTCTCCAAAATAGCGAGCTCTATAAAGCATGCCCTCCTCTGCAGAAAAAGAAAACAGGTCATGAAACATGTGTTAGTCTTTCATCCTTTTCCATGAACATATAATGGTAGAAACAACTTTCAACGCTTGCAGTGAAGTCCATCAACAAGCACACTGAGTTCCCTGGCCCGCGTACTTTGTTGTTTCTCCTTCCAGCAATTGTTGCGCAAATTGGAAATATAATCATCCTCCACCGTCCGCTCCAAAGTCTTCAGATTCCCTCCAGTCAACTCTTTGGAGACCTGCTCCCCCACATAATATGGCACCTTCAGGTTCTCAGTTAACCTCTTCTGCGTGTAACCTGCTGACCTGTGTGAAGATAAGACGTAAGTGTAAGAGATATATCACACGACCCAAATGCAGTGCAAAGGATGACGGCCTGTCTCTGTTAACACGACACATTGCTAGTCGTGGCTCACAGATGGGGCAAGAAAGGGCACAAGTGTATCTGAAACACACAGAGAGACAATATGGAGAGCGGACATGGAGCCAGCAATCACTGCAAACATAGATGAGATGTGTTGAGATAAATGAAGGCTGCAATAAGATGTTCTCTCCAGAATAAAAAATAAACTAAAAAAGGCAATAATGTCAATATGTCTTAGGGCACATTATAACTGCAAAGACTATGAAAGCTAAAAGCTATTTTTGGAGCTGTTTAACCAAAAAACAACAACAACAAAAAACAGAAGAAAACTCAAGCAGATTTCATGTAAAAATAATCTTCTTCGTCTACTTAAATGTAGCAGAGCAGTTTGTTTTTGGATTTGAAATGAGGGAGGCAGTCAGAGAAGGAAGCAAACTTACGGTCTGAAGCTGAGGCTATAGGGGGGGCTGTTGACCATGATCTGACTGAGAGCCGACACAATAACCAGGATGAGGATGGGCATGACCTGCACGAAGAGAGCGAGGCCTCCCTGCAAAGGAAAGACACTCCATTACCGCTGAATGCATCCCCAAAAAGATATATTTAAAGGTGACTTAATATCCCCCCCCCCCGGCTTTGCAAAACTCACATTGCAATATTTGCACATCTGCAGCCTGCAGGAGCTCTAATAATAAACTTACATCTCGCTGCCGCTCTCTCCTCTCTCGCCTTGGATAACGCATCCGGCCATTTGGATACACATTAGCATTACCTAAATTAATATAGCAAATGAAGCAGTTGATAAGACAGACCATATAGAACGTCACAATGACAACACATCTCAGAAGCTTGGTATGAAAACATTTAAAAAAAACAAAAAAAACAAGTGACACTTACTTGTCGGGTATCCTCCTCCAAAGAACATATTGAAGAGGTCTTCAGGTGAAATATCTGGCTCGAAGTTTTCATTTTCATGGCCATGTCCCGAAGGATCCTTCCTCTCTTCGCTGCACTGGTCGTACTGTGTTCTTTTGTTGGCATTGCTCAGAACAGCATATGCATTCCCAATGGCTGTCAGAAATTAGAAACAACTATGTTTGAGTATCATAATGAAGGATTTAAAGAACACTCCGGCAAAAGCCTTTCATGATTAAGATTGTTGACATAAGTGTCCATGCTGGTCACCTTTAAACGCCTCGGTGGCACCTGGAGCATGATTCTTATCTGGATGGAACTTCAAAGCAAGTTTTCTGTAAGATCTTTTCAGTTCATCCTCAGAGGCGTCTGCCTGGACCCCGAGGATTTCATAGAAGTCTTTGCATTGTTTTATCCTGCGTAGATTGCAAATAATTCTCTGTATAAGTTGTTTTGAAATAGTTGAAAATATGCCATACATCTACAATATTCCTTAAAAGAAAAAAAGCAGCATTACAGCATTATAAACCGTACCTCCTCACAGCATCCAGCTGATCGGCTGTGTAGGGTTTTGATGTGTCCGAGGGCTTTTCTTCTGGTCTGGTATTCTCACTGGTGTTCTGCCGCTGCCGAGGCCCTGAGTTCCCGTCGAAGTCTGAGTGACCACCTTGTCTCGGTGCGAATCCATTCTTTGCTATTAGCTCCAGAAGTGCTAGAAGAGGATTAACATAACAGCGTTGTAAGAATTAGCTTGGCTGACCCCTCAGTGGGCGCCATGTACAACAAATGGTACAACTCACAACTGTGCGCCTGAATTTGTTAGGATAGGATAGGATAAAACTTTATTGATCCCCAGAGGGGAAATTCGGGCGTTACAGCAGCACAGACAAGAAAGCTCAAAAATACACATTAAACAGAATAGATAAGATAAATAAAAATGAAAATAAAAATAAAAACAGGGGGTATATACAGTACAAAATGAATGATGAAGTTAACTGGGGGGGGGGGGGGGAATTGAGAATTGAGACAGTATTTGCAGAACTGAGACAGTATTTGCAGAGAACGACAAGATAAAGTGACAAGTGATTAAAGTGACTTGGTATGATAAAATAGCAGCAAGTTATATAAACAACAGAGAAGAGAGGCAGTGTTGTACCACAGTAATGCAGAGTGCAGTTATATAATATAATATAATATAGTGCAATATGAACAATATAGTGTAATATAATGACATTTTAGATAATATAGACTAGTATAATAATATAATAAAACTATATAGAATGTACAGTATATATCTATATATACATATTGATGCTAAATAATAATAATAATAATGATAGCTTACATTATGTAGGCAGATAAAAGAGAAGAGAAAAGATGTCACTTACTAAATGGTCCCTCATGTAAAAAAATAATAACTAAAAAACAATCTTAATCTCTAGTCATATATCCAATACCATGTTTGACAATGTGATATTTTGAGAGAAAATGTATGCAGCCTAGGTGAATGCATTGCCATATGGGCCAAATGTAGGTGTATTATGCCTTCATTAAATGTTATATTAAACCATTTGCACAGTAAATAGAGATTTTTAAAGATTCTAGTCATCTAGGGGTCTTTTATGTCCATCCACTCCTGCCTTATTATTCACTGACTTTCTAGGCTGAGCTATCAGACGGGAAAACAAATGACAACATCTCATATGCAGCAGGTTTTAAATACTATTCAGCAAATCTTAACTACAGCAGGAAAGGTTCAGTTTGTCTATAAAAAAAAAATGACAAACTCGCATAAGGCTAGCTTCATATGCTATCTCAGGCCTTTCCTGAACGCGCTGCAGAGCTCAGTCGGGATGCAGGTGATGCTGACGGCCGGTGATGATGCTGCGCAACCTCCCATCGTTTCTTCCGACTCGGCCATCTTTACTCACCCTTCGCTTTCTCTGTCGGAAAGAGCCGCTGTGCCTTCTCCAGGAACCGCTGCGCTTTGTCCGGGTGGCCGCCGCTGAACGCTGCAGTCGCGATGTCAATGCAGCGCTCCGCTTCATCCCTGTTTACTTCCATTGCAGCGGGGACTGTAACAGCGGCGAACTGGACCAGAAGTAAATAAAGTCGCTTTGCTGATGACGTCATGCGGATGCTGCAAAAAAAAAAAAAAAAAAAAAATTAAGAAGGGGGTCACTTACAGCGACAAATTTGACGATATTTCAACGTGTTTTACTGCTGGTGTTTGGACACCAGATTCTGAGTACAGTGAGTATAGGTTCATGAATACAGTAATGGATTAGTGTGCTGCCTCATTTATTCACTAGATGGAGACAAATCACCTGTTGGTCAACCTCCATGACCATGGGCCCTGTGACTGCTCACTTCAGTGACTCAATGTGTCCCACACTAGTGGAATTATTTTTCATACATCATTTGATTATTGATGACAAGAAAGAACAAAAGCAACAGCACTTGACCATTTCAAAACATAAAGTTTCCTGTCCTATGTTTGATACGTGTGTCCAGAGAGAGGCTTGGGCTCCCTTTGAAATCTGATTGGCCACCCCTGATGCCACCCCGAATCCTAAACTATGAGATTCCATTATTTGCCTTATCAGGGACAGGACTATTTGGGTTGTGTTGCAACCATAGACTGTAAATATGAATGGACGAAGCCTGGGTGAGGCCCCAAACCAAACGAATGTCGTAATGTCATAATGTCATAATGATGACTCTGTTGCATATAGGTAGGTGCCGTGTACGCCTTGTTCCTCATCCCTTCTGCATCTTTTTCGACCTTGCTTTGGTGTAAGTGTGAATCCTACCTGTTTGCAGTACTTCTGCAAAGTGATGTTGATGTTTATTGCATGTTTTGTTAGTGGATTACATACACAGTGTTTAACATAAATCACAGCTGTTATGTCAGCAGTCAGGCCTACTTGCATGCACAGATCCGTGCATTTCCTGCATTTGCTGGGATTCTATCAGGAGACACTAGTAAACTGACGACTGACAACTAACATTCGACAAACAACATACAAACAACAATGCACAGAGACTAAATAGACATAGGGTAATCAGACACAGGTGAGTCATAATTTGATCCCTTGTTTACAATAACCTTTTTGTAAACTAATGGTTAAATAGTGGTTTGCTTCACTAACATGGAAAAACTATTAAACAAAATTAAAAGTAACCTTGAAAACTGGAGCAGGTTACGTTTGACTTTGTGGGGGAAAGTAAACATATTAAAGAGTCCCACAGATAAATTACTTAACTGGAATGATACCTATATGTATTCCAACGCCATTATTGCAAAGATATAATGACATGATAAAACATTTTCTCTGGGAGGGAAAAAAAAGCCTAGAATTAATTTGGATAAACTCTGCCAACCTATAAAAGCGGGAGGTCTATCACTTCCAAACTTTGAATATTACAGCAGTTCATTTGAAATGGCTAAACTTGAAAAACACTGGGTAGAAATTAACCCTGAAATGGACTGGGTCCTGATTGAACAGGAGCTCACTTCCCCGTTTAAACCTGTTGAGGCCCTCGCACAAACATTAAGGAAGGCTCAAAAAACAAGGGTAAACCCCATCTTGGCTTATTCCAAGACAGTGTGGCAAAGGGTTCATAAAACATGAAAACTCTCTGAAACTAACCAAAAATATGCATCCCTATGGTATAATCCTAAAATAAAAATAGGTAAACAAACAATTTACTGGGCACAATGGCTAAGACGAGGTATTAGACTGATTGGGGACCTATTTGAGGATGACCAGTTTCTTTCTTATAACAGGATGAGGGAGATATTTAACTTAGAGGGTCATGGTCACCTCTGGAAGTATCTGCAAATTAGACACTGTATGGAAAAAATGTTTCACTTTCCTAAGGAAAAAAACACAATCGAGCAATACTTTCAACTACCGGTAATGTTCCTTAAAGCCTCAAAGTGGTATGAAATGTGTCCATGGTTAAACAATAATAAAGGTAAAAATCCTCAGAGGAGTTGGGAGAAAGATTTAGGATACACACTGAATGAGGAGATGTGGGAGAGGATTCTTTTACAGAATGGGAAGTATATCAGAGAAGCGAGAGGCAAATTTATTCAATATAAAATACTGAATAGATATTATTACACCCCTGCAAGACTTAATAGTATGGGTTTAATCCAAAGTAGTTCATGTTGGAAATGTAAATCAGAATGTGGTACATATATTCACGCCTTATGGGAATGCCGAATGGTTTTCCCATTATGGAACAATATTTTAGCACTTATGGAGGACTGGTTGGGATGCCAACTTCCTTTGTCTCCTGGGGGATAAAGGTGTAGTACCCTATTTAAGCAAATACTCATTTAAAGTATTAATAACTGGCTTAACAACATGTGCTCGGCTAATTCTTAGATTTTGGAAAAGAATCAAGAACTCCGACGCTGGAAATGTGGAAAGAAGAAATGATGACAATAGCTGCTTGTGAAAATATGCTTGGAAAGCTGAACTGGAAAAATGACATTTCTAAGCAGCAATGGGACAATTATATCAGGAGGACGCAACACATCACTGTCAGGGTGTTGATTGACTTGTTTGTTTGCAAGCACATGTCATATGCCTTCCTTCTGGAGATGCACTGTTAATACTTTCTGCATCGTTGTATCTAATTTCTGTCATCTATTTACTGTCTATTATGTTTCCTGCCTGTTTTTTGTTCTCTTTTAATCTGTTTGTTTGGTTTTTTTATAATTGTTTGCCATTATAATGTTGTTATAAAAATCAATAAAATATAAATTATTAAAAAAAAAAAAAAAAATAGTGGTTTGCTTCTTATTGTCTCTTATTTGTTCCCTAGAAACTGTCCTCATTTCCCCCCATTAACTATTAGTTAGCTCCTCAGTCAATCCCCATTTGATCCCTGGTAGCAATGGCTGGTTAAATAATGGTTTTAACTTTTTTTTACAGAGGTTATTGTAAACAAGGGATCAAATTAGGACTCACCTGTGTCTGATTATCCTATGTCTATTTAGTCTCTGTGTTTCTTCCCCTCTGGGTCAGTTGAATGTTATTTGTCAGTTGTCAGTTTATTAGTGTCTCCTTGGGTTTCCTCTGGGCTCCTTGTTTTCTCCTGTTGGATTTTGATAGTAAGTTTTTGTTTGCCTTTTTGTTTAAAAAAATAAATAGTTTTTGCTATTCTGCACTTGGGTCCACACCTCCTTGTTTTCCCACAACCTTGACAACTTGGGCAAAAATGAGGCTCAAATGAGGAACCAACAGCTAGTTAACCATTATAGTTACTAGTGAACAAATGAGAGACAATGAGAAACAAACCATTATTTAACCAGCCATTGCTACCAGGGATCAAATGGGGATTGACTGAGGAACTAACTAATAGTTAACGTTTAGTTAATGGGGGGAAATGAGGACAGTTTCTAGGGAACAAATAAGAGACAATAAGAAGCAAACCACTATTTAACCATTAGTTTACAAAAAAAAAAAAATTGTAAACAAGAGATAAAATTAGGACTCACCTGTGTCTGATTAACCTATGTCTATTTAGTGTCTGTGTTTCTTCCCCTCTGGGTAATCAGACACAGGTGAGTCCTAATTTGATCCCTTGCAACAATAACCTTTTTTGTAAACTAATGGTTAAATAGTGGTTTGCTTCTTATTGTCTCTTATTTGTTCCCTAGAAACTGTCCTCATTTCCCCCCAACTATTAGTTAGTTCCTCAGTCAATCCTCATTTGATCCCTGGTAGCAATGGCTGGTTAAATAATGGTTTGTTTCTCATTTGTTCACTAGTAACTAAACTCCTCAAAAAAAGTTTGGAAACGTTATTTTGGTCACTTATTTCGCCCCTTTAATAATACTAATTGGTGTTGTATCTTATATTGTTGGAAAGCCTGATTAGTCACCTTTACAACGAGGTATAACTTGTAAGGATCGTGCATTCGTGGAATGTGCAACACAGCTAAACGTGTGGGTAGCACCCTAAAAAAATGTGCCAAAATCCCCTGCAATGAGGCGCTGGTGGCGCAGTGGTTAGTGCGCGCGCCCCATGTATGGAGGCTATGGTCCTCCAGGCGGGCGGCCCATGGTTCAAATCCAGCCTGTGGCTCCTTTCCCGCATGTCATTCCCCACTCTCTCTCTCTCTCCCTGATTTCCAGCTCTATCCACTGTCCTATCTCTCCATTAAAGGCACAAAAAGCCCAAAAATAAATCTTTAAAAAAAAAAAAAAATCCCCGGCAATGTTCTTCTGTTGGTATTCACTCCTGTTTTGAGCTTCAAGTGCTGCCAGGTGTGTGCTGGTTACGGGTGTATGACTGACACCTAATTGACAGCACTTGTGGGATCATCTTGGGCGTGCTGTTCATGCCAGAGTGACCAACACAACCACACTGGTTGACCTTCAACAACTCCTGGTTGAGAAATGGGATGCCATCCCACAGCTAAATGTGACCAGACTGGTGACCAGTATGAGGAGGAGGGGCCAAGCTGTTGTGGCTGTGTATGGATCATCCACACGCTACTGAGGTCCCTGACAGTGTCAAATGTATAAAGTGTAAAATACGTATTACTGTGGGAGAGTGCAATCATCAATTCCACCAAGCAACTCAAAACAGGAGTGAATACCAACAGGAGAATATTGCACGGGATTTTGGCACATTTTTTTAGGGCGCTACCCACACGTTTAGCTGTGTTGCTCAATTCACGAATGCACAATCCTTACAAGTTATACCTCGTTGTAAAGGTGAGTAATCAGGCTTTCCAACGATATAAAATACAACACCAATTAGTATTATTCAAGTGGCGAAATAATTGACCAAAATAATGTTTCCAAACT
This sequence comes from Labrus mixtus, assembly GCF_963584025.1. Taxonomy (NCBI): domain Eukaryota; kingdom Metazoa; phylum Chordata; class Actinopteri; order Labriformes; family Labridae; genus Labrus; species Labrus mixtus. The sequence continues at coordinate 8,619,381 of NC_083632.1, forward strand.
TTTTTTGAGGAGTTTTTAATGGTTAACTAGCTGTTGGTTCCTCATTTGAGCCTCATTTTTGCCCAAGTTGTCAAGGTTGTGGGAAAACAAGGAGGTGTGGACCCAAGTGCAGAATAACAAAAACTATTTATTTGTTTAAACAAAAAGGCAAACAAAAACTTACTATCAAAATCCAACAGGAGAAAACAAGGAGCCCCGAGGAAACACAAGGAGACACTAATAAACTGACAACTGACAAATAACATTCAACTGACCCAGAGGGGAAGAAACACAGAGACTAAATAGACATAGGATAATCAGACACAGGTGAGTCCTAATTTGATCCCTTGTTTACAATAACCTCAGTCAAAAAGTTAAAACCATTATTTAACCAGCCATTGCTACCAGGGATCAAATGAGGATTGACTGAGGAACTAACTAATAGTTAATGGGGGGAAATGAGGACAGTTTCTAGGGAACAAATAAGAGACAATAAGAAGCAAACCACTATTTAACCATTAGTTTACAAAAAAGGTTATTATTACAAGGGATCAAATTAGGACAAAAACACAGAAGGGATACAAGCAACACTAGGATAAACAGGAGAAATTAAAACATGGAAACCTAAATACTGAAATACAAAACTAAATAAAACCAAATCATGACACGAGTAACTATGCCAAACATCAACAAAGTCATTAAAGGTAAGCATGAAAGATTTCAATGTTATCACTTGTGGCGTTACTTTTTAAAGAAAGTGAAATTAAATGGACTTAGGTTCAGTGTTGGAGTGTTGCAGGTTCAAGTCCTGGTGCTGAACATGAATTTGGGATTGGTTGCTGGAAAGTACTGAGTCCTGCCGAGGTGCCCATAAACAAGACAGTGAACCCCTAACCTTCTATCTATTGATCCATAAATCCAAAATCCATCCAAAAAAAAGTTGATCCTTGACTGAATTTTGTTTAATGCTATCTATTATTTTATTTTATTATATAGCATTCCCTCATTTGTTCTTTTGTGAAGAAAGTAAACATATTAGGTTTCTTACTTTCTTTCTACTACTACTACTACTACTACTACTACTACTACTATATTGTGATTGAAAGTCAGTGTATGAATAATAAATAACATTATAGCAAAATGTATCTATTGCTGCAATATAAGAGAGTGAAGTTAACTTTTTAAAATTATTGGCTATACTACTACTACTAATAATAATAATAATAATAATAACTGTTGATTTTTGGGAATGCTTATGACGTCACAGAGCAACATCCATCCTCCTTGTAATTTCTCTGAAAAAAATTAAATAATAATATCTCTGTACTCTGTGTGGGGCGGGCGGGGTACCTCCCCCTCTGCCGCTGGATTTTGGTGTAAAGTAACTAGTTATGTTCCAGTTTAATTGTTTAATTTGCATTAGCCTCGTCACTTCGTGCTGGATTCGTCTGAATGGAAACATGAGAGCTGTTAACTATATACAAGTCTAGACAGAAACAGTTTCTCTCCAGGGGAGGTAAATATACATCTGGCAGGAGAATGAATAAAAGGTGAACAGCAGATAAACCGGCAGCCAATCACATTCCGAGCTTGAGGCAGCATCTGGGCGCTCATTGGTCGGTTTCATCTCGAGCTCCGGCTCTTATTGATTCGTTCGCTGCAGATCTGACTATCACTCTCCCTTTCTGGGTTCCTGTACTTTTTTGACTGAACAGCTTTCACCTCCATTTAACAACACAATATATCGTTTCTACTTTTCTGCAGGCCTTTGGTGAGTTATTTAATGTAAACTGTATCTGTGCTTCATGTGTAATATGAGTGTTACGCAACCTAGCGAATGTCGTGTGTGTGTGTGTGTGTGTGTGTCAGTTAGAAGTCAGCATCATCGTTATATGACCATCCTCTTACCTCGCCAGCTAGCCTAGCTTCTAAGCGAAAAAAAAAAATTTACATATTCGTCGTGTAAATATTTTTGGTTTTTTTTATCGGCTGGCTCGTGTCGTTAGCTCGTCACAAAAACACCAACTTGATGGATTTCTCTAATGTTTGCCGCGTAGAGCATCACCGAACCGCTGCCAGCACCATGACGGAGGCGGAGGCGTTGGAGAAGAAGCAGCAGCAGCACAAGCCCAGCAACGGGAACGTTCCTCCAGAGGCGACCACAGAAGACGTGTTTGATCACACATACAAAGAGAAAGAAGGCCCCAAACCTGCGACGAGCATCGTATGGAAAAATGTCATAATGATGACCCTGTTGCATATAGGTGCCGTGTACGGCGTGTTCCTCATCCCTTCTGCATCTTTTCCGACCTTGCTTTGGTGTAAGTATGAATCCTACCTGTTTGCAGCACTTCTGCAAAGTGATGTTGACGTTTGTTGCATTTTTTTTTTGTGTGTTAGTGGATTACATACACAGTGTTTAACATAAATCACAGCTGTTATGTCAGCAGCCAGGCCTACTTGCATGCATGGACCTGGGGAGGATCATGCACAGGTCCGTGCATTTCCTGCATTTGCTGGGATTATATCATCATTCAGGGGGTTAGATGTCACAGCATGTACATTGAAGCTTGTCTTTTTTTTACAGTGCATGCTTGCTTGTAAAACATGTAGAGAAAGCACCCATCAGGTTTTTTTTTTATGGTTGTGTAACAGCAACATAATGGCAGGAACGCAGTCAAATGAATACAGCTCATTTATTGTATAAACTGAATACTTATGACTGTTTTATTTTTTGTTAGAAGTCAAGTGTATTCCTCATGAATGAAAAACCAATATGGCTGCACTACCGCTGATTTAAATGTGCCCAGTCTCAAACATGCAATCATCAAATGGTTTTATCCATCCATCCAGTCATCATCCGATGTGATGTAATAATTATATTACCCTGAGTGTACCACAGTTTCATAAAACAGGCATTGCCTTGTTTGATTCATTCCATCTCCTTCTGAACAAATAGGTCAGAAGCGGCTTCAGTTGAACACAGACTTTAAGTGTGTTTAGCTAGAAAAACCCTGGGGAAGCTAGTGTGATACATTTGTTTTATTATAAGGATCATTTTGGAGCACATGTTTTGCCTTAGATGAAGAAAAATATCTGATGCAAAAAATGTTACACAGTGCCGTATTAGTCAATAAAGCGCTGTGGTCAGACTAATTTGTTGTTGCATTTTTCTCCACAGCTGTACTCTGTTTTTTGATAAGTGCTTTAGGAGTGACTGCAGGAGCTCATCGCTTGTGGAGTCACCGATCCTACAAGGCCACATTACCTCTAAAGATCTTTCTTGGTGTCGCTAACTCCATGGCATTTCAGGTGCCTAAAAATGACACACACAAACACACCTTTCACACACAAACACACATTTGACTGTGATAATAGCTGTTTTCATTACCGTCTAAGTACCATGGGCGTATCTACCACGCGTGTTATCTCTGCCTTCGCTTGAACCCACAGAATGATATCTTCGAATGGGCTCGAGACCACAGGGTTCACCACAAATATTCGGAGACTGACGCTGACCCCCACAACGCCGTGCGGGGCTTCTTCTTCGCTCACATTGGCTGGCTGCTCGTGCGCAAACATCCCGATGTCATTGAGAAAGGACGAAGGCTGGAGCTCACCGACCTGCGGGCTGACAAAGTCGTAATGTTCCAAAGGAAGTAAGTGGCATCACTAGAGCTAACTTTTAGCCTTGAAAGGTCAAATTAAAAAGAAAAGAAGATGCACTTGATGACCGAGGCAGATAGTGTGGACACTAAACAAGCAGTCATTGTATGAGACCAACAAGAAGAAACTAATCCATCTTCTACTGTTTGCTCACAAGTGCTGCAGAGTAGTGTCACTATAAGGCGGGTTGCATTAGTAATTCTGGTTCAACAGGCTGGTGGATACTAACATGTCATACATCCATGTTGGTCTGTGTGTAAACTGTGTCATGTGAAGGAAAGAGAACAATCCAGGGTCTGACAATCAGGAGGCTTGTGTTGCACTGAGTAAACAGCTCCATTCTCTCTGCTCTCTACCCACTCTAGGTATTACAAGTCGTCCGTGCTGCTCATGTGCTTCTTCATCCCCATGTTTGTGCCTTGGTACCTGTGGGGGGAGTCTTTATGGGTGGCCTACTTCATCCCAGCTCTGCTGAGGTACACCTTGGTGCTGAATGCCACCTGGCTGGTGAACAGCGCCGCTCACATGTGGGGAAACAGGCCCTATGACAAGAACATCAACCCCAGGGAGAACAAGTTTGTCGCGTTCAGCGCCATAGGTAAGACAAACTCATGAACATGTCAACGCAACAAGAGAAATATAACAGGAACTTGATCTTCAAGTTTTATGAATGGCATTTTGCACACAGAAAACGTTAGCGCTACACAGAAATAAAAGCAAAGAGAGTCTAAATGAGTATCTTTGTTGCTGTAGTGCCACCTATGGATGAAATAATAAATATTGCAGGACTGCTTTTGGATGATAATCACACCTTTTGTCTTCATTTGGCTAATCAGCAAGGTCAAGAAGAGTATATCAAAGCAGTTAAAAAGAGGAATGTCAGATCAAAATGCATAACTTTATTTAAACATTTTATCCAACAAAGGTTGAAGATTTGAGACAATGATCATAATAAAACATAAGATATGTAAGGGTCTTTGGTTTTAATATTTCCCTGATTCAAACTCAATCTATCCCCAGTACCAGCAACTAATGAATGTTTTGAACTTCTCGATGAAGTTGTTAAATGGCGACAATTCATGCCAGAGAAAGTAGCTCCACAGCCACTAAAACCTGCATGTTTTTTAGGCACATGATTGCTGCCAATAAATGAATGTTATTGGAACTAATACTTCATTTTATCTAATGTTGTTCTTAAGTAAATGTTGTATTCAGGAGAAAGTGTTTTCGTGTCATAGGATCCAATTCCATAGTGGCTACAAAACCTTAACTGCCTGACAACTCGTTTATGGACTTTTGCTCAGGACACACAGCAAATGTCCACATGAAGATGTAGGCTCTCTTTTTCGAGAGGGTTAAAGTGCTTAGCTCTCTTTTTTGGTCACCTGTTGCCATGGTGAATCATAGTATCGGGGCTCCATTAATTTAGGCTTTTTATAGTCGTGGTGCACGCGCTGAACACCGAGTTAGCCTACTCAGAGTTGACTGAACAAACTCAAATCAGTTTCCCACCTGAGGGTGGATCAACTCAGCGCTCAGGGTTAGTCTGAGAGTTTGTTTAAACTTCTTTCTGAAACAGGCCCCTGTATGTCTCTTCACAGGTTTACAGTACTTAGGGTAATTATATTTTGCTCATTGTCAACCTTTTGATTGTTTTTTTTTTTTTTTTTTTTAAACAACACAAAAAGGCTTGTGATTGTTGCCGGTGCTGTCTGTGTCTCTGGGGCAAACCTTTACCGCACATGTCCAAAATCTGATGCTCTTTTGTCCAGCAGCCCGATCATTTATTGTGCATAGTGTGAAAGCTTGTTGCAAAGAAGAACTTAAACTTGGAATTCTGTTCTTCTCAGTTGCAAACTGGCAAAATTGGCATTTAAAATAGCTCAGTATTAGGCAATTCAAATGTAACCGTCTGAGACCCTTGTTGGGCTTTACATTACTGGTCACCGCTTTTTGTCAAGTAGTTTGCAAGATATCCTGCAAACACATTAAAAACCTAACCTCTTCATGAATTTAAACGGGGTTTTGTATGAGACTCATGGCTTTCAATCATGAAGCTTTGAATGTAAATGACTTTAAAACATCATCCAGCTTTGCAAAGTGTGCTACACATTGTTTGATGTGTTTAGTATGATTTGTTGACGACTGTCTCTACTCCCTGCCAGGTGAAGGATTTCACAACTACCACCACTCGTTCCCCTTTGACTATGCAACCAGCGAGTTTGGCTGCAAGTTGAACCTTACCACTTGTTTCATCGACTTCATGTGCTTCTTGGGCCTGGCCAAGGACCGCAAGAGGGTGTCCCACGAGACTGTCCAGGCCCGACTACAGCGCACGGGAGACGGAAGCCACCGGAGTGGCTAGGATTGTTGCGCTGTGTTCAGCTTCAAGGCGAAAAAGAAAAAAACGTAAAAAGCAGAAGCTTCACAGTCCTTTGACAGCTCTACATTCTTCATCCTGTGAGGATATAAGTCCGCTTATTGAGGGCCTCGACCACATTTTGCTTGTTTTTTGTGGTTTTTCGTAGCTGTAACTAAACAAATCGTTCAAGATGAGTAACTACCCGACACATTTTGCAAAGCTCTTGGCCCTTTGTTTCTAACACTCAGACAGGCCAAAGTGTTGCAAAGATGTTTTAGATTTAAACTAGAATCATTTTAAACTCAACTTCATTATAAGCAGTCTCCGTGCAAAGTCATGTAGCCCTTCATTTTTATGTGAGTATTACGCAAATATTAATCAAAGTAGAAAAGTGGAGCACAGATTGGTGGAGATTTAACTGATACGTTATCATAGGGATTGGAGATTGTTGCCTTTATTGCAGTTTACAGCAAGTTTTTACAGTTGTGATATTCGAGCACTCAAAGAGCTAAAAAAAGTTTGAATCATTTATGGTTAGGAAAAAAAGTTTTTGGCTTTAATGAAAAAACAAAAAATTTGAAGAGAGGGGGAACCCAGACCCTCTTCTTAAAACCTGAATATACTGACAAAGCGGAATGCCAAAACTGTACGGTGTGTTGCAGCATGTTACATGTTCTTTTTTTTTGGGTGGGGGGGGGGGGACCAAACCAAATATGAGTTTTCTTAAAACAAATGAAGGGACATATTTATCATTAAATAGAAAAACTGCCATTGAATATTTACTGGAAGTGAAACATGTGATTTTATCTTGATTCCATGTGATGTGTAATTGAGTTTCTGTGTTTTTTTATGACTTTATAAGAGTGCTTAAAGCGTGCCAATGGTCGACATATTTAAAAACCATCTCAATAGAGCACACTAAGTCGATATTGCTTCTTCAGTTAACATCATTGTGGAAGTTTTTGAACATAGTGGTATCAGTGGCTTTGCTTCCTCCTTGAGATTTTGATCCATCATTTACCTTTTTTTTTTTTTTTTCTGCCCTGAGAATTCTGCAGCAGCAGAGATCTCATTGGTTGATGTAGCAGCCGGTCATGTGACAGTCGTAGGCGTTAGAAAAACAACAAAGCCGCCCCATGCATGATGATATTCGGTTGTAGGTGTCATAGTGAGGTGATTCTTAGGTGACTCTAATGGCAGAGCCGTGTCTATTTTTGTAACGTGGAGCTGCATTGTTTTTGGAGCATCAAAACTGTTGCTATGGTGATTTCTAAGACGGAGTCTGGTTTCCCTTAAATGTTCTAAAACGCTGATTGTCACAAAATTCAGGTGCATCAATGTTTAATGTTCAATTCTGGTGTGCGGAATGCCTGTACTTTCTTATTTATGCATTTATTTATTTTGTCTCCTTATTGGCGAAAACCAGAAGCGTTTTTTTTTTGTGCACTCCAATATTTGGCCGACAGACTCATAAAGTTGAACAAAATTCAAATGTTTATTTTTCCCAAGAGTCAGGAAACAACCGAATGCCTTATGACTTGCATCCATTCCTGATCTTCTTCACGACCTGTCAGTTAAGACAAATAAAAGGTTCAAGTACCACAACAAGAATCTGACCAACGTCCATGTTTACAGGCCGAAGCACCAGGGTGGAACTTTTCTGACGACCACATTGAAATATTTCAAATTGTAGCATGACAACATTATAGTACAGTTAATGCAAATAAGAGGAAAACAAGTGTCATATACAAACTCAAATCTGGTGAAACATTTTCCAGAGTGCAAAAACGCGGGCCCTGATGGATGTGCCAACTAGTTTTCAATCCATTTTTAGTGTGAAAACTACAAAACAAAGGTGCTGTCATCATGAGAGTCTTAAAGCATGTAACACGCCCGACAATAAACAACACAAGCCATGCAAACAACTCCTGCTTTCCATAGCAACAATGTTGACATTTTCCCAGCGGCAATGAGGATCATAAAAGTTGTCTCTGAACGATTACGTCAATTCTCAACTGTATACTATTCTGAAATAAAATCCACAATATTTTCAATACACTTGTAATTCCATTAACAGTTGTCTCTCTTCATTTGTTTTTCATCACGTGTCTTTGCTTTAGCTGATTAAAATCAGGCTCAACACTTCAATACGTAATGCCAAATTTGGACAAGTTGATTATCCATAGAAAGGTTTATTTAGTTTTTTTTTGCTGAAATTAGATTTTTCTACAAATTCGGAAACTTCTCTTGCCATCTGGAAGTTGCAGTAATTTCAGAGTTCTAAGTTGGGAGTCTGTTCTATGTGAGCTGTTACGGCAGGTCTGTCAGAAGTGAAACAGATGATCCAGCAGCTGCTTGAAGGCCCGGGTTCAGGTTGAGTCTGAACAGCAGCAGGAAGCTTTTAATCATGATTGTGTGAAGAATGGGGCCAGACGCTGTCAGAGTGTCTGCTGTTTCAAAGATGAATGGGGCTTCTTCATGACGCAGAGTTGGGAATGAAGAGCTTAAACGTCAGTGCTGGTGGAAGTCCATGGATTCTCTACTCAACCAAAAGTAACAACAATAAATTAAAGGAAAAAAATCAAAAAGCATGTTGAATTCCAGTGATTGAAATACTCAGCTAAATGGACTTCAAATCAAATTAAACCGTTATATTACAGGTGAATCACAATTGTTAATTCAATTCAATTATTAGTTATTATTATCCATCCATCCATTATCTATACCTCTTTTCCTGTTCAGGGTCACAGGGTCTCGGAGTCGATCCCAGCTGTCAGGGGTTTTCCCCGCCTCCCACCCAGTAACAGCTGGTTATTGTTAATATTGACGCGTTAATGTGAGACTATTTCCAGCTTTAATATGAGGTGTTTGGGCGTTTCCTTTTAGCAAACTGAGACAAAGGAAGTCATGTTATAAAAACAACATGGTATTAATCCAGGAGATTTTAAAATACCAAGAAAATCAATCAAGACAATTACTTGAAAGCACCACAAGTTTAGTGGATCACCTTATATTTTGCATTTTAAAATGACCTTTAAAACAAACAAAAGCTGTCCAACACATGTAGTTGAACAAAAATGACAGTTTAGTCCAATGAATGAACTTTCCACCACTGCAACATTTCCATCCACATCACGTTACAATACTAAGAAAACTCTTAAAAACACTTGAAATCGAGTCACGATTGCATGAAAAACCTATATGCATCGCTCCACGGCATTTAGTGGACAGTTGTAGTTCGTAAAGGAATGTGAGAATTTGTGTGCAACACATGCGGTCATTAACTAAAGTCTGCTTCCTCATCAATACAAAAAAAGGACCACTGAAAAAAAAATGCAGATTTTGACAATTAACATAAAAATGCTGCTAATGCTTCCCTTTGTTGAGTTCAATGTTTTAAATACTGTGGGTATTTTGATTCTAGTATCTTTGTGTGATATCTATATTTGTAGGCGAAAAAAAAATCTTTGTAGTACTTTTAAAGGTACTCGAGTAAAGGACCTGAATATTTCTCTCACAGCTGTTTTCTGTTGGAACAGAAATGTCGTCAGGTGATTTCCTGCTCCCTGGATTGGTTTCCCTTCTGTGGTGAAGAAGGGCTCAACTCGTCCACTGTGCTGCTGATAGAACATTACAGGCTGCAGTTGTTTGCTCCCGCCTGCAGCAGAGGAGGAGAGCTCTCTGAAAATGTGTCAAATGGTTTACACAGGCCACAGAGGAATGTAGAACCGGTGTGCTGACGACGGACAAAGTTTTTATAACATCAGGCTTCTTCAGTTCAGAGAGGGCATGCTGCATGTGTGCATGTTACTATCTGCTTAGAATCACATTTTTATGGAGTCAAGTGTTCCAATATAATTCAATTAATCAATTAGCTGACTTAAGTCATTCTGATAGAAAAAAACTTTAAAAGGGGGAGTTTTTTTTATATTGTTTATGTCTCTAAAATGAAATCATGTTTTATCTGTTAATAAAGTCTAAGTATTTTTGCCTTCATTTCAAATGAATCTTTAAAAAGTTCTTGCACTTGCAGATCCAGAAGATAAATATTATCTGAGTTATGTCTCATGATTGTTTGACATTTATTGATGCATAATATGCTGCAGCTATCAAATTACTATTAAAGTTAAGAGGCCTATATTCTTTAATATGCTGCGTATATTGTCCATAATTGATTTATTCAGTGTTTTTCTTCTGTTGTTATTTAAAATGTGCAATTTCATTACAAGCTATGTTTCAGATATAAAATGAGAAGAATGGGCTAATAGAGAATAGAAGAGGAAGAAGAACAAGAGGACACTTAAATAAAGAGGGAGTGCAGAAGCAGACATTTTGAATACTCGTATATGCCACACTTCGGTAAATGTAGGACGGCACAGTTCTGTCTTACTGCCTGAAACCTGAGTCACCTGCTGAAGTATCTGAAGATCAGCGTGACTCAGGTTGTTGCTGTGGTGTGATGTGTTGAAGACACATTCTAAAAGACATCACCCCAGAACGACTGACCGAGGTTACTGCAGTTCAAAACGACCCCAAAAAAACACATGCGTACGCTGCTCACAGCGTCTGACCCCAAAACGACCAATCAGCAGCGAGGTCCTGACTTATGATCCTTATAGACCAATGGATGACAAGCGCGTGAACCACCTGTGCCAGCTTGTCAACCGCCGTTTCGTACACTTATGAAAATTGTATGTAGCCTCGTAAATGACATCAATGATTTATATAAACAACTAAACTAAAATGATGTCATTGAATGCGGACTGTGATGCGTTCACGTGATTTCCTTTGAAATAGGAAAATAGAGCAGCAGCTTAAAGTAAAGTTTTCCTGTGTGACCAGTTGTATCAGGTATTTTTTTTTTTTAACAGAGAGACCTCTACTGGCCAAGAAGAGAATTACAAACAAACTTTTATATCTTTGCTCTCAAAACGTAAGTGAAATAAATAATTTAAAGAAAATGCTTTTATGATAAAAGTTGAAATACACTATTTCATTATGCTTCAAATTAAGTGTAGTCATGTACATATCAAATATGAAGTTTCTACAGCTGCCAAGTGAAGGTTTGTGTTGCATTCAGTGGATTAGCTGATTATTTTTGTTTGTACACTTAAGATTTAGCAGTTTTCAGAAGAAAATGATCAAATACAAAAAATAAATACACACAGTCTGAAATGAAATCGTGAGAGATTTGGATAATTACATTAGATTAAATGCTAAACCTACTTCCAGTTTCTAAAGATAACCCCATTTTTTGTCTGTAAACCGTATCTGTGTGCTTAACTCATAAATCAACACCAATGCTTTGTAGTTAAAAATGTGAATAACTCCAAGAATGAAGAAACCAAATTGGCATGGCTGTTTATCTTTGATTTGTGATTTTTAGCTGGATCCTTCAACCACCAAGTTTTGTCCCTGTAGGTAGGCATAAATAGGTGGTTTACTATCTAATAATTCACAGCTTTTACATTTAAAAACACAAAAACTGACCATAAAGGTTGTTCCCCTTCAAAAAATAAGCAATGTTCAACTAAGAGAGAACTACGTCGTTCTTGTTGATGACTAACAATAATCTGTAAAGCATTCAAAAAGTTTCAGTGTACCAAAAAAAAAAACACCACTGATTTAAAAGCCAGTACGAAATGGGTATCAAATGTGACATTCAAGAGGCAATTAATCGAGTCTCAAAACCTTTGAAGGGAAATTTTATTTGAAAAAAGTTTCTGCAATGAGTAAAGTAAGCAACATGGATTGTATAAATATCTGTGCAACCAAAAAAAGAGCACACGGAGGAGGCACTTTACTGCCTTCTGCTGCTGCCATGATACACCAAACTAACCAGCTTTATGTCCAGCTACAAACTTCAGAATATATCATGTTTGTAAATGTGTCATTTCATTAAGGTTTGTGAGAATGTATGGTCTATTCTAAAACAAATACAACTTAAAAAGAAGGTAATTCAGTGTTAGCAAAAGGAGAAAAAGTAGCCTGGGTAGATGATTTAAAGCAAATTAAACACGGAGGGTCAATCATTTGCCGTCCAACAACTTAATGTTTTGTTTATGAGCTGCCATGTTATTTCAGCAGTCAGCGGATCAGTGCTAATCGGGCTAAATTAACAAAAAAAACAGAAAAACGATAATAAGCAGCTATTTGACAATCACTGTGTGGGTTTCTCCTGCAGTGCTTTGGCCCAGAACCCTTCATGGCACAATAACCTGGACACCATCTGTTACAGCAGGCGAAGAAAACAATCAGTATTAACGGTTTAAGAGTTTGGAAATGCTCTTGATGCTTGTTGTAAATGGATGATACAAAAAAAATCTGAATGAGAGAAAGCAGTCTCTCTCTCTCTCAAACAAACTGAACCGACAGGATGAGTAATAACAAGTGCAACCTAGATTGTATTCTGGTTTCCAGCCCTGAACTGGATGTAGGAGCTGAGAGTGCCAGATGTTTTGTTAAAGCAGCTGGAGCACTGCATGTATTCAAACACATACTTGATCCACTTCTGCTGAAGAAAGACAAAAAAAAAAAAAAAAAAAAAAAAAGGATGCACGTGTGGAGCGTCTTTTGGACTATGAAACAGCACCTACTCGTACAAACACTGCCTCGATTCAAACTTTGCACCACCTCTTCATATTTTACATCAACGGTTGAATTTACAGAGAATCACTACTTTCAGAATACATTCATCTTTTTTTGTTTTGTTGTAAAATTACCACAGCAACATCAACGATTCCTTACAAAAACAAAATCCCCCTCAGCTGAATCCTCCAGGAAGGAAAATGTATGGAGTGATGACGACCACAATCAGCAATATCATCAGTAATTATTCTCGTTATCAAAGCACATCATCAGGTCAAAAAAAAGAAATAAATACATATATAACAATATGATAACACTGAAGTCTGCTTTGGGGGGGTTTGAGGGGGGGGGGGGGGGTTAGACACCCAACTTGTTGGCGATGGTTATGACCACTTTGAGGATGGGCATGAAGGCAGAGATCTCGCTGAAGTTGCTGCTGCTGACCACCTGAGTGTGGACCTCAAGACCACGCTGGTAGTTCTGACTCGCCACACAGCGGCTGATTTCATGGAGCCCGTTCAGGATGTTGTGAGAGAGCTGAGAGATACAGAGGGGGAACATTACTATCTGACGCGTCACGTTGAGCTTATTACGTGTCAAAAATGTGTTTAAAGAGTTGAGCAAAACTAGGGTCAACTTGCACTCTTGGTGTTACTGGAAACAAGAAGTTAATTTATTTAAAAATAAAATAAAAAAAAAGGTCTCAATAGTTATTTTCCGATATTCCACTTTTAACATTTATTTTTTCTATATGTGCTTTAAATAATTATCTGGGTACATTTGAATCACTTTGTGTGCCTGTGTTTATTTCTTACCGTCTGCTCTCTGAGCTTGTCATACAGGTATCCCAAACGTTTGCCTGCATCTTCTAGTTTCCTCTTTGTTTGCTGAAAGGAAACATTTTGGTGGTTATTTAGCATCCAATAAAAACCCATATTCTCCTTCCATCATGTCAATGGATGTCACACATATAGTGAGACTTACTGGGTCTCTTGCAGCGAGCTGGCAGCGCTGCACCAGGCTGTCAAATGTAGATTTGAGGACCATGTGCTCAGCTGGGATTTCTTTCTGCTCCACCCTCTCTGCTGGCAACTGCTGGAGGAGCTGAGGACGAACAAGGAAACACATACAAGGTTGTTGACATGTTTGCCTTGTTGTGCGATGCTGTTGAGAACTCTTCAGAACACACCAACCTGCACGCTGGGCTCCTGGGGGGCTCCAGGGGGAACTTGGGTGTGATCGTGAGCCTGAGGAGCCTCCATGGGGAATCCCATCACAGGAGCAGTGATGGGGGCTGGTGGAGTGTAGTTTTCAGGGACCTGAACACACACGATAATAGTGAGACACAAAACACAAGCTGAAATGTGCTCAGAATTTTAGATTGGACACTTTGTTAAAGTTTTACTAAACAGCTTAGCTGGTAGTTAGCCAACTGCTATCTTAGTCTTATCAGCTTTATGCTGTTGATGCCAGCATGTGTGCTAACAGCATCTGTCCTCTGCTGCACAAGATCACGTTAATGAAAACAATCACTATTCCATACAAAGGTTTGTGACACAATTTGCACAAAAAATTGCTTTGGTTTCTTCTATAACACTGATCGGATAAACTGCAAAGTTTCAGGATCATAAAAAAGGAAAAACGTTTGAGAAAACACATTTAAAGCGCGACATTTTCATTTACACGCAGTTTCGACTGCGATAGAAAGCAGAGTTACCTTCTTCTTCCTCGGTCCACCTCGCACCGCTGGTGGGTCATTCCAGCCCTCTTGAGGTCCTACATTTAGAGAAAAAAAAAGGGGGGAAGGGAATTAGAAAGACTCTTATCTGCTTTTCTTCCTGTAGTCACACTTGACACACTCAGAATTCTTTGAGCCAAGGTTAGAATACTTCTTAAAAATGCTCAATTTAAGAACAAGTCATTAAGCCAGGGGTTTCAGCAGTTTTAGCAAATATGATAAAAAGCACAAACAGGCTGCTCATAGTTTCTCAACACCAACAAGGAGGGAAAATGACAAGCATCTCATACATTGCTTTTTGAGCTCAAACATGTACTGTATGTATCAATTGAGAATGTTGAAATAGCTCAACTTGAGTCTTAATTTTCACTTTAAATGTACAATTTGATTGAATCCTGGATAATGTGGTTAAAAGCTAAAATACTTGTAAATAAATCAGCTCCAAAGTCAATACATTTCCCTCAAGCGTACAAGCAAAACACCACCAGAAATGCACCGAGTTACCAGAAAAATATGGCATCCCTGCACAGAGGAACGCCATGAGATCTGGCTTAATGTAGAGATACTGTATAGAATTGTAAATTATGAAACGTGTGTTTTTTTCTGGTAACTCAAGCCTATATTAGAATGCACTCATATTCCATATCCAACCCTGACCATGTCACCTTGGAGGTCACACTGGGAATTCAGCCAGGGAAAGAAGCCTGCAAGTCAAATGAGGTTGACAGCTGAGTACCATTCAAATAATCATTAGCAAACTCTTATGAATGGATATGTTTCTATTTTATTTTTTTTAATCACAAAAACATGTGGAAAGCAAATGGAATGACTGTGATTGAGAACTTTTTAGCAACAAGTAGTGTAACATGACATTTACCTATAGGGGGAGGGGCAACCGGCTTTACGGCAGGAGCACCGGGCCCTCCCTGTGGATACCCAGATCCGAGAGGGTTATAGTAACCAGATGCCGTAGGCGGTGCAGGCCCCTGGTTGTGGTGGGTTGCTGAATACATGGGGACCGGAGCTCCGGGTTGTGAGGTGGGTGACATGGGGCCTGATGGTAAAGAGGTAGACGGCATGAAGCTTGTTGGTGGCACCCCTGGGCTTGGCATGGGGGGCAGGCCTCCAGTGGCGGATGATGAAGGAGGGAGTGGAGGTCCTGATAGGCTGGCAGCCGGCATTGAAGGACCTGGAGGAGGGAAGGCTGAAGGTCCACCAACGGGCATCTGCTGGGGCTGGAATGGCTGATTAGGCAGGAAACCTGGGGAAAGATAAAAGACCATTAAGTCAGATAAAACCAGTTTGAATGTAAAAAAGCATTGACTAGCAGTCAAGTGTCAGACCTGGAGCAGGAGCTGGATGCTGGGGGTAGGGAGGCCTCATGGCAGGGCGGTTGGTGCTGGGTGGCAGGACATGAGAAGAAGGCGGGAGGCGGGGCCCAGTGCTGGCTGGAGCAGCTTGTGGAGTAAAAACTGACGGCATCGGAGGCTGTGGTTGGGCCGCCTGAGAGGGAGCGGGTGGCTGGTACTGACTCTAAGATTGTAAAAAAAAAAAAAAAAATAACAATGTTTTAATGGAAACCTAAAACATCTTTGATTAAATAACAAAGATTATCTTGTAAAATATATGATACAATGCTTTTGACTTGTACCATGACTTGTGCTTTCGGTGCAGCGGTCTGTGCAGCAGGGGCGGGCTTGGCTGCGGACATACCGACTCTGTTCAAAGAGTTTGGAGGCTGCTGTCCACCGGCGGCCTCTCCCTGAGCGTTGAACAGTCTGTCTCTCAGCATCATGATCCCAGGCTGAGAAGACACATTCGTCAAAACACACATTGAGTAATAAATTAAAAAAACAAAAAAAACTAGGAAAGCTTCTTACTTGGTCTGAGTTCTCAGGCAGGTAGGTCATGGCTGTGGCTAGACTGCCCTCTGCAGCCAGAATGCCGGCGTAGCACGTTAGCTTCTCAGCGAGGACGGGGCTCTGGACTGCCACCTCACTGTTCCTGAGGCGCTCTATGGACTTACGCAGCATCATTACTTTTTCAACCAGGTCCTGTAAAAAAACAAAGACGGAAAGAGTTTCTTGAACACTCTTATTTACAATTTACATGCAGCAAATACAAGTTGTAAGTTGCAACTTCTTCTAACAGAGCAATTCTCAATTCATCCCAAAGAAATGTTTGGTATTTACTTCAGATATCTTTAAAAAGTACCATGAAATTAATATTATTTTTGCCTATGTAACTATTCTACTATCCTTTTTCATTAGTTTCTAATGTGGTAGCCAAAAAAACAAGACCCCTTTTGTATTTTGAAACACGTTTTGCTAATATTCATGATCAGTGCAATAGTCTTCTTCGAACCATACTAACTTGTGCCAAACTATGACCAAAATCTGACAAAGATGTATTACCTCTAGACCAAGAGGAGAGGAGCTGTCTTTATGTGAGGCCCAGCACTCCACCAGTTTCTCAATGTTCCCAGAGCAGATGTAACACAGACAGGCCTGCAGGCAGCGCTTCTCCGAGCCCTCGTGCTCCAATCGGCCTCCCAGGGTATCTGAAGAGAGGGGGAAACTTTTACTAACTGTACTGATTGACACGTCAAAGTGTCCTCTTAAAAGTGAGGCAAGTTGCAGCGTAAAATACTTGCATGCAACTTACCGCACAAACGTGCAAAATCCTCGGGGTGAGCGTAGGTCAGCAGGGCAGCGAGAGCCTCCTTCCAATTGTCCAACTCGCAGCTTTGCACGATGTCTCTCCAGTTCTGGGTCACCACTGATGATATGAGCTAAAATTGGGGACAAAGTAAAAGAACATACAGCTGAAATATTTTCCCCCTTCTTGTTTTTTTTTCCAACTATGGCACATCAAACCAACTATACCCTTACCATTGAAATGCTATTTGTTTGCTTGCTTAGGTATTTTTGCTGCGTTTTCTTGAGCAGCTCCTCTCCCCCGCTGATTGACAGCAGGATGGCTTCAGCGTAACGACCGTCATTCAAACACAGATCCACAGCTCCCTCGAAGTTTCCAACCAGCAGCGCCTGGCTTATCAAACCATCCGTGTCTGCAAAGGCACAAAAACCTTAGCCCTTAATTTACTGTGCAATCATGAGACACAAACAGAGGTAACGTGTAAATCACATAATTTAGTGTGTGTACCACAGGTTATGGGAATCTGGAAGTTAGAGTTGTCCTTTGGGGTCTGACTGAAGAAGTCTGCTGGTGAAACAGATCCTGAGGTTCTTGCATCAGCAACTGCTTCATCGGACCTCTGGGAAGAAACAACATACAGTAATTAAACAAAGGTTTAAAACTTGGCAAAGCAAATTTGAAAAAAAAGAAGATTTGAAGAACATTTTGTGTGCTGACCTCAGTGGAGAGCCGCTGCATCTTTTCCGCAAGATCTTTAGCATCTACTCCATGTCCATTGTGCTGAAAACTCTTCCCCAGGCATTTTGAGATCTGAAAAAAAAAAAGTTGACTTTAATTCTTTCAACTTTTCCTTTTTTTATTAAAAAAGGTTTAATTGGGACTTTATCGAGAGATAGGAAAGTGGATAGAGTCAGAAATCGAGGAGAGAGAGAGAGAAAGAGAGAGAGAGAGAGAGGGAAATGACATGCAAAAAGGAGCCACAGGTCTGATTTGAACCCAGGCCGCCCGCTTGGATGACTACAGCCTCCGAACATGGGGGAGCACTAACCACTAGGCTCCAGGCGCCCCCAAACTTTCTTTGAACCTCTACGAATCACAAAGGCCCTCATTGTCAATGAATAAATAGCACAAACAGAATGACACAAAGAATGGCAACAACGTGATTAAAAAGAGTTGCACAGCTCTAGTCACCTCTTAATATTTTTATTTTTTATTTATTTTACTTTAAATGCACTTGTCTATTGCATAGCAAATTACCAATATGTTTGCAGAAGTTGTCAGTCAATCAAGGAAAAAGGATTGAAAAAGGATGTGAAGGCTGCCATATGTGTGGTTATATGCATGTATGTAAGTTTATGTCTATCTAATATGAAGGAAAGGGTGTGTGTATACATGTATGGATATGGATGTGTAGTTGTTTGGTAAAATGACATGTTAGGATTTCATGAGAAAATGGACAAGTGTAACTGAAAAGCATCTCCTGAAGTTGTATGTTTTATCTGTGTACTAAATTAAAAAAAAGTGAAAAAAAAAAAAAAAAAAAGAGTTGCACAAAAAGCTTAGTAGTTTGCTTTCATAGTTTTAAACTAACCCATAATTACAAACGTGAGAAGTTATTATGTTTGGTGCAAATTTACATGTGAATGTAGCAGAGGGGCCACAAGTAGTTTATCCACAGTAAGTGTTTGCCTGTGGGAGTTTGAGCATGAACCAGTTACTAAAACATGTTTGAGTGACTTTGAGACTGATTTAATGAAGGAGGAATAAATGGAACCTTTTGCCAACTAAGGCTTTATGAAGAAAGAAAAAGGAAACAGTGCCTGTCAAATCTCACAGTAGGAAGTGCCGAACAGACTTTTTCATGTTAAATGCAATGATGCGTGGATTAACTGTTTCCTGTAGTGAATCTGAGAGCAGAGTGATAAATGGACTCTAGGGGTTTCAGAGTGGAGATAGAGGTGTGTAATGTCACCATAATCAAGAACAGATAAAAAAGTCTGGCTCAGTGATTTGTTTTCTGCTGAGTAACAAGAATATAATTTTGTTTCTATAGAGGAATCCATTTTTTTTTTGTCTTAGCTTGTTGGCAAGTGTATTAACATGGAATTTGAATGAGTTTGTGATCCAACCAGTTACAAGATATTTGTATTCGGAGACTCTTTCAATGACATAAAAGAAGAGGATATCATTTATAGGAACAAGCTTATGCATGACTGATATCTGCTAGGGTTATAAGTTACAGACAGAATACCTTTTTCTCCAGTTCATCTTTGCTGAAACCCAGAAGTCTGAGGAATTTAATGCGGGCTTCATCTTCAAAGTTCACCTTTAAAAAGAGAAGATGAATAAGCTCAAAGTATGACAAACCACACTGACAGATAGACTCATGTGATTTTCCTAATATCCCACCAGAAGGAACTTCCAAATGTCCTGCTCAGCATCTGACTTGGCATTCTGAATCTTGGCCTGGCAGTAGTTGTTGAAGGAGCCCGACTGCAGCGCCGTCTGCAGCTCCCTGGAGCGCTGGAGGAACTCTGTCTCCGTGGTAACCTGGCTCACAAACACTTGTCTGGGGACGGGCTGAGGGCTCTGCACCGGAGCCAGCTTGGGATTCTCAAAGGTTATCAATTTTCCTCCAAACTGATGAATAAAGAAAACAAACAGATCTATCATACTAAAAAAGACCATGCAAGTTTCAATAAACTTTTTTTTAATTCCCCGTCTTAAGTTTCAATGTCTCACTCACAGCAAAGGAAGCCCCCACTGGTCTGCGCACCCACTTAGGAGGCTTCTTCAGAGGAGGGACTATAGTTTCCTGCATTGTAGGCTGAGGAACCTGCAGGGGAGGAAGCACCTGCCCTGTACCAAAGGGATCCATGGTATCAAACGAGGAGGATATCTGTGAAATAAAAGGTTTAAAGTTAATAAAAAGCACAACATATTAAAAGGTAGAACTGACAGTCGTTCTACAATATGTTGATGGTCGACTGAAGAAGACTTTTACATTTGTTTAACTAAATTGTGATGGACATTTTTAGCCATTTGTAACAATTTTAAACCAAACAATTCATTTCAGGGTTTAAATAAATATCAGCAGGTATGTTAAGTAAATTAGATCATTCATGCTTAGCGAAATCAGCTCTAAAATTTCAGGCAGTCATTTCACTTTCATTCATATTAAATGTTGTATTCTGTTAAATGTGTCCATGACAATGCAGCTGTTCATAAGCCGACATTAATCACTTCCCTCTAGCACCATCTTGTGGTCAAACACTGCAGCTCTGAACACACTTCTAGATTAAAACACATTATCCCTTCAGAACAGCCTCTACCTTATCAGCTGTGCTTTGCTGCTCAGTCTTTAAGCTCCCCCCCATCACTGAGTAGACGGTGATTCTCCCGTCAAAGGATGCGGCTGAGAGCAGGGCTGGATTCCTCGGACACCACTGGACGTCAAAACACCACTGGTTTGTTGTTGGAAGCTCATAAATGACCTACAATGAAATAAATGACATGAAAACACACTTAAGTAAAGAACAAAAAAAGCAAGGAAATTCAGGAAGAAAAAAGAAGCATATTTTTTGATAAATACCTCTCCAGTGTTTGGGTTCCAGCAGAGGATCCTGTTGTCTTTAGCACTACTCAACAGGAGCTCAGGGTCAGCTTGGCTCCAGGATATGGACAGAATTCCCCTGTAATAAAACACCAACAGCAGAAGATTGATAGGTAGAACTCTAGAAGATGGTTTAAAAAAACAAAACAGAAATGGGTGTTAAGCTCAAACTTTTAAAACCTCACCTTGTGTGGTTTTCAAAGACTTTAAGGGGAGATGTGGCAAATCGGAGGTCCCACATCTGGATGACTGGCAGTCGATCATCTTCAGAGGCCAACACCAACTGAGTGGCGACTTCAGGGTGCCAGAGCATTCCTGAGCAGTGCATCTGAAATCAAATAATCAAAAAGACTTTGAAAATATTGAAACACAACCGTTATGGTCTGACCTGAAAGGGGTGGTAGGTTTATAAAGATACTCTGAATTTTGCCTTACCCTCAAAAGGTTCCTATAAACTAAGTAACTGTTTGAAAAATTCTACTTTAAGAACCTTGCCGTAACAGAAACAGAGAGAGGATAATGAAAACTGAGGTCTAGTGTGTTCCAGTTCAGATACCTTCAGCTGGGGGGCTGAATGGTTTAGGTTGTTATACTAGTTGCTACAACCATCCAGTAGGCTTTGCAACTTTGCAGACATTTGGTCAAAACCATGCAGAACAGAAGCTCTATAGCTGATACAGACTATGTTACTAAATTAGGCAAAGGACGCATGCATTCTTTATTCACTGTGTGGAAATCAGATGTTTTCACTAAAAAAGAAGATAATTGAGGACTCTAAATGTTCAATCTTTTAATTTTGAGTCTCAACATAAATGCTCTTTCAGGCGCTTGGTGCAGCTGCTCTGAAGGTTCATCAGACTGTACAGAAACTGCACAACAGCTACTCTATTTATATTTCTTATTACTGTTGGTGAAGATGTATTGCGTTAAACAGTGTGCGGACCTTGCTCTTTTTTCTGCAGTTTATTTTTTATTTTTTTGTCCTGCACCTGTTTGCAATTTGTTTGGATTTGCGCCCACTTGTCACAAAAGTGACATAAATGTTGGGTCAACCTAAAAATCCCTTGATGAATTTTACTTTTGGTAACATCCAACCAGTTTTCTGAGCTACTGTTTTGCTGAGAGGGCTCGTTGCTTACATGTGTACATGTTGCAGAATCCCAGCAGACAGGACTGCAAAGTACACAAAAAAGTAACCTTAGACTTGAAACCCCTGTGTTCTGTATTAAAGGTCACCAACCCTGTTACTGTGGTCACTGATCTTGATGATTGGCTCGTTCTTTCTCAGGTCCCACACAACTGCTTTGCCGCTGGGATTGGCTGAGGCCAGGATGTGCTGGACCTGCCTGTTCCAGGACACGACACTGATGTCTTCAGCAGGCTGAAAGAGGAGACGAGGGCTGTTAATATCAAGACAAACCTGAACATGTGCATGATAAAATCAGGTTCCTGCTATGCAAACAATATCTCTACCAGGCCTGTGACATGCAAATAGTGATTGTGCCTATTCAAATGGCTCTGTTTAAAAAGCTGCTGACACTGACGCAGGATTCATTTTATTCAGTAAGGCAAAGAAAAGCATAAAGAAACCTTCTTGTAGCTTTCATTCTTGACTAATACATACATAAAACTACAATAGTAAAGACACAAGGTGCCTGTTTCGTTCTGAAGTTGGGTTGTTTTTTACTCAAACATTAGTTTGCAAGATACATCTCTAGGATGCGCTGGGATGCTTTTGGGTTTCAGTTCTTTCAACATCACCCCCTCACTCAGGTGACCCATCCGGGGTTGCTCCCAGCAGCAGCAATCAACAGGCTCGCCTTTCTTTATCCCAAAGCCGCCGGGTGACTTTAGTGATGGAATCACTTCAATCCGCTGGTCACGATGAAATCAAGAAGCCAACTCATCTCTCACAAGGGTTTTTGTGATATTTAAAAACCTAGGACCTCTCAATCTCACACTCACCTGTGTCTTTGCTCCTGGTGTCATTGGACTGCTGAAGTTGTTCAGATCCCAGATATATATCTCTGAATCATTTGCCCCTGATGCAAGAAGATTACTCTGGGATGGGGTGAAAATGAAGAATTCAGTATGAGTACTTCAGTAGCAGAGAAGCAGCAAAAGAGAAGTTCTATATAAACTGTCTCTCTTTGACAGAGCAGCCTGTGAGGGAGCACATTTACCTGAAAAGGGTTGAAGTCGAGGGCTTTAATGGGTCCCGTGTGCTTGTCGGACTGTCCCACAATTGCATCTGCTCCAGAATTCATTATGACCTCTGGGTTATATATGGTTAAAGTGCCATTTTCACTTCCACCAACCAGTCTTCCTCCAGTACCATCAGCTCCTGCGCCAAAATTCACCCATACAATACTGTGCAACCTGCGGAATATGAAAGCATGATTTTTTTTATTTGCAGTCATCTGTGAACTTCAACGGAGGCTATGTGTTCAGCTCTTTAACCATTCCCCCTTTTTTAGTACTACAAAAACTGGGCGTTCCAGTAAATAGAGCTGTTTACATATATCTGTGGCTGCTACTACATTTTAAATACAATTGTACACATTAAACCAAAATAAAGCAAAAATCAAAGTGTCTATGAAAGGACAAAGATGGGTCCGACTTCTCTATAAAGAATGATGCAGACAGGAATTATTAAGTTTAAGATTAAGATTTACTTTTATTGATCCCTACAAGGGGAAATTTCAGTTTTAGGCTGAAATATACACACACATGCACAAACAGGATCCTATGAACATGCACTAATGGAGAGATGTCAGGGTGACGGAGCGGCCCACAGCGAGCGCTCCTGAGCTGATGGTGGGGAGGGGGTTCGGTGCCTTGCTCAAGGGCACCTTCGGCAGTGCTCAGGAAGTGATCTGGCACCTCTCCAGCTACCAGACCAACTTCCAGATTTGGTCCGCACCGGGACTTGAGCCGGCGACCCTCCGGTTCCCAACCCAAGTCCCTACAGACTGAGCTACTGCCCCCCCCCAACTATGGGTTCAACTCCTGACAAGAAATTGTATCTTACGTGTGAATTGTGTTTTACCTGTTTGCGGTGGGTAATGATCCTCTGAGCTGCATCTCCAGAGAGGGGTCAGAGAAATCCACCTCGAATATCTCCAGGGCAGCAGTGGTGTTGAAAGAGGCATCGAGCTGCTGTGCTGACGTTCCTAACGCCAGGTGGATGGGATGGTGCCCTGCAGGACTCCACGCCTGGTGGGCAGTCCTCTGGATCTCCTTCAGCCTCATTTTCCTCCACAAGTTTCAAGTCCTGGACGAAACGAACCATCACAGAGTACATTTATGACCATGAAACAAGCTATTGATTAAATAAATACAAGTTATAAAGTACAAACTGGTTTTAACAATCACTGCTGCAACAGGGTGTCACCCTTACTGCTACGTGGACTCCGACTATTTCCTGAAGATACTGTCTAGCCTACTAAACAGATAACTTTCACCAGTATTAAAGCTTTTATTAAAACAACAAAACGTCACATGTAGTTACCTGTAATTGTCGGCATTTGAATATTCCCAAGCCACTCACT
Source organism: Labrus mixtus (assembly GCF_963584025.1). NCBI lineage: Eukaryota > Metazoa > Chordata > Actinopteri > Labriformes > Labridae > Labrus > Labrus mixtus. The sequence continues at coordinate 8,643,536 of NC_083632.1, forward strand.
CAAGGCAAAGAAAATATCATCAAATATCCAGTAGCCTAAAGCTAACGCTGGCATATCGTAACTACAGCTTCAACAAGCATGTTTCACAAACTTGGCGTAAATGACTATTCAATTCAATTACTTTATCATCAGTGCAGCACTTTAATGTTTGGGGAGATGTCACACATGCTTAAATGTACGTGTAAATGAACTAGTAAAGCGGAAAGACAGCCGAGCTCTTCCAGTAGATAACCGTAGCCAATGCTGCTATGCGCTAACAGCCACCACCCCTTGCTGCTATAATCAAGTAGAAATGAGGTTAATTGTGTATCAGGCACACTTAAAACCAGCAGAGAATAAAGAAATAAATGTTTTTAACTCACGGCAACTGTCAATTCCACAGCCTGACTGTCTGCATCCACAAAAACCTGAAGAGCCAGCTACTTATCATCCGAGCTAGCAGCTTAGCCAGATTCCGACCAAAGTGCTTTGCCGTGTTGTCACTAAGCTACGGAAGCCGACATGGACATTTCTCATTTAGCGGTGGCCTAAGGTAACCTCGCTTTCAAAGTTAACCCAAGAAAAATACTAACTTGTATGTAAAAAAAAAAAAAAAATTACATTTAGAATAAAAGATGTGATGTTTTTAAAATGTACATTGAAACATTTTATATCCTTATTTTTTTTAAATAAACAAACAATATTAAACAATTGTATAATGACATTAAAGACATTCTATTCAAATACTGCAGGGTGAAATAAGTGTCCACACAGAGCAAGAGCAACACTGAGATCTGTAAGTGTTAACATTTTTTATTCTTGACAGAAATATATATACACAAGTAGAATCAGAAGTAAGTCATTAAATAACATAATTTTTGACTTCTTCTGGTTGTTTTTCAGGATCTCCTCCTCTCTCCAGGTACAAGTCGTTGTAGGGATACTGTTTCGGTGCCTGGAAGAAAGAAAAAACAGTTCGCTATAAGGTGCATGTTATTTAAATGAAACAAAAATAAAAAGCATTTCATCTGCAGGCCACAGATCACCTTCAAAATGTGACAATTACATGAATCAAGATCACCATGAGCGTTAATGTTACATTTTACTCCTTTCTATCAAAACATTCCTGTGTGGGCTGCTTATGATGCATTTACATGATTTAAAGGATTTGAGTGAAATTGAGGGGTTGCAGAAGTGACAGTCAGGGCTGCAACAGAGATGTCATTGCCCTTGCATATTCACATAAGCAAGTCAGTGGTGGATTTATTTTGTACTCTGCTTTGTGTCTTCAGGGCTGTTACTTAAGAGCAACCTATAAAGTGAAAACAATTGATTATAACTGAAACAATTTTACAATTAGGTTGTTAGCTTGTAGTTGTCTCTGACAGCTGCCCTTGGTATATGTCACAAAGTAAGTTGACACAGGTTACCATTAAGGTTTCATAGGGATACATCGAAAAAGGCTTCTTTAGTTGAATTGAATCATAAACTCAATATTGTTTTCAAATATTCTTTTTTACACTGAATTAAGTTCCTTGTTCTTATATATTTTATAGATACGTCCATCTAGCTTTGTAATCCTCAAGTCTGAGCAGAGCTTTGCAATACTGAGTTCAATTTGTTGATTAAACAGCTAATAGTCTTTAACACTCAAATGTTTTCATTTTATTGGGTATTCAGCCCAAACTTTCCATGCATATGTCAAAATACCCCAGTGATGTTATGGTTCATTATCCAATATGTAACAACAGAAGTCTACTTAAGAACAAAATCAAATAATTTACTAAACATGAGTATCAAGCTTTTTCCACAAATCCTAACCCTTTATTAACTTTTAATAATTAAGTAATTTCTAATCTCCTGGAAATATAATGTAGCACACAAAAATCATCCTAGCACGGGTCTGTACTTACAACAGCTTGGTAAGCTGGAAATACCTCCCCAAGGTAGAACATGAGCAGTATAAAGCCGAGGGAACCAAACAGTTGTTTGCACATCGCGGACCAGGACAAAAGGGTGGGAGAAGTATCCACACGGTTCCTGATGAACATGTCGAAGTCCCAGTGCATCTAAAAAAATAGACAAAGAATCATCACTGATTATTTGTTACAGACAAACTCATCCAGTGATAACTAGCTAGGCTAAATGAAGAATAATGTATTTTCTTATTATTCTAATTGTATTATTAAAGCAAGAAATTCTGTTGATATTGAACTACTCGAGTGTCTGGATACCTCGCATGCACAATCTTCATTGTTTGTACAATATTGTGTAGATGTTGTGTCTCTTTATACACTACACTAATACACTATAAAATACACAGACAATTGTTACAAAGAATTAGATATTTTTGTCCTGTATACATGTATTTTTATTCATAACTGTAACCAAGATATTTACTGATTAGGGCACTAATTACAAATTAATGTAGAAATTGATTTGACTTTACTTGGGCCTTTTTAACAGTTTTATAAACACATTAGACCCTAATAAAGTTGATCTTCATACTACAAGTGTTGCTGGAGTATTTTGACCTCTTCTAAGTCTTTCACTCTTCATGCACCTTGGTAGTTGGTGAAGTTGTACTAGACAATCCTCTGCTTCTAAAATAAGCAGTTTGTCAGCACTGTTTTCCAAGAATCATCAGAATAGACTCACTTGGAAATGGCTAACTGATATGCAATATAGACAAAGGTTCAAATCCAGCCTGTGGCTCCTTTCCCGCATGTCATTCCCCACTCTCTCTCTCTCCCTGAGTTCCAGCTCTATCCACTGTCCTATCTCTCCATTAAAAGGCACAAAAAGCCCAAAAATAAATCTTTAAAAAAATAATAATAATAATTTCATACATGGATAATCAGAGACGTTTGAAGTTTGAAACACATCTGGATTACCAAAAAGAGTGCAACAAAAACTTAAAAAAACAAAAAATAAACAAAACACAAAACAGCTCCATAAAGCATGTTTACAGGCCTGCAAACCACTGTTATTTTTTGCCTGACAATATATCAGCATACAAATGGCCAACACATTTGAAAGCACATGCACGCTTTTATTACCAGCAGGCTGGACTATTGTAACGCTCTCCTTTCCGATCTTCCTAAAAACACAACAAATCGGCTTCAGCTACTACAAAACTCTGTAGCACGAGTACTGACAAAGACCAGAAGGAGAGCACACATCACACCTGTTTTAAAATCTTTTTCGTGTTGATTTTAAAATTATTTTATTAGTTTATAAAGCATTACATGGCCTTGCACCAGACTACCTATCAGATATGATTGTAGTTTATGAACCAGTACGGCCCCTCAGATCCTCCACTTCCTCTCTCTTAGTTGTTCCACAGAGCAGGACAGAAAACCTTTGGCGATGCTGCTTTCAGCTGTTACGCTCCGAGACTGTGGAACAACCTTCCTGAGGGTCTGAGAGGAGCCCAGAATATCGAGATTTTTTTAAACGCAGTCTTTAAAACTCATTTATTCAGTCTGGCTTTTATATAGTGTTTTATATCAATTCAAATCTTAACATTACTGTATTGTGTTTTTTATCCTACTACAATTTTAAATATTTTCCTCTTATGTATTTATTTTAATATCTTGTTGCTTTTAAGTGTCATATTTTATTTTTATACATATTTTTTAAATTCTTATTGGTGTGCATTAGTCTCTCAATGATTTTAAAAACTACTTTTTGTCAACAACTTTTCTGTACTCTTGTTAAGCACTTTGAACTGCAATTTAATTTGTCTGAAAGGTGCTGTATAAATGAAGTTTGACTGATTGATTGATGACTCATAATCACAACATTTTCCTAATTTCAACAGCAGGAAATAAAGACATCGGTCACTTACCGGCTCTCCCCAGTTCCTCCTCAGGTCAGGGTGGTCCCACTGGTACCAGGGGTCTCTCTCATGCTGAGATCTGTCTGGGAGCTTTGGATAATCACCAAAGCTACAAACATATAATAGAATAGAATTACTTTATTGATCCCAAACTGGGAAATTGTGGCGTTACAGCAGCAGGTTATCCAACACACAATATGAGTAAAAAACACAATGTTAGCAATCTAAACATAATATAATATTAACTACAAAATAAATAAGTACTAAAAAATATCAGAACTAAGAATGTGAATATATACAACCAGGATTTAACTAAGCATTACTAGTCTTAAATAGGAAGATTAAATATGAAAGATTAAATGTAAATGTGCAAAAACAGAGTTGTAAATGGACAGTGTTGACATAAGTTAAAGTGCATGAGTGTAGACATATTATAAGCAGAAACTATAAAGATGGCAGCTTGTTAATTATATTAGTAATCAATGCAATGAGTAATTAATGATTCACTCTGTGGTGGACTATATAGAGTTACTTATCTACACCCTCAGAGAATATAGAATACAGCTTACCCCTCGCCTTTGTCGGGATATGGTTCATAGTCTTCAACCTTCATGTTGTACTTCTTTGCAGCTGCAGCTCTCTCCTCGGGGGTCGTCGGAAAAGGACCCAGTATGGTATCCTTTGAAGGACCAGAGGCTGAAACATCAAGTCACATGTTCATAAAACCAAGTCAAACTTTTAGAGCCCAAACGGTAAACAGAAGAAGAAGGAAAAGGCAATGCTAGTAACGTAGGCTAGCGTTAGCATGTCAAGGTTATGTCCGATCGACTCTTTTAAACTTTAAACTCAAACGCGTTTGTTAAACGACATTAAACGGACACTTCAACCAAAACGGTTCAGGGGCAGCTTACCTGCTCTAGTACCCGACAAAAGGACTGCAATGCCAGAACCTTTCCCTTTACGAAGGGCTAAGGCCCAACGTCGGAAGCCTACACCAGCCATGTTTACTGGCTGCCGCTGTCTGACGGACTGAGAAGTACGCATGCGCAAGTACGGAAGTAAAGGTCGGCGTAAGGACCAATCCCAATCTTTGTAATATAGCAAGGTAATAATAAGTAATAAGTAAGGTCTTTTACCTGCTTTTTGTAATGTTAAAAGACAAAGAGTAAGGTATTTTACCTGCTTTTTGTAAAGTGTCTCGAGATAACACTATGTTATGAGTTGACACTATACAAATAAAAATTGATTGATTGATTTGATTGATCCCATGTTGCACATTATTTCGGGTTAAAAAATGAAATAATATACCCCTGCTGCGTAACCCAAATCAACATGTTCATAGAGTAGTAAAAAAAAAAGAAGTGACGACAAAATAACGACAAATTATGGAAGACTTAATTTGTTTATTTTTTATTGATATACTCATTGTTGAACATTTCTTTAAGGCGTATATCATCACATTGTGAGACAGTCTGATAATAAAATAAAAACTCCTCCAGTGGCTGAAGGGAACTGGTTCTCATGGTGAATGCACTAAAGCCTTGAGGCCTGTTCCTCTTCCCATCAGATCCAGCTCAGGTGCATAAGGGCATTTACTGGGGGATCGTCACTCTGCCACCGGTTAAAATTGAAGATAATCCATCAGACAAGACCTGCTATGTCCTTCTCCACTATCTCAACAGGGCAATGAAGTTCATATCTGCAATAAATGGAAAGCATTATAAAGATTATGATAGTTTTCATACAGGAGATCTCTGAACTGAAATGTACCTTTTGAAGGGCCTGCCATCTGCAGTGATTAAGAACTTCTCAAAATTCCACCGAATGTCATTGACTTTGATTGGAGACCAGTAGAATTTCTTTATATCTCCGATCACAGGGTTCACAAACGGGAGGGATTCCTGAGGCAAATGGGAAACGAACGACACAAGGAACAGGTGCAGCATAAATACACGATATAGGATAAAGTTTCATCCGTTACTTTACGTATCCCAATGTAGTAAACACATAGATCATACCTTTAGATATGTGAAAAGAGGCTCTTCGTTTAGTCCATTCACCTCAACTTTGCCAAAGACAGGAAACTTTGGCACAAATCCTCCTCCGGGTCTCACATACTTAAGGATATTGAGGGTTTCATGATTGACCTCTGAAAAATAAGTTGTGACTTAAATGTTTGAAACACAGTAGCTTATACCTAATACTTATTTGTGAAGGTCATTTAAAAAAAATGGTAGAGGAAGTATTAAAACTCCTGAAATAAGTTCACAAACAAGCAGAATATTAATGTAAAAGTTACTCCAATTAAAGTACGAGTCATCCTTTGTGAAAGATGGGCCTCAATCCACAGTGTTTCAATTTGTCATAGAAAAATTGAAAGCTGTCCTTCAATCTTCACAGTTGTTTTGAATTTCACAAGACTTCAATTTTTAAATGCAAGTCAGAATCTTAGAAATGAAATGAATGTAGTTGTCAATTAAAAAAAGGTGATAAAAAAAAATGCAATGTCGACAGTGACAGGTATAATTTTATGAAGAGAAACGAGACTGCAGTGAGGGACGAGATGTTTCATCTGGCAAACTATATCTCAAAGATAAGAAGAGTATAATGTATAATAAAACGGTTCTTCACACAGTACTAGTGCATAATACACAATACACAGTTACAGGTACAGAGTACAGGAATAATTCATCACATTTTAAAGCTGCAGTGTACCTACCGGGTGACTGAAGGCCGAATTGGTTGCAAGTGAATCCCAAGACAGTGAAGTTGAGTTGGCCAAACATTTCCATCAGTGCATTCAGTCGGTGGTACTGAAGGTAACAGGACACAATTATCAAACAACTCTCAATAAAACCGCTGCCCTACTTATATGTTATGAGATAAATCGATCTGACTGTAATCAATCAGTGCTCTTGCAGATTATTACCTCCTCTATAGTTGACCCTCAGAAGGTGGCAACATTGATGATGAGCAGCACCTTCCCCTTGTAGCTACAGAGCGGAACCGGCCGTCCATCCAGGGTCTCAGCAGAGAAATCATAGATTGATTTATTCGCCATGCTTGTACTCTGGCTTGTATATGGGATTGTAGTCAGTCAAGAGTGAGTATTCACTCGGCTATCCTGTTGGCTCATCCCATTCACTGAATCATAACTCATGGGTCAGCAATTGTTCAGCATGACTGACTTCATTGTTCTCCTGGGCAGAGGTGAGCTGGCAGGATGCTCATTTGTTCGACGTATGTATCCCATGGAAACAGGCTGCTATTATGGGAACAGGTTGATGTCATTGGGAAATCAAAACTCAAAATAAACACACTGTTTACAGGTCTGCAGCTGCACCACAGAATTTGGCTGCATGCTTGTCTCTATAGAAATGAGAATATCAGAATAGAAGACATCTGAAACGCTTTATTTGTGCGATAGTCTAAAATCATTGTGTATAGGCCTATTTACACATATCAATCTGTAAAATACTCTTTCCCCAAACAGGACTGAAATGTTTATTTATTATTACATGTTGAATAAAGCCTTTTGCCATATCTTTTACTAGTTTATTTACTTTACAGTTCACACACTACTAACTTTCTAAAAAAAAGAGTTAAAAAAAACCCCAACAAGAATCTACGAAATGCTGCTTAATGTATCATTATTCCAGTATAAGAGGTCTTTACAAAAATTCAAACAGTTTTTCTATTATCATATAATCAAGTAGGACATGTAAATTGCCTTTAACCTAATCACTGACGTAAACTCGGAAAAATAGCAGTGTTGCGTTCATCGCTACAAGAACACCCGGATGTCCATGATAATATTGGAGATTAAATCATTTTAAACGTGTCATCACGAGACATCTTTGATTACCAAAAAAAGTACAACCATGTGAAAGAATATGAATGTATAAAAAAAAACATGGCGATGTATAGTTATTTAGATAAACAAGTAGGCCTACAGTGGCGCAGATGTTGACATTTTGCTTAAAAACAAAAACAAAAAAGGGGAACTGAATGCATTTTTTTTAGCAGTCTGCCTATACATTTTCCGTCAGATTAATAATTGGCTTTTTTTTAATATTCATTGGGAGCCATATATTTATGTAATGACATATTTATACCGTTAGTTCATGTTTTATTATGATATCAATCTAGCTTCTCCCGACTGTACCTGAAGGCAGCATTAGGTTTGGGTTACACCTCAAGTGCTTGCAAGATGCTACAGGAGAATACGTTATGTTGGCATATATGTGAAAAACAACGCGTCTTTCAAATCTGTGTGTAACATCGATGACTCAGAATGGAAGAAGAAGCTACGATAGCGACGTAAGTGCCTTTTAAAATGTTGTTTTGTCTTTGAAATGCACTAGATAAGGTGGCTGTGGCAGGCTAGCTACTCAGCTAAGCTCGCCAGTAAAAACAACCTGAGATGCCTCGCCGGGTTGCAGTTGCTCTTATTATTTATTTATGGCAGACCAACTTGTTTAATGAAACATATCGTAGCTTGAATATAGTGCTAATGTAATATAACTCGCAGTATACCTGGATTTACAAGCGTTTCAACATGCAATTGATTGCATTCAGTATCAAAGTACAACAAGCTGTACATTCTTTCAGGTGTGATCTGTTGGACTTGCCCTGGGAGGATGTGCTTGTTCCACATATTTTGTGCTATCTGCCATTGCAACACCTCGTCAGCCTGCAGAGGGTGAGCAAGCAGTTTCACAGCCTCATCCAGTTGTATCTGGCAAACTGCAGGACTTTTGATCTGTCCCCGGTAAGTCCTTAAGACTCACACTTTAAAGCCTGTTATTGCACATTGTTAGGTTTTTGTTGAGGACAGCATAAGCTCTTGCGAAAGTGTTTTGCTTGATCGGTTGTGCCATTCACAGATTGGACCGTCCATTCCCAAGGAAGCCTTTTGCGCCATGCTAAAGGACAATAAAGTCCTCCACGGCCTGTCCCTGCAGAACTGCTCCGACTGGGTGACGGACAAGGAGCTGCTGCCGGTGATCGGCCAGAACCAGCATCTGCAGAGAGTGGACATGAGCGGGTGTGCTTGGCTCACCCGGCACTCCCTGGTGGCCGTGTCCTTAAGCTGCATGCACCTGCAGCACCTGGGCCTGGCACACTGCGAGTGGGTGGACAGCCTGTCCCTGCGCAGCCTGGCCGACCACTGCGGGGGGCTCGAGTCGATCGACCTCACCGCCTGCCGCCAGCTCAAGGACGACGCCATCTGCTATCTGGCCAAGAAGTGTCTGAAGTTGAGGTCTCTGTCGTTGGCGGTCAACGCGAACATCACTGACGAGTCAGTGGAGGAGGTGGCCAAAAACTGCAGGAGCCTGGAGCAGCTGGACCTGACGGGCTGCCTGCGGGTCAGGAACCAGTCCATCAGGTACATGATGTCTTATTTTCAAGTGTGACCCAGCTAACTTTGTGCCTTCCATGCCCAAACTTTCACTTGTGCAACCGTCCGTAAGACCCTCTTCATGCTGTGCTCACAGGACTCTTGCAGAGTACTGCCCCAAGCTGCAGTCCCTGAAGGTGAACCACTGTCACAACGTGACCGAGTCGAGCCTGGATCCTCTGCGGAAGCGAAATGTAGTCATAGATGTTGAGCCGCCTTTACAGAGGGCTCTGGTGCTTCTTCAGGATGTGCTGGGGTTTGCTCCTTTTATCAATCTCCAGATATAACAAGAGGGCCGTCTACCTGTCCAACTAGAGCTCACAGGTGGGAAAAGTAAACGTGTGAGACTCTGACATTTGTGTAGCCAAAATTGTGTGTCATATAATCAACAACAATGAATTTGTTATTGTTTTTTTTTTTTTGCAGCCCATAATGCCAGTGACAGCCCATCAGTAGTAATCAAAGCTTTTCTCATCTTTTGTTTCAGGTTTCTTTATCAGAGCGGTCACCCTCAGCTGCACCACAAAGAGTTATGAGTTGTTCTTAAAAAAATGTCTCAAGATAATCCAACAAGATGGGATGTCGTGCACTGAAAGTCTGCGTGTCAAAAATAAAGAAAACGCTCACTTGAATGCGCTGATACAGATGCATATTTAAGAACTGAAATCAAGTCTACTTGAAGAAAGCCATGAACTTTTAACAAACCGCTGCCACGTGTCCAAAAGATGACACTGCTTTTATTTCTTTTCTTTTTTTTGTAAATCTCACGTGTTGTAATAATGTGTCTTTGAAAAAGAGCAATGTGAAGTGATGTTTGTTATCAAACACAGTACATGATTCACTTTGTGTATATCATTTCTTTAAAAAAAAACAAAAAAACACACAACATATGTTTCATTTAGAAACATCAAAGTAATGTTTGAGTTTAATTAAACATTTCATTTTGCATGAATGTGATAGTTTAACGAGTCATTCTCTCCGAAATATCTTCCACTTTTTTCTGCTGCGGTCACATTAAAGTAAAGGTAAATGAAGTCTTGTTAACAGTGCTTATTGTTTCAGATAAAATATCACAGCTCCTCAGGATTATTCACTGACCTCACAGTCATATCTCAATACAAACTGTTGACCAGCTCTTTTTATTACAGTGGACGTTACATTTATTCTACCTTGCATGGCAAGTTGCCTCCAGAGATTTTAGGGGAAAATGTTTTGTGACGCAGGTGAAACTACCCTTTAATCCATAATGATCATAAATACATTACATGTACAGCCCAATGTTTGCTTGAAATGATTGAATTCATTATGACCGTTTTCCGTTAAAGCCTTTACTTTTCTTTTGTCAAATGTACCTGTGTTAAAATGCACTTACCAAGTAATACGGTGTATGAATTATATAAGAAACATAACGTTTTAAAATACAAAGATGGTTGTCACCCTCTCCTCTGTAAAAAAAAAAAAAGAAAAAGAAGAAAAGCTAGAGCCGATCCCATTGGGCGAGAGATGGGGTACACCCTTGACTGGTTGACAGTCAATCACAGGGCTGCATAAAAGTTGGTAAAAAAAAATTAAGTTTCCATTTGTGTCAAGATTTGTGTGGTATTAACATTGTTGATTTTATGCAAAAACATTTTTTTTTTTTTTGCATGAACTGGTAAGTGTATAGGTGGCAAGGTAAGTGTCCTTGCATGCTGTACTTTATTTCATTTTTTAAAGATTTTGGGGGGCTTTTTGCCGTTATTTGACAGGACAGTGGAAAATAGAGGAGAGAGAGAGAGAGAGGGTGGGGAATGACACTCGGGAAAGGGGCCACAGGTCAGACTCGAACCCGGACCCTCTGCTTGGAAGACTATAGCCTCCAAACATGGGGCGTGACCCAACCGCTCGGCCATCTGCACCCCAAATTGCATGCATTATTTTAATACAATAGAAAAAAATGTTTATCCTTAATGCACATGTGTCTATATCTAAATTCTGTTGCATACATTAAGGTTACTTGAATTGCAGCTGGATGTGACTTTGACCGGACCGTTGTTGAAAATGATTGTTATAGTTAGTGAGAAATGTTTTTTTCCCAAGTACGAGAAACAAAATAATACACAAATTAAGGGGAAATGCAGACGTTTCCATTTGTTCCTGACATATTTATTATGTTAAACTGTTCAATATATTGACTCAGGCTTACTTTCCCGACAAGCTTTTAAAAACAAAAGAAATAAAATAGATGTGGCTCATAGTTCTCTTATTCCTAAGCTGCAGAGAACATTCACCTCTTCAGTGTGTTGTTTTATGTCTTAAACGGACACAAGGTGGCAGCAATGAGTCAAGATATTTATCTGTTTTGACTGCTGGTCAAGACGCCGCATGACTTCATTACATGCAGAAACAAAGTGGTAGTTTACAATACTTTATGTAGATTATTATAGAGTTTTAGGCGTTTAAAAAAAGGCCACCAATACCTCCAAGGTGATCATATAGTCAGATTCTGCATCAGATATCTTTATGATCTTGTTAAAACATGACTGAGTTGGGGTGCAGCTGGCCTGGTGGTTGGTTCTGGAGGCTGTAGTCCTCTGGGCGGGCGGCCCGGGTTCGGGTCCGGCCTGTGGCTCCTTTCCTGTGTGTCGTGCCCTGCTCTCTCTCTCTCTCTCTCTCTCTGCTTTCCTATCTCTCCAATAAAGGGATAAAAAAAAAAAAAATTAACCTTATCAAAACAAAACATGACTGAGTACGCACAGAATGAATGCATCCCTCTGTTACTGTAGCTATGTGTTCAAAATCCCCCTTAAAGTTCCCTCTGTTGGTTCCGTTTTGCAGACTATATTGAAACTTGTCTCTGTGACAACAGGTCTATTTTCCACTTGATGGCATGGTTTAGCCCATCTGCTGTGTGTTGTCCACACGCTGAATGTGCACCAACAGAGAGTTGTGTTTGGAGGGCTTCGGGGAAGGACCAGCGTCCTTCTGTTAGCTCTGCTGATCATCATATTGTAGCTCTGAGACTCAGAGGAGACATCACAGTGTCATTACTTATGAAGTAAATCTGGAAGTGAAATAATGGGATCACGCTGTGGATGAAAACATTTACCAAAGTGAGCAAGGATGTTCTCAAATTTCAAGAAAGAATTAAAGACGGAAAGGTTAATATTTTTTCCTTATGATAAGAAAATATGCAACAAAATACTTTTCTTTCCTTCTATTTTGAGTGTATTAAATTTTTTTTACAACATTATGAGCAAAAACTTAAAATAGAGAGGTTCCTCAGAATAACAAATGATGCAAAAGAGGTCAAAGTAAATGTCCTGGCATCTTGGACAGAGATTTTCAACAAACAATCAATGCAATATTTGCCAAAAGTGAGCTCCAGTTTTCAACATCGACCCAAATTGAGCACTTTAAGCATTTCGCATAAGGATCAAATATGGTCTGGACAGCATTTTACCCCTTAATATGACAAATGGTGCACAAAAAGGTTGATGCTCTTCTGTCCTTACATCATAATGCTTGGACAAGGGTTTTTAGTCTGTAGTAGATGATGATAAAAGATATCAGACCTTTCAAAGAGTTTTCTTTCATTTCAAGAAAGATTACAAGATGGGTTGCTTATCACTTTCCTCCACAACATACAAAAAGGCTAAATTGATCATCTCCTTTTTCCAAGAGCAGAGATATACAGTACGTAGCTGCTGATATTAACCCAAATCAATCAAGATTTCACACATTGGGAGCTAGAATTTCAGATGTTCTGTTTCGCGTTCCCCTCGTCCAAACAACACAAGATGTGAATCTGTGAAGTGATCTTTTGTCCTATCATTCTTAGGCAAAGGGGTTTTTAGTTTCTAATATTTAGATTCAAGATTTTTATTAGTCACATGCTCAAACAGATGTGCAGTGAAATGTAACGACTGTTCCGCAAGGACGTGCAATACCAAATCCTACTAAATTTAATAAGATTTGACTTGTGTTTTTAGCTTAATGAAAGTTGATCTGGTATGTCATTCTTCCTTGAGATTAGTACATTTATTGGCGGATAGCCCCTTGAGATGAAACATCTCATTTTCAAGGGGAGAGGCAACAGTATGTAAAAAGATTATACATTTTATGTCTTTAAACCAACACACACTGATAAGGCATTTGAATTTACAGTATGGATAGGATTGAAACTATGAACTATAATTCATGAATCCCTTCTTCTTTGTTGCTTCTCAGTAGTGAACGGGTTAAAAAACGTTTGAGACTACATTCATCATGTAGGACCTCAATTAGCATTGATCTGCAGGGGGGGAAAGAAACATCGCTGTGTGTTATTATATACCATGGAGCAATTTCTGTTCCAGTGATTGAGTGTATGGGGGGATTTCTGTAACATCGCCGGCCCGACATATTTTGTCTTCCTGTCAATAATCTAGCACTTGTCTAAATTATTGATCAATAGCAACTGATCATATTATACCAAGGCACAACAATGAAGGTGGTCCATTCCATTCAGTACGCCACGTTCAGCCCCCGGCAGTGTGTTATATACTGTACTTATTAAAAGTAAGAATAAATTTGAGTTTAATCTCTGGCTGCTTTCAAAGTCCTCTCTGACAGATGCGTAACTTACTGAGTCTCATTCATGTGTGTGTTGTAGCTACTGGATCGCACAATCAGGATGCTGCCATCTCTCTTACTCTGCCCTTTTTTTCCCCCACAGCAAACATTCTCATTTGTCAAAGGAGAGAAAGCACAAGTGGAGCATATAACTTAAAGAACCTGACCGATATGGGACTTTTCAGGCAGATAACAGAACATATTTTTTGCGGGCTATTTGTTCCTTTACTGAGAGATAGGATAGTTGTTATGGTCGGACATCAGGAAGAGAGAGAGAGTGGGGAATTACATGAGCCACAGGTCGGATTCAAACCCCCTTGTTGGAGGTGCCCCAACAGAACAGATTTTTTAAATGAATAATTCACAGAATGCGGATATATGATTTCAACTTTCACTGAACATGAAATCTCAACAGATATAACCCCAAAGATACTGCATCCCTTGAATAAAAGTTCTGATGAGCCTTTAAAAAAGAATTAACCATATGAAAAATTGTGCATCAACGTGAAACAAGAGACTGGAATGTTGACGCTTCAGAAGTAAAATAAATAAATCAAATAACGTGGTTTGGAAAAAAGTAAGAAAAGCCAGGTTATACTTGTTTTTTTTATTTTTATAAATGCAAGGTATTATTTCCATCTCAAGCATGTGTGAAAGTAACAGATGCTTCTCAAGGAAATAATCAGAATATGGTTTAGGCCACTTCACAGCTTTGTAAAAGCCGCTCAGATAAAGTGGAGAGAGAGAGAGAGAGAATTGCTGTAGCTGTTCAAATCAGCCCAAAACTGTGTCAGAGATTTTGTTCATTTTCATATTTTTAATTAACAGACTTTTCCCTCCCGTCTTCCATCAGTGAATGAGTCTTTCTTTCATTTATTAGATGTAGTTTATCTCCTCCAACCATTCACATACGGCCTTATTGGATCCTGCGACTTAGGGATCCATCTTTTGGCCACCAGGGGAGCAGAACTAATGACAACATTAAAAGTGGCTTTGCGAGTGCGGCCGTCAAAATGTCGATCAACCAAGCAAGAAATAATGTTGGAGTTTGAAAATCAGCATGAATAAACATGTATGTTTGGAATCTGAACAGTCAGCGGGCTCAATTTGAGCAGATTTCCGAAGTGTCGATGAACAAGACATCTCTTCAGGGTGTTGCCTTTGAAACGACATTTGAAGTTTTCTTGGACTCATATCTGTCAGAACCATTAGCATCTTCTTAATTGCTGTGCTCTTAACAACAGAATGAGCAGGAAGCACATGATCAGCTAGCTACTTACATATACATAAAGATATTTTTCTTACTTATCTTGCAGGAATAGAGCATATTAGATGGTGTGATCTCTAAGAGATTTGTAAACTATGAAGTAAGAGTGCCCTCTGCTGGACATAAAACCTGATGACACAATTTTCAAATTCCCACTTAAGATTTGGATTTCTGCATTAAAAGTTCTGTAAAAAAATATGACTACAAAGAAAATAATATAACTGTAAATTTCAGAAAACATGAACTCAAATACCAATATATCTGTGATAGGCCCATATTGGCACTATAATATCGGCATTAAGATAAATCAGTCAGGTTTTTAAGAACAACAGTATCTATTAAACCTCACATCAGGGAATTGATTTGTTATTTAAGTGTTATGACCATGTGGAGGTCCCCACAGTTAACTTGCTGTTAAGTAATAACTTTATTCACAAACAAACCAAAACCATTATTATGCCCTTCCACTCAGGTGAAGCCAGTCAATAATCACAGGTAGGTGGGCGGGGTCTCTCAAGTCTCAGCAAGAAAGCCATAACTGACCACCAGAGGAAGCCAAAGCTCTGAAACAGAACAACAATACCAGGCAAAACACACATAGCAGGGCCAGGGTTATTAAACTAACTTTTATCTGTTTTTCTTTGTTATATATGAATAGACCGTTTCTCTCAGGTTCCCTTTGTTGCTTTCTTTATTTTTGAGGATTTTGTGAACTCATGTATATTGTTTTTTTGTTGCATTGTACATGTGCTTTATAAATAAATGTGACTTGACTTATAAGTCTTTGTTAATTGATTATATTTTTGGTTTTGATTGTTTAATAGACCAAACATTTCTCCATATTGGAGATGTCATTCTTTCTTGGGAGATTTCTTAAAAAAAAGTTATTTTTTATACTATTTTGCCATGTAGCCTCTTGTGACTGTAGAAGTACTCGCCCATTTCAAACCAGGGTAAATATGAGCTGTCAGAGTTCACCTTCTTGTTTGTTGAATATTAGAAGTGGAGCATTTTGAAGTTTGCTTTTCAAACACTCCTTTATCAGTTTAACCCCCCCAGAAATGAGATGATTATCCTCATTATATTTAATTGTCTCTTCCTCCTTTTTAAAGCAGGTGCAGTCGTCCACTTCTCCTAGCCTTAAGCCTGCTGTTAAAGAGGTGACCTTGGCTGGAGTTCAGCCCAATCCTGAACACCCAGAGGCCAAGCTTTTGCAGCCACGCTCAATTTGCCTGCGATATAAACACACTGATTTACCTAATGGAGAATATGTATACAATAAGCATGACGAGGATCCGTCCTGGCAGGGGCATTTTGCCCTGCGACTAATCTGGGCGGCTAAATCGTAAGTAACTGTGCTGAACTTGTGTCCTCCAGCCAGCAGAGATCAGAGTTCAGCGTTGTGCCATAATCACTGATCACATCTTGTTATGCTTAGTGGACACTGAAAGATGCTGGAGGCTGTCTCATCAGTTACTTTGTGTCGGGGATTAAGATTTGATTTGAGACAAAGAAAAACAACTCCAGATACTCTCTGCAGCCATTAAAGGCTTAAATTGTGCTCCTATTTTTTTTTTCAAATTATGAACCTTTAATATCTTTGGATGGGGATTTTGAAGGAATGTGGAGAAAAGCATCAGCTGTAGAGAAAAAATAACTTATAATAATAAACTATCTATCTATTTGTCTCCTCCGTCTCTTTTCTTCTGCATTGCTTCCCTAGAAACTCTGACGTAAAGGAAGCTATCATTTGACAAATGGAGAACAAACAGCAAAATATGTGTTTAGTGCGTGTCCCGGCTCGCAGATTAATGACATTAACGAAGTTTCCATTAGCACAGCGATTGGGGGAGACAGAGGCGTCCATGCGTAAATCCACATGACTGAATCACTGATAAGAGAAAATGAAACACATCTCTATGGGCCAACAGGGGCCAGGAAACGCCACTCCAAATTAGCCTGCGGCCCAATTTGTTGTTACTTCATTAACCGAGAAGCATCTGTAGAGCAGGGGAGGAGAGTTGTGACCCATCTTTTCTGAACCCCCCCCCCCCCCCCCCCCCCCCATGCTTCCACATTGACATCAGAAGAGTTTGATGTGGCTGTGGATTCCAGTTATAATAATCTGAAACATGTCAGAGTGTTAGCATGGAGAGGTGTGTTTTACTCTTTAGATCAGGTATTCGTATTTGGACAGAATTCCTTCTTCAGTTTGTGTTCTGTGTCCTAACTAGATTTTTTATTTGAATAATATTAATGCTGATATTTTCTCTCTGTAATCAATTGTTTTATCTCTAATTCAATAGTTATAAGATGGCCATAAGTTTTCATATCTGCGTCCCTTCCAGAGTTTTCAGCCTCATTGTCCTTGGAGTTTAGAGATTGAGGTCATGAAATGTTGAGCAGTGTGTTCCTGCTTAGAAAACCCCCCCAAAAACAAGCTTTCTGATCAAAAAAAAGAAGGCAGATTTCTGTAAAACACTGAGCAGGTTTAGACACAACAGATACATAATAAAAACAGACACAATAGAGCTACATAAGAGGGGGGCACCAGGCTCATAAAGACGTGAGGTAGCATGCCGACTTGAGTGTTTTATGGAACCTGGGACAAATGATTTTTTATAAAAAAAATGTCAATGCAAAGGTTGGACCTTTGTCCTAAAGGCAGAAGGTGAAAGCGGTGACTTAATGGATGACAGGAGTAAATAAATGTCTACTTATACGTTGTCTATACTTGGTGTGTCCCAGCTTACAAGTTGTTGACCCTACTTCAACTCTTTTGTTTGAGCCTAAAAACAAAGCTTGTCTGTTTGTTATATGAGATTATATATGGAAAGGGAAGCTCTAAATTGTAGAAAAACTCAGACAGCAGTTAACAAATCCAACCAGTCACACACAGTCACAAGGTGGATGATCTTTGGAATGTCAGAAACCAACATACTTCTAAGAACATTAAATAATTGAATCACATATGAGGCAGAAAAAAAAAACAGATTGCGGTATTGGTTGAGCGCTGTAAAGTTTGAACATATCAGGCCGTAGTGGATGAGTGGAGGTTCAGGTGTAGCTGATAGTGTTTCTGCTCTTATCGGCTGATGGAGCTGCTGTCCTGGATGACTCGTTTCTTATCTTCCATGGCTCACTGATATCCACAGGGGACCAGCAACGTTTGGCACCCTGAAATCCTTTTTTTTTTTTTCCCCCTGCCTGCACCGGATGGGGACTCAGGCTGTGTGGATCACGGGGGCTTCAGACATGGATGCCATATGGCCTCTTTTTTTATTCACTGAGGAGGTCGGACCTTTGGGAGGCTTGGCTTCTAAGCGCACACTAGAGGTTTGACAATATGTGCCGTGACAAAGGCATTTCCTGCTGTCTGTGTTGCTGTTTGTCGTTACAGTCACACACTGAGATTCATTTGCATGTTTCTGCAAAGAAGAGGTGACTTTATCCGTGCCTGTCCCAAAGCATAAAACTGAGCTCTTCGGGTATCTTACGTTTTAACATTATAAGTGGTGTATGTTTTCAATGATCCTTGATATTTTTTGGAATCGCTCAAGATGTCATTTTCAAGAAACACGTAAAAAACATTTACAGAAAGACCTTCAACATAAATGAAGATTACAGTTCTAAAAATATGAAGTCAGGCAACCAACAATCGGTCATAAAAAACATTTTTGTTTATCAGCTAAAAGGAGCTTGTATCTGAATCCAGTCCTGTCAGGATTTTTACAGCACACAGGTGAGGGATTTCCAAGTGAGGCAGCAATAACAGGTAGTACAGAGAAATGACCAAAATAGATAGAAATGTAATAGGAAATCATGAATAACACAAATCAGCAAAAAATTTTAAAAATCTCACTTTACCCAGCCCCTCACGAACAACAACAACAACAACAACAACAACAACAACAACAATAATTTGATCCCACTGTCATGTAAAAGTTCCAAAATATCAGAAAACATCATCAGCCAGAAGGACAGAAGCCATGAGTCCACCAATGACTGAATTCAAATATCGAGACTTTATCGTTCAAATTTTCAGACTGTGCCCTTAGAATTACTGTTTTGCACACATTTTCCTCATAAATGACCACTGACTGTTATTGAAGTTTTCTATTAAATGTGTAAACAGGCCACATCTTTTAGAAATCAAACTCATTTAATCAATTGTATCAGACAAAAATAATTGCAGTTGAAAGTGATTTATAAAAGAACAGATAAGTGATAAGTGATAGTTTGAAAAAAATATATATTTAGAGATGAATGCACACCAGTTCGAATTGAATAAAATAACAATAAAATAGAAATGTTATTGATTGACAGGTCGTGAAAAAAAAGAAGACACGGGTGCACTACTGTATCTGGCCAGCGGAGGACATGCTTTCCTCAGAGTGGGGAGAGACACGTATAGCTTTCTGTAGGGTCACCTACACACTTTAATCCAGCAGTTACATTAGTCTTATGTTTATCCTTATCACACACAGTAAGTGTCATAACCTAACATTTAATGTGGTGTCATAACAAGACAGAACAAAGAGGAGAAAATGTGCATATAGAGGCATGTTTGTAGAGGATCGTATAATAATGAACATTAAAGGTGCTGTGTGGAAAATACAACAAGAAAAGATGAGAAATACATTGCAAAATGACAAATTATGAAAGAATAGTATTACAATATTTAAATGTGTAACTTCAAAGGTTATAGTTTGGATAGGAACAACTCAAGTACAACAGTGAAATGATTCTGACTTTGATTTGAACTAAGAGCGGTTACAGTAGAAGCACATGTACAGCTAATAAATGGTCAGATTTGAAACAAAGAATCAGTTAAAGTTGAACAAAATCAATCACCTGTTGATGTGTTTCATTTGATATTGATACACTTCTTGATATTTTCAAAGTTTTCAATTAATAAATACTGTGACAGGACTCGGGAAAGCCGAGCCCACACACAATTTGACCAAACTTTTCCCACGCAGGTGTAATGCTGATCGACCTTAACCCTCTGCAGCTGAATACATTTATGACGCAGAGTCCGAGACCTCCATCGAACTCTCTTTATGAAGCAGATTGAGGACAATTTTCCTGCTGAAAGGTGGTCTACCTGGACGGCCGGGGCGGCCTGCCAGCTGCATGTCATTTCTATCAAATGTGGCCGGGGTCTGTCAATTAAGAAAACACAGGGCAATCTGTGGCTGCTGAAAGAGATCCCCCCGGCCCGCTCCCAGGCTGAGAGACGGCCTTTTGTTCCCAGGCATGTCTCACATACTTTCAGAGCCCAGATAAGCTCAGGCTTCATGAAACCCTGCTTTATATTTGCCCACTGTAATGTCTCTGTGGGGTCAGGGAATATGGGGAAGCACTGTCAGAGAAAAGGTAATATCCCCCCTCCCACACACACATTATGGGGTCAGGAACAGAAGCCACAGGTTAGGTGGTCCTGAGGCCAGGCCGGGGGGACTTTTTTTTTTTTTTTTACCTCCTCCTGTGTGCCCACCCTTGATCCTTTTTCTGCTTCTTTCATACCAAAATGCAAAACAAGAGGGCAGCCTCTCCTGAAAGCGGATAAACTTTACATACTCCTGGATCTGCAGGAGTAGGGGGAGGGGGATTTGTTTTAGAACCAGAAGGACCACCCACAGACAGGTAACAGGTACATCAAGGTGGGTTGAAATTTAAGAAGAGGGGAGGAGGGGGAGGTTTGAGCTAGGTAGGTTGGGGGATCAGAGGGGACTGGGACCTCTCTATTACTTGGCGACGTGGTTTCTAAAGAAATATGTCTTGTGAAAGAGAAAAGGTAAAGGTGAATACCAAGTTTACTTACGCTACTCTTATGTGCAGTGGAGGATTGTGAAAACTGTCACTTTCTGTTTCAGTTTTCTGAGAATATATGTGAAGTACATTATATGATGCTTGAGTATGTTGACATGTGATATCCAATGCTGAATTCACACATACTTAAAACTCCTGAAAATCCCCCCCAAAATTTCTGGGTTAAGTTGCATGTGTGAACACAAATGGACAATAAATAGACTTTTTCTTGCCAGTCCCTTAGTAAAAATGTCCTACTGAAGTCAGGGTGAGCGATGTGTGTAAAACTCACCGGGCAGGTGATCGGGAGTGGGTGACGACGCTTCCATCCTACAACCAGTGATCAACCAGTGTGATCGTTAATAATATAGCTGCTTTTTTATTATTTTCTTCTCACTGTAATGTTTTTTTTTATTCATCTATGGACACATGCAATTACACATAGCATTGATACAAAGGCAAAGAACTGTCATTACAGCATCGGACTCTGCTTCACCCGCCGTCTTGGGTATGTTATGAACCTTGTGAACACAGCGTCCTTTTGACCCACCTACCTCCCATCCCCCTGAGGGACAAATGTGGGTGACAACTCTTGGTTAATTAAGTGGTTCTTAATTGCACTGTACGTTGTTACTCTTTTCACTCTTGTCTTCTATACTATTTTTTATTTTTGCATTGTTAAGGAGAGCTTGGAACACAAAGATTTCATTGCCAGCTATGACTGCTTTGGCTGTTATGTTGTGCATTTGACTAATAAAGATAACTTGAACTTGAACTTTGGAAAGTTTAGAAAGGTTGTCCTGAAAATTTGAAGAAATCTTAGTATATATGTGTAAAGCAGCTTTAGAGTAGATTTACACTGGGACTGCTTTTTAAGGTTTGAACCAAGCCCATTTGTTAAAATAAATATGTTGTTATTTATCACATATGGAGGATTTGATGATCTTTCCCAAAAATGTTTTCAAATGAAGTATGTTTTAGTTTTGGACCCTAACTCTTCAATAAGAAGCATTTCAAGGTCAGTTCTTTGATATTTTGGAAGTTTTGATTGATGTTTCAAACTACACATTTTTAGTAGTTCAAATGATAAATCAAGGATTAGAGAATACCAAACGTCACATTAATCAACATTGAACTCAAGAACTAGGTTGACCGGGCTTATTCAACATCTCTTGGATGAATGCAGCTGGAGCAAAGCCTTACCACCAAAACATCAGATTGTGAACTTCCTAATGCTCTTGTGGCTGAACGTGAGAAAATCTCTGCAACCGAGTTCCTTAATCTTGTGGAAAGCTTTCCCAGAAGAATGGAGTCTCTTATACCGGACGATTAATGCTCACAGTTTAGGAATTATGTTCTACAATCTCAAACAGGTTTAATGTTGAGGTACATGCAGTACTTAAAGTTTTTGCCATTTAATGTTTTGGTGGTCTCTTTTTGTTCTGTTAAGTGTTAAATGGATTTTTCTTATGTAAAGAAAAAGCCAAATTCATGCCAGTTGATACGTGTATATTTAATATAATACTCAATATTTGCATTTTCTCTTGAACTTCCCTGTTACAGTCATTTCTTTTGTCACTGTCAGCAAATAGCCCACACAGGAGTACAGTATTTAACATCCAGTTTGGGTGGGGTTCCATTAGATAGCTTTAAAAACCATGCTGAGTGCTCTTGAAAATTACTTTATGGGCAACTTTCCTCAGACGCACAGTTTCCCAGCAAGCCACCAAGGCTTTGTCAAGACAGCGCTGGTTTTAAGCTCGCAGCTTTTCAAGCCTCCCATTATGCCTGACTCAGTCGGGCAGAAAGCAAAAGAGCCTTTTCTGCAGTCATGTGGGCATACTGGCATTATACACAGTTCAGTATTAGATATTTGTGAGTCATATAAACAGAAGGGAGGGCACTGAGGCTTCTTGAAGGGAAAAAAAAAACTTTATAATTGGGGAGTTATATAAGTGTCTAAATCCTCCTCCAGGGATTTAATTTTTGCACCATTGTGTGTTTTGTAAAGCAGGAATACCTCACAGCAGAGGTGACAAATCCCCGACACAGAAATCACTGCAGCACAGTTAAAAGACTGTAAATGAGTCTTCAGGTGAGACGTAGTTAACCGCCTCCTACTGTGACTCTTTATTTAAGAATTTGCATTGACATTGCAGGCAATTACAAAGGCTTCATAGATTTCTTCTGTATAGCGATAAACAGAAATTAAGATGTTGTAAGTAAAGCAGGCACTCCTTTTTTTTAAAAGAAGGTGAAAATTATAAAAAGCTATGTTAGTAAAAAATACAACAGAAAATAGTTGTAAAATGATCTTTAAAGGAGAATGTCAGCTAGTTTTATCTTTATCTATAATAGCACTACTCCAATATGTATTTATGGTACCTCTATTCCAAAAGTCGTCCCACTTTCTGAGTCTCTTTTAACACATTCAGGTCTATTTAGCCTCATGCACCCTTGTGTAGATTTGTTATGGTTCTCTTCTTCCTGCTACAGTCTCTCTCCCAATTATAAACTGTACAGATTTCCCCACGGTCAGTCCCTGTCCTCTCTTCACATCCATGCAGTGTGCATGAGTGTGTGTGTGCGTGTGGTTCCCTGCTGGCCCAGATGCCGAGATGTGTACAGTGTGTAAATTTGGGGATTGTCGGGTCACTCGGGCATGACCTGGACTATGTCGGGTCTTGTCTTCTGAGCGCCCTCCAGCAGTGTTCCCCCTCCTCAGCTCTGACCACCAGCCACACAAACAAGGATTTAGGTCATACTGACCCCCTGTGCATCACACTGTGAGTTTGTTAACGGGGCTCTGAGTCAGTTCCTCTGATAATCTTTTCATTTGTAGATCATATTGAACAATAATAAATCATATTTCCACCATATTGTAATACTTTTTGTATACATTCTCCATACTTTGTTCCTTAATTTACTTAATTTAACCTTGTCACACAACCAAAGCATTTGTGCACTCACAGCAATAACAAACTCCTGTAAAATCTTTTAAGTAACTGATTTTGTTTAAGTACCTCTAAATACAATAAGGTCTAATGTTTGATGCTGTTCCGAAGAGTTGTTTCATTGCAAATAAACTGTGAGATCCTATAATACAACCAGGAATTGAACCTTTAAATTAGCACCATTTTTTCTGCCGTAACAGATGGCTGACGTCACTCAGGCTTCTTCCATTAAAATGTACAGTCCATAGCCTTATCAGGCTGACTCTGAGTATTCACGTCTGCCTAAATCTCGAGTAAACACTCAACCTCTGCATCGGACCAACGTGAACCCAATGATGATGTTAAAATGATTGTCGTGAGGAATGGTCACATTGGCCTATGTCATGTCCACAATGCGTATCCATGCTGTGCTTGTGCATGTGAATGAGCAACCGTACCACGCCGACGCCAACCTCTTCCAATTGAAGGTAGTATACCGGGATAGAGCATGGTCAGAGCACGCACACTATAGTCAAACAAGCTGAACCTTTGGGTTAAATGTGCTTGGGCAGGGTACAGACTGTCTAGCATTACTGCCCCCTTAAGAGGACTTGTTAGTAAAGTTGCTTATTTACACACCTAGCATACATGAAGCAAAACTATATCACTCATCTGGAGTTGTGTGTTTGTCCCTCACAGAATTTTGAGTCTGATAATACATCTCTTCTTGAGTTTAGTTTTTCCAAACTCCTCAGGGAAACGTCTTAAGAAGCTTAGAGTTTCACCATGCTAACAAGCTAGTTGCTAACTGTCCTTCAATAATGTTTGTGAAGTATAGTGTTCAGCGGGTTTTCTAAAGGTTTTTTCCTTAAAAGTTTTTCATTTTGTAATCATATGTTGTAAAAGAAATGACACTGTATCAAACAACAATGGATACCCCTCCATGATCTAAATTATACTCTATGTAGGGAGCACCGTTTACACTGCAACTGTCTCTTTTTTGCAACCTATAAAAGCTTTTGCAAACAGAATAAACTGAAAGTGGCAGAGAGCATCATCTCTTTTGTACAACCAGGGGCAGTGATTTGTCTGCTGTATCTGTGAATTACAGTGTTTCTGGACAAAATTAGTACAGCTCCATGAGAGACAAGGTATACCTTTATGCAACAACATGATCTATACCTGTCTCATCAGATGTTTCAGATTGAAAATAAGTCTGGAGTGTGACAGTGATGAAACTGAAGCAGCTAAAATGAATTCAGCTTTCTTTATGTTCTTTTTTACTATAAGTTTTTTGTACTGTTTAAATAAAATAACTCGGTAGAAGTTGGCAATAGCCTTAGGATGTTTGAAAGCTTGATATAATGGTAGACCAATCTACACAAACGGTACTATTTGTTAACTGATTTATAAATATTATCTAATGTATTTACTAGGTTTGTAGATGCCTTATGTAACTTCTAGCTCCAACAAACACAACCACACGGCTGCACTTAAGGGAGAGCAAAGGCCCGTCGTGGAACAGGCGTACCAGTACAACATTTACATGGTGCCTCTGAAATCAGATTATGTATGGGTTCAATTGACTTAATGGATTTGAAGAGACTAGATCCTATTAATGAATAGGCTGCCCTACGGCTCTGCCCCAACCAATCGCAAGCTAATCTGGCATGCAAATTAAATCCTGCCTCAATATGCCTGCCTGTTTAATGCGATCCATTACACAGTTTCACTTATTTATATATACTATTATAAAAGAATAGGCTTATAAACAAACTGAGGGAGGGGTTAGGTCTATAAATGGGGATTTGCTGGCTTTTTTTCTCCTGTGTGGTGGCCCCAAGGCAGCAGGAGGGAGGAATGATATTCAACGCCAGTCACTGGCAGTGGGCTGCCTGGAATTACACTCAGAAGCTGTGCATGACTTTTCAACTTTTGCTAATTTAAACCTTGTTAAATTGCACTTCACTTTATGCTACATTTTCCCCAATTTTATGTTTTTCATAGCATGACATATTATTAGTATTTTAAGTGCCATCATGTATGGTGGCTGACGAGGCCAAGCTCGCTGCAATTGTATGAAAGACTTCCGTAAAGAGAAATGTGCAGCAAATTCAGAAATAATCCAAATCCAACCTCAATTTGCTTTTGTGTTTGCCGTGGATTTGCTGTTAATGCACTTGTTTCTGCATTTTGACACAAGTCTTTAAAGTAGTTTCCATGTCTCCTTTAATGTTTTCTTTGCTTTTCAGCCACCATTACATAGTTCTGTAATGCATGGGAATATCTTCAAGATGAAATTTGATCTGTTCTGATTTGATTGTGTTTGAAACATATAATCCCCCGTGCCTCTTTTTCACTCAAAATTCGGCCCACTATCAGTCCACCATGCAGCGGAGAGAGATAAATGATTTGTAGGCTGCTGCGTCTATTCGAAAGTCATAATCTGGCACATGATCACACTAAAGGCTGAACAGGACGTCTGCAGAGGAGCTCCAGCGCTTCCAGCCTCTTCGGTTCTGCCAGGCTCTCTTCATGCCTGGTTACCTCGGAGCCTGCTTTGTTAGTGTCGGAGGGAATGGGGGTCAGGGAGAGGCCAGATTTCACCTGACCCGTTCTGAAATATTGCGACGCAAGTTTGCTTATGTCTCCAGCTCTGTGAGGAAGAAGGAAGTGGGTTGTGGGGGGACGTTTTTCCCCATTCTGATTAGGGGTTTTTCCACTTGTGAGGTAAATTTTGCTTTGCTGGCATAATTTTGGTCAACAGTGTTAAACATGTTGCCTGTAGCCTGTAGTCTGATATGGAGGATCAAAGTCTGATTCAATCTGGTTCAACCACATTTCAAGCATACTTCAGCACAACCGCCTTATTTGAGCAAGATTGAATAAGACGTGAATTGAATATTTTGTGTTTATCTGACATGGCTTTCCTGACAAATATAAATAAATAAAGCCTTCCCAATGCAGGTATGCTTGAGTGTGTGCACCTCATTTCAAGCACAATTAACTTGAAATGGAGTGCTGCAGGATCAATAGTCCCCGTTTGATCCAGGGGGGGTCTGTCACGCCAAGGAAATGGCACACATATGGTAATACAGCAGGCTTAACAACAACTTAGAGGATTTACTGTTACCGTTTTCAGACCAACATGAATATAAAACAGTTTGGGCCACTCATGGGAGCAATGTTCTTTTATCTTAGCTTCAATTAATCTTAAAGAGAGATAGCATTCAAAGCTAATGAAAGGGGGCAATACTAATGCATATTGATATCATAAAATGAAAGCATCAGCATAAGAATTGTGAGACTTGGATGGGAGTCATGTTTCAAAATGTGTAGCTGTTGGCCATATTCAGCAGCCATTTTTTCCCTGACGTCATGCTCAGAGTGGAAAGCTCAAGTGCTGATGAAATGTTGCACTGTGTAATTCACAATGTTTGGCATATAACAATGGACAGCATTTAGCTACTTTCCAATAAATAAGCAACTAAAAAATACAATTGATAGGCTAATGGAAGTCGTGTGGGACAGCAGGACATATTTTAAGTTAAAACAATATATCTGATAAACTACTAAACTGCTTATGTTAGCATTCAGTCACTAACTAGCTTATGTTTCACTTAGCTATTGTTTGCAGTCAGCTAGATACGCTCTGCTACCTGGAAAGTATTCTATAGCCATTTTAGATAGGACTTTTTGCAGTTCCTGTTGTATTGTCCTGTTTTAGTTCCTAAAAAATGTTATATGCTTACAACCACTTTCTAGCTAACTGTAGTATCAGCTGCATTGGGTCTGCTAACAAAAATAATATTAAGTAATTTTAGCTAGCAAGTAGACTGTTTCTGACCTTAGTTAACCAATATAATATTATCATAGCTTGAAATGCAGCTATTGTTCCCATTAGAATTTCTCTCTTCTTTGTTGTTATTTTCACTCGCTGATCGATAAAGAAGCGCAAGATGATACCATTTTTTTTACTCAGAGCTTGGAAAACAGCAGTTTATTAACATTACAGCATTTGAGCTGCCCACCTAGAGCATGAGATCAAAGGCAAATGGCCGCTGTGTGAATATGGTCAATAGGCAGCCTGGCTATTGTAGCTTGGCTCAGAACACAACATAAAAAGATAAATGAACACTGAATGACCCTGACGTATCCCTGTTCCTTCATCATATAAATAACAAAAAGCAGAGCGAATAAAGCAGACTGCGCCGGGGCCAATTCCCCAACGGGTGCTTATATGAAATTCAACTTTCAGGCGTTCTACCCGCTCAGAATGTGGCATTTATTTGCAGGACTCTGTTTCAATTTAAAGGGAATGGCAGCTGAAGGAGGCACAGGGGACAGTGTCTCATCACCGCCACTTACCACTCTTATAGGCCTGCTGCCGGGGAGGAAAACCTCAGCAGGCAGCTCCACTTAAACAGTGAAGACCTCCACCAGTCAATGTAATGTGCAAGGCTCTGATGGCCTCATATTCTCAGTCCTGTTGGAGTGTGGGGGTGGTTGTTTGTGTGCTTTTGTGAACGTAGTGTATTATTGTTACAAAAGGGAGGTTTTTGTTGTGTTTCAAGAAACATATGGTTTTTGTAACGCTTGATGAAGTTTTTCACTTTCGGTCTTAAACAATAACTTAAAAAATAGACGACGACAACAACAAAGGTGATGTTCAATGAAGTTCCCACCAAATGAATATTTCAAGTCATCTTATTTATGCAAATCCCTTCATCGTTTCAGGGTTTATGCAGTATTTGACCAGTCCTTTCACATCTTGATAGTTATTTTATTAAACATTTAAAAAAAAAATCAATACCAATCTCATACCTGTCAATTAAATATAAGTATATATGGGAAGCAG
The DNA here is from genome assembly GCF_963584025.1 of Labrus mixtus. Lineage (NCBI taxonomy): Eukaryota > Metazoa > Chordata > Actinopteri > Labriformes > Labridae > Labrus > Labrus mixtus. The sequence goes on from NC_083632.1 coordinate 8,672,222, forward strand.
GCTAGCGGCTTGGCAACTGGAAACTGGTAAAAAAATAAATAAATGTACTACCGACCAGGTTAATGGCATGTTAATATGCCTCCCAGTGTGATTAACATCATGTATTGTATGATCATATCATTGTATTTTCAATTCAAAAAACAGAAAATCCACTTCAATATCCCGATCCACATCAGATAAAAAAAAAAGATATGACACATTACTTAAGGTGATTTCCACACAGAGTTATAACATAAGTACTTAAAGAGACCCTCCTATAGGTCACATGTACTAATGCTGAAAACAAGATTAATTATCTTGTATTTTCACCCTAGGAGTCACTGAGAAACCATGCTAACTGAAAACAGTGTGACTCCCTGCCCAAGGACGTTCCCGGGACCGTTCTTGAAAAAGATGGCATACGGACGTTGGTCGCCCAAAGGGTTAACGCTGATGGAAAACAAACAAACATGTCCATAAATAGGTGCTTTCCCTGGAAGAAAGATTTTATAAGCTACCAGCTCATTTGGAATTCAACTGAACGTCTCACACAACGGTCGAACATACAGAGCTGACGATGGGGGGTAAATTAGAGCTTGGAGATGAATTATAAAACAATTAAAGAAAAAAAGGGAGGCTGAGCCAAAGGGAAACAGAGCACAGATGATATTGGCAATGATTTTGAAGAAGCACTTGTCTGTTTTTGTCTTGTCTTGTTTGTCTAAAATAGTTCATCCAGTGATTTCTTTTTCTGTTTTTGATGCATTTTGTTGTTGATTTTGGCTGTTGAAATGCTGCACGCCTGGAGTTGTTTTAAGAAAAATTGAACGGGTATTAAAAATGATTTTACTCAATCAACAAATTGGGTATATAGTCCCATGAGCTGGCAGTGAGACCAGAAAAATTGAAAAAAGGGATGTGGCCACCCTCACTTCTCACTCCACCCTCGCTCTCTGTGCTCTTGCGATATTCATTTTGATTTCAATTAAAGATCCTGAGTGTGACTCTCGCAGAGAAATTGCCTGCCTTTAATTAGGTAGTCTAAGTTCATGGAAGCAATTGTTGTTTCCCTGGCACTTTCAATTTGATGAGCCAAGGACTCCCATTTTATTGCTATGAATGAATATGGTTTCATACCCCTCAGGTTCCTTGTCCTGCTAACTGTCTTGAGAATATTACTTGTGTGTTTCTCATTAATGCATTTGTGTGTGAATGTATCTGTGTGTGTGTGTGTGTCCTCTGGCCTGCAGGTGGGATCCTCCATCTGTGATGAAGAGGTCAGTAGCTAGCTAGGACCACATGGTGCGGTGCAGGCCGCTGCCCGCTGGTCAATAATCTATTACAGGACGTTCCTCCTCCTCCTCCATGTGACTAATGCACTGCACAGAGACGGCCTCCCAGAGGTTAATGCTGCTCGGCTGACCCCGGTCCCCTCTGACAAATACTGTCAATGCTCGATTTGGAAAAAAGCCCCTCCTCAGCCAAATATCAGGGCAGTTGAGAGGCATTCGGGATTCATCTGTGAGTCTGAAAGTTCAGTAGTGTGTCAGTAAAGCTAATAGCTCCCGTGGTAGAGATGATCGAGGAGCTGAGCTGGACTCATTGTCTGTTAATCTGTTAATCACCGGCGGTAATTTTTGTAATTAATTTTTAATGTGGATGTTAATTTGAAAAACAATATAAAAACCTTTAACTTCAAGTTTTGGCTTCTGTTCAAATCTAAGCCCCACTTCTACATGGTAAGATGCATAGCTGACAACCTAAAACAAGAGCACAAAGCCTCCTGTACTTTAGAGATCTTATTGAATAACGAGCCAAAATGCCTGTTTCTGCCCTGGGCGCTTTTATTGTGAAATGCTGCTTGACCTACATAAAGGTACTTCTGGTGTGCCGCTAGAGAGAAGACAGTGGTGACATTTTCAATATAGAAACGTGTGTAATTTAGAATTTTTTTACCAGCCATTGTGGCCTCTTAAGAACTCAGATCTATACTGACATTACTAAAAGTGGATGTTTTTTGATAATATCTTGTATTCTTATTATTACATACCATAGCCACCAATTTTCACACACCGATAAGCTATTGCTTGGACAGCACAAAAGTTAAATTAGTAATCATACCATTTTTGGTATGAAATTATTTGTATTTGTACCACGGGTAAAACAGATTTTCTTAACCACCCTTGTTTCAAGTTTTTTATTCTTCAATGAGACTGAGGTCATGTGTCTTTAACTGCCAGGCAATCACATTTACGCCGTGTTTGATCGAAAAACTTCAGTGTTCCTTTTTGTTTTCCTACATAGGCTACAGATTGAACATCTTGTAATCTATTAAGGGTGTAAACAGCCTCAATTCAAAGCTAAATGTCACCAAAATCTATTTTTTTGCTTCAAATGTGCAGAGCCAACACAAGAAACTGTAACTGTCAGGTTCCACGCTACACGCTGCAGCCTTTGTGTTTGGGGCTGTGAGGTATACTGTATGTTGTCTTCCTTGTGCTGTTATAAAGTGATCTCTCAATAGGACACTTATTGAACATCATGTTATTCTTACAGAATCAATCAATTTATGTCACAAAATATAACTCACATTCACTCAAGCATTGCCTGTGGCATGCTCCACCACTTCCATTTTTAGCTTCTTCTGCATTACTCTCACTTTTAGTTCAATAAAAAGCAGCAGTGAACCAGACCAATTATTTATCAGTGCAAAAATCAGCACACATCTTTGTGCTTATAAAGCCATATAAAGGGGCGGTTTGTTTTCCAAATAATTTGCACACCATGATATTTGCACTGTACTCATGATACTCATTAATGAAAAAAGTAAAGCCACTCTGCATTCATTGTGAATAAAATCCAGGACATAAAAAAGTCTTGGACCCTTTGTTGCACCGTTCTGTTTTAATAAATCACCTGCTGCCTCTGCAAGAAGCCATCATTTGAGATTCTAGCAGCGAGGAGGACCATGGGCAGGCCTCACGTCTGCGTGTGGAGCAGAAGGAAATTAGCCGCACCTGAATGACAAGGCAAAGGCTCCCACCCCCAGAGGGACTGTGATCTACACACAAACTCCCTTTTAATAGACTTACACCTCATTTGGCCTCTAAAGCTTGTTGAAGGGTCCCAGAGGACGGGGAGGGGGGAGGCGGGCCCCTCAGAGGTCAGCCCCGCTGCTCGCTGTAAACCAGCTGCAGTGAAAGGGAGAGCTTGATTAGATGGCCATTCACACCCAGAAGGGGACCGCCGAGGAGGGACAATGCCACATTTTCCCTTTTGCAAAACAACAGGGACATTTTGTCTGGCCTGTCGCGAGCAATATCTGTTATGTTGAGGAAGGCTGTTTGAAAAGCTCAGAGGAGGCCCAGGAATCCTGCATGTAGAGCCTGATGGCTGTTTAAACTGCAGTCGACTCCATTTAAACATAGTCCATGCTGCCTGGTGGGTTTAAATGAGGCCAATTTCACATAATTCCCTTTTAAGTTTAACAATGTTTAATGTCATCTTAAATACGATGGACACTAGTAGACTGGCAAAGTTATGCAGTTTAGATAAGTGAAAAATATGATACCCTCGATAACGGTGTCTATTATGCAAAAGTTATACAAGAGAGAAATCCAGTTCTAATGCACAGATAAACAAAGTTTTTTAAATAATTATTTGCGTTTTAGAAAGTAGTTAGCCAGTAAGCCAAACTCTGAGATCTCAACTTTCTAGCTCCCAGCTAACATAGCTTAGCATTAAGACTGAAAAAAGCTATAGCGTGCTTTAAAAGATCTTAAATACTGCTGGATATAAGTCGATTGATATATAAAGAATTATATATGTTATAAAGAATTCAACTGTGAAAAATATTGTCTAAAAAAAACCTGTCGACCATGTAGCCTAGCCAAAAGTTATTGCTTAAGGTAACGACAATGAAACATAATCTGAATTTCTATGTCCCCAATCTGAAATTCTTTTTGGGGGGGAAATATGCTTATTTGTGGAACCAATCAAGAATAAGGAAAGAGCTTGCAAATGTGTGTTTGACCTCAATCAGCCAGTAGTTGACTGGTGGAGGTAAAAGAGAAGTTTGAAATCTACCTCTAGCAGTAAGCTAACTTAGTTTAGTGGACAAGGGAAGCTAGCATGCTTAATACAATCTGAAATACAGCTGGATAGAATTAGATGGAAGTAGTGTAGATCTGTAAAAAAAGAATAGCCTTGATTAAGGTGTCAGTTGTGTATAACTTATTGCCTAAAATAATTAGCATTTGTTTGTTCAGCATTGGACATAATTCAAATTTTATCCCACAAATAAAACTCTTCTTTGCCAGCCTTCTGAAAGTGTGAAAAGAGGAAGAAAACCACCTACCTCTGAACTATGATAAGTTAACTTATCATAAATTAGCTTAGCATAAAGCCATGACAGCTCACTGCTTAGTTAAAATGAATTCCCTGTCAAGATAGGAAGAATGAAACAAGACTCATGTTTGTGTTGTATCCATGGCATTCAGCTAACTTAATTAAGCTAACAACTGGAATGCTATCATATTTCTTTCTTACGGTAACAGTTGTCATTGCCACATCTAGTTTGTTTTATCCACCTTTCTAAAATCTAAACATTAATCAGACTGCTCGCATTTAACCTTGGTAGGCTACTAATCTTATTCAACACACATCTGGTACAGTGAACAATAAAAACAAACAACTTACTAAGAAAGTAAAATCAGCTATTCTGTAAGCACCAAGTACCTGATATGTTCCTCTACATTTCACCCTCTTTTCTTTGCCTCTCATGCTTGGTCTGCAGTGTATTTCAGGAGCTAAAGATCCTCAATTTAAACACTGTAATAAAGCCTTGTTCTCTGTCTGAGCTACGGCTTGCAGCTTCAGACATAGTATGAACTCAGTTCGGCTCATTTTTTTGCAAAAAACTGATCTCAGATGCTTGTAGTTGGAGAGTTAACCTTGTGACCTGGAACATAGAGTAAGAAGAAATATCTTTTGCACAGAGAAAGGTGCATTTAGTAAATAGCTATATATGATTTTATTTCGTCATCCCAGGTTAAGGTTAAGTAGTGATACTATTAGACAAAGTTTAGGCTGAATGAATGGTAATAATGTGTTTTTACAATTAAAAACAGGGGTCTGATGATTGTTTTTTTAATCAATACCATTCAAAAAGATTGATGTTAATTATTTCTTGGGAGTTTTTTTATGCATACTTCCTGTATTCTGGGTTAATTCAGAAGCATTCCCTTGTCCTCCCTGGGGGATAGAGTTTGCATTTTAAGTGAGGCCCAGCACAGACACTAAGCAGCATCTTAACTTCCTAAGTTGAAGTGTGGCTGGGGTTAAGTGGTCCCTATGCTCACAGCACCTATCTCAGCCCAAACATGACAGCTGGGGACTTGACTGTTGCTATGGAGATCTCCCCCCCCCCAATCCCCTCCCTCCTCCAAGCCCCTTCCCCCTCCCCACTGAGTGCATGGAAATGCCCCAGACTGCTCATTTGAGACCATACAAGTCCTCCTCCTTCTCCCCGTGTTAACAAGTCAACTTTTCTGTTGTTCTGCCCCGTTTCAAACGGGCTTTATTGAAGATGGAAAATGGCTCGAGGTGTACTGGGGTGCTTAACGGTGCTCAGCTCGGCTTTGCAGCTGGAAAGTTTCCTAGAATAGGCTCCTGGAACCTGGCTGGAAAGGAACACTGTGAATCTGTTTGCTTCACAGTCATTCTCATTTAAATCTAAATATAATGAAGGCTTTGGTAAGATTAATTCTATCATTAATGTGATCTCTGGGGTTATAAATATTTTATCAAAACCTGTGATTCTTTTTGGACGTTACCAATAATCACCAATAGATATTGAATGTATTTGTATAGTAAGAGAATCACCCCTCTTGTAGGTCCCATTGTTACTGTTGGTTGTGCAAAGATTCACACAGGACTCACCAATTCATACAGATTTTGAACAAATGTCTCACACAAAAGCTGATGCAACCTGAACTTTTTACATAAAACAACCAGTGAAAGAAGACATGCCAAATGAAAAACCTCTCAAATCTGAGTAAATATATACACAAGTTTCTCTTGGGGACTCAACTGCTTGGTACGGCACTTTCGCGTATTTCTTATTAAGTCATAGCTTTCCTCCTTAGACCCCATCCCGCCCCTCCTGTCCAATTGGCATAGTTTCCCAATGTGAGGTGTATGTGTCAACAACCAACTCAGGAGGATTCCGGGGAAGTCCCGATCAGCAACCTCCAGAAACTGTCTAGACATTTTCAGGAGTGAAAACAGCATTGGACAGGAGACTTAAGAACTGCTGACTGTGAAAAAATCCTTTATCTGACTCCTGTTGGTCACTGCAGGAGGGGTCTCTATAAATGTGACATCCTCCACCTGCACAGTGTCAGTGTACTACAATTTAAAAAAATGTAGTACTGCATTTTTTTGTCATTCATCCTTTCTTTGATATTAAATTTGAAGGTTTGAATTTTAAAAGTACTTCTAATTGTTGTCATGATTTCATCACTACACTCAGAATCAAGAGCATTCACAAGCCACAAATGATGTGCTCTTGGACATTCATTTCTACGTTGACAAATTTTAACACTCAAACTTGTAGAATAAACAATGCTTACTCCCCGAGAAGTTGCCTGAATGAAAGTGCTCGAGGAGCTTTGTAGCATCTCCACCATAAATAATTATCTGCTATACATTTCATCACTCCCACTCCTTTCCTGTCTCGATCAATCGTGAGCCGAGGAGCCTTGCATGCTGCTGTAAAATGACTGGAAGCTGATGGATACAGTCCCCAGCAGAGCACGTGACCTGTCTCCATCGGCGCTTATGGCACCACATTTAATCTAAATGTAGTCCTTGACAACAGGAGGGTCCTCGCTTAGCTGTGTGGGAGCTCCATAGTAGATAATGCATCATAGATATGTTTCTTTTCCTTGTGGCTTTTATTCTGAATATGGACAGCTATCACCCTTTGTTTTCTGTCGTCTCTGTTGAAATGGTTTCATCAAATAGCCGGAGAGAAGGAAATAAAACTAAACGTTTGAGTGTTTGAACTGATTTAAACAAAAATAATTGCCATCAAACAAATAGCGCATTAAAAACACTGAAACTCACTGGCTCTAGATTTGTCTGTAGATACATTCTGACGGCAGTGATTGTCGAGTTTCCTTTTCAGTCGTCTACTTTCGCCTGCCAGAACTGAAAAAGAGCTGTTGGTGAATCTTTGCCAGGTGTTGTCGATAGCCAAGGATAGTAAAGTTCCAAAAAACTACAGCAATCGGTAATGCTCCAGAGCAATCATTTAGCATTGCAATTGTAGCTTTGAGAACAACTAGGGGCAGCTTCAGCTAGCGGTGAATTGGTATAACTGCTGACTATGTTTTGGATGGCATTGCATTTTGTAACTATCACCACTCAGTAACAGTTTGAAATGATTTCATATGACTTCTGCTTCCACCTCTGATTTTTGACTCAGACAAACATGATAAATGACATGTAAAATCAAAAACCTGAAATATTATGGTGCATTAACAAATCCAACAGTTGGTTGATTTGAATGCCTTCATATGCACCACTGTTGTTTCTCGAGTTAGGAAGAAAGCTCAGAATTTTATTGGAATATTTCGGGAAAGTATTGTGTCTTGTTACCCTGTTCTTGAAGCCAGAAAGATGTCAATTAAAACGTGACCTGCTACATTCATACATTCTTTAAAATTCTCTTAACGGCAAAATTAGCTGTTTTCTGCTGGTTCTGAAATTTGACTTTTGCTCAGATTTTTGTGAATGCATGCGAGACTCAAAACTTTGATTGAGCCTATTTCTATTTTTTTGACCCATTCAATCAGTTTTAGATTTACAAAGTTATATCATTGTTGTCTGTAAAGGATGCAGGTGGGAGATGACCAATCCCGTGCCAGCTCTTCTCCACTCAGCTCCTTTCTCCGGGGCAAAGCGCCGGCCTGCTGAGAGCACACATGAGCGGTCCACGGAAGGGCCAAGCTCCCGACAGCTCTAACCCCCCTGCCGACATCTCATCCGTCTTGCGGTGTTGTTGGCACTGTGAAGGGTAAACTGGGCTGATCTGTGGGACAGGCGGGGAGGGCACAGGAGAGCAGCCTTCCCACCGGAGCCCCCGGACCAGCACGCTCAGATTAGAGCAAATTTGTTCCACAATATTGCAGCCTCCTGCTTTCCGACACCGGGCCCGCACAGAAGGCAGAGGAAGAGATTTGGGCGGTGGCCAAGCCTTTTCGTCGGGCTCCACATGTGCCGAGCTCGACTCCCCGCTGATCCTGCGAGCTTTATAGCCTCCCTGCCTGATGGAACAAATGCTACATCGCAGAAAATAAACTTATCTCATTTGGATGACAACACATTCCCCCAGGTTATAATGTTGCACCATTTTGAAGAGGCAGACAGGGTCAATTGTACATTTCCAGCTCAACCAGGGAGTCTTTTACTGTGAAAGTGTCTGTCTCGCCACATGCCTGACAGGGAATTTGGAACAATTTGCCTTTTTGTGGCCCTTAGAGTTTAGTGTAAAATATCCACTTTGTGAGGCTCTAAACATAAGCATTACTTTGCAGTTATTTCACAACAACCTTCTTCTTCTTCTTTTGAATAAAACGAGACAGGAGTTGTTTAATAATAGGTATGTTTCAATCCATTACATCAGTGGAGGATGCCTGACATGATTGATGACCTGAGCAGATTATCCCCAATACAAAAGCCATCATTGAACAGCAGGGTTGCCATTGTGTGTGGGCTGTCTCCCATTGATTTAAGTAGTATATTTTCAGGATCTATAAAGAGGCCAGCTGGAGAGAAAATTGTTTGCTCTCAAACATTTAGTGTCTATAAGCCGTCCCGCTCGTGATTACAAAATGATTATCACTCTTTGAACTCCTTTATGCTTTCCTTTTTATTCTGGAACAACCATAGTTACATCCTTGTGCATGGTAAATTGGCTTCAACCAACTGGATTAAGGTCGGTTAATCTAATTTACAGAGAAAAAATAAACATATTTTCTAATTTCCCTCTGTGCTATCGCTCCATGCAGATAATTTTGGTTTTATTTGCTGAGGGGTTTGAGATGAATGTCTCTAAGATTGTCTTCGCCCAAAGACAATGGGGATGAACAGGGAATTCATTTGAGGTATTTATACAACCATATCTCCTTCATATAACACTAATTCGCTTCACCCAATACAGGTAATGTAATTTTACATTACATTAACTTAAACATTTCTTCCTATTCAGGAAACATGACATCCTCATACGTGACAAAAGTCATAAGAAGGACTTCAGAAGACACTTGAGGCCATGGTTTGCATATAAAATCAATCTTTTTGTCAGGTTAGCATATCTTATGGTCAGAACGTTTTGTGTTCAATTTGCATTGTGGGACGGCTACATGAAGCCAACTAGTGTAAGCTAGTAAACCTACCAACAAATGGAGACGTGCGTTGACTTGGAGAAGCAATGAGGTGAAATGCCTCATCGACATTTTGGCAGATGAGCATATTTCTCAAATGTTGGAAATCCCTCACAAAAATACAGAAGTTAACATACTTGTGAGTCAGCTCATGAACGAGAGGGGCTTTCAACGTTCTACCAAGCAATGTCTGGCGGAGGCCAAGAAACTCCGATAGCAATAATGTAAAGGTACGAAACCAGCTTGGCAAAAGTGGATGTTCTAGTTATGAGAAGGACAAATTCCCCTGGTTTGACGAGCTGGACAAAACCCTCAGAACTAAACCTGTTGTTGAACCAGTAGATGTTGTTGGGTCCTGTTATGGTCTGTTTGGTATGTTGAGTGGAAGGAGACGGTAAGTAACGTTAGCCTATCGCTATTTTATGCTGATTATCAGTCATAATCAAAATTTCCCAGTAACTGTACCTGCATCTATTACTAGCCAACTACTACTTCTCCTTCTGCTGTCTTTGAGTCTTGCAGGTGAATCCACGTATTGCTTGAGGAGATTCACCTGATCTGAGGCTCTTGAAGTCCATTGTATTCTACAGAGGGTAGAGGCATTTGGAGTGAGGACTGCTGTGTGTTCAGAAAGGGATTTGTGCTTCTGTTCATTGATGAAATTGGTTTGATTTGTTCTTAGTGGTTCCTAGTTTTAAAATGTAGTACCATGTTTGTCTGTTGATAATATATCCCTTGGTTTTCACCTTTGTAAGGTGTTTAATGTGATCAGTTTGTGGATACTTGTTCACTCCATAGCCTTAGGGTGGGGTGTAAGCTGTACAATCCCCTTTTACCAAGGAAATAGCCCCATTTGAAATCTAACAATAAGTTATGTTGACTGTGTAGTAGAAATGTTCATCATGTTTATATTGTTGGTTGTCACAGAGCAGAGAGTCAAACGACCATACCAGAATTCCACCCAATTATTTTACAACCACATGACTTTACCTAGCAACAGAAACATGGGCTTACATCAAAAATATTGTCAAAAAGTCAGTCTTGACTCAAAGAATTGACAAACTTGTCAATCACTACTGATATCAACTCTTATTTCTAAAGCACTTTTGTTACAGCTCAGGCTGAACAGAGGGCTTTTCAGATGTAGACAAAAGAAATAGACAATACAAATAATACCAACTCCTGACTGACAGATCGGGACTGGAACAACAAAAAAATCAAACAAAGTTCAACACAACACAATAATTAAAGTACTCAAACAATTAATTAACATGATGAAACAGCGCCCTCTAGTTCAACTGAAAGAGTACTGAGGATTATTACAGTAGTAACCAACCCAAGTCTCCTCTAACCATGGCATTGTTTCCAAAGTTACATTAAAAAGTCTCAATCCTCAACACTGAGCACTAAGAAAAATCCATTCACCTATCAGGATGGAAACAAATATTTCAAACCTGTGAAAATCAAACCACAAGTATGTGCAGTTCCTTGCCAGTGAAGGTTATGTTTAGAAAATGTGTATTTTTTTAATTTTAGTTTACTGATCCTTTAAGTAGGGGTTGGTATGCAGACGGCACGGTACCCACATATGTAAACTAACAAGAAACCACAAAGCTGCTCGCAGTCCACTCCAGCCCGTCTACTTTATAATCACTGTGTACATGCTTTCTCCTGGTCTCTTCAGCCAGTCCTCCGCCATTCATCCCTAAACAATTCTAATAGACCTCTTCTGTCCACTAAAAACCTATTAACCACAGATTTGCTTTCATCTCTCTGACACGCACTGAGAACGAGGAGTGTGTGTTCCACACAAAAGAGCCCAAAAGAGCCATGAAACAAAAATGTGAATAAAAAGACTCGAGGATATCATTATATACAAATTAATTCTCTCCTGAGCGTTAGCCGCCCCGTCCTTTTGGCTAAGAATTGGCAGTGTCTTAATTGCTTAAGCGCTTAGCCTCATGCTTCCAAGCAATCAAGATGCTTCCATTTAATTCAAGATGTGGAGAAAGTGGCCTCTGCCCGGCCCTGGAGCATAATAGACAGTGCAGAGTGAAGATACACCCTCCAAATTGGAAAACACTGGGCCATAGATTAACAGAAATGAACACCATTATCCTGGCAATGAGAAAATCATTTTCCCCCTCAGGTGTTTTTGAACGCACAGTCAGACTCTGGCTGTGGTAACTGTGGAGTCTTTTTTTTTTTTTAGCTGACCCTCGTGAATATTCAAAAGCCGAGGGATTTGAGAAAATGTTTAGTATCAATTTAAAGCTTTTAATAAAAGTCCAACAAGGAGGTTTACAAAACATGATTCTGATTAAAGAATAGTATTAATTACACAAGGTCATGACCTTTTTAATCAACAGACATGATTTTCACGAGAGTCTTCAGGGAAATACTTTGGGATGATTTCTTTTCTTCCAGAAAAGGAAAATTACCCTCCTCTCTTTAAAAATTTTAGCCCAATTATATTCAGAGCTGAAGTGGTTTATTGTTAAGAAAGACCTCTAAATAATTTAATGAAGTTCACAAAAAACAATTTAGCTAAGTAATTGGTATTAAAAGAAATGTTGTTTTTAATAAATTGTACTATTGAAGTGCCCAATGAGTGTAGTTCATGATGTCACTTCTAATGTCTTACTTTATTAAATTACTCTTCATTGTTAATCTGTTGAATATGAAGTGCCAGTCACCCCTTGCTGTGAGTTAGAGCTAGCTAAACCAACACTTCTCTAATGGAGTACGTGTATTAATGCCAAGGTCAGACAACATGATCTTTGTTTCTGTTACAATGGTCAATAAGAGGTACAGAAAATACACTTCAACCGACAATAGCCAACTTAGCTAAGGTTGCTTCACAGTAGACGGCAACACCTCATCAAGTCCAAGTCGGCTGCAGAGAGAAATGTCTGCAAGAATAATCAACATCATGAATAAAAATACATACATCGTAAATTTGTAGCCAGGCCCAATGGCCAGTTGACATTTTTGCAAGCTAACCTCCTTAGCTTCCACATTTTACCTAGAAGCTTGTTAGCAGTTTGCCTAGCCAACAAACTACCTTTTTTTTTTCTTTTAGAAATCACTACAAACTTAATTAAATGATCTGCTCTACCAAATGTTGAAAATGGTTGGATAATTTAAAGCTATCATTCAGTTGTAATCTTTCAAACAGGTAGAAAAATGTTTCCTTTTGACATTTGTTACCACAGTGACAGTGAAATTTAAGTCCCCAATTTTGTGAAATAGCTTATAGTTGCATGAAAATGTCATCAAGTAGGATGTACAAATCGGAAAAATTAAACATTTGCACTGGCTGCTGAATCAATAAAGTAAGGATACTTCATGTCATTTCTGTCTGACAGAATCAAACCTCTCTATGACGCATGTTTGAGTCTGATGTGTGATGTTTTCTCATAATAACACAGCAGACATCTGCAGGCATGAGACTGTTCACTGATCTACATCAGCCAGGCCTGTTCTCACACTTCTGCAGCGCTGAAGATGGAAGTGACTGACAGGTGCATGAAGTAAAATCCCTCATCACGGAGAGCTATAGCATTTAAATTTAAATGTAACATTTATTCTCTCCTTTTGCAAACCTTCCAGCAGCTTAGTGTTTAGAAAAAGTTGACAGCTTTCGGTGGCCACATGTTTCTTTTCAGGCTGTCAGAGTCCACCAAACTCTTCCTCTTCCTCCTTTCAGGTTAATCAGGTGTAATTTAAAATCAAAAATTCCCTGACACTACTTTTTCTGATGGCATCGCCTATATGTTCTGCATGGCTGTTTGGATCAAAGACTGGTTATCTCTTCTATTGAGCTGTTCTAACCTCTGTCCACTCTCATTACAGGCTGGCAGTGCTGGATTTCCTAAGCAATCAGGAGCCTCGTTCCCCGGCAGGTATAGACTACGACACCTTAACGAGTGAAAATGCAAAGCCAAGGAGAACATTAAATCAGAGTATATGAGACAACCGATACTCACAGTCATCAGGTTTCTGTATTAGACCAGAGACAGCGGGTGACGTGTATGTTTATGTACACATTTACAACTAAGGTAGTATCCTGCATAAAATTATGTGTAAGCTTGTATTTTAAAGCTTTAGGTTTCAGTTTCAATTTAAACTTTTCTAAGAATTGAAGCCTTTTTTTAAAAAGTTTTTTTTTCTTGCTGTCAGATGTTGGTACAGATTTATTTTGCTTCTTGAACACAACTTTACAAATCAACATTATTCTCTAATTAGTTAACCTTCCATTTCCTACCAAATGCGTATTAAATCAAGGCCATTAAATGTGTTTTGTATAGAAATCTAATAATCTATATTGACAAGAAAAGATGGAAACAGAACAGCTTTTCTCATTATTTAGCACAAACTTTTTGACTGTGTTCAGCAGAAAAAAACTGCCATTTGTTCCAAACACAAATTAACTATGTTTCAGATTTCCTGTGAAACACCCTTATATGGACTTTGCAAGTTAGACAATGTGGTGGTGTTGTAGTGCCAAGAATGCATACGAAACAACCATGTTCATCACCTTGGCTTAAAAAAAATGAAAGTTATTAAATACATTTTAATCATTTGATGTATCAAACCCCATTTTTGACTATTAATGCTGCTATTAGCATGATTATACACACTCCTTAGTTGGGCTATAATGCTGGTGTTTGCCATTGTTCTACTCGATTAACAGTAAATAAGGTAGAATTTCCTTCACTACCTTAGTGATCAAAAATTAGTCTTTAAAGAAATGGTATTGTTAAGTTTTCGCCATGCATGTAGCTAAAGAAACTGTGACTGAACATTAGAGGATTACAACTTTGATTGCGAAAATGTTATCAAACCTTAAACATACACTGACCTGTTGACTTTTAGGTGTATTTTGTTTCAAGATTAAAAAAGTCCCAGATGCAGGCTGTTCAACAGAAAAAAAATGCAAAAAGTTCAAGCAAAGGCTTGCTGATCAGAGTCTTAAAGGAGAAATGGTAAAACTAGGATAAATATTGGAGATGCTTTTGAAAAATGGAGAGGTTAGAGCGCAGAAAGGTTTCAAGAGCGATGCAGAGCTGGCTAAACACTGAAGCTTCCGTGTCGGCGTCCGCATCGATTCTAGGTCGGAGGGTTCGCGGGGAGAAAGCTCTCTCTAATGTTTTGAATTTGGGCTGCAGTACAAATTTTAAACACTAATCAGGGACAACCAAGGACAGAGAATAAATAGACACAGAATAGACATCAAATTGAGTATATTCTCAATTCATAATATGCAAGTTTCTTATGCCAGAAACGGCCAGATGTATACTAGTTTTACCATAATAGTTTAATATGAACACTAGCTCCCTCATCATACTGGACCATCCAACAACGCATTACAGCTCTTAAGACTATCCAATGGTGGAGCTCACCAGCCAGCAAACATGTGGTGCACTAATAAAAGTAACTGTACTGAAATGCAATACATATGAGGTCAAATAAATAATAACATAGAGTATGAGTAATTGCTGTGTGTATATTGTTGTTAGATTTTATAAATGGCCCAAAGTACGTGCTAGTCTGGTGCTAGCTTATTAAAAGTAACTCAGACCTGAAATACGTGATTGATGAAGTCAATTGAGGGTAAAGGACATGCATTAGTATGCTGCTAACAGCATACTGTCAGGTTTGTATGCAGTATAAAAAAAGTCATAATTACACAAAATAAATTATATAGTTATGAAACAAGAAGACTAGAGCAGCATGTTTCCATAACTTCTGCACAAAATGTATCAGATGCTTGAAACCTGAATATTTAAGTTTCCTCTGACTGTGAATTTGTGTTATAGGTCACCTCACAGAAGAATTTCATGAATTCTGAAACTTTTTGTGTCCTATAATGGTCTGTTAGCTGTTGCAGTGGCTTTTCCACCCTGACAAATTTCTGAAAAAAAAACTCCTGACGGAAACACTGAGTGCTTGTAATTAGTTGACATGAACCCTTGTCTTGCCTGCAGCCGTGAGAAAAGAATCAGCCAACATCGTGAATCTGGGTTATGCACGGTATTCTGGGTAGACTGTGGCTTTCTTTTTATTCGGTGGGGTGAGGTTGCGAGGTGAGGGTAGATCTGAGAGCCGCACCAGCTGTGTTTATGGATTCCCACTGCACCTGCTGGGGTTACGGAGCAAGTGCACCAAGGGATTAAGCACTGGGGCACTGGGAGTAGAACAAGGAACAACAGATTCATGTTAAGGAAGCATGTCAACACCTCCCTGGTGTCTGTACTTAAGCTACTCATTGTTTTCGGTTGCTATGTAGCTTTCAAACGCATCTTTTTTTTTCTTAGCTTTTAATCAAATATGCCCAGCTGAAGAGGAACAGAGGAAGAAGAGGTCAACATTAGGCGTCCTTTTTTTTTGCTTGAGTGTGCTAGTTCTTGATTACAATGTTGACATTTTACTTTGAATTAACCTGATTAATGTCAATGAGCGTAAAAGCCCATAGCTCAGCGTTTTTTCCTGATCACAGGAGATGGATTAAGAAAGAAGGCTTTCAAATTGAATATACCTCTCCCTGCTCGGCCTGCTAATTGTGCCATTTACCACCACTTGAGTCACTGACCAGCGCTATTTAGTCAAACTAATGATGATGCACAGTCTGAGCCATCCCCATGATAATTAAACCAAAGCTCCATCTCTTTTCCTGGGTGAGCTTCTTTTTTGGGGGAATGCAAAAAAACATATCGAGCTGTGGTTACTTTGTTCTTCTAAATCACTTGTGGCGTTGTTAGCTGGGAAATGACTTTTTTTTTTCAGAATCAATTCTCTATCACTTGTTATTGATGAGGCAAAGCAGGAACTGTTGACATTCTTGTTTTTTTCTATTTAGCGTGCAGCAGCAGGTGCTCCAAAACATTTTTTGGCAGTCAATGTTTGGGGAATATTAGGATCAGCATTGTGTGCATTATATACAGTAACAATTCAAGAAAAGACATCACATACACGCATGACGTTAGAGGTTGAGAAAGAGCGCTTTTAAATAATGTGACATAATTATAAGAGTCTTTAAGAGGCAGGTGCAAAGAGGCAGATTAGAAAAAAGACAGAAAAAGGAAAGTTTGTTAATTGATATAGTGAAGAATGAAATGAGAATTTTTCTTAATCTTTAGTGGATTTGGCATGTTATGTTGGTGTTTAACAAAACGATAATCCCATTAATGAAGTTCTTTTTATGATTTTTTTATGGTGTGAGGTTTATGAGTCTCATCGGCATCTACTTATTGTTTCATGATCACATTTTTGTTCTGTTCTATTTTTCTTTCTCATTGTTCCTGCTGTTTTGGCCAGGATTCTCCTGGAAAAGAGATTTAATTCCTTGTGAAATGAATAATCACTGTAAGCATTGATCATTTGTTAAAATGCTTATAGAAGCTCTTATTTTCCTCCTCTCTCTGGAGGTTAGGATGTAGGTTGGTAAAGTGCTTATTCACCCGAATGCTCTACTTAATAGGAGGCCGTATGCAATTTGTCTCCCACTTACAGTGATCCTTAGCATAGTTTCATCATGATCAACTTTCATCAACCAAGTTTTTGTTACTTTAACTTATGAGAAGTATTCAGGAATATTTATAATAGAAAGGATGGGGGCGCCGGTGGCCTGGCGGTTGGTTTGTATCCGACCTGTTGCTCCCTTCCCGCATGTCGTTCCCTACTTTCTCTCTTGCCGGGTTTCTGGCTCTGTTTTTGGTCCTATCTCTAGAATAGAGGCTTAAATAGTAATAGAAGGGATGGAGCAGAAAATGCCTTTAAGAATTGCTGTAACAGTGATCATTGTGCAACTTTGTTTGGATTCTGCCAAAAAAAAAAAGGATAATACACACCACTTAACTTATCACACTCCCCCATAAGTTCAGTCATCAAAGTATGTGGACTTACTAAAAACAAGCATCAATTAAATAGATCTGAGAGTGACTTCTCTTTCTCCCCCAGGTAAATGTTCACATACTTGCAGCTTGATATGTGGTTGTTGAAAAATTCCGGCTCCATCAAACAAGGAGAGAAGAAAATCAGCTGTTCTGTAATGCTTTCCCCTCTCCTGGCCTGACTGACTCTGATATCACCGGTGCCTGTAAAATAAAAAGCCCATGTGTCCCCGTAAACACACAGCATTTGTTCTGAGGCAGAGTGGCACAGCAGAGCAGCAGAGCTCCTCTTTCAGGCAGCACTGAGCCTCACCGAGCCTGGGAATAAGTAAATGAATAAATAGGCTGATGTTGAATTTTCCCCTCACTTGCCTCCACTGACACAAATAGGATCTACAGTAATTTATAATGCTGTTAGAGAGGCGGCTCTCCCTCTAACCGAGGTGTCTGTCACCTCGCTTGCAGGAGGCCTCTCGGTGCTGGAGCGGAGGACCAGCAGCTCCCTGACATCCTGCTTTACTATTCCACACACACGGCCCAAAGGCTAAGTGACATCAAGCCTCATTATTGTCATCACATGCCACATTTGTAACTGGTTAGCGAGCAAATTGTGATAAAATAGGCTGATGCCCCTTCTGAGCGTCTCTGGCTGCACTGAGCTGGACTGTCCATAATACTGGGAGCCACTTCAGTATGGAAGAAAAAGGGGATGAGAGGTTCTTTTTGTGGCAAAATTACACAATTTATTATATCTTCATTATGAATGCAGCAGAATGTTTCATATCAGTTACTGTGATGTTACTGACCCTGATATCACTCTGAACCAGAAACCACTGAGCTGGAATGACTTTAATCACACAAAAATAAGGAAAATAACATTGAGTTCTGCAGGATCTATTATGCTGTATTATGTATGGTGGCCAACCAGAGCAAACAAGCCTCAATCGGCTGCAAATTCTGGTCTAAGAGTCAAATTCCAAAATAAATGCTTTGATCAAAAAAAAAAAAAAATAAGGAAAGGTGCAGCAAAAGAAAAAAAAATCCTGCAAAAGCTCAAATAAAAGTATTTTCACACAAACAAAGAGAGCTTAATGCAGACAATGCTGCAGTCTTCACAGTGGAGATGCTCCAGGCCTGAAGGGGGCGCTTAGTGGATCTAGAACAATTTATAAAGAATACTTAGATCTTTGGAAGGGCAAGATTTTCAGGACTACGGGGGGAGACTCCTGGGTCAGCTTGTGGATTTTTGCAGCATGTTTTTTAATTCATTCGCATTACTTTTCAAGTTGTGTACGGGTTTTGAATTTACATATTTTCTAAAATTGCATAATTTTTCTTCAAAAGTAAATATTTGGGCTCGCTGTCGCAAGTTTAACCTTGTCAGCCACCAATATTGCACGAGATGCTTTGCAGTGTGTAATATGAGGCTTGAATTTTCCTTCTTGCAGTACAGTGTATCTTTAAATGCATGACATCACTACGCTGTCTCCAGTGAGCTGCTGCACATGTTCATACACTACTACCTCAGACGCACAGTTCTTCTCCATTTCTTTAAAATCCACATACAGAAATAATGAGGAGGAAAATCTCTTGCTTGCATCAACCTCAAATTGGGCGAAATGAAAATCTGTCTCAAACAAAGGCAAAGACCCCCATGGCGTCTGGGTCTACAGTTTCTGTCACTTACATATTCCTTGGAGGTTTCATGTGACAAAACACAGAAAGTTGCTTTGTCCCTCCTCTTGTCACGTTACAGCCCTTACCCAGAGTTTCTTCTTCTCCCCCCTTCCTGTTGTCTGGCTGTCTGTGCTGTCAGCCCATAGCCTGGCACCTGCTCTCATGTTCCTAATTAGTCTCATTTAATTAATTATATACTGCAGCACCATCTCCTTATTCCAGCCTTCCTTTTGAATATCATCGCCTTTGTTTCAAACTTGCAAAGAAGATCATCAACGTGTTGTTATTCCCATGCAAGTGAATTGATTTGACAGACGTTTAAGAGGATCAACGGCCTAAAAGGTGTTTACTCTAAAGTTCCTGTGATGAGTTGTTAACTGGTTGTGAAAAATACTTTATGAGCTACAAACACAAACAAGACCATCAGCGGCAAGGATGATGATTCTATATTGTTATTTTTAAGGTCCGTAACCCCTGCCAAAAAGGTTGCCAGACAAACGATTGGCTGCAGGAATCTCCTTTGTTTATGTTTTCCATAGCAAAGACTCACAATGAGTGATGCCTTTGACTGTTAAAAGGCAGCAGGAGATTTTGTCAGAAAACCCGTATGTGCAGGACAAGATCAGCAAAGGGAGCACTCACATCGAAACGAACCCAAAGTTCCTCACAACAGCTTTAAGCATTGTAATTGCTCATAATATAGTTTAAGAGTGAGTGTTCATTTAAAGTTCCTTCTTTGAGTTTCTATGTATTTCCTGCTCTAAAAAGCGCCCTGTAATGCTGTTATGTCAGCAGAGGTTGTTGTTTTGCTCTGTGCTGTGGTGTCATCTTAGTAAGGAATACCTGATAACATTAGCAGCTTCCCAGCTGCCACTTCATCCTCCTGTTACACCGGGACACATAATGTGCTAAAGAAAAGCTTTCATCAAATATTCACCATCTGATCTACACAAAACAATAGGGAAAGATCAGACCTTTGACTGAGTAGGTCAACCACACACTCATTGAGTTTCCAGCAGAGAAAACAGAACAGTATCAGCTGTTGCACGGTTCTATTCTCTACAGTGCTCATGAGGTTAATATTTATTTTTCTTTTGGGAAGGTTTCACAATGCACAGCAAATCCAGAGATCTTGTATGCATTTTTGAAAATACATCTTGGGTTAACCTTGTCCCATAAAGCAGTTTTTAGATGAATCCTGAGCGAAACAAAAAGAAGTGTCCTCCTATAACAGCTTGGTCAGTCTGTTGCACATTTATCCATTTCAAAAATAGCTATTATCTTCAGACCATTAGAACCATTTTGTCCATTGTGAATGTAAAGGAGATAACGTGACGCATAAAATAACAACAATGATAAATGTTGATGTGTCATCCATCTATTCGCCATTGCGAGCTATTTTACAGATAGTCCACATATCAAACATTATCCCTGTTGGCTGGTTTGGTAGATTTCCCATCATCAACTGAGGGAATCTTTAATTAAATATCATTGCTAAAGCTTAGCAACCAAACCCTCTATACTTGAGAGGTGTTAAGTGGAAAATGTATATTTCACTAAAGAATCAGGAGCATAGTTTAACGTTGAACTTACAGTGAATAGTTGCTCAAGTTAGTCTATTTGGGTTGTTTTTCTACACATGAGAAGTATAGGCCTTAACAGGTCAATGGTTTCCAACAACTGGTTCAGGGTTTTACTGTACCATATTTTAAAAATACGTTTTTTATTATCATCTTTAGTATCCTATAGGCCTAATAAAATTGAGTAATTTCATGGGTCAACCTAAAAGAGCCTTTTGCATGCTTTGCACCAGGCCTACTTGGAACAGCCCAACTAAGCAGGTGTGACACGGTCCCAAACTTGTTAATGATTTGCCTACCTGTGAGGCAGGTGCATCGGTAACCCCCCTCTTCAAGTGGATCCGTCCATATGATGTCACAGTTCAAGCGGGAAATATTCAAAAGGACTCAAGTGGGAAAGAGCGGAATTTAATTGCAATACGTATAATATGGAAAATAATGGACCGAGTCGGCGAAATGTCAACAAGAGAATATAACTCGGGTCTGTTGCTTGAACACCTTTTAAGATAGTTTGCTTTTCCTTAAATGCCGACAGCAGTATTTACATTAATATACAGTACACCTACGCAAATTGGCCAAGATAAATAAAGAGTACTTTACCCGTGGACACACCTGCATCTGCAGACCAAAGAAGGAGGAGACCGCTGCGGAGGACCAGCTCCCATCAGGTATGTAAACAAAGTCAGCTATAGGAAGTTGCAGCAACTCTCATGCTGTAGGCTACCTGTCACCTGGAGTTATCCTGTATCCTTTTGTGAAGAGTGATTTGTTTTGTTCTTATGACGCTGGCTATAGTGTGTTTGCGTGTAAAATCCTGTGTTGTTGAGACACAGGTGAATTCATGATACTGTGCTGTTGGCTGTTGGGTGTTATTGTGCTGTAACTCCTGCTGAAATACAATGTAGCTCATGCTCTTGGCATCACTTAGGCTGCACTTTCAATTAGATATATTAGATAATCTGCAAGTATAGCAAATTGCTGTATCCCAATTTCCAAAAGCAGCAATATTTTGGATAGAAGATAAAATGTTCATCAATTCACATTTAGAAGGACGTACTGTAGTGCTGCACGGATGACTTGGCTACAAATCTTGTTCTCGAGGAGTGAGATGAAGTTTATGTTGGGTAGAGAACCTACATAATCGTCTCAACATTCATCATGATTTTCTTTATTAGTTTCTGCCCCCAAGATAAAAATGCTGTGTAAAAATGATATGTCTGTGTAGTCATAAACCATTTTGAAATTGCCATGCAGTATGATTTTTCCCAAACAAAAAAAAGCCTCTTTTAGTTAATATGCCACATCTGACACACGTGCATGGACCACCAGCAGGTGCGTAAGTAGTTAAAAAGAGTGTTTTCTAGAGCGGTTCATGTTTGTGTTGCTTTTTGAGGTCGTGAGAGTGACCTGACTCCCAGGAGCCCTTTCACTGCTGTCAGCTGATCAGCTGACATAACACAAGGGCAGATATTGTTTCCCCAATGTTGACAAAGTGTTTCAATTTTCAAAGCTGCACCCTGATCAAACTCTGAGCATGAATATTGATTTATTTCCTAAATGCGACAGCTGTCATAACCAAAATATTAGTCAGCTTTGCAAGTGATTACATTTCTAACGCTTTGATTCATTTTGTTTCTAAAGGACCTGTTTATGGGAGGAAATGACAAGAAGTCGAGTTGACAGGCCTGGAGTGAGACAGTTAAATGCCCCTTGCTGCTCTGGATAATTAATAAATAAAGTACCAGGGGAGTCCTGTCATGGCTTCCTCTATGACAGGGGCTGTCTCCAGTGCGCTAAAGCATTAAATGACCAATTCCTGTCAGGCTAACTTCCACTGCACTCCCCTGGCACACTCTCTCTCATTCTCCCTCTCTCGCCCTCTCTGTCTCACACACACACACTGTCTGTCTTTCTTCCAAAGAGAGCTACTTTGCTCCTTTTTTGCTCTGAGTTTTTCAGCGACTGATGGCTCTAGTTCATTTCTGCTGAATTAATTGGTCCCTGAATGAATTCTGTTGACAGGGCAATTCATCATGTGTTTGGCCTGACAGTGACTGGGGTGTTGGGAGTGCGGTGGTGGTGGTGGTGGTGGGGTAGGCGGGGGAGTCGAGGGTGAGGGGAGCCGCAGGAGAAGCTGGGGTTATATCGGGGGGGGGGGAAGGGAGGATGGGGGTTGATGATTCTGCCCTCTCTTTTACCCGCTTCTATTATTCCCTCTTCTGCTAACAGGAATAGCCTGCATCAAATTCAGCTTCACTTCTCACTGAATATTTCCCAGCCCCCCCCCCTCCCTCCCTCCCCCCCACACCCTCCCCGGTTGCAAACAAACACGCCTGGGCTGACAGATCCAGCTGATTAGGGAGCTCCTCTGTCTGCTTTGGAGGATATCCTCATTACTGGCCAGTCAGGTAGCAAGCCTGGTTAGCCCGGGACCATCGGCGCCTGTTTTTTTGGAAACTGACATGTCCACTAAGAGAGGTGCATTGGCTTTAATTGCATCATGTATCACACAATAGCCATTAGGGTAATTATTTACTGGCGGGAGGGTAAATGAGGTTTGGCCATGGGCAGAGCCAGCCAGCCATGCAACTAGCTTCTTGTTGGCAGAGGTGTGGCACTCACCTGTACGGTAACAGAGCTAAATGCTGGTCATTTGCTTCATTTAGAAAATATCCTGTCATCTAAACCCCACTGTCACCCCCCCCTCCCCTGCTCCTCCGTTTCCCCCTTTTTTTTTTCTCACACTCACTTTCAGTCATGCAGGGCACTTATTATGTCCAATCAATCAATGCTCACCCATTAGGAACCTCCCCTCAAGTATCCTCTGGATGGCCTCACACAGCAAGAGTCAAAAATTACCTCATAATTGCTGCTCAGGCATCATAACAAGCTAGGCTGCCCTGGTGACACGGCCATACAAACAGGTCTAACACAGGAATTGATGGATACTGGAGAATCGTATTATATATTGCCATATCCAATTAGATACAGCACATAAAGCAGCGGATCCATTCCCCTCTTCTCACAACGTCCAAACCAGTCCTCGGATATAAAGACGTGAAATGCATTTTCATATTTTCTCCGGCAGCCCCCCTTGTCTTTGGTGTGTCAGTGCAAATGATAACATCCTGAGGATTTATTGTACATTTGACACACCAGTAACCAAATTATAATTCGGTTGCTGCTGCGGCATATTCATAGAACCACAGTACAAATCGCACAGAGAAAGCGTTCAGTCAGCATGTATTAGTGCGGAGCAGGTTGGAAAGGTCAACAGTTAGACGTGACACTGAGGTTTGAAGTTACGCGTGATGAGACCCACTGTTACTGTCAATACCTGAAATAGACGGGGTTCTCATTACAAGAAAAGCTGTATTTAATACACATCCCACCACATGTTGAGCTGCAGCCTGTTTCTTCTAAAAAAAAAAACCACAATGATAACATCTAAGAGATCAGACATGTTCAAGACCATTTGTTCCATATGCACATGTTTTTATCTTGTGCAACTTTTGAGGCATAATTGTTCTACTTCTTAAGGAGCAATTTGCAGAATGAGCTTTACAGATTAAGTTAAATGCCTTATTCATTTAGGAGTAATAGCATTAATGTCATGGTAAGATGGAGCAAAAAGCTTAGATGAATAACCGCACAACCGCCTCTGTCGTATAAAAACTGTGCAGTAAATCAAGATTTCATCACGTATGTGTTAACAAGATTACTGAACTGTTTTTTTTTTCTCTAAATAATAAGTCATCTACTAAGTTCAGCTTTTACTTTAATTTTGTATTTTAAAGATCACATTTACATTAGTATACTCGTATTTGTCAGTCGGAAACAATTAGTGTCATTTTTATGTTTTTTTTTTTGTTCTGTCTTTTTATAATTGAATGTTAAGTAAAGACAGTGACAGGTGTTGATTAGAGCCAATCACGTCATCCCACCACCCTTATTTATAAAGAATATACGGTAAATTATATATATATATACAGTATATTCTTTTTTCAGAGGATGCTGTTGTCATCTGGCATGCTGCAGTCAATTTGAGCATGATTGACAGATACATCCAGGTTCACAGTTTATTGCTTTCTGAGGAGAGAGCCAGATATGCCAATTTAGACAGGAAAGTGACAAAAAAGTTTCCATCTAAATAGAATAATTCTGCTTCTGGGAATTCTCTGCTGGGGAGAGGAAAGAGTCAAGCTCCCCCCGCCCCTCCTTCCTTTAACAAGGGCTGTGAATGACAAACATACACGCCGGTTAGAGGCTGACAGAACATAAGCTTTTGATGCTTCACAGGGGAGCTATGAAATAAACAACAGACAGAGAAATTGAATTACAAAGCAAAAAGAGGGTCTCTCCTTGTGGACCCAGAGGCAACAGAGTGCGCCAAAAAACAGCTCAGCTTACTATGTTTTAGTGGAGCTCATTTTCTCTTTTCACAGGGTTCAAATTTGGAGGGAAATATACAATAGAAGTGTAGAAATCCACCACTGTGACTTAGAAACATAGAAAGTAAATAAATAGGTAGAAATTATTATAATTTTTTTTATTTTTTCAAAACACATACCGGTACTTAAATACATCCACATTTGCATAAGCCTCGTGTGAGTACAATCCACCACACGCTTAACATAGGAAAGAGAAACAAATCCATCAAGTCAGCTTTAAGAGTTGACCAAGTCGATCCAATATTTCTTCTGCCTCATATTGAGCAAATATTTTCTTCACTTAAAAGGTTTTGAGTTTTCAAGTTTTAACACAGCAACGTAAGACTCTCTCTTGACATTTCATACCTCTGCTATCCATGCAGGATCAGAGCATCAAACCCCTATTTTAGCATTAAAAGGTAAACTTTTGGTATGAAATGAATGTCTGAATTACCAACTGAAAAGCTCAACAACTTTATTACACAGTCCTCTTCTGTCTGACATGATTTCAAATGTACACGACCCTGCTTTATCAGTCGTTCCCGCAGCCCAAATCCTTTGCAAATCGCGCGGCAGTGCTAATCAGGACAGTGTCCACTTGTTGTAAATCAATAATGATATAACTAAGTCATACAAGGCGGCAGTGGCGGAGGGATTACGCAGCCAAGAAAGAGTGAAAATAAGCTCTGAGAGGGATTTCATGCATAAATCTCTCCCTGCAACTTAGCACAAATTGAATTCAGGCTCACTGCTAGAAAAATTAATTCAGCTTTACAAAGCGAGGAGAGGTTAAACACTTTATGTGCTGCTCAGTGATCCAAATCATGGAGAAAACATTTAGAGGCATTCTCACTGTAGCACGCGGGCACCATGTGATCTTTAAAAGTAAATACATTCATCCCAGATAGTTTCATGACTTACCTGAATTCTTCTTTTTAGTTTTACTCATCAGCATTCAAAATAAGTAATCTGTCACAATAGGCAAACTTATGGGACACATTTTCCTGTGTCCTGTCCTGTGTTGGTTGGAATCCATAAACAGCTATCAAATTTAACAAATCAATTAAAAAGTGTATTCCCAGCTATCACGATGGGCATAATTACAACAGCCAGAACAATTACAGCTCCTGATTAATACATGTGTGAATGCAGTGGTAGTCATGGCTTTCATGCTTAATAGATTAAAAGGAAGTTTGGAAGACAAACTTTCTCCTGAGACATTTTCTTTGAGCTATAAAAATGTGGTGCCTCCTACAACTGTGTGAATCTGACATGTGGACACTTAAAATATGTTTTTTTCCTACAAAATATGTTGTAATATTGATTAAAAATGAGAATTTATTCATATCATGTACCAAACTTTATGGAAACAAGTTTAAAAAAATGACACCTATGGTTTCAAATGGCTGTAATTTAAACATACTGTATATTTCTGTATTAGTAATAGAGTAAAATCGTATTATTATGAAATACCACGTTGAGAGCCATGTTGACAGCAGAAGAGGATTAGCAGTAACAAAGCCACTCGTCTTGATTCAAAGGAGTCCCCAAAATACCACGTTATCTGTTTCATCGTAACAGATTATAGAATTCTATGAATTATTATTTCTGATGTTTTTTGCGTATCAGGTTATTTGACTATGTATAATGTAGGACAGACTAATCTATAACAGTACATTATATTTTACACCCTGAGAATACTTTAAAATTGAACATTTAATATAATCTTGCTATTAAGTATTTACAGTTTATCTAAGTATTATATAACCTAACCTGTTGAGGAGTGAAATGTTCTGTGTATTCCCCAGTAGCGCATCAAGAAAATTGTACCTAAATGAGGCATAGACTTATTAGACTTAGTTTACTGCAGATATTTATATGAAGGATTTATGTAGTTGCATGCTTGATATCATTGTTCTGACAGATAACGCTCACAGTGTTGCTCATTTTAATTCATAATGGGGGTTAAAAGGGAGCAAAACTGGGAGAACAGAAGGCTGGAATATATAAAACAAGATGTTTTTGCCCATTTGGTAAAATATGTTTTTGAGTCCAAATAAGGACCACAAGTTATGATTATTTTTTTTTTGTTCATTATTTTTTAGATAAACGTATAACTCCTAAAAAATATTCCAGTGTTATGTCATAAGTAGAGTGAAATGAATTTTTTAAGAAGACGTCTTTAAATGTCTTGATTTACAGTCCAAAGCCTATACAGTAGAAATTTAAATTCAATTATACAATAAAGTCAAAAGATCCCAATCCTCACACTTCAGAAGCTGAAAGTATTATACTGAAGTTGCATCTGGATTTTAACTTAACTGATCATTTGTTTATGAGTATGTCTTTGATATTCCTCTTTTTCTAGCTCTATTCCAGATACTCAGAAAAACAATGCAGCACTTTTTTCTTTTTGCTTAAAAGATTTCAGACACTTTTATTATTGTACAAGTGAGACCAGCATAATGAAAGTGATAATATCCATGAACATGAAAGACATTTTTTCTTACTGTATTTACAGAGAAGTGTCTTCACATCACACACAAAAAAATCCTTCTATAAAATGAACAATTTGTAAATAACATAATTAAATAAAGACCTACCTTTAGGTTTACAGCTGAATATGCATATGATGACCATCTCTGCACTGCATAGAATTTATACATATAATTTTCCTCATGAACAACGTGAATTTTTCCTAATAATAATAACAATCATAATAATACTGCTCTCATGATGCATAAAGGCGGCCTGTAAATTAACAATAACAAGAACTAAGTCTTTGGCAAATGCAAATACATTCACTTGACAGATGAAGAAACAATAATTCCAGCTTGATTCAAAGAAATAACCCGGACTGAACATGTGAGGGAACTGAAAGTTAGGTAGGTAATGTTTAAGGCATTTAGCTGAAATCATCACCCTGCTTTTTTAAAAACTTTATTAGAGGCCTCAGAATCATCCAATCAGTGTGACTGTGGACGCTTCTGGCAAATGTTTCTTACTGTTTCCAATTGGAATGGCTTTTATATTGTTTTTTTGTTTCTGGGGTTGAATGCCAAAGACTTAATCGAATAAAATTAAAAACATAAGCTGTGAGAACATAGTAGTGCACGTCAAGGCAGTAACATGATGGGCCTCGAACAACAGGAAAAACTGTGAAGCTTTAAGTGCCTTTTCAGACGCAGACTTATGAGACTTACAGTCAGATCAATGAAATTAAGCAAAATATGCATCATCATTTTTCAGCATAATAACGCTCCAGTGTTGCAAACCTCCAAAATAGTGCAAAAATAACAAACAAAAAAACACAGTCTGATGACATCTCGTATCCTGACAAATAAGAAAAAGTCAAACACTAGCCAAGCAGTGTGCAGGTTAGGAATTGTAAAAATGAAATTAAAAAATTATTTTAAGAATATATTTACTAGTTTCTTGAAATCTTGCAAATAAGAAGCCATGTTGATATACTGTCATGGCTCCCTCTATTTTCCCAACAGATGTTTCTTTATTAATTTCATTTTCATTTTTACATCTTGATTGTGTATCACAGAGAACATGTCCTAATCTTCTCATGGCATCAAAAGCGATCGGTTTAGTCATGCTGGATGTTTGGTCGGTGACTGATCAGATTGATAAAAAACAATGTTAGCCTGCCACAGCCTGAGTGTGCTGCTTCTAATCTCCTCTGATCTCACTGTGCTGCCATCTGAATCGAGGAGGGGATGAATGGTGAAAGGGCGGGGGGGGGAAAAAAAGGCTGCTGCTACATTTTTAAGCTGTGGACAGGGTCCCTGCTGAGAGCCGTCTAGAAAAGGAATGTACAGTATTGATCCATGATGGGATGAAACTGTGACACTGCTTCAGGATGGAAATAAAATCTGTTAATTTTGTTTTCAGTCTTTTTTTTTTTTATTATTTAACCAGCTGCATTTAGTAACAGTTGTCATAGTGTGTAGCGACTCTCAGTGTCTCTGGTGCTGTCTTGTAGATTTTTTTTTGGCTTTGAGTGTCCAAAGAAGCTTCATGGAGGGAGAAGAGAAGTCGTCTGGAGTCCCAAAAAAATCTGTTAAGTGTCTCATTGTCTGAGCCGAGAGCATGTTATGCGCAGTTGCTCAGTGTCCAGTGGACCATGCCGCTCACACCGGGGCAATATGGAGGCTAAGGCCATGGTCCTGCAGGTTGATTTGGTTTCCATGGTAACTAGTGACGGTCATAGGCAGTGGCAGCAGTGGGAGGGGCGGAGCCTCTCGATGCGGCACTATAATAATAAGGGGAACCTGAAAGTTAACAGAAGAACGAACCATTTGAAACAACAACAAATACAGTCTTCACTACAATTTACCCCAAAGAATAATCATTGTTAAAAGTGGAATGGTTGATTAGCTCTTTTTTCAAAACTAATAAAGGATGAAACTGAAATGTTTATAATCAATGTACCGTTTCCTAAGCCCCGCCTCCTTTTATCCTTTTGCTATTCTTTAAACCTAACCAGTATTTTATAGCACAGCCAGTTCCTAAAATGATTTTATTTTTTACGTTTTGTCTCGCTGTTTTCTGAGATGGACCTTTCTTTTCCAGTTTAGTGTAAGCAAATATATAGTTATCTGCACAAACAACTGCAAAAACAAAATTCACAGATGATTTTTTTTTACGTTTCCAGTATACTTGTACTAAGAAGAGAATCTTGGCCAAGAGATCCAATTTTTTTTTCTTTAAAACATAATGAATTATATTGAATTAACAAGACTAGGCTACGAATCCTAAAGAGGACAAGATAGCATCATCTGCTAATCATCT
The DNA here is from genome assembly GCF_963584025.1 of Labrus mixtus. Lineage (NCBI taxonomy): Eukaryota > Metazoa > Chordata > Actinopteri > Labriformes > Labridae > Labrus > Labrus mixtus. Next base: position 8,702,032 of record NC_083632.1, read on the forward strand.
TACTAATGTATACATACATACAATAACAGCACAGCTCCTCCTTGGTAGGACAGGGAGTTAAGATAACATGTTTGGCTACTTAGCTTATACAATGTTTGTATTTTTGAAACTCAAGTTTTCACAAATTGGTTAGGTTAGTCCTGACAGGGCCTTTTTTGTAAACTGTGACACCTTATGATAATTTAAGTTTTGAAATATGCTTCTTGGCGAACAGCCTGCTGTGCAAGGTTACAGTTTCTAAGGCTATAATTGGACCATTTCTGTTCAGGGGGAGGGGTTTAGCTAACAGTCAATTAATTGTTCTCAGTCAGATTCTCTCTATCTACTCACTTAGTAATGCTGGGTTGCTGAATCGCCAAGCTTCGTTGTAGGTTGTGTACTGTGGATGACTGTAGGGGTTCCCCGAAAACTCACTCCCTGCAAAACAAAACAACAAATCAATTAGCATTTCAATGCATCCAACCATTAGCCCTTCACATGCAGCCATTTCTCGTCATTCAAAACAGGATGCAATTTGAGGGGGAAAATGATAGTCATCGTCGTGCGACCAGTCAAGCAAGTAATTTATTTCTTTTTCATTTCACTTAAGTTATGCAACACTGAACAATACAGGATGTGACACTGAAGGCGGCTTTCCCTGTCCCATTTATGGATATCTACCCATTCTTCTTCCTGCAGTATATTCCAAAGCGCTCTAATAAATACAGAGTGGTAATAAACAGCTTCATGCATACATTTTTGATATGCTGCAATAAATCCTGCTACCCTTCTTGCAGGAATTTTAACATCTTGGATTTGAACCCCCCTTGGGCCTGAGCTTTGGTGTTTGCTACAGCAGGATTTCATTGCTTGGGAAGTAACTTGGGGCATGTCAGTGAGCATTGCTGTTGGTTCAACACGTTTCTTTCCTTTATGAGACAATAAAGGCAAGATTTTATATGAAGCTAGTGAGAAATGGCTTTGCTTTAACAGTGTTTTGCGCCTGTCACTAAATCTTAGTGGTTGTGTAGGCTACATGATGAATGGGTTGTAACACAAAACCACAAGCCATGGGATTAAGGCCCTCATCTTTTGCTGTGTGCCACATAAGAACAAATGGGAAGTAAAAGTATGTTTGACTTGACGGTTTTTCACCAACATGATTTAACAGTTTTATTAGCCAAAATCCAAAAAGTAATCCTGGAGTGCAATGCCACTGGGTGCTACTAGATCTCCATCTTTTGACTTTTAGCTATCTGAAGGGTTTGTCAAAAAAATGTTCAGTTGTATATTTCATCAGCAGCTTTTAACAACAAAATTTGGGGCTTGACTACGATGTGCTGAAGTTTGTTTGTATGGAAAGGCTTATGTAATTGAATCATTTTCTAATGTTTTTGATCAGCAGAAAAATAAGTACAGAAACAAATGATCACGGATCACATAGCAGAAGTTTTTGTCAAGCTCAGCCGACAAAACCAAACAGGACAGTTAAGTAACTCTTTTGTCTGAGGTGGAAATGCAACACATCATGGCGGCCCGTTTAAAGGAGAAAAGAAGAACAGCCTGTGATGGGTTGTGTGATTGGTAAATGATATGCTAACACAGGACACACTCCACTGGTTTCCCCAGCCATGCTGTTTAATCACATTCAAGCAAAATGTCTGCTGTGTTTGGGTGAATGTGTGTGTGTGTGTGTGTGTGTGTGTGTGTGTGTGATGATGCTAGAGAGTTGTGTGTGTGTGTGTGTGTGTGTGTGTGAAGAAACAGTACCAAAAGCCGAATCCCAGCTCTGTTCCTAGCAGTGAAACCTCCACAGAGAGATGAGATATTTGAATATTTACGAGGCTCCCATACCTCTGCCTTTTGACCCTTAACTGTTTCCTGTGAACCTGAACTGCAGGTTAAGTAGAGGAGGAGAAGGGGACATGCTCTGGAGCTCAGAGGCTGGGGAGGGCTGCTGGTTTTGTTTATTGACAACCAGTATAAACGGCGATGCGGAAGGATAATGAGCCAGTGAGGCAAAGCAGGAAGAAGGAAGACCGACTGTCCTCTTCACTGTCTTTGAACACTTATTCAGCCTGTCTTATCTTATGCCACACTGAGCTAATATAAGAATGTGTGCCTCATATGCAACAGACCAATATGTACTGTCTCTTTGTTTAATTTTAAGTCTCTTCCACTTGCTTCCACAGCTTCTACATTTGTTTGATTTGAGGCTGATGACACCTGTTAAACGGACCAAAACAACGGTATCAAGCGGTGACGTCGTCTGTGACTCACCAGGAACCATTCCAGCGAGGGTGGAGGTCGGGTAGCTGCCCTGGCCTGTGGGGGGGACGTGAGGGGGATACCCAGGTAAGGTTGTGTTGGCCATATCTCGACCTGGAAAGACAACAGAAAACAAAGAAATAACATAAGTACTAATCTCTTCTACACAAATATAAAAAAAAGATCTGGACTTTTGGAAGTATTCAGATCTTCAAGTAAAAGTAGCTATACAGCACTTCTATTTTTATAATGTACTCTGAAATACATTTTCAGCCCAGTACCCCCTGATCAATACAAAAATATTTCACTAGAGTAACAGCCTGTATGAAGAGGAAGGATGAAGCACTGGACTAAGACATTTAGACTGTACACTTTTTAAGATTAAACACTTAGCTAATACATTTGAGTAGTTTAGTGATAACATTTTGGGTATTATGATTATATGTTTTAATTTGACATCAAAAAATCTCAAGTTCTCCAGCAGTTCTCTGAAGTACACCTTGGGGTTTTAGTGCCTTCATTTGAAAAGCAAATAAAATCCCGTCTTACATAATTCTTGATTAAGTTCAATTAATCGAATATGCCAAGTTTCTCTAATGTTATTCTGAAAACCATCCAATAAAGTAATGAAGTAAAAGAAAATCGTATGCCTCAATCTTCAGTGTAGAAAGTCACGTGATGAGAAAGTACTGAAGTATAAGTATCTCTACACTGTTGAAGAAAATGGTGCCTAATTTAATGTTTCATCACTTATGACAAACAACACAACCACCGCAAGTCAGTCTGCACAACGACTAGATTGTTACTGTAACCAATCAGAGGCTCAACCAGCCCGTGCCAAACGTATAGGAGAGGAGCCTTTAAACTTGTCACTAAACAACAGAAAGCCTCAGTCTCCAACAAGCGAACTCAAAACATGACAACAGCTGCTTTCAGAGAACTGAACTCCCAAGAGTTCACATGAACATGCGTCCTCATTACACCATTCAAACCTGCCTAAATATGGCAGCCTTTGCCAGCCTGACTCCTATAAGGCACCTCTCTCTCTTTTTTTCCTCTGTGGCTGTAAAGTCCGAGCACACCGGCCCCTCTGCACGGCGTCACCCTGCAGATATTCAGCCCTGTAATTAAGAGTGACGGTTGGGCTGTCCTCGCTGACCACGAGGACGTTTGGACAACAGCACGTAACCCCAATCTGCACAGGGGCCGGGGTAAGAGAGGCCCCTGTTATATATTGTCAACTGTGAGGGCCACTTGGACTCAAAAAGGGAAAATCCCCTTCAAATGGAGCTTTTAATGAGGAATCCGAAGATGAAACACACCATAACGCCAAAGGACAACTGTCGTCAGCGCCGTGTGGTCCGCTTTACAATCAAAGTCCAGATACACACTATGAACTTCATATAGAGAGTTTATTCTCAGGGTGGTCGAAACGTAAGGTGAATTCACAGCCTGGTGGAGAACTGTTAAAGTTCAGAGCTGAGAGTGAAGCTTTTGTCTGAGGAACACTTTTGATTTTAATAGTTGAGATACGAAGAGAAAAGAGAAATACATTTGTTTTTGTTTTGTGATGATCAAGGTGATGTTTTGTTGTGTCATCTGTCAGTTGCATGGTCTATTTAATTTTCATTTGTGTAAGATTTTTTTTGGGAATCTGATTTAAGTAAAAGGAATACAAAGTACTTGCTGGAGCAAACCACATTTTTTTTAATCTGGTAGGCTGCACCACATAAAATAATGGTGATTAAAAGTGATTAAACAGCATAGAATTACATTGTTTGAAATACTTCCTCTCTTTAGTACAAAGTCATATTTCTGTTTCAATGCCAGCAACTGAATTTTGCAGACAATGAGCTTTGCTCGTGAGAGCATAAACCATAGGCCAACTTAGGTTTGACTTCCGATTCATACCTGTGCAATTTCATGAGCAACTTTTTTGTTTAATTGAGGGCAAGCCAACAAGCCCTTTGGGTGTTGAAGTAGCTTCTACTACAGGCTTGCAGGCACACTGGCTACAGTGGGGGCCACAGGGGCCGGGGAGTGAGACGGCTGGTTCAAACTGGTGAAGATGAAGGAAGGCAGGCCTGGAAGTCCACAGGACTCAGGCCTGATATGGAGGAGGAGAAGAATGAGGAGGGGGAGTGGAGGGAGCTGAAGAAGCCTTTTTGTGGCTTGATGATGGTATACAACATATCTATATTTTGTTTATCTTGGACTATGAAATACAGAAAAACACAAACATTCTGAAATTGCATCAACAGGACTTGTTTTTGAGGAGGTTTTCATGGGACACTTGAAACAGTGGACACAATTGGTGCACCAATTTAGTGATGTATTTTGGGCAGAAAAAAAGAGAGCAAGAAAAAAAACAGTTTAGAACAGAATAATAATTATTTAGGTTCTTTAATTTTAGTATTTATTTTCCAGTAAATCTCTGATGTATCTAAATCTAGATTTCAGCATCACCAATAATATCCCAGATTAATGGTTTACACACAAATGATGATGATGAGTATGATGTAGTTGTAGAATGCATTGTTTTTGATATAAGTCATAAATAATGTAAACAATTCCTTGGGAAATGATCACCAACCTGACCTGCTACGTAAGTAACATGTTGCTTTCATTTAAACCATTAAAATGTAATAATTAATAGATTTCTTTATCTAACAATATGCTTCTCTAAAAAGGGTCTTTATTGATAACATGTTTCTATTATTCTCTATTGTTTTTTATGCAGCTCTACTTCATAGATACAAATATACATTATATGCACAAATACACATTTTTGCAGGGCTTGTACTCATGCATTTATAATTGTGGTGACGCTTCTCTCTTTAAAGTAAACAACCTGAATACTACCTCCAGAACTGGTAGTATTTGTTGGTTTGCCAAAGTCTCAAAGTAGCAGTCAAACTAAAGTGTAAAGCCAGAAAATACTGCAGAAAATACCTGGAGAATCCATTTTTAAGGGGGGTTTCCTTTACAATACATGCAAAAATGGAACGTTTCCAATTCTGATCATGGGTTTAATCAAAAGGGAAACTATTCAGTCTGATTGAACAGCTGTTCTCTATTATTTGCAAATCTCTGCTCTGATAGCGGTATTGTGTTCGGCCTGGTGAGATGTGTCTTTTGGTTAAATCGCTGAGACTGGAGGGCTGCAGAGTTAAAGAGCTTTACAGAGTAGAGTGAGGTCATGCCGGACCTTTCATTTATAATAAGAATTAGTCAGCCACAAGCCAGCGCACATAAGTCAAAGGGAGCCGGGGGAGCACTGCAGGTGGGGGGTCCGGCAGGGCTGAGGCCATTGTGTCTGAGTGTGTGTGTGTGTGCGTGTGTGATGTGTGTGGGCATTGCTAACTATTGTCTAACTGTCTCAGCAAACACTGACCCAATCTTTTTTCATTATTATTGCAGCAGCTACAGCCGTCATACATGTTGAATTAAAGTAAGCACCGTTATCTCTTTATTAGCTCGTTTCAGCGAGATGAAAACCATAATGAGGAGGATCCCTGAGTAAACTGTTCTGTTTCAAGGAAACATCTAGTTATTATATTCTAAAAATATGGATAACCTGCTATGACTTAATGTTTTTGGCCGGAATGTTGCAGTGTTGTAACAAAAGAGGAGAAAAAAACAAGTGTCCTTGTACGTTTCCTCCTCTCATCACATTGCCAATACCCATCTTTCCCTATTTAAACTTCAGAACAAACTGATCCATGTTGACTTGTTATCAGTGTATCACTTCTTGGCTAGAAATTGACTCACTGATACACCACAGCTCATTAGCATTTTTGCTAATTGTTACGATATTGTTCTTCAAGGTTTGGCCTTTTTATGATTTAAGAAATCTGTGATAAGCTAGGTTGCTGGTTTGGTTACATCTGACAAATACCTGATCAATACCAGCCCTGATACCAATCCAGTGCATTGAATCGGGGTATGGATCCTTTCAACTTAAGCTTTATCAGCTTGTTCAAGAATTGGTACCATAGAAGCAAAATAAATGCATTTTAGCTTGATTTTATTGATGTGCACAGGTAAAAGTCTTTAAGTTCTTTAGTAAAAACAGAAGTTTAGATTTTGATTTGCAAACATAAAAAGAGCAAATCATTAAAGAAAATAGGTTTTCTTAAAGGTTTGATTTGCCCATATGGCTTTTGGTTTAGTTAGTCAAACACAAACTTTTGTGTATATTTAACATACATTTCTTTTTTTTCATAACTTGTTGACCATCGATAATAATCACAGCCTCTGTTGAAACTTTTTTTTTGTATATTCCAGGATACAGTTGGCAGTGACTGCCAGCAGCTCTGTGACTGTTGCTTTATGTCCACTTTAAAGCGCCTCTTTCAGAGAGGCGCCGGTTTAGAGGACTCTCTGTACAGCAATGATAGCCTCATTAGCTGCTTGCTAGCCTTTGTTGTTTTTTTCAACAGAGATGTGTGTCCAGATTCTCATTAAAAGATGGCCTTCTTTATATTGTCCACTGTCTCTGACAGTCCCCTTAGATTGAACGCCAACAAATCAAGTTACTTTTTTCCCCGTCCTCTTTTTTTCCTTCCCTGTGAAAAAAAATAAATCAGAAGATGTTTTGGTTTGCTGTTACACAAGCCTGTTGATTTCTCTCCTCATTTGAGAATTAGCTTGTGACAGTTACTGCTGAGGGATTGACAAAAAAGATACTTGGTGAGAGGTAATGGCAGCAGCTATTTGAATTGTTTCACTGCGTTTTTTGCCAAAGTTTTGAGAGATTTATAGATGTATCTACACCCACAACAACAACAACATGACAAGAAAAGTTATTCTCATGTTTCACAATTCTTAAAAACCAAAACAGAGAAGCAGGGTGACCTCTTTATTTGGCACTGTAACAAAGTCGTTTGTGAATGACTCTTTTTCCAGCAAGAGTATTAAATTTAGCATGACAGGGACACCTTCATGTTTGCTACAACAACAACCACAAAAATCTTTGACCTCCATTTTCTAGGCTATATGCAGAATGGGGCAATTTATCACCAGCCAAAAAATCTCAGCACCCTAATTAATTACAACTAAGTAAAGAATGTTTGGAGAGCCAAATTGCTTTAATTCCCCAAACGCCGGCTGAAAGTCATTCATTATCAAATGTGTGCTCAAAGGTTAGTTTGCTTTTGTGAAGACGAAATAAGCATTAATTTCGAGGCCTGGGCGTGCGTGTCCCCCTGTGGGGAGACAGGCGAGCTGTTTGTCATGAGGCCACACGTCACTGACGGCATGTTCACTGTCTGATCTTTGCTCGCTGCTCACTGGACAACGGCAGGTCTTGATACTTTCTGTGCAGAGCTCTCACTCAGCCTAATTGAATGTGGATAGTTTGTGTTTCCTGGATGAGGGTTTTGTTTAGAGAGTTGACAGGAAGGGATAAAGAAGCGTACAGAAGCAGCTGCTTGAGGAGGAGAATTGTCATTGACACTTGGGCTTTGAGCCTTTGGAGGCCTCCATTAACAGGCCCAGCAGGGAATATGTTTAAAGAGTCTTCAGTATGCAGCCACTGAGTGGGGATGTGTAAAACTCCCACTGAGTGCTCAAGGGAATCCGCTCAGTGCTCAAAGATGCCTCTTCAGTCTGAAGCACCACTGAGAAAACAGGTGGGCTCTGACTAATTTCAGGAAATACAGAAACTCTCTATAGAAATAGTGGACAATTGGCCATATCAAGGCCATCTCTCCATTTATTTCTCAAAATACACAAAAAAAAGTTCCGAGCTCCTCCTTCTGCTATTCATAAATTCACCCACCGCTCACACTATTTGAATTTTAAGCAGTTCGGATGAACAAGAATAAGAAGCACTTGAGATGAAATCCATCTCTCGAAGGGAATTCATCAAAGAAATTACTTCCCATATCAACAATAGAAATTACCTGACAATATGCAATTGTCCTTTCCACATATTCATGGAACCCTTTGGTGTTTTTATGGGGTAAGAGGGACTATTTAGCAGCTAATACAGCATTAATGTGGAGGAGAGGGAGAGAGAAAAAAAAAGCGGTTTTAATGGAAGTGGCTTCTTGCCTCTGAATTTCGATGATGGGCACAAAGGCCTTAAATCCCTTTCTTATTTGAGCCTGCTTTGCAGGTACTTTTCAGACCTAATAGGATAAGTAGAGGACACAAAAGATTTCTATCTCTCAAGTCTTTCAACTCACAGAGAATCCCGATCTCTGGCAATGAGCACCTCATGAATCATTCATTTTTAATAGATTATGCAAATTCCAGCACATAAAATCAACAAGATCAATAACTGCAGGCGTTTTAATTGGTGTTCAAAAACATTTTAAGGATGAACATAATCTCCAGCTCTTTCCCCCGTAAAGACACAATTAATTTGAAATTGGATCTCAGCCTAAACACTAGAGATAATTTACTACTTTTTGCAAGGCTTAAAATTCCGCTGGTAGGCTTATCTCTGGCAAGTAAACTGTAATACTCAGCCATTAGAGAGACCACACACCTGAATATCACCCAATATCCACCGAGGCAAGCACTGAGGGAAAACAGAGCCGAGGAGCCACTAACTAAATACTAATTAATGGAAGTCACAGGCATGTTTGTTCCATTAGTTTGACCTCTGAATGCTTTATTTCTCTTCCCCCAGTCAGATCTACCAGCAGAAAAGGACATGGACTTTTTTAAGAACATAAAAGTATTTACTAAGTTCAGGAGGATTGTAACAAGACGAACAGTATTAAATACATTAGATAGACAGCAGAAATATTGACCCATGCCAAATTGTGGGACTATGTTAGCAGTAGTTTTCATGAGTGGATAAAAATGGAACATTGTATGAAAATATTGATTGAATATTAATATTGTGTTCTTAATAAACTTCCTACCGATACTTAATATACATTTTTCTCTTTAATCAAGACGTTAGATTGTTTTCATTTACTGTCTTGGATGTTTCACGTCCAAAGTGTTGGATCAAATTTCATGTTGGCCCAAGAAAATATGAATCCATATTGTTATCTTAATAATAGCCAATTTATATACCAATGTTTTTGTATATCTAAAGGAATATATATATATATATATTTATAAGGTTAATGTCAGGAAGATTGCAGCAATAAACGTACAGATCATATTAAACCATGTATATACAGTATATATTTGGTCAAATGTTAATGAATGGGTTTAAGGGCTTAGCATATCATCCTATATTGATGGCAGGCCCCTGAATTGATCTTCAACACTGTATTGTGGCAGACTTTGTGATATCAGCAAACATTGTATTGTTGTCTGAAGAATCACTATGAAATCGTACTGAGGTGACTTTTGGGATTATCACCTTTACATTCATACACTGACTTCCTATCCTATCCTGCTTTATGTTTGTGCATGTAAACATAATTTCCCAATGATGATTTTCTATAGGATCAAACCCAGGATAAGGCTCATATCTGGGATACTCAAGTCCACGTAAACCCACTGTTTGATCAATTGATGATACATTTTATGATAAATGGCATCTGCAGCAATATAGTTTAAAATATGAACATTTAAGCTGATTTTAAATGTATTTTTGTCATAAACAAGAAACTTTGAATGTCATCCCCCTCTTACAGGAGTGTCTGATGAACTTCACTGTACTCAGGGTTACAGGGAAAACCTAAAGTTCTTACAACTTTTCCCAAATATGCACACATGCACACTTTTATGCATACAATCTCACCTTTCTCCTTCTGTATGACTCTAAGCGTCTGTGAAACAGTAAGGAGTTTCTCTCTGCAGAAAAATAACCCAGGTGCAAACAAAGCCTCCTGCAGAACCAGACCCGCTTCCTACAGGGGCCATGGTTGTATAAAGGACAACCACACACCTTTCTTCTCAGGAGGCCTGCCTTACAGGGGAAATCTACCTCCCACATATTAATGAGAAAAGGGCCCTTTCTTTGCTCATAACACTGCTTGGCTATCATTTGAGAAGGGGGGCTGCTGCTGCTGCAATTTTCAATCACCTTGTCCTCCCCCACGCAGAACTCGTTGCCTTTGATGGCTGCTGCATAATTATATGAATTTTAATAAAAGCTCTGTATATTAATCTCGGGGCCCTCTGACAGTCATCGTAAACTTTCAGTAAACTTAACCTTCTTCTTGGTAATAACACGGCAACAACGAAACAATATTTCAATTAGCCAGGCAGTCATTAACTGTGACAAGGAGAGGAGAGGAAGAGGAGGGGAGAGAGAGATAGGAGGGTGAAATAAATGATCATGGTGTTAAGAGTTAGGCGGCAGAAATGCCAGAGCGTATTTACAGAGGCACATTACTCGTGCCTCCGTACACACAAACTGTCTCCCGGCGAACAAATCACAGGAGCAACACAGCAGTCGACAAGCAGTCCGTCCTGCATGGTGGCCCTTTTTTTTTTTTTTTTCATGAGACCTTGCTCTGATACACAGTCATAGTTCTGATGTGCTGACACCCAAAGGTCCTTGTCCAGCGGTGACTGAACAGCCCCTCCACCCCCATCACACCCCACAATCTCTCTTACCGCCCTGCTAACTCAGCAAAAACCAGACTGAGGACAGCTGCTAAGCTTTTATCGCATCATCGTACCACCTTTTCAGCTCAGAGTGAAATGGTATTAAAAAAGTCTTCACACTTAACTTTTTGGTTTGCTTTTATTTTCACACATTTCATAATTTTTCTTTTTTTTAATGTCAATTGCACAAGCATGGTTTTTCTTTTACAGTGTTGGAAAAAAAAACCCTCAGCTGAAGCTGTGGCTCGGCAGCATAAAGGCGGACTGAGCGGCACTTGATCTTACCTACAGGGTAGCTTTGCGACACGCTGGGGCCCAGGTCTGGGTTGGCGCTAGAGGATAAACTGGGCTTGACTTCGTCCAGGCTGGAATTCAGGCCAGGGAGCGCGTACTCATTAGCCTGGGAAAAGGACAGTTGAATCATTACACAACCAAACAATACCTAGATGGAAATCCTCCCTTCTCCTCCTCCATTAAGCGCTCCACACAGGCCTGCGCGAGTATAAATTTGTATGAGAGCATTGTGTGTGTGTATGTGTGTGCGTGCGTGCGTGTGTTCAAGCTGCAGGGTGGCAGTTCAAGCATATCATGAATGTATTTTGGTATTGTCTGAGAGGAAGTGGGATTTTGAGATGAGTGAAAAGCCAAGGCGTCAGCTGGCCCTTTGTGCTTGACTGCAGTGCTACCCCTGATCAGCCAAGGGAGAAAGCAGTTCTGCTTTGTTAGCGGCACACCATGTGGCCTGTTTGAGGGACACCATTCACCTTTTTTTTTTTTCTTTTTTTTAATATAGAGTCTAAACCACCTTTAAATTTCATTACATCTCATCCCTGAATAGAATCATTTGTACAACTCGAACTTTTTGTCACCATTTAACTGTTTGAGCTTTTCACGTATTGTTTGCGTTTAGGTGTTCACCTGTATCATAAAAATACTTATTTTTTAAGTAAATGTGCTCACGTCTGAAATTTCGTCCCACCAAACTATGTAGGTTAACTAAATCTGTGCAGTCTGATTCTTTAAATAAAAAAAAATACAAAAAAGTAATTTTAGAGTAAAACCTCTCGACCACACGGTTTGTTATTGTATGCACCTCTCTCCAATATTAGTGACAAGATGATACCTGAGTTAACAGGGTACCAGTACAAAAGAATACATATATTTGTATATTTTGGTTAATTATTTATTTGAAGATAAGTCTACTTTTCTTTTATGAACTGCATCCAAACTTCCCAATTGTTTGGTGTTTTCCTAACATAGCTCAAACCTGAATAACTAGGTCAGAAAATGAGAAACTTTTAATCACAAACCAGAAATTACTGATTCAAAAAAAAAGGGCAAAAAATAATGTGAACTGCAACTCGATGCATACTTTCTGAGGTAGAGATGTTTGGTTCCCAGCGATACGCCTGATGTACTTCATTTGGTGCCAAAACATCCCTCCGTAAACAACATCCTACTTACTCAGGATAATCAACAATAATCACTTTATTAGGATTGTTTCTTGAGCAGTTCCAGTAAAAAATGTTCACAGCCAAGTTTGAGGATTAGCCAGAGTAACTGGGACAAACAAACATCAACGCTTTTTTGCTCCACAAAGAAAAAAAAATCCCATTATTAGTAATTTTGGTGAAGTGACCCTTTTTTATTTTTTTTTTAACTCAATCCGAAAATAATCTCTTCCCATCTTTTCTCTCCTCGTCATGTTTCCTTTTGTAAACCCTCTAAAGTCACCCTGGCAGATGTTTGGAGGTTTTCTTTAATGAGATGAGACTTCCGGAGTCTGAGTGTTGACAATGTTTGTCCAAAGCCCAGTGTGAGCCTGAGTGGCTCAGTGGGCCGCGCTCCCACAGGGGGGACGCCTGTGACCCCGCTCTTGTCTGCCACTATCACCGATAAACTCTAATTGTCTGCTACAACTGTTCACTGGCACAATGTCGGATGTTTTCCTCTATTCTATAGGCTGCAGACGCCAAACAGACGTTTTATCATGCAGATAAAGGGCAGAAGGGGGAAAACTGAAAAGATAGGTCTGAAAGGGATGACCAAATGGCTAGCAGAAGTGTGGGAGGGGTGAATCCATTGAGTTTTGCATCTCCAGAATGGGTTTTTAATGCCTCGCTACAGAGCCCAGACACTGGCTAATAGGGCCACATTTTCCAGAGGAAAAAAAAGAGCGTGAGGCGCCCATGAAAGGGAAAGTGCTGTGATTAATATTGCATTAAATTAAACCTGATTTTTCTAGACTGTTTCTGGCCTCGTTTTTTTTCCCTTTCTTGCCCCCTTTTTTAGTCCAACCCTGTTCCCCCTCTGCCTTTTAATACTCTCCCTGACGCTCTTTGTGATTGCAAGTCATTTCCAATTCGTTTTGGTATTGATCTTCCAGTAGAAATCAGTTTTGTAATTAGCTGCAAATTAGGCCCTCTTCTGGAGGTGAGGCCTGTCCCACTGATTTATCACCTGCGTAATTCTCCCCGATTGGAAAGAAATTAAAATGAACTCAATTAGGCAACTGCTTTTGCTTTATGGGTCCGACTTGTTGTTTGGTGGGAGAAATTAATAGTCTCTTGTTATTTAATAGTATAATGAAAGTAAATAAAGGTTATCCATTGTAATAAACCCAGAGCTTTTAATAAGCGCTGTTTTCTGGCGGTCGTTTTTTTTTTTTTTTTGCATGGGGGTGGCTGTTCCCCAAATGCCTTTTAATTTTTGAAATGAGGATGGATGGCAAGAAAGAAGGAGCAGGAATACACGGTTTCAAACATCCATTCCATGAATACATAAAGATGGCGTCACTCATTAGACGTCAACATGTCACACAGGGTTGGAAAATAACAAAGGCAAGAAGCGGCAGTTGAATAACAGCAAAAATGAAGAAAAATGCAGGTATTGATTAATTTCTTGTTGCCTTACTGTTATTCTCAATTATAGGGGATACAAGGAATGTGTTTTTCATCACAAAATCAATAATGTGTGGGAGTTTTCCTGGTGATCCCTGCAGCATTATACATGCGGGACTGTAATCCAGTGCTTGGCTATCTCAGACGTTTCTTTAATTAGCTTTGGTTTCTGGGTGGTTTGATAATATTTGTGACATACGTTTTTTTTTTTTATGTTTGTTCAGCATCACATGCGCATTTTGAGTGTGTGTGTGTGTGTGTGTATTTAATGAGTGTGGTGAGTTGCTTTCCTACTGACCTGTTCAGGTTTGATGTGCTCCGATGTAGGGAAGACGTCAGGGTACGAGGGGCGTTCAAAGACCCGGTCCAGCGCTTCCAGCTGCTGCTGGGTGAAGGCATCGGCCCTAAGGTGTTTCCGTAAACTCTCCACACTACCCTGAGAATCACTGTGTGGGCCAGAACCATCTGAACCATCTACAAGAAGAGAGAGCAACAATCGAGACACTGACCCCGGGAAGCTGGCCTTTACTTCATGATATGCACTTTATATTCTCCTCATGTTTTTTTTTTCTCCCTCTGTGCCTCCTCTGTGGGGGATCTGAGGAGTACAGGAAGGGATGGAGTGCAGGTTTTTCTGCCTCTTAATGGCTGTAGTGAGCCACTGGCTACATCACACAGGCTTTTCCCTGCACCCCTCTCCCCCCCCATCACAGTAGCAACATCATGATCTGAAAGCCCTCTGGTAATTGATGGATTACCATCACTTGCAAATATATACATGTTGTGGCAAGCATGTATACTAATGAAAGCAGCAGCTAGCCCATTATAGTGCCTTTTTTCATTCAAGCCAGGGGATTTTTTTCCCCCCCAAAACCCTTGCCGAAATCAAAGGCAGTTTTTTTTCTTAAAAGCACAATTTCCCTTTCACAATTCAATTCTGCTTTTATTCCCTGCAAGTGTGTGGTTCCATTTGGAAACAGCGGGCAGAGGACAAGAGGCTGAATAAAATTGTACAGTCTAGTTCAATCACCCAGCTCTCAAAACACAGGGATTTTTCTCCTGACTCCTGACCTGATTACCCCACTGTTGGGAGAAGGATGCCTTCGCTTCTCCTGTTGTCACTTGCGTGTGCTGCTTTACAGACCACCACCCCTTCTTTCCTCCTCCATCAACCCCACCACCCACCCCCACCCACTGCACCTCCACCTCCTCCTGGCTGCAGTGGCTGTGTCTGTAGGTCTCCTCCCTGGATCGCTGAAAGCTTCAGCCCCCTTACAAATCTGTCATTCTAAATTTGCGGCAGATTATGTTCTCCTCTCAGTGGGAGAGCGGTGATATATGATATGCAAGGCCCCTATTGATTGCCTGATCTGGTGGCAAGAGGGAGCTGAAATGAACTTGAAATGAACATCATGCCTCAACTCATTGTGCGTATAATACTCTACTTAATCCCACATTTTTCTCTGCCATGGAATTCAATTGATCAATCATGTCTGTGTGATAGTACCATTTTGGAGGGTTATTGCCATTCTATTCTGCTGCTTGACCTTTTTTCTCAGGCTGAGGCCAGAGGATGAACCCGGCTCTCCTGTGAACGAGCTATAAAACTGTGTGTGTGTGTGTGTGCGTGTGTGTGAGTCTGTGTAACCTGGAATTGGGTTGATGGCTACAAAAATGTCACGCAACAAATTAGTTATGATTCGTAAACCTTATCTTCTGTTTTCACTGCACAAATGAATGCGTGACTTATTTGGAAGTGATAACTGATTTGCCAGATTGTTAACAGTAAAAATTACACGTTGCATAATCAGATCTGAAGGGCATGGGGCAAGCCCTGTCCTCATGTTGCCTTACATGAGTTTGACACAGTGGGGTAAACAGATTCTAAATTTGAGGAAAAAGTGTGCACCAGGTAATGGATTGGTGCATCACTATGATATACCTAATAATAATACCAAGGTATTATTAATATTACCAAAGTATTGTTATTATGATTTTAATCCAGATCATCAAACTCTTGATATAATCACTAAATTAAATCTCACATCTTCACACTTTACAACAGTTCTTCTCTTTACAGTGAAATCTATAGAACTCCACATTTTGAGTCAAATGAACAAAATGTTAAATTCCATCATTTTATCTTAAAAAACCTTTATCATCTTTTTCTGTCTGAAATAGTGAGTTGCAAAAAGCATAGTTTTCCCATGACAGTGACTTGTTTTATGTTTCAAACATTTGAATATAGATATATTTGCTCGATGAAGTTTCTGTGTTCATTATTATTTACACACATTTTACCTTAATTTAGTCATGATATTTGGTACGGTTTTAACGTAATTTCTTGACATATTTAGACAGAAAGTTCTAATTTAAGCATGAACACTTTAAAAATATATATTTATTAAATCGACGCACAGTTTAAAGGAATCATTTGTAATTTCAGGGAAAAGTCAGATGCTGCTTGGCGGTTCATAGCCATTAAACTGTGAAAGAGTCAAACAGCTGGCTTGGTTTTCTCCAATGCCTAGATCTCTTAACCGTACTTACACTTCATATCTTGTTTAATTCGTGCAAAATTCAAAATATAAAGTAGTCGCAGTGCCCCATTCCAACCTGCTTCCAACTAATGCTAAACATAGCTTACAGGACTCTAGCTTCATATTTAGGTGAATTGGTTTAACATGTTCACTCAACACATGAAAACAATACAACAGCTCTTAACTTTTCATCAAATTCAGGTAAATATTTAGCATTGTTCTGCTCAGCCTCAGTAAAAGGCCCTCAGCTCCCATAGCTGCTTCATGTCACTTTATCAAACTCAATTGTTCTCTTTGCTACCAGCGCAAA
This sequence comes from Labrus mixtus, assembly GCF_963584025.1. Lineage (NCBI taxonomy): Eukaryota > Metazoa > Chordata > Actinopteri > Labriformes > Labridae > Labrus > Labrus mixtus. The sequence goes on from NC_083632.1 coordinate 8,718,555, forward strand.
TAGAGTCATTAATTACTATCCATCAGCCGGCCTGAGCCACCAAACCTGATCAATACCCCCCCCTGCACACACACACACACACAGACACACACACACACACACACACACACACACACACACACCATATTTGTCATTCAACCACTGAGGAATACACTTCCCACACACAAGACAAACCATCCTGGGTCAACCTACACACTCTTCCTCCCACTCAGGCTGAGGACAGACCCATCTGCCCTCCCAAATACCGATCCCCACCAGACAAGTCAGCAACGATGAAGACGATTCTGGCGACATATTGAATATCTGTGTCGCTTTCTTGTATGCCCATCAGGGCTATGCAAACATAACCATTTATTTGATAGCAAAGTATATCATAAAACTCCTAATAAACTGCCCCAAACAGCATTTTTTTTTCTCGTCTTAGTTGGTGTCTTTCAACAACAATAGTTCCCTAATCCCCCACCCTTTGTGGTTGTTACTGTAACCGTGTCAACAAAGATCTCTTTACTTTGATAAAGCAGTCATTTTAATCCAAACAGACCTCATCTTTCCATAGATCTGTTTTGTGCAAGAACTTATCACACCTAACTCAACAAGTGAAAAATACTGAAAACAAATATATTTTCTGTCATGTCAACTTAGGGAGGTTTACCAAACGTTTTCCTTTCAGTAACTGATCAATTTCAAACAATTATTTACCCTAAAAGTTTTCAGGTCGGGCCTGAAAGCTCTTCTCATCACTACAAGAAGTCACTTCCAATATTTGGACATCTCCAAATGTGCCCATTATTCTAATGTTTGACCACAGTGGCTTTGTTGGTGCATTACACGCTTGTCCCGCTCTGTGGTCGTTTATTGATCATCGGATTGTAGTTGAGTGTATTCATCTTGACATCGCTCTGTATTAACACTCCAGTAACGAGGGAGCAGCCTCCATCAGATCAGATAACCAGCTCTATAAAGCAGACTCCTCTCTGCGGGTTCGGCACCCAGAGGTCAAGACCCCTAGCAGGAGGCTTTAGACAACGTAACTCAGGGGAGTTGGGAGTGAGTCTGAGTGACTGCCCGCCAAACAACAACAGAACAATTACCACAAATGAAGTGCAGATTGAGCGGTCTGGGTATCTTTTCTGAAAGTCCTCTAGAGGAGAGAGAATGATTTTAAATAAAAGTCGAAGTTATCACACAATAAAAAGAGACTTACTGAGTTTTTTTTTGTTCGAGGAAAGAGGAGGTGAGCTGGCACCTTGAGGTCATGAAAGCCCCCCCTCTAAAGACTGAGCCTCAAACCCCCCCCCCCCCCCCCAAATCCCTCAGTTGGCTCCACGTTTAAATAACATGTCAACATACATACTCGCTCATTCCCTCAACACATTGTGATGTATTTCACAATAATACACCTTCATAACTTCCCTCCTAATTCAATTCCTGCTTAATGAAATGAAATGAAAACAAATTGGATGAACTCAGCCTCATTGTGGTTTGTCTAATTGAGTGTTTGGATTATGTTAACATAAATGAAATACTGAATTTGTTTGATACACGCCTCAACAGATCTTTGATCGTTGTGGGAAGAGATTAGATTGAAGATTAATGAGAAAATGGTTGAAAATCAGTTATTCAAAATTGCCAAATATTTCGTTTTTGCAGCTTTTTGAAAGTGGAATTCTGATTCTTTACTCACTATCATGTGATCGTTTTGAAATGTCTTTAAAGAGCAAACGCTGTCTATCAAACAGCATAAGAAAATTAGGAGACATTTTGCTTTTTTTTTTGCTTTTTTAAACATTGCTTACTTTGATTTTCTTGAGCTCTTAAAGGCTTTATTAATCACATTTTTGCACTGGAGGTGCTGACACTCTGCAGTGCTCATAGTTCCTTTGTTGATTCTTCCTCTCCCCCAAAACAGATGCTGATACACAGAGCAGGGTGTGACGGCGGCCCGCTCTATCACTCATCTCCATCCACACACATCGGGCTCAGTCCTCACGACGCTCAGAGAGAAGAAATAATTAATTCAAAAGCCACTGAAGCACAGAATCACATCCATTCTGACTGCCACTGGCTATTGTTGTTGGGCTTTTTTTTTTTTTTTTAAATATATGATGATCATCTTATCATGAAATTTCTCTCTCGATGATTCTCTCATAAATAAAGAAGAAAGCGGCACAAAGTGAGAAAAGAGATCAGAATGGGTCAAATTAAAAGTCGTCTACAGGTTTGATTGTGCAATCTGGAGGTTTGCTTTGAAAAGACGTGTGTTAGGACTTTGAAAGACCGGACACACTTCATGGACATGCTCTCAAAAACAAAAAAAAAAACTTCTAGATGTCTGCTCAGGGTTAATTCAGCCCAAGCGAACACTAACTCATAACAAGATGGTGAACAAAACAGCCATAAGAGCAGATTTGTACTTAAACATACGTACTGTATGAAAGCTTCACATTTCACCCTGAGAGGAGCAGCTTCTCCTTTTGTTTTTTTCTACGGTGTCAGAAGCAGTGGGGGGATGGAGGAGTCGTGGATGTTAATCTGTGAGGTAATAGCTTTTCTCTGCAGAATTGCAAATTCTAATATATGTCACTTTGCGGACAGCCGTGGTCACCATCTCCAGAGGTCTCTCCCTCTTTCTATCCACCTCCCCCCCCCCCCCCTGCTCTGTATGTCCGCAACAATGGCTGCCAAGTGTAACATGCTACTTTTAATTTGCAATAACACGTGACAATAGTAGATTAATGGCTCTTATGACACCTGTGTCCCTGAAGCTCTTCTTGCCGAGACCCAGTGTACATAACGTGTGTCACACTACATTATCTCTACATCCCTGCTGTAATGGGGGGAGCTTTTTTTTTTAAGGGCACTGCTGACTTGGAAACTTAGAAGCTTGTCTGGCTGCCTGGCAGAGAGCCACACAATTCCTGCCTAAAACAAATACTCCTCGCTACACAACCAATTCATTTCACCAGGGGTTTGTGTTGCACACACAGCGCTCTCTCACCTCACCTCCACTCCTCTCCTCCAACCCTTTCCCCCCTTTTTCGTCATGTTTTCAACCCTTGATAATGACTGTGCCATAATCATCGCGAGGCTTACCAAGTTAAATAGGGCTCAGGCAAACTGTGCTGTGAGGAAATGTAATCCAAACATTAACTGGTTATAGACTACTGCCTACTGAGGGAAGCAGAATAAGTATGAAGAGCCAACAAGGCAACACAAGGAACACAGACTTTTTTTCTGGGAATAAAAGGCCTTTAACCACAAAATGGCCACATCTCAATAGAATCCAAAACATGTTTCATCTTTAATTTCAGAGACCGTGAGTTTTCATTGACATCTTATGTCTACCTTTCTTGATAAAGATCTGTTTCTTGTTTGTGTTGCAATTGATCATTTTCTAACACATAGAAAGAACTGCCATTATTTCTTATTTTCTTTTGTGTATATGTTATCAGATCAGAATTTATGGAGGCAAAGCATGGCCATTTCGGACATATGGTATAGTATGTATTATGAATGGTGATGATTACCTTTATATAATACCCGCCCAAATAATATTTCATGGTTAAATCGCCACTTGAGCTCAGGTCTAATTTCATGATAAAACTACACACACTTGTTTCCCAATTTTCACCAATATGGTTGTAAAATCTGCATACATTTCCCATAATCTCTCCATGTGATCACAAACAGTATGAACACATATTGCCAAATAAATCTGAAAATGCATTGAACGTTGGCTTTGAAAAACAAGCCATGAAAATGTTCCAAAATCACAAGTTCTCTATGTGAAACACATGTTTCAAATGTAAAAAGACACACGTTCCACATAATTCACATGTGATTTGATGGTTTTTTAAAAAAAGTAATGTATTTTTTTTAATAAAGAATATGAGAAATATTTCTGAAATAACAGCTGTGGGCGAGGACACGTCAGCTGAGCAGTTACAAAACCTTGAAATTCTGTTGTTTTTTGTTGCCTTTCGTTTTTTTTGGGGGGGGGGGGGGGGTAAGGTACACTTTAAGAGGAGACAGCAACAGGACAATATTGTCTACAGGGCAACAAAGTATGTAATATACTATTCTTACAAACCGTGGCTCGAGGCAGGACATTGCTTTTGCAACTGATGTGTGTGCAGCCAAGGCCTGGGGTTTATGTTTTGGAAAGATAAAGTATCCCTGACCCTGTGCTTCCAGGTAGGCACCAGCTGGCTGTAGAGAGAGTATATAAGAACCACAGCTCCCTCCGTCACCCTCAGTGCAAGTCCTACCCTTACACACACACATGCACACACACACACGCACGCACGCACATTTCTTCTCTTTCATCGTAATAGTGGCCGAGCACCTAAATCACAGAAATGGCAGCACATCAGGGGAATCATTTGAGACTGAATAGCCGTAGAAACATGGCGCTGTCACCTGAAAGACCTCCACAAAACAGGCCAGCTCTCCCTCTCTCACACACACACCTTACTCCTCTCCATGCCCTTTAATACCTCTTTGCCCTTCAGTAGCAATCTGCATAGAAATGTGTGCATTCTATCATTCAGTGACTAGACATTACACCCCGGCTAATATGAGAGGTCCTAGAACGACTGGAAATGAACCCTCGAAAAAAACACCAGACGTTTGCATTATGCCTCCGCGATTGCATCTCTTACAGGGAAAGACTTGATTATGTCATTTGCCATGTCCACGTCATGCTGGTTTTTATATCTCTGCCAGGAAATCTACCTCTGACAGGTCATTAGTCATCCCCCCCTCCCCTGCACGCACATAAAAACATCAATTCCACTCAATATCCCCGCAAACCCCAGCGCTTCTCCACAGAAAAAAAAAACGCCAGAACAAAGAAGACGCTATGTAAACCACCGCCGTGCTCTGATTAGCTCTCATTCCAGAACACTGCAGAAATAAGGCACTCATTCCCCCACCCTGTTTGAGATAACTGCCCCCTTTTCAGCAGCCACATCATCCCTCCATACACGCACATGCTTTCGGAACATGAGTGCATCTGTTTAGCTATTCTCATCAGCTACTTATGTGGTGACATTAAGGAAGCGTATTGCTTACAGAACCAATAATCTATATCGCCTCAGGCCCCCTTATATCCACTACTTCAGCAGCAGGAGTGCAGCCACTTTTGTTAAAGGAGAAAAAAAACAGCCCTCCACAGAGCTATAGTGGCTTTCTTGACTGACCCGGGTGGTTGGCTACATCATCTTGACATGTAATTATCTAAAGCCCTTTAATCACTTCCATAAAGATTAATTGCAGGAGACAACAGCGGAGGTCGTGTCTTCAAATCAAAAGCCTCCTTGGCAGATTGACACAGCGGTGTAACAGAGTTCAGACTTAGGTGTTTTATAAGGGTCATCTACTGGAACTGAGGCAGCTTTAAATGCTGTAATTGCAAGTTCAGCAAAGTGGGTTTTATAGCATAAAGCTGCAAAGAATTCTATTTAGTTTTTTAGCTTTTGGAGGATTTTAGACATTTGCTTTGTGCTAATCCTGAGCTGGGTTGATGTGGTCCTTTTTTTTTTTTAACTCTCCTTAAGACAGAGAAACTCTCTTACCTTCATCTCTTTTCCTCTTTTCTCCATTCGATCGAGGAATTCCCAGAATCCCATTGATGGAGTAGGATCCTGCAGGGTCGTTGGAGGCGCTGGTTACAGGCGGAGAGGCTGTGCTTGGTACTGGGAAAAAGACGGAAAATAATTTGGCCAATACCCTTTATGTCCAATGAAACGAGCGATGCTATTCACAATTTTAATCACAATATGGCATTATCAATTATTTGGGCAACAACACTGTATTTGTTGTAACCATAAAGTCTACGATAATGCGACTGATTCGATGACGACACTTCGGATCGATATGAGACAATATCATCAGCCCATTTATTACCATCAATTAAACACAAATCACTGCACAAAAATCAGTTGAAATATGATTTTATATTTGATCTTTACTGAAATCTTACCAACATAAAGGAAAAAATATCTTTATAATATAGTAAAAGTGCTTCAATAAAAGTTGATTAATATATCAGTTGGCTGATATTTCGCCTTAGAGCTATGATTGTTAAGTTCTATATGTTGATAAAATAAGATATTGTCGACAGGAGATATCAGTCGGTGTATCCATGTTTGTATCAATGACAATAAATCATTGATCATTGAATTGCTAAATATTTTTACACACAGTAAGTACATGCATGTGCAGCCTGTGCCGGTGTTTCCATGAAGTTGTAAGCTGCTGTGTTACCTATAGTATGGCCAGGCGTCGACAGGGACGACCCATCAGGCGATGGATGGAAAGGCTGCTGGACCTTTGTTCGGATGATCCTGAGGAACAAAAGAAAAAGACACACGTCAGTGCGGCTTCTCTCTTCCGTGATCCCCAAACTTCCTCTAACACCAGCTTATAGTTCCCTACAACTACGGAGATATTGTGCGATTAAGATATCAAACCGCAGCTCACACACGAGTAGGGTTCTTGGTTATGCCTTAAAGGTGAGGAGTGGCGAAAAGTCTTCATTGCACTTTTGGTCTGAGTGATCTTGCAAACAAAGCATGAAATCACATCAATTCACCTCAATGATCAGCTTCACTGACTCTACCTGGCCCACACTAATCAGCTCTCCCTCTCTTTCCCTCTCCCTCACAGTGGAGGGGGGGGGTTTGACTGGGAGCAGCCCTATAGTAGCCCTTTGCTTCCCAGATCAAACATCTCTGTAGGAACCGAGCGGCCCCCTGCATGTGCCAATGCGGATGAGGTTGTATTGATCGGGGCTTGGGGAGAAAAAGTTGGGGATTAGTCACACGGGCAAACAGATGCAAATAGAAAGCTATAAATTATATGTGACAGGAAAGCAATAGTTCCTTATTGCCTTGCACAAGCTTACGCCAGCATTAGATTCCTTTAATCTGAATGGCACTTGGGGAGAAAGGGAGCTGTCACAATAATTTGTAAACTTTAAAACTATTCATCATGTGTGCCATGAGAGCCGTTTATAAAGAGGTCAGGTGGGGTCTTTTAAAGCCTTTAGCATTGATTTCATTGCAATATCCCTATATTTTTTTTGCACGTTTATTTCTAAGGATTAAGAAAATATACCTGACTACAAAGATACAGAAAAAAATCTCATTTGTTTTCTATATTGTGCATCAATCCATGCTTTATTTCTTTATGTTGCGTGTTTAATTTCCCTAGATTTAAAAAAATGTACCTGCTTGTAAAAATTCAGCAATGATTAGTAACCGCGCATTGTTTTTTTTTTTTTGTTTTTTTTTTACATACTTAGATCCTGATTTTATCCTTTTAAAAATTAGCATATTCTACTTCTGTAGATAAAAAAAGGTCCACAATCGGATCAAATTGCACATTTACCAAACAAGATTTCTCTTTTCCCCCCCATATGATGCAGAGATTCATCAGATGATGTTGATATCGATGTTGCTGTTGGTTGCCAGAAGGCTACAGAGGAGTAAATCCAACACTGTCACAAATAAAGAAAAACTCCCCTTGGAGGCATGGCCACCTAACAACAAAGCTCTCCACAGAGTGCATATTGATGTTTTAATTTTTTTTCACTTCGCCTCATAACAGTTATTCGACCCCTTGACTTGAGCGTGCTACATAAATTCAAAGACTTTATTTGGTATCCGTGTTCTTGATATTGAATAAGCAATTTGTGAGAATGAATTAATGACCTGGCTGTTGCTGAAAATCCCCCTCAAGAAATATTAAAATTGCTTTCCTTCTGAATCAATAATATCCAGCTCCATTGAGGAGCTTTTTCTTTTTTGTTTGGTTTATGTCTCCCAGCAGGGTAGCGTTACTTGTTGGTTGTGGTGGCCCTGGCTCGTAGTACAACACTATCTCTGTAGCGTTTAATAATGCATGCAGGGGGAAAGGTGTTTAAATGGAGCGTCCTCTTTTGTCAACAGTCCTGAGGTCAGACTGTCTGCCACAGAAACCCACCACTGGCCCCAGTCAGGATCACCCAACTGGAAAAGACTGGCTCCACTGTTCTGCCTTTTTTTTTCTGAATTGTCTTCACTGGGAAAGCCACGTTTGTTGAGTGAAAACTTTTCTTATAAGAATCTTTCAAGGATTTTTTTTTTTTTTTTTACACTTTCTTGAAGTAGCAAAGTCTGCAATTTGACTGAAGTCTAACAATATTTATATAGTTTTTTATTTTTCACGCTGCTCCTTTAGAAATTGAAGCATGAATTGAAATATGAATTGAAATATTAAACCCCGGCTAAATCTAAACAAAGTTGTCTCATTTGTGCGTGTGCTCCATTGTATGCATGCAGCACAGAGCCACACATTCACGCTTCTTCTGCTTTAAAAAAAGGGAGAAAAAAAAAATCAGCATTGAGCCTTAATAGAAACTCTAAGTAGCTCTTATACTGTATTTGACTGATAGAATTACACTTCTTTGTATTCACAATTTAATTTCGCACATAAACAAAGACACATAGGGCGCCCTCCCCCCCACTTCAAATCAAAAGCTTTAATTGGAATTGAAAAAAATAACTTTATAGGGCTCTTTTAATGATATTAATGTACGTTTTGAATTTATCACATACATGTGTCTGAGCCTCCTTAAATGGGGCTTTTTAAGCAGCCACGAAGCATGAAATGAATTTTCTTCAGCCCTTTTTTTCCTCCTCTATTTAAAAGATGTCTTGTGTGGAGCTGTCCGTGCTCTCCCATCAGCTCATTAAAATGTAATGCTGATGCTGGCTCTATGGAACAGTGCCTCTTAACCAAAGTTCATCACCAGGGATCTCTGCTGTGTGTGTGTGTGTGTGTGTGTGTGTGTGTGTGGGGATGGGGGGGTGAGGGGGTTTAGGAGGGGTGGGGTGGTGGTGCCCTGGGTCCTCCTGTAGCTGTCTGTCTATAACTGTAGTGATTTTCTCCATGACTGTCTTTAAGAAAGCTGCTGATTTGGAGCATGGAAAGTTGTAATCACCTTGATAGATGTGGATATTTTACATGATCATTGTCATAAAGCGCTTTTCTTTTAGACAACTCAAGATTTGCAGCAGAATTTGATGTGCTAAACTTGTTTGATATGGATGTTTTCATGGGAATTTTCCATTTATTTGTTTTCTTTGTAGAAAACTAGCAGATTTAAAGCATTGAAGCTGATGCTTGGCTCGATGAATATGGAATTTTAATGTTGTAAAACATTCGCTTTAAGACAAACTGAGGATTCAAAGTAGGAATCGTGATAAAAGTGAAATTTAAATACATATAAGCTAACATATAATCCTTTTATTTAAGAAAACCGCAGATTACAGTTTTATTTGATAACTGACTTGTTAAATGTTTTTTTATAAATATTTGCTATGTAAGTGCTTTATTTAAGAGTTTTTATGCCACAATTAAGGTGACACTGAAAGTGCACTTTTATGCATCACCATGGTATTAATGACAGAAAGATATGTCCTCCAATTGAATGCAAGGATAAATGGGAAGCGCTTATTTATTTGCATCTGTTGCTATTATATTTGTGAAGCAATATTTTTGAAATTAAAGTCAATCTGCGTCCCCTTTATCTAAAAAAAAATCTTAAAATAAAGTCCTGCAGAAAGCTAGTGTGTCTCCCTCTCTCTCCCTCTCTCTCTCTCTCTCTCTCTCTGTCTCTGTGCAGCAGCAGATCCAGCAGCACATTAGATGTGCTAAAGAAAATTGGCCTGCTTTATAGCGCCACGGGATCTGGTCACCGAATATTGATCGGTTTTCATCTCGACAGATTCACTCAGTCCTGGATGTACTGCTGATTGTTGAGGGAGTTCGGTCTGAAAGATTGAATTGCACCTCTGAGACCGCGCGTGCAGGCTTGGAAGGCACCGCGCGCGGGGCAGCAGGAAGTTGGTCAAACGATATTCAGCACATTGCACAGACGCACTGTGATACATGATGGTTAATGTGCTCTTCCTACACTCTGCATTAAACTGGTAACATCCTACATTGTGTTGTTTTTTCCCCTAACTTAATTTCAAAATAAGAAAAAAGACATTCACATTTTTCGAGATGATATGTAGACGTTGGGGTCCTACCTGTTAATAGATGAGACACTGGGCACTGTGTCGTTGTCGCAGATGCCCTCTGCTAGCAGTCTGTCCCTGATCTCCCACGCAAACATGGTGGGGTTTTGTCTCTTGTAGTCTGCGATTTTGTCCACCACCTTTGGCGTGGCCACTTTAGGCTTAGACCCACCGATCACACCTGGTTTGATGCTGCCAGTCTCGTAGTATCTGCAAAAAAAATATCTAATGAGACGATTATAGTTTGAAATATTAACGACCTAATTCAGCCGTCAGACATCCTCCTGACGTCTGGCGGTTAATCTGATTTCAGCGCAATGACCACTTCCATGCGTCACCATTCATGGAGTGAGTTTTTATCTGGGAACTACTTTCTACAAGAAAGTGTGCAGAAGTCAAACTTTCCAACAGAAAACATCACAACTTTTTTTTTTTTTTTTGTGTAACAAGCATCTTCAAACATTCATGGTGTCTGGAAACAAACATGACGTTCCTTAGAAACTCAAAGTGCTGGAAAACGCATCAGATCATGCATAAATGAGTAGACGGCAAAACAAAAATGTCTAAATGTCAGAGAATATTTTAAATCAACACAATATCCTCTTCCACACTTTGACTCAACTTATCTTAACGTAAAACTGACATTTATAAGAACTAAAAAATAATGTTAAGAGATTCAGCTCTGTCCACCAACTCCACCCTACATTTCTGCCTCCCCCTCGCACCCAGCAGAGCCTACCTGGCCTCAGCTGCAGGGCTTGGCCGCAGATCTTTCACCCACCTGCCCAGGATCTTGCTGACGCAGCCGTGGCTCACGCGCAGCTGTCTGGAGATGTCGCAGGGCCGGACCCCCTGGTGGGCCAGCTCCACGATCCGCTGCCTGACCACGTCCGGGAGGGGTCTGCCGTTCACAAACACCCCGCCGAGCTGGTTCACACCTCCGTGCCCTACGTGGGATACAACAGCAGCACACACACAACCGTAACATTACATAAAGTCGTTAACGGTGAGAGCAAGGCGCAGGTGCCTTTTTTTTCCCCTTTTCTTTTTTTTTTTTTTGCATTAAAGTAGAGAGAGTAATGATGGAAAATAAAATGTCATATGATATCACTGAGGGTTCTTACTCATTTCTATGGAGCAGGTTGCTTTAGGCTACATTATTTATTTGAGGAGGCATGCAATGCTGCGTAGCTCACAAATTAGACCTGTTTCGTGCGAGTTAATAAGTAAAATATCTCACTTATATTATCAGCTAGGCGCTTTAATTCCCTGTGTTAAACATGCCATGAATACAACACACTGACCAAATGATAGTGTGATTATATTTCTAGTAATAAATGGAGTAAAAATTATTTGGAAATTTAACCAAAAAAAAAAAGATTCTCACCAATTCACCAAGATTTTTTTTTTTTTTAAATGAAAGCTTGTTATAAACGTTTTCATTTTGTTTGATTAAAAGTACAGACATTTAGCTAAAAAATATGCCTTCCCCTTACATTTAATTCTGCATGCTTGTTGGTAGGTTTTTCCTTATATTTGTATTTAAAAAAGGGCCACATTACTTTTTAAATATAAATTATTAGAATCGTGTTTTGAATTAAAATAAATTACAAGTCTACGTAGGGAACTATAATGCAACATGTAAATATGTTTGTATTAATTTGTAATACTGTTTATATGTAACTGATAGATAAATCCACCCCTCATTGACCCACCATGACCTGCGTCAGAAAGAATAGTAGTAGAAATAATTTCTTAGAAGAATTTATTTGACTCTCCAGCACTAAAAAGTTTCTCACAGTGACAACACAGACCTCATATTTTCTCTTAGCAAATCCACGGCTCGTGTTGAGTATTAAGTTTCCTAATTTACCCTGCACGGTGAATTTTAATAATTGAACATGCTTTGATCACTCATATTACTTATTATCTAGTAAATGAAGAGCTCATCAATTATTACAACACATTACAAGAAAACCACACTGGATGTGGACTTAAAGTGGACTAAGAGACATTGCTGTTATTTGAATAATTTGAATAATACATGTGTTACTAATGTCCTGTCTTATTAGGCCTAAACACACACACACACACACACACACACACACACACACACAGACTGCGCGGGAAATAGGAGCCTGATACAAGTGTAAATTAGAGAGCACCTGCACGCGCATGTTCTTTGTTTACTACAAGTTTTAATTTGTGCTTCACTGCTCTGTTTACAGTAGCATTGCTGCTCTGTATAATATATATTTTTAAATAGTTTTATTTAGAATTCAGATATATAAGCAGACCTCAGAAGGAGTGGGTAATATAATATTTTATATCACATTCAGTCTTGTGTTTTTTTCCATGTTTACCTCCATGTAGGCTAAGTGTAAGTCTATTTTTTATGCACCAAGACGCAGAAACATGGCTAATGTCTCCGCTTCAGGCCTTTTTTTAAATGTAGCCTACATCACAATATGTAATTCTACATTATTTTTCTCCGCATACGTTCACAGGCTGCAGTAGCAGAGGGACCTCGCGTTGTGCTACTTACGGTGCATCGCTGTGAAGGGGTCTGCTTTGCAGTGAATATCCATTGGATAGCAAAGGAAAGACAGATAATCAACTGAAGTCGCCGTTTCGCCTTCCGAACAAGGATGAAAATGTGAAGAAAAAAAAGGTGACTCTACTCGATGGAGGGACTTGTGGTCTGCCCCCTCCAACCCCCGCGTCAACGGCAACTTCTTCCCCAAAAGTTGCCCTTTCTCTTTTTTTTTCTTTAACAGTCCGGTCCGCGCGAGGAGGTCTGGCAGGTGCGCAGCATGACCGAAGGATTGTTTCAGAAAGGCGACTCGGGTTGAGTTTATCGGTGTTTTGTCAAAGCCAGGAGTGTGAGCAGAGGTAAAATCTCACAGCATCTCGTGTCTGTATTTAAAGAAGCGATGTCCAAATGCGCAGGGCCCGATATCTCCTCAGTCCTGATGGCCTGGATTCACAGAAAAACCTGCACACACACACACACGCGCGCACACGTCGGGTTTCTCTCTCGCGCTGGATGCGTCAGGCTGGATCTTTGGGGCTGGGAATGAAGCCTCTCTCAGTGTCGGTGGTTCTAAAAGCTGCAACCCTCCCTTCCCTTCCCCTCCACTCCTCCCCCCCCCCCCCCCCCCCCCCCCCCCTGCCTCCCCCCCTCTCCTCCCCTCTGCAGACCCCCCTTTTGCTTATATGGATGACTTGTCAGACAAAGGCAATAGATGCCAACACTTTGTGATTCGCCAACGCAAAACAGAAAAAAAAACCTGGGGTCCAAATGAGGAGGTCTGTGGCTCTGACACCGCGGCAGGAAGGGGAGGGAGATAAATAAGGAATGGATTCGGACTTTATTAGACATTATAACAGCTGTGAATTATTCGCTCGCTTACTGGAAGTTTTGAATCAATGAAATAGAGATATTTTGTATTTTATATGTGTCCATTTATGATCTTTTTCCCTTTATCACTTGGATTAACAGCCTTTCACAGGATTTGTGTAAACAGGTCACCTCACAGATTATTCTATGCATCCTTTTTTTTTTTTTTTAATTTAATTTATTTTTTATTTTCTTCTCATCTATCTTTAGGTCTGCCCTGGAACCCAACTACAGGCCTCGAATACAGTTTTCAAAAGATGTTTTTTGTCCTACCCAGATCACATATAAAAGGAAGTCTGAACCTATAGTCTATGTAAATTCTGACTGTTCTGACCTCTTTCCATTACACTGATGGTGTGATGATTGCACCCGTCCAAACTGGGGGCAGTGGTGCTAAAGGAAGGTTGTAGGTGAAGCTGGTCTTCACGCAGCAGTGCCGCTGAACTTCTGTAGATGGCGCTGTATAGTTTCACAAATGTGAGGGTGCTGAAGAAGTGAAGTCCAAAAAAGTCAAAGTTGGGGTGCACTTGCACGTGTGTGTAATAAAATAAAATAAAATAAAAATGACACAATATAGCGTATAGATACATCTTTTTAACGTCTTGCATTAAAAACTAATAATAAAGATAAGTGTTGTCGTACACCTGCACTAAGAGTCATTAGGACGGACAACTTCACTGCATGCAGGAGTCGCATGAAAGTCAAGGTGCATCGTTATGGTTCACATTAATATATATATTTTTTAAAAACCTCCAAAGAGTCCATTGACATTTCTAATATTTTAGATATTTAAAAAAAATGCTTTAGATCAGACGTTGAGTGGTATTTCTAAAATAAAGTTTTATGATGACCTTAAAAAAACAACCATTAAAAGGCACAAAAACTCACATTATGTAATAAATACCTTCAAAAAACAAATAAATAATATACAAATATTAAATTAATCACATTTCAATCAGATATTTAATCATTACTATAATGCTTGTACTATACAATAATAGTCATAAATCTAATTATGATAATTAAAATAATATATTTAACATAAATACCTATATTCTTGTTACTTCCTTATTTCCCTGTTTTTTATGCCAGGATCTCGCTCATTTGGCAGTATTTTTTCAGGTATTGAGCTAGGGGGGTGGTATTTTGGGGTGGGGGGGAACATCTCTTAGGGGCAGACGGCCTCCTCTCGTGCTCTGCCTCCTGGTCAGGTTAGGGGATGATTTCTCTTTTTGTTACTGTTTTTGGAGTGAGCTTCTGGTACAATATGTAGCACTATAGGCTGTAATTTCACAGCCGGCTGCACATTTCCCTTAAAGCTACATTCTTTTTTTCCCCCCTCCTCGCTCTCTCACTCCCCCTTATAAGACCCCCACCATCATCATCATCACCTCCTCCCTCGATTTTTCCTCTCTCCCTCTCTCTCGTGCCCTCCTGCTCCCCCTATTTTGACACACACCCCTCTTTTAAAGCCTTTTAAAAAGGACAAAGACTGAATCAATTATCGCCTCTTTTTGTGCAAGTTTACATCTATAATAATTAAATCTTAAACCTACAAATGGGCAAATAACGCCAGAAAAAGCCACAATTCTGAAAAGAAATAGAAATCAAGACATTCTGAACCAGTATCTGCCTCATTCCCAGTCTGACACACACCTGCAGTATTTAAGACCACGTCACTCCATGTCAAGAGTTTGCAAAAATGTTTTTGGAGCCCGCGTGCACCCATTAGGAGAAGGTGTAATTTATTGACAGAGAGCCATTTATCTTTTGCCCCGCTTCCTAATGGCCTGTGCACGCAGGGGGAGAGAGGAGAGGTGGCATGGAGGAGGAGGAGGAGGAGGAGGAGGAGGAGGAAGCAGCACTACCGAGGGTCCAGCAGCTCCTCCCGCCAAACACCACTGTCCGGGCAGGATGATGGAAGCGGTGGTGGTTATGGTGGTGGAGAACTTTGATTTGAGGTGCGAGAGGTGTCTTTGTGTTTTTTTTTTTTTTTTTTTTTTTTTTTTTTGTTCTCCTCTCGTGACGCTGCTGGTTGTCTCGCGGTATTCCGACGTCACCAATCGATCAGAGTTTCCTTGCAGAGGGGAGCTGACAGCACTGGTTGTAAGTTAAACATTAATCCTTTAGGATTTAAGGCAGGGATGTGTCAGGAGATTTGGATCAATTTGTGAACAATTCAAGGCAGATATTTACTATAACTATAAATACTTTTTTTTGCACATTTGTTAAATCTGAAAATAATGTCAAAATGATCAACATTGTGCATACTCAATTAAATGAATTTTATAATCTCGTTATGCTCTTTATTTGTCTCTCCCATACAGATATATTTTTAAAAATATAAAAACAAAGGCCTGTGTAATTTGTATAATATTGAAAGGACACAAGAGGATGTGTTCACCAGCTTGTCCAGGAACAGATGAAGCATCACTCTGATTCCGTCCTCCACATCGTGAAGGATTGATTTTGCACTTGCTTTTAATTTTGCCCATAATTAATTGGATCATTACAGCTGTTTTCCATTGATCCCCTCCTCGTTAAATGTAAAACCAGAATGTGATCCATGTGTTTTTTTTATCGTTGTAGTTTTTTTTATTATCAGCCTATCAGTCGTAACTTCAGCGTCTGTTTCCTCCTCTATGCAGAATCTGTATTTCAATGTCACACAGTTATAAAATCATTATGACGTCAGAATGTGGCCTATCGATTTAACCCCACTCTCACACACTGGTTAACGAAAACTCTCTCCTGTATTCTTGTATATTTCAGTTTATTCTGAAGTATTTTCATCTACTTATTTCTGTTTAATAATATCAGTTACCGGTAGCTTATGTTTTAAATGGTCAGTGATACATGTCGAGTAATTCTGATTAAATTAAGAATAGGAGCGAAGACACTGTTATTTACCATTTAAATTGTTTTATGCACCTAATCAACTTAAGAAAGGAAACCTTAAACCCACCTTTATATTAACTATAAATAAAAAAAATAATAAAACACCGTAAAAATGTCTTCTTTTATCCATAACTATAAGTATAAATTCTGCACATGCGCTCTGAAACGTTGAATGGTTGGTGTGACAGGCAGAACCTCACGTGAAAAAAATGTTTCCCTTGAAAAAATAGAAGTAATGGTTAAAAATGTAAACTTTATAAAATGGTAAAGCACTTCAAAATCAGAAGAGTCGTAATTTGTTTAGATTGTATTTGTGGGTTGATTCGATGACGCTTCAATTTCGACGTGAACTTACTTGAACTCCTCGTATACGTCAGTTTAATGCCGTCATGTTAACCGTTTACTGTCTTCGATGGGAGAGCATCAAAAATTAGGAATAGACGTAAAAGTCAATGCTGAAGGGTCGTATTTCAGATGATAAAACACACACAAGAAGCACCATGAGTTGGTGCCACGCTTTTTTACTGTACAAAATAAATCAACTTTAAACTGATGTAATCTGCGTTTGGTTTGGTTTTAACTCTTTCTATGTCTCTGTTCCAGGTTGGCTGTTCAGCTGATGATCTGTCCCGTCATTAGCCCTCTACACACGCGCACACACAGACTCACACACACACAAAGTCAGTGGTTCCAGTGATTTTGTATTGTATTAAAGATCCAAATGCAAGTGAAATCAGGTTACATTACTTTGATTGGAAAACACTTTGTTAAATTACTTTTCATACCCTGAGCACAGGAGCAGTCAGACAGTTGAGTTTCTGAGCTTTTCCATGCCTCAGGTACAGCAAATCATTAAGAAAAATTAACATCTCATTTGCATTTAAACCTGGAAGAAGCCCCAAATTACAAAAAAATAACTACAATTATGATTATTTTAATATCTATGATCACAAACATTTGAAACGACTGCATCAAAGACACAGACAGTTTCAGCATCCAATTTCATTTTTTTTCACCCACACAAATATAATATTAATATTCTGAATATTTCATACACGTTTTTACCACCTCCCATGCACACACCAAGTTAGAGAAGAAAGACTTCAAAAAATACACTCTGGCTCCTCATTCATTATGCAGATTTGCGAGTAATTGTTTAATATGCCCTGCAGTGCTGCTGGATTAAAAATAGCTCAGTATCATGTCATTTAAAAAAAAAAAAAAAAAAAAAAAAGTATTCTCTCTCTGTTGCATTTATTGTACTGGGAACTCAGGCTAAATCCCTTCTCCTCCCCATCAAACTTTCCACTTGGATAGTTAAATGTGTGCCCCTCTGGTTGGAGGCTTTACAGTAAGAATGTTAAGGGCATTGGAAACTGAAGAGGAGAATATTAATTGTTGAAGAGCAGCTCCTTTGTTTTACAAAGTGAAGCAGTCAACTTCACACTAATTTATCTTTTATTAATTTTCTTTTAATCTATTTATTAAATAATATAGCGGCAAATCACAATAAAAGTCATCTAGGGACACTTTACATATAGCAGGTCTAGACTGTACTCTTTGTTAGAGACCAAATATTAATCCACCGATGAGCAAGACTCGGAAACTGTGGCAAGAAAATACGTCCATTAATCAGGCAGAAACCCTGAGCAGAACCAGACTCAGCGGTGGACAGCCGTCTGTCACGACTGAATGGGCCGATAAAAGGAGAAACATAGAGAGGGTTGGATAAAATCAAACAACTTGCCAAAGCACTTGGACACAGTTGAAGGCAGAAACCTTCTCTTAACAGGCAGAAACCTCGAGCAGAACCAGATTTATCGTTGTAATGCCATCTGCCTCCTGGACTGGTCAAGAGAGTTGGAGGGAGAGAGACAGACAGACAGAGGAGAGAAATAAACAGAGACACACGGAGATTCAGCAACATTTTTCTTTTTTACATACAAAACTTGAAATATTATCCCAAAAACACACACAGCAACCACCAGAGAAGCCTCCCATAAGGCACTGGTTTCAACACAGTAGGAGACGCTGAGCCCACATCTCTATCCTTCTCATTCTGTGTGTGTGTGTGTGTGTCTGTGTGTGTGTGTGCAGCAGTGATCACCCCGAGGCGGCTCTTAGGTGTCCCGCCAGCTGCCTGTGTCCCAACCAGACAGCCAACAGCTTCAAATCACATGTCAGCAATGTGGGAAGCAGAGCTTGTGTCCACCAGGCCTCTGACATGTCTTAGCCTATGGCAGCGTGTGAATGCATAATGTAGCAGCCACCTCCTTTGTACCCACAAATGTTGATTCCTCGTTTTTATCCCTCATTTTTCCTCCTTTGTCTGTAGTTGTCGTCTTCATAACGAGGATGTGATATCAGCCGCTCAGTGTGATTTGCTGATTAGTTTGTGTGTGTCTATGTGTGTGTGTGTGTGTGTGTGTGTGTGTGTGTGTGTGTAGACATATATTCCCTCTCCCCCAGAAATCTACGGATGAGCAGCTCCCACATAAGCTCCTGATCACTTCTGTAAATGCTTCCTGTCACCTTCAGTGGTGTAATGATCATGAAAATTGTGACCTTGATCTATGGAGAGCCATAATGTGAGTGAACGGCCTCCTCCCACACACTTTTCTCACAGAGGAACGCTAAAGGACGGCTCCGAGGGAAGATTGTTTAGTGGTAATAAAAAGACAGTAGTTTGGCTTGTAATGGTTCGGGCATTCCTCCCTCTCTGCTGCTGTTTGGTTAAATCTGCAGTGATGGAGGCCTGTGTGGATGTAGATGAGGATCTGGAGGATGTTGCTGTTGTCCTCAGGCACAGAGGAGGTTTTATTGTCTGCTGGTCCAACATGATGAAGCACAAAAGTGTGTACAGAGGATAAAAAAAGTGCCACAGTGATGTGTATTTCCTGAGTGTAGAAGCTAAAGATGATGTTATTGCGCACATACTGTTGTTAGATGCTGTCATGTGTGGGTTTATTATCATTGATTACTTATAGTGAATGAGGAGAAGAATAATATGTGTCTCCTAAAAACACCATAAAAATACACACTTTGTGTTCTGTTCATCTGGCAGAGTGTGGGTCAGATCAGGTTATTTTTTTATCACCTCAATCTGTCCCTTTAATCATTTTAATACATTTTAAAAACCCGATATAATATTTCAAAGAATGTAAATTTTCCAATAAAAAACATACTCTGACAACAAGAGCAGTCAGACCGTTTAGCACATCATTAGCATTTAACACAAGAAAATGGCTAAAATCCCAAAAAAGATACTTCCCCCTGCTTTTTATGAAGAAATAAAGAGACAATGCCACTTATGTCGTCAGAACATTTTATGATTATAAGGGATCATCATCGTTTTCTGAAGGCTAGCACCATGTCAGGAAAATTAGGGGGCAAACTGATTACAGTTTTTTTTAAATGCAACACTCCCTTTAATAAAAATAACCTTCACGTTTAGGATTTCAAATCTGCACATTTAGATTCTTTATTTTGTAGAACATGTAACATTTATTGGGAATGTACAATTTGAATATTCCTCCCTTTTGTTGTCTATAGCATTCGAGACATAGCAGGAGTTTGTTTTCCAAAGCGCTTCAAATAAAGTGTCTGTTTGCATGAATTTAAATGCGAGGCTGTCTGATATGTTTGGCACGAGTTTGTTTTTCATTTTCCTGTAAGTGAAGACGGAAGAAAAGGAGGAAGAAGAAAGAAATCAGTCTCTGGCATGATGTTGCTCAACTTCTCATTTAGCCCTGGAAAATCTGGTTTGCGAAACATTGTTTATGATCCCACCCTTGCCAGCTTTTCATATTTAAACGAGCAAAGGTTTAATTACCAAATGATGACAGTGTCATATGGTGCCATGATGGCACAGGGCGTCTAATGAATGCAGGGGAGCGAGGGATGTGTGCGCGACACTGAGTGACAGTGGGATGCACGGATCAAAACAGGGAAAAAAAAGGAGATGCAGAGACAGTAAAACATCTGTAATTTGCAATTCACTAATGTTCAATGGTTGCTCATGGATTAAGAATTTTAAACTATTGTGTGCCAGATGGAGGAGGAGAGGAAGGGAGGGGATGCAGAGGAGGAGGAGGGGGGCTTTCTAGCAGCATATTTACATCTGTAAATCAAGCCTGGATTTAGTAATCAGACAGAAAACAAACTGCCTCCAAAAACACTCTCAGGGCATCTATTACCTATTTTCCAGCAGCACAAACAAATACAGAATAATTCACCCCATTTGTTTCTGTCTTTCTCTTTTTTTTTTTTTTCCGAGGCGTATTTAAATTTGCCAGGAGTAGATTGTGGGGAGTTTTTTGTGCACCACATCCTCTATCTATCTCGATATAATCACAAGACAGTTTGGAGAGTCGGACCAATCCGGGTCTGCTCACACATCAGAGCTAATTTCGTGCTCTGAAATATTGCACTGAAGTAATATCAGTTAGCAGGGCCGCCTAAAAGATGTACATGCTTAACCAGGCATGAAACCTGGCTGAATTACACCGTATTTATACTTATCTCACATCAGAGCATTTGTCATTAAAGTTTGGTCTGGTTGCCTGTCTGTTTTATGGATCTGTTTAATGATGCACTGTGGAATAGTGTTACAATGCACAGACGAGACATTGGCACATTTCTCTCTGAGGCGTCAATAAATAACCACAGCAACCTTTAACTTTCATCTCAACTCAGAGGCTTCTTCTATCCAAGTGATTTCCAGCCTTTTTGCCTTGGACCTGGACCCCAGGTGAAAACCAATCTCTCCCACAATCTCAAGAATTGTTTTGCCTTCAGCATGTTGATAACATTTTGTTTAACCAAGTTGTCAAATAAGACATGCCTCAGACACGTTCCACAGTAATGGATGTAACAAAGTAGACCTATAAAGTGGAAAAAACAGAAATTCCATTGAAAATGACACCAACATTGTTCTTAATAAAGAGCCTGGGTCATTTTCCTAATTATTTTCCACCACGATAGTTCTCCGATCTTTTTCCAAACCATTGTGTTAGATGTGTTTTCCAATTTTAATGTAGCCATTGATTTCCATTGATTTCCAAATGGTATGAAAATCATCCAGCATGGTTTTGAATCCCTCACTGCATTGTGTTTGACCTGACCTGACAGCATTCACATTGATAAATTACACAGCTCAAGCAAGTTTCAAGAGTCTGTTTATTGATTTTTACCGCCATAAGGAAATGAATCGAAACCAATGGCCGTCGACAGCAATGGGTCCAACGGTGGGGGTCAAGACCATTCATCTAAGAGGTGGCTGTAGGTGAGGGGCAAGATGTTTGGCATGTGCCATGTGCACTATAACTGAAGCCTTGGCTTGGATATCGTTATCCCTTATCTGATTAACTGCTGGTTCAATTAGAAGCCTTGAAAAAATGGTTGATAGCTAACAGGTTCTAAGAGTTCCATAATATCTAAGATGCATACCTCCCAATCACAGCTCTTGTTTGATTCCAGTATTTGTTGCATATCGTCTTGGTCTCTGTCTCATTCTAAAAAATAATAACGATTAAAAAAAAAGGTAGTTCAAAACCGTCCTTTTGGAGGGCGCATTTGAAGACCGATTACATCACAGCGACGCATCGAAGGCTGTTCCATATCGATGGCTCCTTTAAATGTTTGGACAAGTGCTTCCTCCTTTCTCCAGCCAACGAAAGAGCCACCCAATGCAACGTCCCAAGATTCATTGCATGCCATTTCAAATGAGACACGGGGCTCTGAGGAGGCCAAGTAAAACACTAATTATGTAAGTAATCCGATTCCACACAATATTAATGATAAATAACAAAAGTCGCTTTGAAAGTTTTAATTATCTTTACAGTAATAGAGTTATGCATCTTTGCTATGTTCGTACATTTTCCATGCATCTGTCGGTATTCCTGGGCAACCAAGCAGCAGGGTGGGACGGGGGCGCCTGGTGACGCAAACGGGTGAATTATCCATAGACCAGATCGTCTCATTTACATTTAGCCTGTCTACAGTCTACAAAGGCTGGGTGCTACAAATGATGCTACCCTTAAAATGAGACATAGCTATTAATGTTCTTGGAATACCACGACCATTCATTCTTTGACACAGAGCTCCGCCCACTGATCACACGGAAGGAAACATCATGTTAACGCACACAAGTTCTGCTTCATCCTGTTCTTACCCACAAAAGTAGTTATGGCTTTTCATGCTGTTTTGCTAAAAATGTCAATTTGTGGGACCCACTCTTTTCATTTGAATTTTGTTTTAAAGGAAAGAGCCGAATCCTTGTTTTGGAAGCACACTGGATAAACTCTGATGCAGACACATGTTGTAGCAGTTGTTGCTGGCGTTTTCCAGGCCCTCTGATTGTACAGCTTTCCCATGGCTCCCTCCCTCCCCAGGACTGTGCAAACATCTGTCATGGAAGCTGCCATTTTTTTTTTTTCTAGCGTGGTCAGAGCGTCAGGTGAAGGTGCTGCCTGCTCGCCTCCTGACATGGCACACATGGGTACCTCCAACAACAGTGCTCATTAACAGGCAAATGGAGCAGCAGCCCCAGCAAATTGAGCAGTGTTTCGCCAGGAATCGGCCCTGCCAGATTGTCAGGATCGCCAGTGTGACATCACCAAGTGCCAGCCCCCTTTAACCCCCTCCCCCACCCCCACCCACCTCCCCAAAAAAAAAAAAAAAATTAACATCCCTAATCATCTGCCAGGCTAAACATTATTCTTCATGATTCAGATCAGCCATGCTTGCCCTCCTCTCACACAGCATCTCTCCTCTCTCTGGGGCCAAAAGCAGCCAGCCTTGGACTGATCGCTCAGCCTTTTGTGCCCCTTCTTCGTTTGTGAGAGTGGCAAATCGATTCAAAAATCATCACCCATGAGCTGCTATCATGCAGAGCTGCGTGCGTGAGTGTTGCAGATATGAAATGGAAATCAGGAGAAACAGAAAGTGCACAGGGCTCAGTTTTTGGAAGAAGAGTCACTGAGAAATAAACTCATGAATACGATTTTGCATGAAATTAAAAGGACTAAAGCCGTGGTTGTGTTTGACCTCAGACACAAGGGTCACACCATCAACAATACTCATATCACGCCATTAAAACTCAAATGAATTGAGAGGTTTTCTATTACTGGATGTAAGACGAACCAGTATTTGACTTTTTCATGCATCAAATGTTTGTACATGTTTTAATACTTTCATTTTACATTATGATTCACCAAATACACACAATTGTTCAAAACAGCACCTACGTACTGGTTTGTTTTCAATGTGAACTAACAACTTTAATCCAAGAGGTCAACAATGTGTGTGGTTTAGGCCTATACTTTGACAATATCTCTTTTCATACCCTTTAATGTTGGAAAAAAATCCCACATCAAGAAACAAATTCCTACAAATATATGAAATATGAATATTTTCTGATGCGATTAAATTGTTGTTGATGTTGGTA
Organism: Labrus mixtus; assembly: GCF_963584025.1. Taxonomy (NCBI): domain Eukaryota; kingdom Metazoa; phylum Chordata; class Actinopteri; order Labriformes; family Labridae; genus Labrus; species Labrus mixtus. The sequence continues at coordinate 8,742,367 of NC_083632.1, forward strand.
ATAGTTTCATAATACTTAAATTATATTTAACCCCAAAAACATACACATATAACTATCAATATACAAAAAACAACAAGAGATATTAGGCTACTGCTTTTCATTAATAGGACTTTTTCATAATAATTGTGTGGAAACCTTTATTATAGGTGAATATTTTCAAACATATTTAAAGATCAGGCTTTGTCTTGTATATTTTCCCATGCAACTTTACTTTTAATTAGCATGTATTGTTAATTTCCAACTTTCTTAATTATTAACTCTTTTATTATTCCTACATAAGAACTACAGTAGGTATCGAAGATTGGGTAAAATTGACATCTGAGGAGGAGCTTCTATATACTGTAGCAGTGCACTTGATGACTCTATTATGTGAGTTAAGAATGTAAATAATGAGACCAAGCACACGTCTTGTATCTCTTTTGTATCTAAGGCTTGACACATTCTGACCAGAGATAAACACTCAGATTTGATGTTAAAAATTGGAACTGCAAGAATAAAGATCAACTATAGGGAGCAGAAAGGAAGCTTGACATATCTAATTAATTAGCTCACATTAGACTGTTTGTTTACAGAAACGCAGTGCTACAAGAGGTCTGATGTTAATTAATTTAAAGTGTACTTCCCCCCTCACTCCCCTCAATGTGTTGATGATGGCTGCTGCTCAGGTACTTTCATGGCAGGTAAACCTATGTCTCATTGGATTTCCATCAATGGCTCTGAGGTGTGTATGGAGCAGGAGCTTGCCACACAGATTAGAGAGAGTGTTAACATGATTGCTGATTAATAACGCCAATTAGAATTCACAGCGAGGCAACAAGAAGAGCAGATCACATCATTATGACGAGAGGCAGGCAGGATTGTCTGAAATGTACACACAGAGGGAGCGAAACATACATAAACCAGCTCGGTGGAATCTTTTTTTTGTTAATCTAAAGGTTGAAAAAAAAAAGGAAGATTTAAGATTTGTTAGCTGCTTCACAAGGGGTTCAACCAACTTAGTTATCCGTCCTGCAGCTGTATTTTTTAGTTTTTGCAGTGCTCTGAAAAGCAGTAAGAAGTGCTTATCCATGTGTCCTGCTGACTTTTTTTGTCGCCACTCTATCAGTGTGTCTGTGAGCTGCACACCACAGAGTCTCAGGAGGTCTCTCTCTGGACAATGATGTATTTAAGCCCCTCCAGAGGTCAGATGGACTCTGTCCAGAACATCACCTGCAATCAATAGTGTTGGTAAAGCAGGCACAACTGAGCAGACATGGAGGCTCCTCTTCTAAACACACTGTGAGGGAAACGCATGGACCATTGCACCGCTAAAACTGTGAGAAGAATGGCCTGACGTGCTGCTACTTAAGAGGTGCGGACTGAGAGAGGACTTCTTTATGTCCGGCTGCACCAGCACACTCATGGTGATGTAGCAGTGCTCAAATAACTGAGCTGCAGGAATTATACTGATCCCACTTGAAAAAAAATACACCTTGATGCAAATCTAATATTTATGTAATGGATTATTCCCTTTCATGAATGTCACATCAAGGTCAAGTTTTTAGATTTGTTCCACTGTCAAGTGAAGACTCTGCATCCAAATACAATGAGAACAAATAGAACTTTAAAGAGGAAAAGAAATGCCCTGTTGTATCCCAGCGAAATGTATACAATTGCAAATGACTAAGACCGAATTAGTTTCCTGTTGTTAAATAATCGTTGATAAAATATGATTAGTCATTATTTTAGATAAGCAATGGGTCGAGCTTAGTCACACATGGAAGCTTTTTCTCTTTCAGGTTTTTCTTGTTTTGATTTAAAAACATGTTTCAAAACACAACTAATGCAGCATAAACTAAATGAAAAAAGAATTTCATCAAGATTTTTATTTATTAAAAAAAAAAAATGTGACCAAGAAAACTAACTAGAGTAATTTTATGAACTATTGCTTTAACAGTGACAGCATACTTACTTACTTTCGCTCCGTATGGAGCATAGACATACAGTCATTGTAAAAGTTTTAGTTCCTGTGTGCAGATTTCAGATTTTAACACAGTAGACTAAAAAAAATCTCATCTTCCTAGGTGACAGTAACACCGAGAAAAGACAAATCAAATACTGAAAAAAAAAAAATGTAATGACAAGCAAACAGAAGTTAAAGAAGTCACAAAAAGTAAAGCAGTGGTATGCTTTATAAAATATATCTATGGATGACATTTTTGGACTAAATGGGGTAAAAGCATCAGTAATCATTTGTTTTTGAGGGAAAGAATCCTCAGTTTGGTGCTTATTGCAAATCATTCTCGATAAACACCATTAAACTAAAGTTTAAGTAAACCCTCATCCTACTGAAGTCAATAAGCAGTTTACATTGTAATTATCGTATTTATTTTATTCTCAACTCAAAAAGATTCAATATAAGCTCATAATATTGGTGTCATCTGCAGATCCAAAACTGCAAAGCATTTATTTTTTCTTCACATAACCAGATTAAATGTTCTCTTCGTTCAGTGGTTCAGGTTTTTGAACCAAACAAAATTGGAAATGGTTGAGTAACAAATCTGACTTCCAAGCACTCAGATCCTAATCCTGAGCAAGCCTCTCCAAAGTGGTCCGGATTCAATCATGTGTCTGTGAACTTGAGCCCCCCCCCCCCACTCCCAAAAAAAAACAATGAATTCAGAGGCACCGAGTGTCAACTGCGAGTGGGTTTTGAAGAATTGTCGTCGTCATTTAGGCAGCACCTCACATCCTTCACAAACAAATGAATCCCCCCCCCCCCATGCTTCAAAGTGAGATTGATCTCCTTCTGAGACCCGGCACAGAACACTGGGATTCTGAATATGGAGAAAAGGTGTCCCTGCCATGAAAAACCCACGATGAGCCCCGCCCCTCCTCCCCCATCCTCCACTGAAGTCTTGTCGGGAAAAAAAAAAAACACCCGCCGGAGTTTTCAACTTCATCAATATTCACTCATTCATCGTGAATCCTGGCAGCAAATTCTCCACTGTATTACTGGATGGATGTTCTCCTTTGTCACTGCGAGGAGGGTCTGAAATGGAATTTTAAATTAGAATAGAACAATTCCCAATTTTTATGGACTCCAGTCACAGCCATATATATCACTTAATGATGGCAAACTTTTCAATTTTCCTGCGCATGGGTCTTCGGCGCAATCCAGCCATTAAATAGGTCAGGGATGAATGTGCAGAGTTTACTCTCAATTCTATAAAACAGATGGGAAATCCTGTGTTGTGTTGATAAAACAGCTTACTTGAAAAAAAAAAAAAAAAAGCATAATCAATAAGAAAAAAGGATTACCTCGTTGAAATTCATCTGTTTTCCTGTTTATTGTTTTATTCCTTTGGTAATCACACTTTGAATGCAGAGTCTCATTGAATCAAAATCCGCTGCCGATAAAGATGTTTCCTTCAGGTTTAAAACTCAGTGAACCCAGTAAGTGAAGGGCTCATTGCTGGTCAGTGTTGCCTTCAATGACCCATGTCAGCATGGGTCACAACATCTGCAAAAGGCTGTGACAGAGCAGCAGTGAAACCTTTGCTGTCAATACGTGCTGAAATTTGGTTATTGCATGATTAGCATGACAAACCGCCTGCAGTGTAATCACATTAGTGCTCAAACACATTGATGTGTGGACAAGGAGAGGCCTTTCTATTTTTTGTTCTGGGCTGAAACCATAAAAAAGTATTTTTTTAAAATATAGACAAAAGATCCATATTTTTTTGATGGATGTAAACAATGACCGACTTGTCTACGAACATATTTAGTCAACTTATACAGCGCTGATACAAACAAAGGACATGTTATTACACTTTCCAACAAGAGCAGGTCCAGTCTGTATTCTTGGTAACATACTCTTTATACCTATTGAGCGAGCGGAATCCAGAACTCCCTTCAAACAGGCAGAAACCTCAAGCTGAACCAGAGTCATTGGTAGGCAACCATCTGCCAAAAAAAGCGAGACAGAAAGAGACAGATTTGTACGCCTTCATTGAGACTTAAATAAATGACATCTTATACACAACCTCAGCCGATATTAATGACAAACGTAATGTTATATGAAAGCTTTATGACTGACTTTTTCTTAGTTGTGCCCTGATGTCATTAAAGACATTTAAATCCTGATGAAATTTTCTTTCATTCCCTCATCTAGAAACCTGAATTAATTACAAAATCTGCAACCAAAAAGTGTATTTTGTCATAAAAATGTTAATTACCAGGGGGTTCTGACCTCCCTTTTGGCGTTGTGTATTCCCAGCTGACGACAGGGGTGGGGGGGGGGGGGGTTGTCCTCTGTCGCCACTTAATGACAGTAATATTAAACACTCACAGAATGTTGTCACGCTTTTGTCTTCATTCATATCAGAATGAAGTTCTTGGAGGCCCACATTTATCAATCACGGCAGGGCTCCAGCTGTTCGCCAGTCTTTGGCCTGGCTTCAACAGCCGGGCTTACAAATTGTCTCTGAATAGCGTCGAGCAAGGCCCCTTCAACCCCCTTTTGTCACCGTCTCCTGACAAATGCTCCTCGGCTGCCTCTCCCAGACACACGCCTCCTTCCTACCTTCTGCTCGCTGCTATCAGATGGCCTGCTTTGCATTCTCGCATGGCTCACTGTGAGCAGCTTTATCTGCACGGCTGCTGGGAGCCCGCCATCAGACAGGCTTATATCACACACACAGGGAGGATCTGAATCCAAACGGACTCATTTGTTTTTCCATTTTAGCTTTGAAATTAGATTATTGCAAAAAAAAACCAAAAAGCTTTGTGGTGTTTTCACAATTTTACAAACGTGAATTCAAGGGTTTGAAATTTATTACAGTTTTTCCTATTTGCACATAAACCTTGATCAGAGTTTGTCTGATTCATCTTTTCAAAGAATTTTGAATGGTAATCATTTTAGATTTTGCAGAAACTTTCTTGTTTTTACATTTCTGTTGGTCTTCTTTTTGTTGTGTCATGATTGGTTTGGCTTTCACTTCTACTTCCAGCTAGTCGGTCTCCTCTTTACAGAGCTATTCTTCACTGGCTCTTTATCGACTTCTGTTTTGTGTTAGTTAATCTTCTTTTTATTTGGTTTCTGAAAGACTCTCACTTTCTTAAACTTTATTTTTTAATCTCTTTGTTCACATAACTTCACTTAAGTCTTTTTTATTATTCTCTTTAATGTTTTATACCTAATTGTCTTTCTACTGACTTCAGTTCCACTTAGCATTCCACTAAATATCACTGTTTGTGTTTTCTCAATCTTCTTCCCCTTTACTTTGATTTATTCTTTTCTTTAATTGTTGCAGCTTAATGTGACTTCTCAAAAAGAGTGTTCTCGCAATTATTATTTATTATCTTGGTAACCATTGACTTCCACTAAATGTTTGTGTGGCCTGCAGGAGTCCAAACTGAAGAGGAATGGAAAGGTTAAAAAACAAACGTAAACATAAAATATCACTTCCAGTATAAACAATACAGTATATTTCAGAAAACAATTTGAGTAACAAGGAATATTGTTTGAAGTTACATTAAAATACGAAAAGATTTTCTATGCATTGAGGTCAAATCATTCTTTTACGATTTTTTTTTTTTTTGTGCCTTTATTGTAAAGACAGGACAGTGGATAGAGTCGGAAATCAGGGAGCGAGAGAGTGTGGAATGACATGAAGGAAGGGAGCCCCAGGTCGGATTCAAGCCCGGGCTGCCCGCTTTGAGGACCACAGCCTCTGTACGCGGGGCGCGCACTAACCACCAGGCTACCTGCGCCCCCTAAAATCAATACTTTTTAGAGGTACAAACAATCATGCATGTCGAGAGATAATTAGAAGCATGTAAATGAAACATTAACAGGCAAACTAGTCTAAGAATACCGGTGTTCCTTTTCCATCCACAGCATCATTCAGAGTTGTCAAGCACACAGCGTCTGCCTCTGCCCCCAGCTGACCAACAGCCAAACGGAACCAACATATTGAATCACCTGTCACACTCTCAGAAAGTCCCGATGATGGAGACCAACTGAGAGCTACAAGTGCTTTCAGCTGCCGCTCAGCAGCACTGTGTAGCTGACAGCAGACAGTTTAAGCCTCAAGTAAATCAGTGGTGAAGGACAGGAAGAGTCACAGATCTTATTGACTTGGTACTGTAACACATCAGTCTCCTGGAGTCTTGACATAACCAGAAAATGATCAGTGTACTGAAAAAGATTGATGGAAAAAGATGGAAAACCAAAACGTTTGTGTCATATATTAGGAACGTAACATCGTAGAGAGGGTACTGCTGGCAGGAGTTAAATATTTTATAAACACTGTAGGTAAATATGTGTGTACATGCATGTAAATGTGTATGAAGTGCTAGGTGGTGCGTTTGTAAGTGTTTGTACATATTTTTATGAATATACATTTTTATATCAGGGCTGCCTTTAGGGGGTATTGTGTTACTTTTTAAAAATTAAATTAAAATACTTCACCACAGTACTTCATCACATCTTTATTTGTTTTGTTTTTTAGTTAATAATGTAAAAAAAAAAAAAAAACTTGAATTATAACTTTGCCAACCTGACTCTCTTCTGCAGCTCCATATGGTCCCGTCTGGCTCCAAAACAAGAAGATGACGAATTCCAGGCGTCAAAACAGAATTCTACAAACCAATGGCTCCATACACTTCTTTGATACAGTTTGTAAGTGCATGATAAAAACCAATATGGCATTCTTACGAGAACTAAAACGTTCAGTATACTGGCCTTCCCACATCCTAGGTGGTGGCCATCTCTGCTGGAGAGATAGCACATAGCAGTGGTTGTGAAGATGACGATGGATTTCTACCTCGTGTGAAACGGGGCACATACTACCAAGTGATTAAAAACACATTAAAACATTTACACTCTTCTTTTGCAGTATTTAAATCTAATGTAGTCACTAATAGACAGTGCTAGACAATAGTTAGCGCAGTTTGGTCAGTATAGCTGCTACCTGTAGGATGTTCTGCTAATGATTCAGGAAGTGACGCACACATTGTCCCCTTGTAGTCTTTATGGAAACTTGGCTCTTCCTACCATGTTCACCTGTGACACTAAATTCCATTTTAGTCCATTTAGGAGGGGATTCTGATTTGGGCTCACTTCAGCCCTTTTCCTTCCCTAGCCTCTCTTTAGTCTCAAATGGTTTTGAGCTTCATTGATAGAATTGACAAAACTTTGACTCAGACAATGTCCAACTATTTAAAAACTACAAAGAATTTTTTGAACTTGTAACCCAAACATTTGTATGATTAGAGTTTTTTTTTTAGAGGGTTATTGATGCTTAAGCAAAACGGACTCCCTGGATGTTCTGCCAAATCTACACCCGTGAGGAGAAATTGATGAAAACAAGTTGCCAGGTAATTTCAAATCTGTATGACTTTAATCATAACAGAAACATTTGTCCGACCACGCTTAGTTCCATCTGATCGTTGTATTGACAAGTTTAATCAGAACCCATTTTTTAATCTCTTTCCTGTCGCCGTCCTGGCTTTGTCGTGCGTCTGTTTTACCCAGACTGCACTGATGTTGTGTTTGATGACCAATCTCCAGAGTTAATAGCAAAGAAATACTACATCATGTCCAAACTGGGGGCACTACCGGCAGATAAAAAATGAAATTGTCACATGAGAACAAATGAAATGTTCAGTTTGTCTTTTGTATCCATTTCAGAGGAAATAATTAAGACAGATGGCTAGATGAATTAAGTGTCCTCCAAGGTCAAACACTGATTGTCTTATTACTCTATTATTTCACTCTGCTGGACACTTTTTCATGATTTTTTCTACATCCACACCAGGAGAGGAAGCGAGAGAGATACAAATTGATTGTTTGGCGGTCAGATCAGTCACAGTCATCTCCGGCGGATGGATTAATGGTTCTGATGGCTGTTGCAGGTTGAAGCACGGGAAAAAACACTGGCTGGAGATGGGAGAGATTGGTTTGAACCCAGGGGAGCTAAATGGATGTGAGGTTAGTCAGTTTTGTTTAGAGGGAGGGGCTGAAGAAAAATGTGTGTGTTGGAGTTTGGTGCCTCCTTAGGAGACACTTTCCAACCCTTGATGTTTAAGTGATAGACTTCCTTTGTTAACGAGACCCTCTAGTCTCATGCTGAATATGTCATCTTTAATATCTGGCTGCTAAACTACATGGAGTCTGAGGTCTGTTTTTCAGTAAAGTAGTTTTACACCTCTGAAGTCAACTCAAGTTTTCATTGAAGATGGAAAAAAAGGTAAACTCACAAGGTGAAAAATTTAATTAAATACTTATATGACCCAAGTAAGGCCTGTGGTTTTTCTCAGTCTGCTGAATCTTTATTCACATGAACTATTTTAACTAAATGATTAAGGCTTTCTTGAAGCATCCTGTCCTTTAATATGAAAAATAAAACTGTTAAGCATTTATATGAGGAATTTGATGACGATTGAGTATTCAATATTAGTGTCAAGCAAGGCCCCTTCAATATTAATATTTGTTTATATAAGGGAGGGGTTTCCGTCTCAAATGAGACAAGAGGCAACTGTGATTCGCAAACGTAATTTAACTTACTTGAATACAAACCACAGCATCTTTTCCAAACATTACAGAGTAGCTTTGTTGCCTTAAGATTACAGAACTGCATCCACTTCACAACTAAAAGTACATCTTAGAAAGGCTTTCTTCAAATACATGCACTGTGCAGTTTTTGATCATTGCTTGTCAAATATTGGAACAAAACTGCCAAACTGAAACTAAGATTTTTCTTTAGAGAGTGCTTCCATTTAGTATTTACACTGAGATGTTTTGGATGCTAATAAAACCCAAACACTAACAGATCGCTTAAAGACCAAATAGGCCTTTGTCAACCCTTCCTTATAATAATGAACACAGGTTATCTCCTGTGTTCTGAACAGATTGGATGCTTCCCTACTGATTGATAACATTTACAAACGTCTTACTTATGTCATGTCATAAAAGACTATATTCATGGTTTCTTAAAGTGGATATAGTGAGAGTATTGAAAGTAGAAACTGGATTAGAAAAGTCTGTGACCAAATGTCCTTAGTACTTTAAACCTTTGAAAAATAAACATTGAACAAACTCTCTACTGCTGTAAAATATTTCACACTTTCCCCTCTTTACACTGAGACTGTTTTAGTTCATGTGTTCTAAGATTCCTTTCAGGATCACGTGAAATTATTCATCTCCAGCCTGTAATTCCAAATATTTGTTGCGAGGACTTGATTGGGGTCAGTGCTTCGATACAGTATCAGGGGAACAAGGAGGCTCATAATGATTTATTACCAGCCCAGCTGCACATATTATTATGAAATGAGTTTATTAGTTTTAAAGCTAGCTGTAATGTGCTTTTGCTTTAGGGGGGCAGGCATGGGTGACGAGAACCTGCATTAAGCATTGACGTGAAGGCTGCATTGTACTACACGTATCCCTAATTTGGTTCAATACCGTGACATCATGCACACTGCAGAACAATACAGCTGTGATACAAGGCTGCATGTGCAGTAAAAGTGAGGGGAATGTTATATTGTTTTCCATCAAACGCTTTTCTTTTTTCATTGTTTTTTATCTACAGGCGTCTAGTGGTTTACAAGATTCTCACAGCTGTTATAAGAAATAAAAGTTTTCCAATAGCAAAGTGCAGCATGTGGCTCCTCACTTCTTGTTTTCATAGTCACAGGAGAATAATAACTAAACAAGAATGTTGTTACTCTGTAATGGGAGGGAGACAAAATGGTTTCTCTCACCATTATCAACTCCATTTCTTCCCCCCGTTCCTTTTGATGATCAATTAGATGTTAATGGATAGCCTGCTGTGCTGCGAGATGATGACCAACATGTTTTTGTGTTGAACTAAGTAAATGACAACAAAGCACACACAGCAGCCAGCAGCACGGAACTGAACGTCCCGTTTTCAAATCTGTCTGCATGTATGTTTCACTCATTGATTACATCATTTTCAATGTGTTCTCATTGGAATTCTTGGTTATATTGTGATTATTTATTTTTACTGGATGTTAACTTTTTGAGCCTTGATGAAAGCTTCTGAAGCAGTTAATCCTTTATGACTTGCTGTGATGGTTGACACATTTTCAAAAGAAGAAGGTTGTTTTTTTTTACTGGTTTTGCAAATAATAAGACTATTAAATGGCCCTTAATCAGTTGTTACTGTATTATAACAGTTCAGAAAGGCATGACAACATGTCTACAGTGAAAGGCAGAATATTACCAGATTGATTATTTAAAATAATTAAACAGGCACACAGCTGTTTGCCAGGAGGCTTCGGTCCAACCTAAGCTTGAGCTCTTTGAATATGGTGACCGCCTTGGTTGGGCTTCAAAATTTCTCTTCAGTAACCAATGGACGACATCACTGAGACTGCGTCCATTTTTTATACAGTCTTTAGTTCAGAGCCAGCAAAACATTTACCGCAGTAGAGTTGAAGGGAGTTCCTCAGAGTTCATCAGAGCAGAAGATCATACTCCAGTCTGTTTTTAACTTTTTTAAATGACTTTGGTGAAGATAAGGTTACATAGTGGTTTAATTTAAATGTTAACAAAGACAATGTGTCTAAAACACTTTGGAGTTTTTGTATAAGACACCATCATCTTTCCATTGACATAACCAAGTACTGTGGGTTAAATGATTAAGTTGTAGTTCCACCTAAAAACTTAAAGCTTCAACTGGTGCTGTTAGCCTGAATGATGGCTTAATTTCCGTATATCTTTAAAATTTCAGAGCTGTAGGCCCCGCCCACACAGCCATATCTAACCAATCATATGGCGGTACTTACATTGTCAGTCAATACACAAAAAACATTATCACAGCAGTGAACAGAGATTATTTCTAAATTGTTGAAAGCTGTATTTTACTCAAGTTAAGACTCACACCATGACTAAATGACTTGTAAAAGCAGGAATGTATTTTATTTCATTTCAGTTTAATATTTAGTGTTACGTTTTGCTCACATTTTAAAGTTGTTTAGACTTTTATTTCTTACAATCTTCATATTACACACAAATAAAGAGTGTTGACGTAGAGATTGTACTCTACTAAGTATCTTTACCACATCATGTGTCCTTTGAAGACTAAAACAGAATCATAACCTGATGTTCACATCTGTTTCCATAATAGAATCTAACCATCTAACATGGCGTTTCAGTCCCGGTCTCATATCAGCACAAATGGCAAGTCCCATTTTCAAATGACAGCAGCACAAGTATAATAAATATTCTGAGTTAAAGCAGCTAAAAGCACCAATATTCACTTGATTCCACAGCTCACACATTAACAGTCCTCCTCTCATAATGCAAAGTCCTCGCACTCCCTCTCCTCAACACAAAAGCCTGATCAACATCCAAGGCTGCCGCTTGTCAGCCGAGGAATATATAAAGATAAATGATATTATGTTAAATTCCACTTAATGGCAAATTTTTAATTTTCTGAACATGGTCATTTTCTGGCTAGTGAATCAAGTGTAAGGAGCTAATTATGTGAGGATCTGAGCAAAAATAACTCCTCATTTTCAGGGATAATGGAAGAGAAATGTTGTAGATTAATGGCACTATTTATCTTTTTTAAATTTCTATCTTTCTCCGGTGATGGCTACGCTCCCCAAGGAAAATATTCATAAAATGAAATTGAAGTCGTAACTTAATAGGTTATTAAAATTTTTGAGTGCATATCACTTCTCTTTTCTCGCCGCTGTAAATTTAAATTGAAGTTTGTGGCGTTCAGAGTCACCAGTGAAGGGTTTTTTTCCCCCTTTTTTTTATGATGGCACAATAGAGGAGGAACATGCATCTTTGTCAGGAGGTATTTGCTATTCTAATTTTATGGCAGGCCAGATTATCAAAGAGGAATGTCACAGTGTTGGCTGCTGACAACACCTCAGCCTTCAGCCATGTGTTTCCATTAGGGGCCTGGGGCCGTCCAGGGGTTTGCTCCCTCTATTATTTTCCATTTCAGTCTTTTATCTTGATTTAAAGTGAGGCATCCTTGCTGAATATTCTCCATCCACCCCTCCCCGTTCCCTCGTGCTATTTGATTCCCCTTTTAGGAAGAGAGAGGATGCTGCACTGTGTAAGGTTTCACAGGAGGGACCGCTGCTCTCCGGGGAGGAGAAGTAGATCGGTTCAAGGTGGAATAACTATCTTTAGCCATGCAGTGTTTGGAAATGCAGAGAGGGGAGACGGAGCACCTGGAGGAACAGAGAGCCAAAGCAACCTGCGGCAACAAAGTGTTTGTCTCAATGTCAAAGGCCAAAGCTTTTCCTCTGAGCAGAGATTGAATGTACGCTGGATATTATCAGGCAGGAGACAGACTAATCATAGTGTGTTAGTTAGTCAACAACAAACAAAAGTATGTTTCTGACCTTTATTTTAAACACATAAAGAAGTATAGACATTTTAAACTTTACCTTTGCAACAAATTGTGATTCAAAATTTAATGAAAGTCAATTATAAACAAATGTTCATTATTCCATTGTACAAAATAAGAAAACATTTAATATTTTATAAGTTATATGTCCTAGGTATATTCCTGGGTTTTTTGCCTAGAGTTATTTTCGGTAAAATAGATTTGCATCACATGATCCTCAGTTAAGATGTTACTTGAAGTATGTATGGAGTCTAACTTATGAATACACTTTTGAAAAACTCTAGTAAAAGAAACTCCACAGGATTGACCTATGAGCATTGCTGCCTACAAACAGAGTGTCAACCACACATATAGATACAGAGCATTGGAAAAATCCATTGTGTTTAACAGTATTTTACAGTCTGGTGTGTCTATAACCCTAAACAACTGGATATCTGTTTTTAAAAAATACATTTTTAGTCAACCAATATAATATCAAAACCATGACGAATAGATTAAATACAATAAAAATGTCAATTATAGGTTCAAGGAACAGACAAATAGGTAACTTGTTCAGCAACAATTGTTTTTTATTATACAATCAGATATTAGAATACCAGCTGTAATGACTGTATGACTGCTAACCACAATGATGTAACCTCTGACTGTTTCTTAACGAGACTCAAAGTATTCTCTTCATACCATCAAATTGAAATGGCCATTGCCCAAGTCTTCATATACCATTATTTCTTCACCTCTACAGCCTGCCTGTAGGCTTATTCATTTTGCATCTACTGTCAGTTAAAAAAAAAAAAAGAAGCACACTAATAGTTTCTGTGAAGTCAGAGCTTCTTCAGAAGACAAGAGGTGGGTCTTATTATATGGTTTGAGTGCTCCAAGACAAACTGGAGCGAAGGGATGCTCCAGAACACTCAGCCAGCAACAAAGAGTCGAGCTGGAGCGCCTGTCAGTCAATCACCCTCTGCAGGAGACTCATATTACTTACAGTCTGAGAAACTGTGATATGGAGGTCTCCAGTTGGTTTGAAATTAATAACATTTTGTTCCCCCGTTTCTAAAACGGACACAGTGCAAATGTATCATTTCTTAAGCAAGAGGCTCTGAAGCATCCCCTTAAGGATCCTTTATTTGTTTATTTATTTTTTTTCAATTTCTATTTAGGAATCTGCAGCTCAAAAGCTCAAAACACAACATATAGGAATGCTCGTACCATCCTGACCTGTTTATGCGGGGTATAAACCTGATAGGCTGTCAAGCCCCCAGCGAAAAAAGGCCCAGGATGAAGCGGGCTATCCTTGAAATTGCCGGGCTGATATTTGTAGATAATAAAAGAAATAAATCAGACAATGGGGCTGAATATTTCATTTGTTATCCATATTCCTTATGGGCAAGAAAAAAATGATACAGAAATGTAAAAACAGCAATTCCACTTTACCCCCTCTGGAATTGTAACACTTGAGATGCTGTTTTCATGTGTGAAGACAGAGTGCATGCTTTCCCTCCGACTGCAACAGATAAATCTAACAGGCAGGCTGAATTACTGGTTGTTATGTTGTGTAGTCTTAACCCAGTCTGCGCTTTCTCTGTTTTTATTTGTGTCAATCTCTCACTCTAATGGATACTAAGCTGAAAGAGCTGGGCACTGCTTACTATTTATAGATTGAGAGAATAAAGTAAAGGCGAGACCAATCCAGTTTATTTGTGTGAAAACTAAGATTGTTCTTTGCTCTTTCTCCAGTATGGATAAAGAACCATCTGATGGAACATGAACTTTTTTTGTGAGGAAAATCTAATGATGATAAAAAAAATAAAATACACAGAAAAACATGCTACTGGAAGACAGAAACATGACGAAGAAAATGATCGGACATACTTAAAGCAGAAATAGAAGAAACAAACGAGTAATAAAGAAAGAAAGTGATAGAAAGTATAAAACATGATCTTGGTGGAAATGAAAGAGTGTAAGATAATCAGATGTTAGAATAAAAAACAAATAAAAGCAAGAAGACTAAGCAATGAAAGAAACAAAAATGTGATGATGATAAATAATGAAACAAATACGCAGCACGCCGTGGAGGACAAGACAGAGAATTATGTAATAACCAGACAAAATCAAAGGAAATATACAAAAAGAATGACAAAGATGTACAAATATGTGAAACTATACGACTGCCAGACAACGCTAAAAGTAAAAAAAACATATAAAACATCAAGTTTTAGAAAGGGTAAAAAAAAATATCATTGAACACAATCAAAGCAGAATTTAACAAAATGAGGAATAAAATGTCTAAATTACCAAATTTAAAAAAAGAGGGGAAAAAACAACATCCTGCAAAAACAAAAAAAAGGTCAGAAAAAAAAAAAGGAAAATTCAGGCTCATGGTGTTTTTAAAAAGTGAAGATTGACATAAGTGAGGTCTATTATCTAACTTTATATCTATGGATAATTCAGTATTCTTGTCCATGTTGGGGTAAAAAGGGTGGACATTAGTTGAGGTTTGGGGGCCGAGGGAGAAGAGGAACACTGCTCGGAGTTTTAGACTAGAGTTTAATTTATTGTGAGTAAACAGTAAATTCATCATTTCCTCTCTTAACAGATTTACATCAGGATCCATTCTATTCTCCAGCGTCAACCTGATCCAACTGAACCCCATTATTACATTAATAAGATGTTTTTCACCCTGAGAGTCCCACATTGAGAATCACGGTGCCCTGCTGCTACTGTGGCGTGTGATGGCTCTTTAGCTACGCCAGGCCCAGAGCATATCGCTCATCAGCGAAGCCGTTGTACATTATGTTTCCTCCATGACACCTCAGACCTCCCACCACCCCTGGGTGAGATTTCCTCCCCCTCTGCGGTGGCATTTTAATCTTTATTTCGTCATGTCCGTCCTCCCCGACCTCTAATATACCGTCTCATTTCTTTCTTTGCCCATTCTCTGCTAATTCACTGCCATCTGCCTTAGCATCTGTTTGAAGGGAGAACAAATCTTCACTTTGAGGGAAAAGTCTGTTCTTTCTTCTTCTTCTTCTTCTTCTTCTTCTTCTAACTTTCTGTGTTTCTCATTGTGTCTCTCGGCGTCTTTGTGGAAGCCAAAACGCCTCCGCCCCTCTCTGTCTTCCTTTTTCGTTTAAGCCTCCTCAAACCCCTTTTTAAGGCTAATGCTACATGTAAACCTTGGACCTGCTTCCTCTCTTGTTCGTGGAGGCCCCCCAAAGACGACAGAAGAAGAAAAAAAAAAAAAAGAAAAAAAACAGGGGTAAGAGGAGGGAGGGTGAGGGTGTGAGGGTAAGGGTGGGGGGTCATATCCTTTCCATGTCCGACCGCTTAGTCAATAACCACTGTCAACAGGAGCGCACAAAAGATCAGAAAAGTGCAATTGTAATTTTCGGACAATGGCGGGGGAGCTCTCATATAGGGCCTGGCTGAAAAAGGGACACCACCTCCCCACCCCCCCTGCCCTGCCTCCCTCTCCCCCTTCTGGCTTGACAATAGGGAAGCCCGCTGCATTGCCGGGGAGCTGCGGGATCACCTCTGCGGATTACAGACATTCTTTGGCAGGGCCGGTGTTGCTGCGGAGAAGCCCCGGGGTCCACGTATGGCCCTCAGAGGCTGCAGCACCACCACCGCGGGTGCCCCCCACCCCGCCCCCCCTTCTTCTCCTCTCTTCTCTTCTCTTCTCTCCCCTCCACCTCCTTTTCCTTTTTTGTATTGTGTGCACATGTTTGACAGACACAGAGCCCATAATAATCTCTTCCCCGCAGGGACCTGCACCATTTGTTTGGCAGACCCTACAAACACTTTCTTTTCCTTTTTTTTCTCCCGGCCTTGTCTCCGTCGCTGTAACCCATCGCCGTCATCTCATTAATGCAGCCTCCCCTTTTCATCCCCACTTCCTGTTCATTGTTTGAGCACCCCCCCCTCTCCCCTCCTCTCGTCTTTTAAGTCCCAGATTTAAAAGTCACCACCTCCTCTGGTTTTCAAACCATATTTGAGTGTCTGAGGGATTAAAAAGGTGTCTTTTCTGTGGATTATGACTTTCTTACATATTCATTGTTTTACCATTACTTCTTCTAATATCCTCAGAAATGGATTTAAAGAGGTCAGGATTCATTTAAAATACAGAGTTAAAAGGATTAATCAGTTCATGCTCCCCTTTTATTTAGAAGGAGCTTTATGTGATTTAATTTACAGCTAATTGTGTACTTTCTCATTGTTCACGCTATTAGCATTTTAATGAGGATATCCCAGGAGACACAGCAATATTCTGAGGCTATATGCCTGAAAAAGAGTAGATATCTGTTACATAATGGTTTATTCTGAGCGCGTACAGAGACAAGTGACTAAAACGGCCATGTTAAAGAAAAAGCTTCCGAAGTGGACACCGTCATAGAGTAGGTAAGGGGCCCAACATGCTTAAGCATTACTCAGCAGCCCTCCAGTTCATGACAAGGCTAAGATGTAATAATACCGCTGTAAGGTTGTCAAACATTTTGATACTCTGATGCTTTTGATTCCTCATGACGGAAAATAATGCTATCTCTGTTATTTTAATGAATGATAGTATCGAAAAAGGTCTCGGGCCTTACAAATACTTGAGATCTTCAGTTACATTTTCAAGTTACCACGAGAAAAAGAGAGAGATAGCACTGTCTAAATCGTACAGATACATACCAATATGTTGCCAAAGTATTTGTTTAAACAGTGTGCAGAAGTTTTCCTGTGTTTTGTTGTTGACAAGAAGTCACCCAATGTTGTGTGCCTAAGACTTGTATTTGTGTTGTGTGGCTTTGTCAGAATCAGACTGGCCCTTTACCAGTGAGTCATCAAAAACCATAAAAAAGAAACAATACAAAAGATATGTCTCCAGACCTCAATGCGTGCTATGGTCTTAAAAAAATATTATGCATGGGGCGCCAGAGGCCTAGTGGTAGTGATCACGCCCCATGTACAGAGGTTTAGCTCTCCAAGGGGGGCGACCCGGGTTCAAATCCTTTCCCACATGTCATCCCCACTCTGTCTCTCTCTCCCCAAATTCTGAGTCTATCCACTGTCCTATCTCTAAATAAAGGCATTATTAGCCCCAAAATAACCCCCCCCCCCCAAGAAAATAATAATAATAAAAACCCTGCACAAGAATTGCAGTTAGAAAAGGCCTGATGCTGCAGAACCAATGAGATTTAAAGGTGAAATTGTTGTTATTAAAGCACTTTAAGTTAATTCAATGAAGTCAGGTAACGATGAATTTAGGAGAAAAAACTGAATGAAGGAAGACGTTCAAGTATATGGAAACCTATGTCAATCTATGTGAATGTCTGTGTCGTCACATTGTCGAAATTCTTAATTTGAAAAAATTCAAACTTAGCACCCGCTTCCCTGCCTTTTAGATAAAAAGTAGAGTCCAAGATCACACTTTCAACCTCTGTTAAATCAGACCAATCACAGCTTATACTTTACATTAATTAGACAATAAGAGAAAATTATTGAACCAGTTTTCTTCTTTGACAGCAAATGTTTAAGCTTTTGTATTCAAAATAGATTTTAGAATTCTTAGAATAAATCTGAGAATGTCTCATTATAACACTTCATCATTGCAAATCACTCCTAAGTTTTTGCTGATGACACTTCTTTGTTCAGACGACTTTGTTCGGGTTCTTTTATTCATGCTTTAAGCTTTTTACTGTACTCTCCAGAAGTACAGTTAAGCACGAGGACTCATTCTTAGGATAGTTGTTACCTTTGATGAGAGCGACATCTCCATATAGAATGATATACAGCACATGTACGCAACTCTAGCAGCCTATTTATGACCCCTCCCTCTGTGAGAGAGAGATTTGAGGAGCTATAATTGGTTCTCCTCACATGTCTTCTCCCCAGTGAGCGCCCTGCTCTCTCCACAGGGAGCACTTTGATGATAACTTGCTGCATTACACGCTAACTTTTCCACAATGGCTACACGCTCTGTCTTTATTGCCCCGACTCCTAATGGCTATCTTGAAGTGCTGCCTCTGGCAATCCGCTCGCAAATAAATAGAAGCTGACACAGTAATTTACTCAAATCTTCTCTACAGTTTTGCCCCGTTCTCCCTCCAGAGATTCCCCCTGTAACAACAATTATTTCAAATGTCATTGATTCCTGCCTGCAGGGCACACGCAGAATGAACATAACATCTTTTCACACGGTCAGAATTAAAATATGTAGGGCTCTCTAAGAACAGAAAAGGGTCTCATGAGGTGGGAAACAAATGTAACCATTGCTTGGTTGTGTTTGTTTTTTTGTTGGATCGGACATAAAATCAGCCGTTTTCTTCACCAAATGACTATTAACCTTTATCTAATAGGGGCAATGGTTCTCATTTAGAGCGAGGACCCAGCGGAGGACATATAATTCCCCTTTCAGCGGCGTCTTGTCAGCTTGGTGCACTAAACAAGATGAACACATGGACACAGTGCTGCTGTCTAGTTGAACAATCCTGCATCTGCACAAGGAATTTCAATTTCCAGCTCAGATCTTTCCGAAATATTTAAATGATCCGGACCTTGAAATCAACCTCAAATAGAGGGATACAATTCGAGCAGTATTTATAGTGGTTTATAATGCCATCCTTGTGTTTGAGTGCTATTGGTGTGAATCTGAGCGCATGTGCGACTAGCTAGGGGGGGGGGGGGGGGTCAGGACAGTGTTTGTGGCTCATTTCCTTGTTTCATGTTGTTGTGCGCGGCTCAGCTCAGTGGAGGGGATCCTAACATGTCACAGTGTCATGCCAGAGTCTCCGTCTGGTTCTACATGACCTCTCTCACCCTCCGCTCTCCCTCTCCGCGGACTCGGCTCGGCCAGACACACCAGATAATGTAATAAAGATATTGTTTTGCTCCCATAGGAAGTGAAGAAGGTGTCCTTGTGTGACCAACTGGTTTTCAGCTCTCTTCTTCTTTGGAGGTAACCTGCTGAGCGTTGGACTGTAAGGACTACAGTACAACAAGTACAGTAAGATACAGTATGAGGTTCTTAGAAGTCAGTTTTTAACTAGGAGGCACAGGTATTACATAGAAGAGTTATTCTGAGTCAAATAATGTTAAAAAAAAAAGGGCAAGACGAGATGATATTTTACCCTTTAGGGCATGGCTCCAGCTACCATTGAAGACAATGCTGTCACACCCTCTGTGTTTTTTTAAATCTGGGTAATTCTTGGGGTTTTGACCGGTCACTTAAGTTGTGCCAGGAATTCACGAGTTTCAGAAACTTCAGCAAAATTTTGCAATTCAAAACTATAACACGATGAGAGCCTTTAAATACTAATTTTTTATTCAGTATTGTTTAAGAATCATTATATTTAATAGGTTTGGTTTTAGGCCAGCTCAAAAAAAATGTTTTTATCTCTTGCAGTCTGAAGAAGGCTTCAACAGTTTTTATTGTCCATGTATGGAAAAAAAAATAATAATTTGGACTTACACTCTTGGACTTTTTCAAACCTGCAGAAACATAATTCTCATGGCTAAGACTTTATAACCCAATGAGAATTAAGAAATGCATCTTATTCATTGGCCTATAATCCCACCAGATGTCAGTGCAGTGTAAATGCATTAAAGGGTGGGACCAAAAACATGACCTCCCTGCGTAGGGTTATAAATAACTTTATATTCCTAGAGGAAATAATAACTACTCCTCATTTTGCACGTTAAGCAAAACACAAAATGTCGAGTCTAAATGACATGTTAAATGGTGTTATATCAAATCATGATCCTCTCTAGATATCCAGCACTGATCATGTCGTGAGAACATCCTGCTGTGTATGGTGATCAGTATAACAACCTCTACGATTATTGTGCTTTACACTTATTGTCTACATTTGGCTGTGATGAGCCCTGAAACAAACCCCACAACTGTCCCAGATTGCTAGATAGTCAGCTTCTGGTCCAGTCTGTTGATTAGTTAGCCTCTTTCACATAAATACTCACTCACACAGACAGACACACAAATGAGAATTGCACCCATGGGACACAATGATTCTATCATACTTTAGCTAAACATAGACTGGGAATTAGTTGACTGGATAATCAATTTGACGGAGTGCCTCAGCAATAAGTGAGTGAAATGCACAGAGAGTGCATGTCGGATAAGCCTGTGTAAGCCTGACATTTGTCACACAGATCACATGTGTAATCTGCTTGGATAAAGGCCTGGAAAGTTTTTTTCATCCAACCTGTACAAAGCTTACATTTTTTGATACTCATGGGCTTTTTGTTTGTCACATTCTGCTCTGACCTTCTGGATCATTTTGTTAATTATACACTATGTAAAAATGATCACAATTTCAATGTGATACTGACAAACATATATAGTCTTGCACAACTAAATGCTATCTTGGAAGGAGAATATCTGTGGGCATCTTGTCAGCATTTTAACGGCAAAGCAGATACGGACTAAACACCTCTAAAAGTAAATGACTTCTGAATAATTACTACCTATAACCTCAGCTCTCAAGGGA
Source organism: Labrus mixtus (assembly GCF_963584025.1). Lineage (NCBI taxonomy): Eukaryota > Metazoa > Chordata > Actinopteri > Labriformes > Labridae > Labrus > Labrus mixtus. The sequence continues at coordinate 8,763,236 of NC_083632.1, forward strand.
GCAATTCAGTGAGCCCAGATGGCCACCAAAATAGGATTTAGGTGCCAAATCGACAACATTACTCACACAGGGATTATCAATTATCTAAATATCAATTGCAGTGAAATCTCAGTGAATGTGAATCTCAGAAAGTGTCTTGGAGAAGGTGTTATAGATCAAGGTATTACGACTACACCCGACTAGACTGTTTTGTGATTATTTTATTTCTCTGGAAACTGGAAAATATATATATTTATGTACGGCTACACTGACAATCTGGAAGAATGGGATCTTATACTGATCATCTTTGACACATATGTTCGGCCATATCTAAAAAAAAAAAAGAAATAAAAAAAAGTGCAAGTGACTTTTGTAAGAAAAAAAAAAAAGAAAGGAAAAAGAAACAAGTACAGGCCTACTGCTATCAAAACCTTCACCAGATTAATTCTGATTGTCACAAAAGACTGAGATATGAACTAAATAACTGAACTAGCCACAGCAACAACAAAAAAAATCACACTTTATGCCAATATCACCTATGTGACTTAAGTACCACAGAACAAGAATGAACATAATAAGCTTTGAAAAAAAGAAAAATAACTACTGACTTGTGTAAAAATATATCAATCCCTTTTGATAGACTTCCTGTTGGGTGCTGATGTCACAGAACTGAGACAGACAGGGTTGCCAGGGCCACGGTTTTCCTGCGACATTGGGCTACTGTAGGCCTATTGGTGAGAAATACAAAAACGCATCATTTCATTAAGGGTTTTGCTCTTTAATTACCTTAAATTGTAAACCAACGGACTGAGAAGTCCATGCAGTTGTACAGGCTTCTTTTGAATTCTTAGCATCTGCCTAGTTTTTGGGCTGGTTCTGATTGGCCATTGTAAAAAATCACAACACAAGAAGACTGATTGAGCAAACTGTTTCAAGGTGGGAGTATTTTATGTATTACTGTAGGTGGTGATATCATAGCTTAAGCTAGTTAGAAAAAGAACTGTTTATTAAGAAAATGGTAGGCTACTTTTATTACATTTATTGCTGATACCATCAAAGTGAGACATGATATCTTAGTTAACACTAGCCTAATAATTGTTAGCTAGTATTAGCTTCAAAAGGCTAGTTCTAGAGTCAGCCTAGTCTGTTAGTAGTCTACCAAAAAAACTGATGAATTGTGTCTTATGTCCTAGAGAGGAGAGTCAACAAGAGAAGCATAAGTTTCTGGATTGACAAGATGTATTGAAAAATACTTTAAGCTATATAGAATTTTCACACATGAGCAATATGAGCAGCTAGAAGGTTGAGTAATGTAAAATGTATACAGTATATTTTCTAGATCGTGAAAGACAACCCTATTTACCCTGGACTCATGATGGTTAAAATTTGTCTGTTCAAACACCGAGCTCAGATGGATTAAGGGAAGCTTGAGCCACTCTAAAAACGGTTCCTGGAGGACCTGCCTATGCCCTGACAAGTCAGGTATGTTTATTATACTGTTTGCATGTTCACTGTTTAATATGTTTAGTATTGTGCAGTAACACTAGAAAAACAACATTAATTCAGACACTTTGACAAAAGGTGTATTTCTTAAATGGAAATATGATAACATGATGACAAAATAAGATAAATAAGAATTACTTACACTAAAACTAGAACACTAAAAATCCTTTGCAATCTATTTAATCCTGCACAGCAGCCCTGCAATAAATCCTACCTCTGTGGGACTGAATCTATCTATTTTTTTTTTTTTAGAAAATGAACAAAGAAGTGTTGATTAAACTTTGTTATATTAAAGACCATCAGTTTCTGATAGTGTTATGTAATGAAAATAACCTATTAACTGTAAAAGTATGCTTATACTACCTGGTTGGTCAGTTTTACATAACATCAGGTGAAGACATTAAGGTTTAGCTTAAGATTATTTATTAAATATTTATTAAAAATGTGTATATATGATAGGCTCCAGCAGAGACATGAACTAAAAATGATTCTAGGGGCGCTGATAGCATAGTTGTTAGTCCCCATGAACAGAGGCTCTAGTCTTCCAAGCGGGAATCCGACCTCTGGCTCCTTTCCTGCATGTCATTCCCCACTCTCTCGCTCCCTGATTTCTGACTCTACACTGTCCTATCACTAAATGAAAGCACCAAAAGGCTCAAAATAAACCTAACATTTTTTTTTAAAGAATGTCTTAAATTCATAATAAGCCAGTGGATTTATTACTAAGATGTCATTACTCCAACATCTTGATTATGTTTAGTTGGCAGGTTTTTCCTCGACACCTTTCACCTCACGTTATTAATTTTCCATCAGATTTGCAAAGTTTGGATGCATGTGATTAAAAAGTCGAGGAATGTAAATGAAACGTTTCAGTAAGTTTTCATGACAGTGATATATACTACATAGATCATCTTCACTTACTTTGACTTGCTAATTAATCAACATTATTTATTCAGGGGAAAAAAGCAAACTTTGTAATTAGCAAATGGTTTGATCTCTTTCAGCAGACTCGGCACGAATTAGGAACTTTGAGTTTGATCTGGAAGTCTAAATAACTCATTAGCATTGTGATTTAGTAAATGTTACACCAAGTCAGGCAAAAACAGTGCTGCTAAGGCTTGACATGTGGATGACTATATTAGGCAGTAAATTAGCAGAGAAATTAATCGGTGGGCACAAAATTCTATTATGCGGTGTGGATCACGGGCTTCTCTGTTATTCTCCGTAAAGTTAAGTTTACATTCAATTATTACTGGTAAAATGGACAACTATATATGACAAGGTTCTGGGGAATTTGTGCTGACTTTCTTCTTGACTGGAGAAAGAAAGTAATTCATTAACTTCTTTATAGAGCACAAAAATAGAGTAAAACTAGTGACTTTTCCGAACAAATACATGGTTTATTTGTGGGCGAGACTCAGAAGAAAGAAATTGGTTCTCAAACTGGACTGGAGCTTTGTATCAGGCAGTGAGTGAGCACATTAATCTAATGCATCAGCAGGTCCACATTTGTTTTAATGCAAAGCGAAGAGAAGAAACGCACTGCATCTCAAGGGAGAAGAAGCTTAAAATTTCTGTCTAATGATAATAGATGATAATGTTAATGAGTTGTCCAAACATAACAAATGGAATGAATTACTGCCTTACAACCAAGTCTGTTTCATTAAAAGACAATAAAAAGGAAAGATTAGTTTTATATGGGAAATAACTTTCCTCTTTTGCGTTATTGATGAGCGTACATGGAACACATCAAGGTTTTCCTGAGCCTCTGGTCAATATTGATAAAATATTTCTGCAATGTAGTGTGGCCATATTTCTTTAAGTGACATTAAGCTAAATCAAATTATTATCATCAAGACTGCTGACCCTTCGATAGGCACCATGAGAAAACATTTAAAGTTTCAATGACAGTCTTCTCGTTTTGGAAAGCGGACTCTCTAAAGTGAGTACACAAACATTTGAAGGCAAGAGGTGACCAAAACCATACACTTCCATCCGTCTTCATGATCGTATTCCCCAAGTAATGTTCCTCAACTTTAATCAATTTTGTGGCGACGCTGTGTTCATAGTAGTCGGGAACACTGGGATTATGTGCTGAGGCTACTCTCTCGCTCTCGCTCTGAGACGACCTTGTGTGTGTAACAGTACTGTTAGCCCTCGGCCTTGAGCAGTCAAACACACACTCAATCACCCCTGTAACCCTTGCAGTCAACAGCACACTGTCGCAGGCCGTTTGCTACAATCTCAATTTGTATTTCGTCCCAGACTGTGATGACTTGACAGAGAAAAATACGAGGATTTGTCTTGATCGTCAGCCCTCCCTTGAGGAAGTAAGTCTTCACCTTGAAGTTTAGCAACCGCTCGGCCGCCTGCTTTCGATCCAAACCGTCCCTTCATCTGTCATAGTTTGTAATATTTTACAAACAATTGAACTGAGACCTGATAGTTCTCTTATCCACAATCAATGAAAGCAAATTGAATTATTTGTGCATTCTAACAAGGGAAACATGAGGATTTCAGAGTGCTTTTAAATACAAGGTTGGACATACACATGTCAACAACGTTTCTGGTAAAAGTAAGTTCTCTGTAAGGATTTTGCCCACTTGTATTAGTACTTTAAAGGTCATAAGACTGCCTGACAAATGTTAAGATTCAAAGTTTTAGAATCCTGCCAGGAACTTAAAATGATTCTAGATGTAGAAAATAATTCTCACTTAAATCGTGAAACTAAATCGTCGCATCTCAATCCGACCCACGTTGCAGGCATAATTTCCATGATGAAGTATATATGATTTCAGTTTACAATTATATACATTCTAATATGTTTACATTATTATTATGTATGAATATAAGCAGCCAACTATGACATTTGAGTAGTTTAAATTAAAAACATCGGTGGAATTTTCTGTGCTACAAAAAAAACCTGCTGATTTATTTTCTGTTGATTAAAGCAAGAGAATGATTAATAACAGAAGGTCAGTGATTTTAGCTAAGTAAAATCAGGGTTGACTTTTTAGGTTGACTCCACTTTGCATGTACCAAAATCACAGCCACAGTCCTAAATAGCAGAGCCAATCTGCACCAAGCCTGCCCCAGTAAACACTGCGAGCCTCTAATGCTGATGCACTGTATTGGCTCAGTCTCGAGTCTGGCCAGAACATGGCATGAGGTGCAAAACAGCAACCGGCTATAAATATAAGTGGTGAGCGCTGCCAGTTGCACTCTTGCGGCTGAAATGAGCCCGATGATGGGAGCTTGAGAAAGAAAGGGGATATCAGTGGTCACTAAATCATTCTGTAATCAGCTCTCTATGCAGGATCATCCATGCATGTTCAACGCCCCATTCTGGAAGGCTCCGGCAACAGAACGCTCCAGCTGACCCCATCTGTACCCCATCTCGTTTTGCATTATCCCTTACCCATAAAAGTCCCATGCAGCACAAAAGAGTTAATGATTCCCTTTGTTTTGTTGCGGGGAACAGAACCAAAGCAAATGACAACAACAGATCCATCAAACTTAGCAGCAGTGAGCACATCAGCAGTTTTTGCCGGCCCACCAGAGGCCTAAAATGCACATATTGCACGCTGGCCCCCCAAGCAGCAGGCGGCCCTGGGACTCGCCAGCCCCTCGGTGGCCAGAGAGGACTTGATAAATGACTGGAGCAAACTTCTCTGTCACCAGTGAGGGAGGAGTCCCCCACAGTAAGCTACATCATCCTAACAGCATTATTCTTTTCATGCCCGTTGTCAATACGGCGTTCTGTGATTGGCGTCACGCTTTGCACAGGTTAATTGGAATTCTGAACTGGAAAACAGCAGGGGAAAAGTGCAAATATCGTCGCCCAGAGAATCACCACGCCAAGACAGTTAAAATTTGTGTCGATTCCAATCCTTGGCAAAGACATTAAATGTTAACAATGTTGGAGAACAGATGGTTAACAGTGATTCTAGTAAAATATTTAATCAGGAGCAAGTTCTTATATTTGCATTAAGGTTTGCCAAAGAGATGCTGATTAACTGTAGATGGTAAAAAGACGTCAGCATCTTTTGGCGCCGAGAGATTTTTCAATTTATTTATTTGATATTTATTCACAAAAGAACAAGTATGCAGCATGGGAACCGGTGCCACTCAACACACCCTTTTCAGACTAAGTCCTTTTGCATTGCTTGTCCCTAGATAATCCTTTAAAATACAACATCATCTACTACGAATGCACAAGGGACAGTGCAAAACAATAATTGCACAAAATGAAAAATCTGTCATTAAAATAAATGAATAAATTCAGAAGCACCCTATCGTTCATGTCTGCATGACTGAACTCTCTTCATAAACAGTCCAAGTTCCCCCAGACAGAAAAAGCCGATTTAAATGAGGTCAAGTTGTCCTTTATTCGTTCAGGGATTAAAGAAATTAAAGGTCTCATTTAATATAAAAGCAACATTTATCTGAGTACCTGGGATGCTGTGGAGCTCACTTTGAAAGATGCAGTGCACTATCAGGTCCATTACTGGATTGGAAAAAGGTAACTCAATCACTATATCTCTGTGGCCACATTAAATGCATATACTGGGACCAGAGGGCGCTCATATGTTCAACGACCTCTGGCATAAACATGACAAGAGCTACACCTTGATAAAGTAGATCGACATATTGGAAACCTGCTGTAAGACCCACACTTGTCACCTCATAAATAACTCGTAACACACAAATATTCGAGTAAACTTGTCTTAAAAGTCAAATCCTTAGTAGAGAGGACTTTGAGCCAACTTGCATCTTATGGCTGACTAGCAGCTTGTTGGCTGCTATAACAGTTTAGTGCAACACTGAACTGAAAATATATGTGAATTGTTAAAGCTCCATTTTCTACAGCTTGAGGGCTTGTGTCACTTCTCACCGGTGCTCTCTGTTATAAAGAGTAATTTCATAATGAAAACTTAAAACAGCCACAAGAAGCATGTCCTGGTATTAGCAACAGCACTAGACCTTAAAATGATACCCTCAAAAAGAAGAGTTAGATTAGTTTATCCTCCACAGTTGTTGTTGATAAAGCTCATATCTCACCTCTTCTTCGTTTTGATTTGTCAGTGACATTGATGGGCGCAGCGTTGTGCCAAAAGTTGAACTATTTCAAAATCAAGTGTTTCAACTCAACACTGCTGACAACGAGGGCGTTTTTGTGATCTGGAAGCAGAGCGCTGAAAACCTTACACTGCTTGGTTTTGTGTAGGAAATAGACGCTTCTAGCACAAGAGATGGCATTAGTGGACACAGACCCTAATTCAACTAACACAATTCTGGCTCTAAAGTAAACATCTAATCTATTTGCCAATGTTGTTGTGGCCACATGGCTTGATTCTTTAGCCACATGTCAAGATGTTGAACAAATGTAGTGCTGATATACTGGACTGGATCCCTCTCCTCACCAGGGCAAGTAGTAGACGATGTCACATGGCCTTATTGATAAGTTAATGAGGCACAAAACACTCCCTCGTAGACCCATCCACCACCCACACCCGCAGTCATCTCTTTAAACCATTGATTTACACATTATTCACATTGCAGTGTTTACATTGCACAAATAGTCCAGGTAATTAAACAGTGCACCAACGTAAACTGAACCGTTTCTCTTCCTCTTGATCCATATTATCCAACTTGGTCTTGCTGACATATGTTTGCTGTATTGTGTCGTCGGCGGACGAGCATCAGGGAAATCCCTAATGAGGGCAGAATACTTGTTTCATGTTTGAGCAGTAATGAAAATTACTTTTCCTTTTGGAACAGGCGCACGAGAATCACGAGAATCAGCGAGACAGCAGATCAAGAGTAAAATGAAGTATGCAAATGTAATCATATTTATCAGAGAATGCTTATGGCAGAAAGCTATTAATTTCCCCTCTGCTTCTTGACACTTTAACATATGCATCACCTGCTTCTCGCAAATGATTATTTTTGTGTTTTCCATCTCCGTTGACAGAGCATTATTTTCTTTTCCATTGCGTCTTGTTATTTTTCTAAACTTTCTCTGTCTGAAGAGTGTAATGGCCTCTGATTGAAATTTCATTCAGAAAAACTAAGTGAAATACATGTTGTGTATTTAATGGGAAAAATAATTGCACGTCAGATGAAACAAAGCATGACGCACAGTAACCAGGAAGAGTGACTGGAAACACAAGTCAGCAGAGAGGTCAGGCTGCTCACGCTCTCATTTGCTGCAATTATTCGCTACACTCATTCACTTACTCATTCCATCACTCTCTCACCTCACTCCCACGGTGCTCTCTTTCTCACTCAGTCACTGATGTACACGCTTTCAATCAGATGAATTCCTTGAATACATTAAAACAGTTTACATCACTGAAGTACTTCGTAACCTGTGGAAAACATGCCATTCTATCTAATGAAATATGATTAATTTGGACCTTTAACTTTCCACATATCAATATTTAAACGGCTTTTGTTGATAAGCAGGGTTCTCCTCTTCCGTCATGAAGGTGACCTCTGCAGAATGGTGAAACCCACTGACAGACAGAGCGCTCCGACGCTCTCTGGAGATGCACAGTTGCTGCGTTTGGATGAATAAAAAGCAACACTTCCTGTAAAGACTGTCTGCGGGACTACTGTACAGGAGTGCTATTTCAATTCATCCCCGCAGCAGCCCGCAGGAATTGAGCCCACATTGAGCTCACTCCTGGGCTCAAAGAGTGGTCAGGAAGATTGATTCCTGGGCTGGATCACCGCTCACTGAAGACTGAAGTGCATTCTGGGTTGAGCTTGTGTATCACGTGACCTTGTAGATTTGAGAGGGAAAAAAACAAAACTAGAAATGCTCTATGTCAGTGGCCTTCTCAGGACTTTGGGATTTCTGGTCATTCATAATTATTGTCCACCATAACAGAACAGCAGGCTATCATATCTTCACTATGTATGGCATAATGACCTCTGGGTTATTGCAGGGACAGTATGGTGGTGATCACTGCATCTGCCAAAGTGCCTCTAACCTTTTGTGTATCACTTATAATTAGCAGGGAGAAGACATTCAAAAAATACCAGATGGCAACATTATTTGATAGTCTCCCAAAATGACGACCACGGTCCTTTAATTCTTGTGTGATAGTTTTAATTAAAATGGCTTGTCAAAACGACAATTTGCGCTAAATTGATGCTATGCATGATGCTATTAATACAATGTCACTGACATTCCTATTAATTACCCTGACTAGTTGATATCGCACACATCTTCATTATCGACACAAAGATGAAGATTGCCTCTACTGTTAGAGGACTTAGGAACCCCTAAGTGATGCATTCATCTAATATCCACTCAATGTGAATATCAGCTCATTTTGAGGCTGGCTCGAGTCATAAATGATGTACCTTACCTGTCAACATTTTCCCTGTTTCTTGTTCTGTGACCTGAGAAATGGCACAAACAACGACAAGCTTGACAGGGAAAATTGTGGACAAAACAAGCGTCTGTTTGGCTAACCAACCAGCAAACATGTCTGATGATGCAGGTTATTCGCTTCACACCCACAGCATGTTGTTTAAGGATCAAGCTGGGCAAATTATTAGGATCTTCTATTGAAAATCCACACGCAATGTCAGTCTTACAGTGTCACTGTCATGCTGATTGAACCAAAGAGAAATTCCTGCCGAACATAACACACCTTTTGTAATATTTCAGAAGCAATATTGAATCATTAATAAAATATTCTATACATTTTGTTATGAAAAACAGCAAGAAATAAAGGTCACTGTTACAGAATCTATATGATGACTTTTTTATATACATGTTTATAAGTTAGTAATTCATGCAAGCAGTTATTGTGGGAAATATTAAACAAAGAAAACTATACAATACTTTAAAAATGACATTTGTGATGTAATAAGTCCGGATAAGTTACAATACAAGGCCCAACGTATGCCTTATGTTGGGTTTTCAGGGCATCACCTTCTATTATGCATAAATGTATGTGGTTTGCTTTCTGGTTAGCAACCGAGTTGTGTACTTTAACCTAAAGTGACTGCGTTTACTGAGCTAGCTATAGCTTAAAGTTAGAAACAAGATTAATACAGAGAGAATTTGAATAAAGATGATAATGATGCCCCACATTTCAGAAAGATGAAAAAGAATATATGCAATAACCTACACTTTACATATAAAAAAATATGGCCAATATATGTTTGACAGATTTTGTTAGCAGAGACAAGTCTTGTGTGAAGACTTCCTAACCGCCTATTGATCAAAAATGTGTATTAAAAAAATAGTTTAGTTGCAGTGTGTTGGGTTGTGAGGCCCAGGTTGCAGTACATGAACAGTTCAGTCAGCTCTGTCTGCTTCATCTGTTTTCTTCCTGTGACAGGGCAGTCATCTTCATTCCCTTTGTCCTTACTTTGGAGCAGGAGGTAATATATAAAGGTCTGCGCTCACACGAGGTGTCTCCCTCACCTCCCAATGTGTCCTCCTGGGCTGAATAATGTCTGAAGCTTCACTCCTGGCTTGATATGATGAGTTATATCCCGATTTCAGACAAGTGGACAAATCTCCTTTTTTTTTTCGTAATGTAGACGTTTTATGGCCCGGTCATGTATGATTCCATCCCATTGGCTTCGAGGTTTTATGGTCAAGATACGACCGTGTCCTATTCGCATTATTAGCTTAGGCATTCAAAAATCCCTCAGGTTTACATTTTGTACTTCACATGTTATTTATAACTAACTGTGTTGATTTTTAGAGTCATTTACAGAGAACATTTGAACACATAGCAGCTAGCATGGTCCTGCAGTCCTGATAATTAGGCCAGGTAAATGCTATTTTGGGGCTTATAGGATGTTAATTGTACATAGTTTACGACTGTTTGTCCAAACTGTTATCCTTTGTTTTATGGCGCCCACCACAGCGAGCTCAAAGTCAAACTCAATATGATGAGGTATTAGCCTCCGCCACCATTTCACTCAGACATGTCAAGGTCAGGTCACTGCGGGATTGTCTCCAACCCCCAGCGGCCACAGCCACACATCTTCCCTCGGTACGGGGACGAACATTATTTGTGTTCACCTCATCACTGCTCAGATGGGCTGTGCAGAGATAATAACAGCCCCTTTAACCTTCTAAATGATTACAATTGGAAGACAACAACTGCTTTTTGCTACCACTGTAGCTGTTTCACCTAAAATGTTTCGCTGTGTGTTGTGTTATTTGCATTATGCAGCTATTGTCCATGTTTTATAGCGGCTCCATCCTGCAGGGATGAACCCGCCCACCAGCCTGATGAACTTGTACTTCAGAGCTGTAAGACCTCCAGTTTTCTGCCGTGCTGTTTACTCTGAGGCTGCCGAAGGAGGAAGGAGAGGGGATCCATTTGTCCCAAGGTGAGACACACACTCTCCCAACACCCCAATGTTAAATAAACACTCCCAGACCTCTGGCCGGCTCACTCCAGCCACTGGAATACCATTGGTGTGTCTGGATGATGGAGGGCTATTGTTATCTATCGCCTCTGCACTCTGCTGAAAGGCCAATGAGAAGGCTGGCCACAGCAGTGCGTTACAGATAGACTCGCCCACTCGCATTAAGCTATATTCGTTGGGACTCCTAAATAAAATAGAAAAGGAGATTTAGAGACACTTTCTTAGAACAACATGTGATTGAAGATAGGGAGAGAGAGAGAGAGAGAAAGGGAGAAAAAAAATTAGAGCGCATCTCAGCGTGTGTTTCATCACCTGCAAAGCCAATGAGGGAGAGCGTCTCGGCGTCAACAACTGTAAAGCGTATCCCAGCTTCTGCCACCGCTGCTGCACGCTACACTAACCAAGAATGTGTATTTCTGCAGATGATTAAATCAATACCATTTTGACAAGACTTGTTGGAACATGCCTCTTTATTTTACGCAATTCCTTCCCTTTCGTCAGGGAGCATTTATCAACCTGCCGGGGCGCTGTCACCTAATGGAGATTGTTCTTTAGTCCGCACTTGATAGAAGGCAACGATTATGATGCATGTCGATAGTTTGCAGAGATATTGACACAGGAACAAAAAGCAGACCCTTGCGGCTGATGGCCTTTTTTTTCCCTTTCATACTCCCTCAAAGTGGCCTGGTTATGTTTCGAATGCACCTTTTTGTTTTTCTACGACATCTCTCCCATGGTAATATCCTTTGTTTTTTTTTTTTAGGCCAGTGCAGGTCGTAAGGGGACTACAGTGTTCTGCATTTACTTTTCTCAACACAAGCTAGACACTCCTTCCTATGTTATCTTTTGTCTTTAGCCCCTCCCCCAAACAAAAACAAACTGTCACCTCTAAAGAGGCCTTTTCTCGTGTTTTTTAGTGGCACACAAGTAGTTAATGATAAACCCAGTGCAGGGTGTGACAACAGGCCGTGAATATCATTAGCTTGAAGGAGACAGGAATGAGAAAAGGTGGGATGCATATAAAAAGAGGGAGGAGAGTGAGGAAAACAAATGATGAGCTCTGCCTATAAATTCTTCATCTGCATTGGTTGATTGGACCGGCTTGACTGTGCGCTCGGCTGTGACTTAACAACTAATCCGGTTTGTAAGTTATTATTTATCTCCGGGAAAGTTTGTCAAACTTGGGCTTTGATTTTCTAGCCTGATTTCCCTCTTGTGGCTCGCTCTTGCACATGCTCCCCACATAATTTATGACCGCCTCTGGTCTTGATGACAGATTATTAAAAGTAGAATTAGTTTTTTGCTCAGGATTTCTCCACTGGGAATTGGGAAGGCAGCGCTCTCTCCACGGAAGGTCTCTTACGAGGTCTCCATTACTAATAGAAGTTTTTTTCCCTCTGATGGGGGGCAAGGAGACTAATGATTTGAATTTACTGTGGCAGCCGTCACGTGGTCTGGAAGGCATCAGTCGAACAGACAAGAGGTTAACTTCCTCCCTGTGGAGAGGTTTATTGGATTGTTTAGCAGCAGAAGGATAATGTTTTTGTCATAGACCGCTGCGGCAAAAACAGCGAGAAGGGTAGAAGAGAAATGAGGGGAGGAAGGACACAGAGAGAAGGGGTCTGGGGATGGATAGAGGGGCAGGGAGGAGAGAAAACAGCGTGATCAGAGCACAGTGAGCCAGGAGAAAGCAAGTTATTTCTAATATAGGTGGACAGATACTATAAAGCACGGTGATAGTGAAGCATTCCTCTACAGCTCTTACATGTGCACAGGAAGAAACACATTCAGCTGTACGCTCAAAACACACACACATACACACGCACACTCGCTTTCCTTCACACGCAGACAAAAAGAGAGATGTTAGTTCCTTTCACCTGATGGCCGTTTGGAGCTTGTACTCCCAGCATGCCTCGGCAGTATGGGTACCAGAGGGGAGTCACAGCGCAGCTGAGAGCCTCGGCTTAATCTTATGCATCATTAAGCACTCAGCGGCAAGCCAGCGCTGTTCATATACATCATCCACGCTTAATAAACATAATGATGACATAAGATGTAATTCTAGATGAATTTTCATTTTATAGGGAAATGGAGAATTCCTGTAGAAAGGAAGGGGGAAAAAAGTAAATTATATGGGAAGTACAAAATAAATTATGTTTTTTTTCCCCCCACTTAGATGAATGGAGGTGTTTGGTGCATCTCAGTTGGGGATAGTGTGTTAGGCTGCATAGGGAGGTGGTGTTGATGGTGGTGATGTAGCTTTTTGGTTATGCTGATGGTGTGGCAGGTGTGGTCTGGTGAGAGGCGGGGTTGTGTCGAGGCCCAGGGAGGGGAAGTTAGAAAAAAAAAAAAAAAAGGGGGGGTTGGCTATAGTGAAACGTTTGCAATTTTTAATTCCTAATCGCGAGGCATGATGGACAGGCTGAGAGTGGAGCTCATCCATCATGGGAAGAGGGAACCAGAGAGAGAAAGAGGGAGAAGGTGGAGACGTAAAATTTCAGATGGAGTTACCTTACACGGCGGGGGGAGAGGGAAAATAGATTCCAGATAAAAGGGGAAGGTATGTGGGAGGGAGAGTGCAGCAGGTACTGTGGGAGGGCATCACAGGCCTCAGATTGCTTCATGTCTCCCTGCTGGGACATCGCTGTAGCTCGGCCTGGAAATGAGTTCTGCTTTTAGGGACTGCAGCAGACATTGAATCATCCTGAGAATCATTCTCGCTGCACATGTCTTCAGCAGGTAGTAGGCGTAACTTGGTGTTGACCTGGAGATGGTAAAGTGAATACTCACTTAACTATGACATAACAAAAATCACTTGCCATACCAAATTCTTTCTGTTCGCAATATTGAACCCATATCACATTAGCGAGGCAACTGCAAGAACTAAAGGTGTTTAATGGCCTCTACAAAGGCAATACAAAGTTTCCTCTACATTGCATTGGTAAAGAATTACTAAGAAAATGAGATGATGATGATGATTTTGCCCCCCCTTCTGTTTTATATAATCCATTGTTGACCTTCAAGGCTTTACATGATCAGGCTCCTTATTATATCAAAGATCTACCTCCCACCCCCCGATGGGCGTTTCTGCATTTTAAGATGAGCTGATGGTAGCTTTTAGTTGATTCCAGAGTTTTCCTGTTGACTTACTTTTAGCAGAACTTTGTTGTCCAGGCCTCTAAAAATGTGTCTGCTTAAATTGGGGTTGCTGCTTTCAAATTTATTTGTAACATTTTTTTCTCTTCTTTCTTTTTGTGAATCATTAAAAAATCATAAAATATTTAAATTCTTGAAAAAAGTCTGAGGTCACTTTACATTGTTTGACAACTTCATATACCAAATGAGTCTCGGGATCTTCCCGTTGTTATCACCTTAAGTAAGTTTTCTCCAACTGTTTGCATCCTGATAGCAGAGAGCACCCTGAGAGAATGCAAACTGTACATCAAACATGATAATGTCTCATTATGCCGGAGAATTAATTAGCTTCAGTGTGTTTGGGTCCTGGTTGCCTGAGTTTTTTGAGGCATAATGCGAGTTTTAGACCTCAGCAAGTTTGCAGCCAGTGGACCGTACGAGCCAGTATGCCAGTGGGTGAGCCAAGTCTCTCAATGCAGGGATCATTACCACCTCTCTTTCTCTCTGTCGCTCTTATTCCCCCTCCCTTGCTCTCCCTTTATTTCCCCTTTTTTTTTATTCACACTATAACACATTTAGTTTCTACACATCACCTTAAATCCAGTTGTTTTCAGACTTTCACTATCCATCAGTTACTAGTACGATTTGGTCTATTGTGATGCCATCTTCTTGGTAATTAGTTTCCCATAATCCCCCTCACTCTCCTTACTAGAGGAAAAAAAAGAACAGTAATAGGCAGAGAACAGTGACAGGATCAGAGAAATGGGCTTTTAACTAACATGCAAAGTGATGAATGGATTGACCACAATGTAGACTAATGGAGCCGTGGAACTAATTAGGCCGAGCAGAGCTGTGCTTAAATGTAAATGGATTGAGCTGGATGAAACGTAGGAACAGCTGAGAGAATGATGAGGTCCTTCACTTGGGGGTCAATCAATGGCTAAACACAATCCATGGGTCTTTGTAAGGTAGTAACTTAGGAATGTTTTATTTGTTAGAATTCAGGTATCGTTGCATTTTTATCTGTTGCTACCTGCTGCTACCTCATACTTAGACCCTCGGTGTCCGACTGCATGACTTTGCAAAAAAGCTGTAATAAATCTCTAATCATGCGCGTCCCTGAAGCCCAGCTCTCAGACCCTGCAGCTTGGCACCAACCACATGTTTGCTGCCGTGCCCTCTGACTCTGCGGTCCGTGTAGACCGCTTCTGTTGGCGGCGCCTCAAATCTGCCTCTCTCACCTCAAGAACGGCCCGCAAAGATAATTAATGCGCCCAGCTACAGCATCTAACCCGCAGTCCTGCTCCTCACATTGCCCGCATTCGTTCCGTTCTTTACGGCCACGCTTTGACCTTGTAAACATCTGTAGAGTGAGGGAAGTGACAGCAGTTTTGCAGACTTGGCACATGCATCCCTGTGTGCCTGCTATGCTTTCAAAGTGCGTCTTGTGCAGCAATTATTTTGGAGGCTACCGAGTGAGAAGAGCAATAACAGCATCGCCTCGTGGAGACTACCGGTTGCTGGGGTGCAGTTCGTGCCCCCCCTCTGTAGGCGCTGCACATCCTCGAATTAATGTGTGCAGAAATGCAAATAACCCAGCCCAGTAAAAGTTGACATTGCCTCCTCTGATAAATTTTTCTGCTGAGGTAAGAGGCAATTTAATGCAGAATTAGAAGTCACTCTCTGCCACCATTTACATCCTTAATTAGGTGTAATTTCTCTGCACCCATTAGAGAGAGAGAGGGGAAACAAAAGAGGAAGAGGTTAAGATTAGAGTGTCTCCTGGTGCCAGGATTGTGTGTGTCTGTTTGTGTCAGAGTGTTAGTTTGTGTACCACTATGTCCTCCCAAGCTAGGTTGCCTTTGGTGATTGATACACGTCTTGCTCAGTCACCAGCCATTGGCACCGGGGGTGGATGTAAACACTGATTAGAGGGAGGAAATGAGGCCCTCACTTTGTCCTCTGTGTCAGGGAGCACTGTGGTGTCTGTCTCTGTTTGTCTAGTTCTTTCCACCTGAGCACGTTTCAGAGGACACCGTTAGCTACGCTTTATAGCCATTATTTAGATAGCGACACAACGGGATGCTCCTTTTTGCTCTTTGACTGACATGCCCAGCCATGTGCTCAGCAATTCAACTCACTGCATCGGACAAAGTACGTGCAGCTTTGTGTAGGGCACAGAAAACGATGATATGCCAGTTTGTGTGAAGGAGACTTAAGACAGGGTTACTTTTGATTTGATAAAATATCCAAAAAGCAATCAATATATTATAGAATCAAAAGTTGAAATGCTTTTTACAACTCTGTCTTTGTTACGTGTTGTATTTGCAATTTATTATATCCACAACTTATTTGTTATCATTTTAAAGCAGGCAGATTCCTGATATTATTTTTCCAATATTTTAGTTGTACGGTGTGCTATATGTCCACATTAATAGTTATATTTCTGTATATTTATCATACTATTTTACCTGTAATGCTACCATACATGCAAATCATGAAACCGGATACTTCCCCCTTATAAAATGATGACAAACCGCTCAATTTGGACAACAAATCAGCTTCGACTACTTTGTTGGCGCCTTAACAGGAAACGAACAGCGCAGAAAAAGTGCAGCACAGAAAACATTTTTCTTTCTTTGCCAGGAAAAATGAACTGTCAACATTTAATGATAGATATTTGCATTGTGATACAAATCGTGTCCTTGGCCCTAAACATAAGATATAGATCCATTTATAATGAATTCAGATAAAGTGTCCTTTTTGCATTCTCGCTCTAATGGATCTGTGGAGCCAGCGCCAGTGACCCTGGTGCAATCAACAAAAAAACCTGCGCCAGTGGATGATCAGACAGACATCTATCATTCCCTTTCACACCTTCTAAGACGCAATGGATACTTAGGTGCAAATGTATTTTTTCGGCTAAATGTATGTGTAACTTCTGCAAGCTGGCTGACTTTTTTTCATGGTTTTGTGAGAATGTGTGGAAGAAAGGGGGCAAAAACACATTAGATTTTTTTCCATCATTAAGCTGTGTCTGGGAGATGATGTGCTAGCCGTATGTGGTCCAGGGGAAGTATTTATAGCCCTGCTGGAATCTTGCTGTGCTGCGTTGATAGCAGAGATAATGGGAGAGAATGGGACGCAGTGAACTGTTCTAATGACACCAACAAGACAAGAGAACAGCGAGGATAAATAAATGTTAGCCATTTTCTCTTGCACATCATTTGCATTTTTTCTTGTTAAGGTCACTTATAGACTCAGACAATAACAATGAGGGGGAAAAAAGCTCTGGCGGAATATAAAAACCAGAAATAACAAAAACAGAATTACTTAGTATGCAAGCAATTTATTTTATTTCCCTAATAATGTGACATTCAGTTAGAGATAGTGCCGGTTTTTAATTTTTAGCCGCTTTAATTCCCGTGTAGCTGCTTGAGTGGGTTTTCTTGTGAAATAGGAGGAATACAAACAAGATTTCACTTCATTACACAGGAACAAACTGTACAGAAATTGCACTTACTTATGGAAATGACTGTTAAACATGCACAGCATTATGTGCTCTGCCTGTGCCGAAAAGTGTGGCACCATTAAACCATGAGAGTAGTGACAGTGAGCCAGTGAGGAGGACCAATTACCAACACTGAGTTTGTGGACTAATGTTCAGGGGGTTGATCAAAAGGGGCATTTTCCTTAAAATGGCACTAACTTTATGAGACAATGTTTCTGAAGGAGGAAACATACTTTTCATGATAAACTCACTTCCTTCTTTTCAGAGGTGTTCCAATACCATAATTAATATTAGAAATCTCTCCAATATTGCCTAAAATACTAAAACTGGTACCAGATACTTAAATATTTGTGTTGTCCCTCACCCCTTCCTATAGTGTTCCAACCAAGTGCAGCCATTTGTTGTACTGATCTCCATTCTGATAAGCAGCCCAAAGATGATTCAGTTCTTATTTCTTGGAGGTTTTATAGATCAAAACAGACTTTTCTTCGGTTTGGAAAATTCTCCAGTGACGACACTGCAAAATGATGCCTCTACAAACAACGTCCCTGGGTTGGTGAAGAGGGCTACGACTAAAATATGTTAGTTTATGTTATGGTTTTTTATTACACTGGAATCTGATTTGGGTCAGCCAAGGTATTAGAATTGCCGTTGACAGGAAAAGTGCAATCTGAACATTCTTCTTTCTTCATTGTACCATATAGCATTTAAACTGCTAATACATCTAGCTAAGCAGTCGGGCTTATGTGTGGAAAACGGCTATGATTCCATACTTCAGTCTAACTGAATCAACTTTTAGAAAGAGCAGGTCATTAGCGTAACCTCTGGGCCCTGTTTTGCTTCTGGAAGGTAATGAGAGACAAACAGCCTGGTCAGCAGTAGGCATAAGTGCTGGAGTTTATGGCCGGTGTGTGTTGTGTCCCAGGTTAACACTGATGCCACCATTTAGTGCTCTGTGTTTTAGCACCCGCCTGCTAATTGAGATGACAAAGGCCATAACAATGACATTGTTGGCCAAACAGCCCTCTCTAGACCCACGTCTGGCTCCAGTCAAGGACGTCCAGAAGGCTGTAAGTGCAACCTTGGAATTTAAGACGGTGCATGGGACCTTATGTGTATCTCAGAAAACAATTAGCATGGCTCAGGTGGGCCAGCACACATTCTCAGACCCTTTTAAGTGCCTGGAGTGCGGGAATTTGTTTTACTTAAAGTCACATAAACCACATCCTCCACTCACAACAATGGCACATAAACAGCTCTTGAAAACCAACCTGAATGGATATTGTGTTGTTGTTAGAAAATCAAGTAAGATTACCTTATTTGTCATAACCACTTCTCATTACGCACTGAGGCATCCTTGTAAATAGGCTGCTGCTGTAATATGAAACTACATCAATTGACTCTCCATAAAACATATATATCGTGTTAACTAGAGCTATAAACAAGGCCAGCTGTTGAATTATCATTGACTATCCTAAAACTGTGTTTGTGATCAATTAAGGCTCAGTCTTACAATTTCACATTGCAAACAGGATGTCTTCTGTTACCACTCTAATAATAGTAATGCATATGGCGAGTGTTTTGATTAACATAATGGAAAAAATAGCCCACATAATTTATCTTCTAAGTCCGAGGGAGAGAGAGCCAGATTGGAGCCTGAGGACTCAATCCACCTCAACATATGCTGCCATTGTAAGTCTCTGAATGTGGAGCATCTCGAGCCTCGTTCCCATGATATTTATTGAAAAACATTTGACTTTATGAGCTGCATACTTAATGAATGCCCATCGATGCTGTGGCTCAGCAGATGAGGCTATAATTCTACATATAAGTATCACAGCGACGCGTTGGTCCGTGCTGTTGTTTCCAATTGTGATCTATTCTAAATCCTGTTTGTCTGTCCGGCATAGGTCTGCACAACCACTTATGTTTGATGTGAAAGCTACTTACGAGGGACATATTAACTGCATGATCATTTATTTCTTGACATTAACTGTTCTTTGGCTTTCTCAACTGCATCTTTAAATAACAATATATACAGAATAATTGGTTACTATGATTAAGAGATGGTCAACCTTATAAGGAAAGTCTTAGTACTCTGATTGTATCACCCAGTTTCTGAACTTAGTAATTTAGAATGACCTTCTTCTTATCAGTCAGCTGTATTCAAAAATTAATGTCAGAAACATAATTATTCATTTATTGGATTCTGAATCGATTCAAAACATCCAAAAGTTGATTTAAAAAAAACAAAAAACATACTTTCTTGCGTCCTTACTAAATTTCCATTCGCAGCAACTTTTAGCACGGCAAGCCCGCTGTTGGAGCTTTCTTTTGTGCGCACTCTCTCTTCCTTTCCCCTCAGTCGTACTGCCAACGTTGGCTAACTCTCTGTGTCTGTAATGTATGACTTTGTCTGACATACAAACATTGTATTGAGATTTTTAATGTCAAGTAGTATTTTGACACACTTAATGAAGATATTCAAGATAGAAAAAACCTTTGCATATTTGTTTCATAAGACAGGTACGTAGAGAGAAATGTGTCCATCGAAAAACTCCCTCACACTGTCTAACTTGCAAACAAACAGTTATTGGCAACGTTTCGGTACTAGCCCTATATCAGGCAAAAAGTCACGAGATATCGAAAGATTTACACCCGTAATGTACGGTGTAGATCACAAGTTACATTACCATATGATAGTATAAAGATTATTTGGGCAAAGGTACCACATTTGCTGATCACAAAGCCTACCGTTATAACGTTTTGAATCATGATTGATATCAGGGGATACCATGGGCCTGTTTAATAAAATCGGATACATTTATATGAAATCACAAAAATAAGTATGTTAAGAAAAAATATTTGACTGACATTTTGGAAGCATTTAAATGATATGTGTTTGTATGTATCTTAAAGATAATGTTATGGTTTGATGTTTTTACTTTGCATTGTCACTGAATCGATATCACTGTAATGTTAGATCCCTACTGCCATGTTACAGTAAAAGAAATCGCCTCTGCTGGATAGGAATACATTTTTTTTAATCCACAGCTCATATATGCAGCACCAGCATGATGCGAGCCATGATTGAACAGAGATACCTGAACACATAAAATCCCTTGTTTCTACACCTCGCTGTGAGGGAGATGTTGATGTCCAGTCAAGCTCCAGTTTTATACCCTACAAAGGACAAACATAATTCAAATGCATTGCCTGTCTTATCTTATCTTGTAAGATGGAAAACAAAACCTCGGAAGTAAATCTCATTCATGTATTTGTCTGAAACCAGATCTGCAGTTGCTACTTAACACTAGTCCATTGGTTTTGTCTGAGTGATTCACCTATCGGAGGAAAGTTAGATGTATTCCACTGATTGTCTAGCTGCAAGGAAAAATCCATCTTGGAGCATCCTGCGGCTGCTGGGCCTTTATTGACATATCAGATGGGACATTGGAGGAGAAATTGGCCTCATTTGTTTCTCATGTCACCTTAATGGCAGATCTCTTTCAAGGGGCAAAGAATTGACAGGCCCCCGGTCTCAGTGAGCAAACAGCCAAACCTGGTTTATTGGTTTCCTCTCGCAAACACTCTGCCTAATGTGGCTGGCTAGATCAGCCTCCAAAGTTGAAAAGATCCCCCAGAAAATATTAATCAAGTCCTCTGACTGATTGTCTTTGCATGATAAATTATCTTGAGAGGGACAGTGTTGCTGTAGCCCTGGGACATTCATCACACACGTAGGCTGAGTTGGGATTCCAAGAGAGGCGAGACGACCATGCTGACAGAGTGGAAGGGTCAATTAGACATTTTCACAGAGGATGTAATGTATGTAGTATCTCAGAATCAGTTTAGCCTTTATTCTGTTCTAGCTAGCATGGAATGACTTGGTGTTTTCCTTGATGTTGCCCTGCTAGTTTATAGTGCTACAACAATTTCTTGTACCGTTGTTATCCACCGACTAGCATCGCTGTCAATACCTTTACAAATCATTTCCCTCTTCAGCAGTGTTAGTGTCTTGTTTCCTGGCTTGATTGAAGTTTCTGAGCGTCACTTGGAAGTGAACAGGTGTCAACCTAGCACAGGCACCTCGCAGATGGCAGCATAATTAGCATTGATTCTGGCAGGCTCTCACAGGCTAGGGTCTAGATGGCCGTGACGACCAACTAACCTCCCCACCTCTTGATGGGCTACCTCTGGGAGAGATCGAAGCTCATTTTACTCCTAGAGTGGTGCAGGCTAAAGGACTTAGTAGCACACACCCTCTTAGGCACACAAATTCTGCTGTACAGCCTCAGAGAGAAACAACTGACAGAGGCAAAATGCTCTTTAGTGAGAGAGTAAAAATTATTATAATATGATAATAGCTTTAGTTTTACCTACTTGAAATCTCTATTTCTTCATCATATAAGGCTGCATGTAATGATTATTTTTATCAACAATACTTGGCTGCTTTCATCAGTCGATTGATTGATCTATATAAGGTTAAATATTTTGGATTGTGAGAAAAACATTCCCTTTTTCAGAAAGTCCAAGTTTTTCTCTCTACCATCCATCCATCCATCCATCCATCCATCCATCTATATGTCTGTCTGTCCATCCATCCATCCATCTATACTCCTGACCATCTATCCATCCATCCGTCCATCCATCATAGATCTGTCTGTCCATCCATCCATCCATCTATATTCCTGACCATCTATCCATCCATCCGTCCATCCATCATAGATCTGTCTGTCCATCCATCATCCATACATCATCCATCCATCTATATGTCTGTCCATCCATCCATCTATCCATCCATCTATACAGCTGTCCATCCATCCATCCATCTATCCATCCATCATCCATCCATCTATACATCTGTCCATCCATCCATCCATCTATCCATCCATCATCCATCCATCTATACATCTGTCCATCCATCCATCCATCATCCATCCATCTATACGTCTGTCCATCCATCCATCCATCATCCATCCATCTATACATCTGTCCATCCATCCATCCGTCCATCCATCCATCCATCCATCCATCCATCATCCATCCATCTATACATCTGTCCATCCATCCATCCATCCATCCATCTATACATCTATCCATCATCCATCCATCCATCCGTCCATCTATCCATCCATCATCCATCCATCTATACGTCTGTCCATCCATCCATCCATCCATCCGTCCATCTATCCATTCTTTTATCTCACCAAATAATATTGGTTTATTATTTTATATTAATATTAGCTGAATAAATACATTTAACCAATGCTGTAATTTATTGCATTAATATGTATTTTTTCTTCGGTACTGACTTCCAATTTCTATGGTGATAAGAATGGTAAAATAAGGCAGAATCCTTCAAAAGAAGACCGTAATATTCTGTGTAGAGGGCCAACATTCATGCCCCGGTCTGTCTCCTTTCGCTTTGTATTTGTGTATTGCAGATTGTGTGTCGTAGGAACAGGCCAGCCTCTCTATTCTAAAATGGATCTCATCTAATCTTATTTCACCATGTCAAATGGCAGCATGACATGCTGTTTTACTCCGTAACATTTGGTTGCTGTGAACCAGCTGACTGCATCCGATGCGAGGAGTCCCCTTGTTATTATGAACCACTTGTAACAGTGTGTCTGTGGGGTTGTTGTCAGAGTCGCTGGGTCATGCCGACATGTTGGTCACTAATACAATACACAGAAAATTGCTTCTGCTGCAGACGTTTGTCGTTTGTTTTCATTCTTGTATTTCAGTGTGTTCAATCCATTACGGAAACACAATCTGAACCGCTCGACAAATTTACACAAAGACCTTTTAATAACAGCCAGTGTAGCTTGAATAGGAATCATGGCGTTTTAAATGTCTTTATCATAGCAGCCAAATGCAGTGCACGATACAGAAAACATACAGTGACTCAATATAGTCCGCAGCTATAATATGGTTGATGATCTCCAGTACATTTTCTCCCCTATCACCTCAGTCTTTTCATTCATAAAAGTGGATTTTTATGTGTGCAAAAACACAACAAAAGTTATCCCAAGACATTTCACATAAAGAGCAGGTATACACTGAAATGATTGTTATATTATTTACAGGGAACCTTAATCACATTAATCCACCATGGTGAAGCACTTGGTCACAGTTATGAGAATAAACTTCCTTTTAACAGGCAGAAAACTTGAGCAGAACCCGACTCATCTGTGAATAACCATCTCCTTTGACATGTGAGCCAACAAAGTGGAATAGATAAAGAGATGGAAAGAGAGAAATGGGTTGAGACAAGCGAACAAGCCAGCCACAGAATAACAACAGATAATAGAAATTTACTGTAGCAATGCCAATTAAAGATGTATAAAATGAATAATATTCACAATAACAACAAATTATGATAATGATAAGTATAACTGATCATTATGGTTGAAGCAGTTTCCCCCCCAATGCTGTCAGCAGTCAGTCTTTAACAATGAGAACCACCCATGCTGTATACTGGTCAGGTGTCAGGATTCATTATATTTGGCTGAGATTTGCATAATGCAAGAGGCATCAAATTAAATTTGCATAATTATTTTGATTACTCTTGTTATTAAATGTGAGTGACATTGATTTACAAAATGGCCTGATATAAGGTTAATGGCTGGTGTCACCTTCTTGCGCCTCTGTCTTTTCTTAATTATCACAAAGCTTTGTTCACTGTGTCATTTAGGTTTCTTTACCATTAGCTAACATGGCCCTCGACTGTATGCATCTCTGCCTTCACATCTTTACATTAAACTGCCTATGTGCTTGAACTACCCTCTTACACCAGGTTTCTGTAATTATGTAAGGCAGGATGTAATTTAAATAGGATGAAGAGCCATAATATTGGTGTGCCCTGGCCCATTTAAGCACATTTACGTGGGCCATTATTGACAGACGGCTAAGTGTCATTTGTCAAGGAAGGAGGAATTGACAGGGCTAAGACACAGAGTGAAGTAACGGTCAATCAGACCTACTTTACAGTCATAAGGGGAAGACATCTCCAGTGTTTCATTTTCTCCTGGGTGGAAGCGTAAGATCATAAGACCTATTTTCATAATAATACAAACAGCCTGTGGGCTACAGAATAAAGAAGAAGGCCATACTCTGTGTATCTGTGCATTGCCTGTCAGAGACGGAGGGGTTTCAATCTCTTTTTCATTTCATCCTGATAGCTGTGCCTTTTATTACCGAGGGACAGGAACGTTTCCCGAGGTAAAAACGAGTGCACATTCCCAAGATAAAGTTGGAGGTTTACAGCTATTTCCAGCCTGTAATGTATTATTCCGTTAAAGCAATGATCAGGTAGTGTTGGATGAATGGGAGATGTTCAGCACCATTACTGCCTGGCACATCAGTGAGGCATTATTACATTATCGCTGCTCTTTAGTAGGAGATTGGGTGTGTGACCGGGTTCTGAATACACTCATCCCGCTCTCCACGGCGTAAATTGCAGATTGGCTCATTGACTTCAATGATAAAATGTAAAAATTGCCAGTAAAGAGAACATAGACTCAGGTTACTCCTTAGCTGTTTGTCAACGGCAGATGTGACTCAGTTGGTGCGGAGCATGTTAAAGAGTTCCATCTCCCAGAAGTCAATGTCATTTATGCCTGAAACTGCTAAAGCAATAGCTCATCTTGTCTCTGGTGTGTCATACTACACTGCCTTTGTCTGAGATTAAAATTTGCTCTGGTGGTGGGCTAAAATCCTAAAATGTCTCTTGTAGCGTACAGAAAAGATTTACTGACAGATTTCTCCAGAATATGCTGAACGGGAAAAAAAAAAAAAAAAAAAGATTTACATAACTCAATACTGCCAAAAAATGCAGAAAAAGAAGAAACATGCACTAATGCTTTGCTAACAAAAATAATTAACAGTCACAATGCATGTCACTTACATCTTTGGGATATTTTGCCTTTGATAATTGACAGCTAATTAATTACATAATTCATCAACCATCCGGTACACAGGCCATGTGTTCAATGTGGGCTTTAGTGCCACATTAAAGAAAAACCTCCAAGCATTATTATTCTGCTTATTAGACCTGGGCAGGTTATTCTGGAAATGGATACAGCTAATGTTATTTCGCATGACACTCCAGAACAGCATTAATCCATGATAATTACCCTGGAAGGAAGCAAATAAAGACAAACTAATGGCAAGGTTGATCATCAATTTCAAACATTCGACTCAAATGCCCTACATTTTTATGCAGGAAGCGTCTAGTTGCTGAGCCTCGGCTTGGAATGCCTTTTTAAGTGTATATTATCCTGTCCTTGACTGGGGAAGTGCTGGGAGAAATCATTAAAGCAAATTAGACTATTAACATCCTAAAGAGCATTTATCTTGTGGATCAATAGGCTCTCATCTTCTTTAGAGGACCCTTCGGTGTCCTAAATCCATTATGAGCCAGATTATGAGGAAAGTCAATTCATTACATGCAGATAGGCCAATAATTATTGACACCAAAGGTACCAATAATAATTTGAAACACGTATGTTTTGTGACTTAAAAAGTATTTCTAATAACAGACGGATAAGCTCATGAACTGCTGTGAATTAATGAAAATGGTTAAACGTCTTCAGCTGAATTCATTAAAGTTTCCACACGATCTCAGGAGAATTCAGCCGCTCACTGAAGAGGATATTTAAAGCATCCTCTCAGAAGGAGGAAAAAAAAAAAAAAAAAAAAGAGTCTCTTGGCATTGATGCACTTGTCGTAGATCAAGCAACACTTCACCATATGATTTTTGCTGCTTTGCTGACTGTGTGTGAAGATGCCATACTCGAGGAATGGATTGGATCTGCAGTCTACCATCACAAGATCCGCGATGCTCCAATCAACACACAAGATGTTCACACATTTACAATTGCATCATTTTGCAGAGCCCTGAAGGTGACGTCACTGCCGCCCTGTTTATTTTTGTACATGTTCAGAAGACAAATTGACACATGACATGTGTGTGAAGTAGAATTTAAGGTATCTATTAAATTATGAATACGCTTTGAAGAGAGGTAGAATGAAAGGAATAATCAGACATCATGTGGCCCCGGGATTCAACAAAAACAAATCAACAGAGCAGCCGCCTTTGACATGATGTTGATTTGATGAACACGATGTGATACCATTATCTCTCCCCGAGCCTTCATCAGTGTGTTGACCAAGAAGGCTATTGTTCAAAACCCATAAATCTCACCCCCTTACGTCGTGCCAATAATAGCCCTAAATAGGGATAAAATGACTTTCCCTTTTTCATCAGTTGTTATGCTAAAAACTGTAACCCTAAAGTGACCGCTGCCATGCATAATACGCTGCACCGTTTGTCGAGTGCTGAAAAGGCGAGCGGGGGATCCTTCTGTTCCCCATATGGCCCCATTGTCTTGGTAATGGCTAAAATGTGGCCCCCCTCCAGAGCCGTGCGCTTAGCCCCGCTGGTAGAGAATAAACTGTTGGTTTCACACAGGCGAGCAGCAGGCCCGCGGACACACAAGTGTGTAAGATGTGGGGCTCTCATGCGCGCGGCCGGTCGATTCCTCCCCTCGGCCAGAGACCAGGAGGCTTAAGAAATGGAAAGTGTTCTCTGAGCAGCGGAGGAGGAATTCTGCACCACAGAAGGATCTGTTTGAAAAGTTTGTCGGAGGTATTTTCTAAATGGGGAAAGTGCACCTGAGCTGAATCTGGCACAGTTTACAGCGCCGCTCTGCTGTTTTGAATAGATTTTATTAGCCATCTCTTCAAGTCTCACTTCCTTTTTTACACCTCATCTTATATTGCTGTGCCAGTTTCATGTCCCATTCCCTCAAAAATGTTGTCAATCAACTAGGACAGCCGTGAATTTTGCAATAAAAATGTAAAAAATAAAACAGGGCAACATGCCAACAATGCATTAATTTAGATTAATTTAAAACATAATTTCTGATTTGTGCTCTATGAACAAACAATTACAACAACCTCCATCAACAAATAACGGTAAATATTTGAATTGATTGATTCATTAGCTTTTGGCACATGACTACAGCATCACTGAAGCTGCATGCATTGTGTAGGCTGTGGGAATATACTCTGCATAGCTTCTATTGTCTGGCCCCTGGTAGCACTGAAGCTAAACTAATCAGTCAAGGAGTTGCTGAGTCGACAACAACCACAGTCGTGCTAAAAAACACAAACAGACCATTAAAAAGGCTAACAGGCCCGACCAGAGTGCTGTCACTTTTAAGCTTCTTCTTTCAGCACACACGTAGCAGAATACTAGATTGGTTACAAATAACAGAGTTTTTTTTTCTTAGACAAATCTGAATCTTTTTCTAACTGTCCCTCAGTTTATCATTCAGTCTAAAAGATATTCAGGGAAATAGAGAACATTTTCCGATGTGACGTTTTAAATGTCTGATTTTGGCTGATAATGTTTTTTATTTTTGATATTTGCACAAAACTGACTTGCATAAAAATACAAAAATTTAAATTTAAGAAACATCTTATTTTTCATTCTACTTGGATTGGCCCAATCAGTTAACCAATTTGTGACAAATAAACGATCGTTATTAATGAGAAATTTAAGCCGGGGACAGTAAATGATTGCAATATAAGTTTGAAATAAAACTTAAATCATTAATTATTTTCAAAGAAGTTGCTGTTTTACTCTCTTTGGATTGAACAATCAGTTTATTGAATGACAAGAAAAAAACATTTTAACAAAAAACAAATGTTTTAATTCCACACAGGAAATACATTTTGATATTTTTTACTGAAAAAAACATTATTGAAATAGTCGTTTATGAATTATCTCTGGATGAAATAATCATATCTTTTGGGGCATGTTCACCATGTATTACATATAGCACACATACATGATAGCACAAGCATGATAGCAGCTGATGATGCTATCATGCTTACACTTCTCCTCTTGTATTCAGTCTCTTGTTTTTCTCTTTGTGTCTTAATAACCAGTTGTCAGGGACATTAGTGAGAGCACAGTGCAGACATGGACCAGAGAGTCTGTGTGAATGCAGCTGCAGGCTTTGGGAATGTAAGGGTCACCTGGTCAATGAATATGAAGGCCCCTCTTATTATATCTTTGTCAATGACAAATAACAAGGCGTTGGTATATGAAATGCTCCGTTGTATCATTTTGTAGAGGACAAGGAACATTTTAAGCTTGGCTGCTCGTACAGCAGTCTCTGAGCTGGCCCTGGAAAAGCTGTTTGTTTGACCCTAAGGAGTGAGAATTGACAAAGCAAGCCAGAAGCATTTGTTTCATCTGCTAAACCATAGATTGAAAATGATTTCCCAATGCCCCGTATGAGATCGCTGTGAAGGGGGTCATCAATTATTTCCTGATACGTGACACAGTATGGTACCTATTTTACTGACCACTGCTCTCTGGTTGGTCGGATAGCATCTCTTTTATCAACCCATTATTGACTGTGAATGGAAGCATAGTAAACAAACCTGTGTGGGTTTATTTCTACTTTCTCACCATCTACCAGGGTGTGTTCAGAAACACAGAGAACAACAGGAATAATCACAGTACAGTAATACAAACAGACAAATTAAGCAATTTATGTGTTGGAAGGCATGGGTACTTTTAGATCTGAAGAAACCTGGTGATTTACAGAAAAAAACTGATGGGCTCCTAACTTTTACACTGTAAAGAATTTCCTGTTTCCCATTGTGCATGTTAGATAACCTAATATTAGGATTGCAGTTAGACTTATTTTATGAATTTTATGAATTGGCTACTTTTGTCCACCCAATAGTCATAAACTAAAAGTTCCTTCACTTCAAATTAAAGCAGGAAAACCTCAAATGATAGAAGCCATAACATGCAAATATTTTACATTTTGCTTGGAATTTAACTCAAACGATTGACCAATTAAATAATTGCTGCCAATAAAAAAAGTTTTGGTCAACAAATCACTGAATTGATGAATAGTTAAAGCCCTTCATATTTTGGGACTTCATTTTTACTTTAGGATCGCCATTTTTCGCCATTTTCTGGCATTGAAAAAAAAAACAAGTGAAATGTTTAACGAGGAATAAAATGGAGAGACTTTGCATTTGAAATCGTGATTGTTGGTCGTATCTTAAAATCCTTCTTACATGTTGTGTTTTCTTATAAACATGTAATGAGAGGCACAACTGGCACAATAATGCATTTCTATTGAACCCATTTCTACACACATACAGTACATCACACAAAAGTAGAAAAAACGACAACTAGAACAATTGCAAGACGTTCATATACAATAAAAACTCTTTTAGGCAATGCTGTTTAATCTTCATTTTGCTGGGAGAAGTGTGAGTCTGCTGAAAGCACACTGTTTCTTCTCTTTTTTTTTTGAGCAAATGGAGTTCTAAATTGCTTTTTTTAAGTACCATGCGCCAGGGTAATGTCTAGAGGTACCGACACAGCATTCCAGTGGCAATGATTTATGGCGTGGGGCAGCCACAAATTGACTTGTATGCAAGAAATGTAAATGGAAGTGGGACATTTGATGGAGAAGCTCATTTCCAGCCTTAAATGTTTTAAATTAACCACACAAACTCACAAGGCAAAATGTTAATGGGCATTTTTTTTTTTTTTCACTTTTTTTTTTTTCCTTGCTCCCCCCCTTTACTTAATCTACATTACAGGTCAATTTATTATACAAACAGTAATGTTGCTCTAGATTTGCAGGGATCAATGGATTTGACAAAGGGGATTCATTTCAGGAAATAAACCTTGGAAATTAGCCAGGGAATGGGCTAAATATTTGAAATGATAAATGTTCGGTACAGGACAGTGTAAATTACAGAAATGTGGCTCCAGAACAAAGAAGGCCAGAAACTGTCCTACAAAGATACAATGTTGGCTCAAACTACAGTGCAACCCATCTCCTGAAATAGAACAATCAAATCTCATGTCACTGTTTTCAATCATTCTGGGATCAAACAAAATACAAAAGAAGGTTTTTGCACTGCCAAAATCGATCGATTTCCTCTTTAGCGCCTTCAAAAAGCATGAAATCAGTTTTCAATTTTACATTCAAACTGCAACTTTCTGAGTTTTCTTCCATCATTTATTCATCCTACATGTGACTTGTCTAGATAACAGGATGGAGTGAAACATGGAGTCAGTGTGCCCTCAGGCTGAAGAAGAAGCGGCCTAGAGGGAGAAATTGTTTTCTAATAACAAGAGCCTCTTGCTCCCCCGAGGGACAATTACAATGTTGGCTCCCTTGTCAGAGTAAAAGCCGCTTTCAAGCTGCTCCTTTCATAATGCTATCATGTTTGCCCCTGAGATATGCCCGTGGTCTTCACGTCTCTCTGTCTCTTTATTTCTCTCTATCACTATTGATTGAGGGGCCATTTATATTCACAGTAGGGGGTCTTAATTATGAGTGTGAGTGAGGCCAGCCAAATAGGGCTAAGTGGTAACAGGGGGCCAATGCCTCTGCCACAGGGCTCTTTACCTATTTAACATTCAGCGCCTCTCTCTGTGATCATTGGCAGTACACTTATAAAGTCAACGCTGCTCAGTGGAATAATAACAGTTTTTGAAGAGGGCTCAGTTCAACCACAAACATTGGGATTCTGTTTGGTACAATTGGAAAACAATAAAAACTCTAGCCCACATTTGACACCATACAGAAGCCATCATTTTTCAAAATAACAATTTGCCTTCAATATAATGAAGAATCGTGTTATTTTTTTTGTCTCTGGATTCGTCTTTGTGGTTTGTTGAAACCAAATAATGCTTCATTGTTTGTCGTTATAATATGAAAATATCACAAATATTCACATCGATGTCCCCCTTTTTCAGTAAGGCAGACCCCCACTGGAATATCAGCATCATGATTTAGCCTCCTCTCTGATTTTAAACCCCCCCTATGCTGTTTGTGCAAACTGGGACCATCCAGCCAGTTAATGCTCTGGCTGAGTATGAAGTCTCTACATTTCAGTCAGTCGTGGAAAATTAGCTTTAGCAGCTCTTAGTGTAGTGGTAGCTCTAATCAGCAGATCACCCATAAATAATAAGCCCTTCCTTGTACCTTTTCAGTGTTGTTGAAGTACTTATTATCACTTCAATGTTGTCAAGAACAGCTGAAAACAAACAAAATGGATGTTTATTCAGTTTTCAGGTCATTCAACAGACATTTAATGAAGTAGTTTTGATTAAGAAACACCTTGGCCTGTAGTTTCCGTTTGGAACAACCAATCTTTTTGACACTTGACCTCACAGACGACTCAGTGCGTTTGGGTTCAAGGCCTCTCTCTGTGTGGCGCTGCTCAGCGGCATGGCCACCATGGTTGAGGCGGTGGCTGAGGGGTCACGTGGTGCCTGGCTCATAGGCCTCTGTATCTGCAGCCGCTGACAGGAGGACATTGTGTTCCCCCCCCCCCCCTTTTTTTTTTTGCTCGCTTTAACCAGTCAGCCATGGCTTACATGGTTTGTTGTGGCCCCAAGATCAGAAGGAGGAAGCTGAATAATGTCTTCCTATTCTTTAAGGGGAGGGCCACGCTTGGTTGATTATAGAATAGCTTTGACAGACCAGAGGGAACTATGGCTTTTGTCCAATTCCCCACACAAAGAAAGGTAAGTTCAGAAAGAGCTTGGCTTGGCTTTTTTAAGCGGATGCTGGCTGGCCTCGTCCTCATCATGCCATCATAAACTTATAATGCCTTCAGGGACTCCCACATATGCAGCCTGTCGGAGAACAGGCAGTAGCCTACCACCTACACCATTAATAAGAAAGCATGAGTCATTGAAATCTTAAGTGCTTGAATGAGTTTAAACAAAGAAGTCTTTATTATTTATTGGATGAAAAGTTGCCAGAGAGGTGAGTATAACTCTAAATGAACTCCATCTTCCATATCTTTTCAATTATTTATTTTTTTAGAATTATTTCATCTTTAATTTGTGGATTAAATTCTATCCCTATGCACATGTGCACCCTGTGTGACCACACACATGCACACAAAGACCCACAATCCACACAGTCTGTGAGAATTAGCATTTCATTCAATATAACAAGGCTCAATATGTTTCCAGAAGTGCTGCCATACTGAAACAAGTCCTTTACAAAACAGAGCCCGAGGGCGAGGGGGCCGACTCCTGGGACCCCGACAGCCTCCACGGCCTATTTGTTCAGCCGAATCTGTTATTCTGTCACAGCAGGCCTGTCACAAGTGAAATCATTTAAATGTCCAATCCTGTATTTAAGCAGACTGTCTCACCACGAGCAGATGAGCGGCGCTCACAATTTACAGGCAGACGAATCAAAGGCTGAGCAGAGCAGTGTGCAACCTGGTGAAGCAGGGGTCCTCTGGGAGCTGATTTAGTGGCTCTATCCCTTATGCAACAATAACAAACAGGGTCTAATAATGAATGCCCTGGGTATTCCTCATTGTAAATTCAAATTCAGCACTTTAACTTTACAGTAGATGTGATGAGGGCCTCTTAATACCACTCATTATCACCAACTGAATATGTAATGCTGAAAAGCTGATCCTCCTTTTAACACATTGATGTGTTTCATGCTACTCCTAGTCATTTAAAACCCCATACAGCAGCAAAAACTAAGTCTAGTTAACTAGGTCTGTTGAATAGGAGTGTAACGATAAATCCATATGGTTTGATATATGCATATCAACAGATAAATATCATCCATACAAAGGGAAAACAGGGATCAATATCACCATCTTAAAAATACACTGAACGATACATCAGCTGACAGATTTTGTTTTATGTCTGGAAAAGTTCAGTTATACAATAATCACATCGTATATCTTTTTGTGAATTGATGATATCAAAACTGATTGTATTTTATTTTCCAATGATCTAATCCTCTTATGGTCGCATGCTCCCAAATTCAGTCAAATCAAAATCATATCATGTCAGACTTTGCGATATCAGAAAATATCTTTATGTTGTCGAAAGTTTTAATGACCAGTTGTTATTTACACCACTACTTTTACATTAAACCCTGACTAATTTGATAGAAATTAATTTGTTTGAGTGGTTAAAACAAGTGGAAATTATGTGTAACAGCTTTTATGTTTATCCTTCTCTGTATCCTTTATGACAGTAATCCAAGTTTCACTGGTTTGTGATCAAATCGAGAGATATTCTGACATATTCTCGAGCCTTATATAAAACACTGATCAACGCTTTTATTCATTTGTATTTTCTGAGACTTAATCGGCCCAACATAGACATAATACATCAGATAAATATGATAAAAGTATTTGAGAGATTTATGGAAAATGAAAATAATTTGAGAATGAAGAAGTTCAACTAATTCAGGGCCACACCCACATGTGTAAATATATATACAGTATATACACAGATTTGTCCATCAGTAGGCTGACAACAAGCCCATCGTAAAAAAACATCTACACCAAACATCAGATACAAACAGAGGTTATATTCAAAGTACATATACATGGAAAAAATATTGACATATTGACAATATTAACAAATATTGACATACAATTATTTAACCATATTGATACACAAATCATCTTCCAAACCATTCATCAACCAACATTATAGATATCACAGACAAAAAAAGAAAAAAGCAGAATGGAGACATCACATCTGTTGTATTTGTTAAATGGTTTATTTTTATATATTTTATTTATATACTGGTGTGTGAACAGGGTTTTACATAAAATTGTGCTATCATTTTGTTTATCATCTATATAAACTATACTATTTTCCTTTTCTGGACGCAGCCTCAATGTCCTTCAAACCAAGAATCAAGATCTCAGATCCATACTGCTGTTTGCTACAGACAAATTGTTCTCTAATATATGAAGTTTCTTGTAGTACCTGATGTGGGACAAAGTGGACAAAATGGTTTTAGACCAGCACAAGCAGTTGATGTTGGTGTGTAATGGACCTGTCATCCCTGATGGATTTCCAACTCTGCCCTAATGTTTGTCCCACTACAGACAACAGAAAGCTGAGACGACAGCCGTGCGAGCCGGTCTGTGTTGGCAGCATTTCTTGATCAATATTAGATTTGAATCTGCGATCAGACACAAATACATAATAGCATGTAGCAGAAAGGAGGAATACGATGCAGGACTTGCTCTTAGGGTGATTTCTCATAAAAATAAAAGCTGTTTGGAGGATTATAATCAATGATGCAACACGACCCACCACGTTGATGATAGACTATCATTACAGATTGCTCTCTGTGAGTAATGGGAGCGAAGCAAAAACAGATAATGTGATTCAATAATATATTTACTGAATTTGTGAGAAGAAAGAAATGGGAAAATCTCTGAGCAACCCAGAGGCTAAGGCCTTAATTGGGACTTAAGGAGATGCCACAAGATCAAAATGAGTCGACTTTGTGTCTACTGTATGTGAAGTTGTGTCAGATTTAAAACAGAAGCGGCCCTCAGCCCCCTGATGTTTGATGTAGACTCACATTAAGATCGATGATTTGTTTATTAGATTTCCAATCAGAATGTAATGGCTTTGACGCATTAGCTGCTTTAGGCTGGATGTTTCTGAGTGTGTCTGCCCCCCCCCCCCCCTTGATTTCTTAGCTTCATCCTCTGAGTGTAAACAGACCAGAAAGAGAATTAAAAGGGATCGTATCACTGTGTGCCGTGCCACTGTGCAATTCCCGAGAGATAAACATTAAGCAAAAGGCAGAATGGCTGTGTTTTCTTTTTTCTAGCAGTCATAAAAGACCCCACCCTCTGAGATTGTTATTAGCCCGGATCGCGGGGAATGTCATATTAACAATGAATGTCTGGTAGTGAGGGAGATTGTCCTAAGTATGAGCCCGGCAGGGAGCTCTCTTTAACTCTAATTCACATCAGAATCAGATCGCCCTGCTAAGATCTCATCAGTGTTATTACTCCTCAGCCCGTCCGCCTCCTTCTCCACTGTCCGTGTGTGTCCTGCCGAGTAAACAGGCTCCTGCCATCACCCGCTTGTCATTACCACTCCCTTTTTCATTTTCTGTTTCCTAAACTAATGTTGATCAGAAAGAGGAAGCTGGGGTTGGGGAGAGGGCGGGTGGGTGAAATAATGTTTTTCTACTTTCTTTTCTTGTCACTATTTGCAGACAGAAATCAAACAGATTCAAATCACTTTTTCTATGTAGCTTTTCTGGAATAAAGTCCGACTCCTTCAGGCAAATAAACGAGCGTCTCTCACAGAGTAAAATTTCATGAACAGAAAAGGCCACAGAAGATGACAGGACACAATTGGAGAGTAATGACTGGTTTGCACTAATATTTAAACAAAAGTAATGAGCAACACACAGTACCTCTGCTAAAGATACACTATTCTCTTCATAAAAGAAGATATAACCTCCTTTTTAAAGATAGACCTCCACGTCTATGATTGGATCTCTTTCTGCTTGAAATACACTTTACGACATCCAGGCCCATTTGACTGATGTGCCCATGACCTACATCCTTTCTGGCTTTGGACAACAAAAAAAAATAGAAAAGAAATTAAAAGAGAGTGATGTTGCTGTAGCGCCACCTATAGGTATAGTGCCAATAAGTCTGGCATTATTTCTTGAGTTACATGATGGAACAATAAGTCAAAAAGTGTAATTGATCAATCTCTTCAATCATTATTGAAGGAGAGACAGACAAACGTTTACTGGTCCCAGCTTCTCCAGTGTGAGTTTCTATATCATAGTCACTTACATTTCTTTGAATTTTGAAATGAATAGTTAATACTGCGTTCATTTAAAGTAATTTAAGAGACAGATTAATTAATACATTGACTGAGAAAAAGACAGAATAATTGTAAGTTTGAACCATTTGCTAATAAAATGGTAAAAAGGACACAAGGATTCATTAATATGACTCTGTTAGGTAGCATGTTATGTTACAGTCCAATCCAGGCATTAGGAAATGTGTAGCATGTTTTTTTTCTGAAGTTCTCACTGTCAGTATACTAAGGCATTAATAACAACTTTTAGGTCAAATGATCAGGAATCAAAATTTTCTCCAGGTTGGACAAAGTTACACCGTGAATTTAAGTTGTTGTTCCCTCACACTACACAAACATGTCAGCACAACATAAGAACCTACATGATTTAAATTAAAAATTGAAATTTTACAGCAAGATTCAATTCAGCATAAAACATACTGTTGTATAATTTCAAGTTTAAACACGTGTATCCAGAGAGGGTAGTTTTGTCGGTTTAAATTAGGGTCAGGGGTCATGTAAACAGCAACCTTCACTTGTTTTACTCGGATGAATTGGACAGGCGACTAGACGTGCAGAGGCTTCAGCATCTTGATAGCAAACTTGATAGAGCAATGGGCCGTGGTGGCACTGAACATAGGCTTACATCGATAAAATGCAGCGTTCTGTGTATACAGTATATACCCGACCACATGTGTATTCAGTTGAAACCATTAAAATGCTGAGAGAACCCTATAGCACAAATGAAATTGTTGTACATACTCACTGGGCCCTGACCGACAAAATGGAGTGCAAATGTTAAGTACTGCGAGATGTAAAGTACAAACACATTATAGGCAGGTATTAGCTTAGAACACACCGCAGAGCAGAGAAGAATGGGAACAGTCCATGCACTGCTGTAGCTCAACTTTCGGAGAATTAGATAACATATCATCACATTTATGAGGAGCTTTAGGAGTTGAAGTGCACTCATACTACATTTTCATATAATCCAGTTACTTTATATTAGATATCATGAACCCTTACATTTTCTGCTTTCAGTAATGAATAAAAATCAGAATATAGATGAAGTAAAATACAAATATATTTTAGTTAAAAACAGGCTAACTTAATAAAGACAAACCCTAATAAAGAATAGCTAATAATGGTTCAGATTACATGTTACAAAAGACCCAATGTGGATGGATTATCTTTCCCTTCGCCAAATAGATGCAATTATTTTCATAGTTTTTAACTTTTTAAATTCTAAAGTTCAAACAAACCTTGTCCTATCATCATGTCCCTTCAAATCTGTCTATTTTATGTATGGGTTTTACACTATGAAAGCCAGGCACACAAGACTTAGTAAGTACCATGTACGTTTTCTTAGCCATGTTTGATTGCCTTTTGTGCATTGAAATAGAGCCATAATTAAAAATATACTTTAAACATATATGCTACATTCTTTAGACATTAGTCAGGGAGTACTGACTGATTTACAACTTGCAGTAATACATGGAAACATAAAAAACAAATGCAGCATGATGTTCACATATTTTAGGTTTGATACATTAAAGCTCTCACTCCCATATACGTTGGGTGAATCCAAACCCCTCTTTTAAATACTATAGTGTTTTATTGTTTTCTGCAATTTGTAGAAAAATTATACATCATCTCATGACCTTTAGGGGGATAAGGGAAATAACAAGCGACATGAAGTGTGAATCAATCCTTTTAACTTTCCTATTCTAATATTTACATGTTGAAACACTCTGGACCCATGGAAGGATGCAAAATATGTAACGTCTTAATAATGATATGAGGAACAGCAAATAGTTGTTTACATGAGGTGTAAACAACTGATAGAATCAAGCACATTGACGCTCCTAACCCTAAACCCACACGTCGTTGCAGAACACAGTTTCTTTTCATTATTCGATTTTTCATCTTTGAGGCTTTTGAACAACTATATCTTATCAGTCCTGTTTTATCAAATCTGAGTCCTCATGCATGTCCTAAATGTTCAACTTTGTAATAGCAAAAGGAAGATGATTCTGAAATTAACATCTGAGTTTTTGGTCTTTCACAAGTGGAATTATGGTCCGTTTGACGACCATGTCCGACAACCTTGGTGGCATTAAAACGGAGCGATCATTTAAAAATCCACTTGAAACTTTGCCACACTCTTTTGCTCTTTAGTCTTGAAGGGGGAATGCTCACTGATTTGTCACCACTCAGCAGTACTTTTCGTCTTAATGAATTTTTAATATCCTTAATGACAGCAGAAGAATGATGTCATTAGGAGAGTGGATGTTTAGGAAAACGCTGACTTGAACTCTTTTGGACGACCATTTTTAATGATTTAATATAGATTAACGCCCCATAGTAATGAGACGTTTGGCTATGAGGGGGGCGACCATTATAAGTGAGACCCCACCATTCATTTGGCTGAACACTTTGAAAACTTCAGAGAATCACTCTTACCCTGAAGGCTATTATGACACCATTCTCATCTGATAGTTACAAAATACAACAGGTGAAAGACTTTGGAGTCATGTTTTTAAAGTACACGAGCAGCTCAACGTTATCTTGAAATATAGTTCTATCGGGCATATTGAGTTACACACTTTCCCTACGTCGAGGGTGCGTTTGTTCCTACAACTATCTACATCTGCTAATGCTGTGATCATCTGCGGACAGAGCCGTAATGCCACAGAGGCAGAGAATTAAGATTGTGTCCTCCTGGTAATTTACCTACTGGACCTTGTGCGCTGCTGGAGTGTGAATCAATTTGTAAAGGATAGTTAAATTTCTATAACAACCTCCCCCTTCTTCACACTTGACTATCCCACATCAGCTATTAAAAATGAAAAGAAAAAAAATCACATGGCGTCTTATGAAGATGATCAAGGGGAAGGCCACTCGCTGGGAATGATAAAACGTCTGGCTGCACTTTCACCTTTTTTTTTTTTTTTTTTTTTTTGCTGAATAGATCTGCAACCTTTCTGTCTGTGTACTGTATACACACGTGTATGTGTGTATGAAAGGCCATGCATTAAGGCCGAGAGATAAATAAACAAGCTCCGGAATATATAATATGAATAAAACAAGAAGGAGGAAACAGCCTGGCTAGGACACTGATATCCCTTGGCAAAATGTTTTATCATATTCAGCAAAGGAAGAGCCTTTATTTTATTGATTTAAAAAAAAAAAGTCCCAGAGGCACTAAAAGGAACAGGCAATGATTAATGTCCCTCTCAGAAAAAGAAATTATATGGAATAAATTAAACTACTGCGGCAGCAAATTGAAAAATAAGGATGTAAATGAGGTTTGAATACTTAATATCTTATAAAGAAAAATAGTCAATGAGGCCCAAAAATGATGAGGGATTGCCAAAGAAACATAATATTAACTCTAATGACCGAGGCTAGATTTTCCTGTACTGTCAGAATTTACCTGTCACAACTGATTTTCTGGCACAGATGTGAAAAATGAGGGACAGCGATTAAAGCAAATGAAGGAACTCGCTCTGTTTGCAGTGGCAGATACAAAGAGCAGAAACGTAAGAAAAGGGCATTAAGGATGTGTAATGCCCTGTGGTAAACAAAAAAAGTATAAAATGGCAAGAAGCTTAAAAAAAAGCCTTTTAATGTAGCTTAACTGAGTTTAAAGACCTAAATACTAGAAAGTGGTATGAAGGATGTTAAAGGATTTTTAGCATTAGCTTGTTGTACATTAAAGATCCATGTGAAATGCCAAATATACTTTAAAATCAAATGAAGACTATGAACATTGTTCTAGTTTGACCTTGAATTACACTTATTCTCAATGTAAAATCTAAAATATGTTAAAAAAGAAAAAAGAAGTGACATAAAGGACGAAAAAAAAGCCTTTTAGCTTTAGCTTTAGCTCGTCTCGCATTAAACGCGAAAATGTCTCTTGGCTCTAGCTTCTGTTGCCAAAAGAAAAATCAATTTGAAAGCACAAGAAAACTTGAAAAGCCTCATTCAGGACAAAAAATACAATTTAGCTATGACTTGTTTTACATTTAACATTCATGAAAAATCACTTTATACTTAAAATTGTACACTATAGATGTAAAATTCTTTAGGGTCTTGGTCTGTTTTTTATGTAACATACCTGTAAATGCACATTATTTGTAAAAAGTGTCACATGGGATACAAATTGTCCATTAGTTTTAGGGAGTGTTTTGCTTTTACATCCATGTTTGAGGTCACCAAACTTGAAAAGAGGCATTAAGGATGTTAGCTTTAGCTTCTGTTACACTTAACATCTTTGTTATAGTTCAAAATTGTAAAAAAAAAAAAAAAAGTGGCATAAAGAGTGTGAAATGCCTTTTAGTTTTAGCTGGTATTACATAAATTTCGATGTGAATGCACATAATACAAGGATGTGGAGAGAGCCTTATCTGTAGCTTGTATTACATTACACGTCCATGTAAAAGAGCAACACACTTCAAACAAAGCCTGAATGCAGCATCTGTTGTAATGCCAGCAAATACCTCATTGTAATCACACATCAGCCCATTAGCATACCGTGCAGGTTAGTATGTGCATCATTGGAGTGCATTATGTTCATATAAGGAGCTCATGTTTATCACAGGCTTCATCTCCAGGCTCCATCAAACCTGAGAGCACGTCTTTATGTTAACGCAAATGATCTGCGCTTGATTTATCCAGCATTATGGCGTTTATTTTTCTCCCGCTATCATCGGAAAAGGTCAAGCTGCTAAAAGACGAATCCTGAAATATTTGTCATACCGACTCCTTTTTTTTAGAGTGACTCAATTATGTGACGCCGTAATCTGAAATCAGCCATTCCTCAAGCTGTTGTTCACGTTATAGCACACGCTGTAGCTAAATGAGAAAGAAAAACTGCTCAGTGGAAGTGGTGGTAGAGTTGGCCCCCGGTCCTCCCCATCCATCAGAGGTCGGGTAAAGATGAGAGAGTGAGACAGGGGCCTGGGGAGTGGCAGTCGGGTGCTTGCATTGCACCCCATTACTTCAGATGGATAGCAGAGGGGTGCTCCACATTAAACACTGTTCCCTCAGTCGGAACCTTTAATTATAACTCCTCAGTATCACTTACAGCAGCCCGGCACAGATGTTAAAAACCTTTCGCGGCTTGGTTACCCCACCTTACTTAATCTCAAGGAGGGGTGAAGATACAGATGGCGTATCAAGAGTGTGAGGATATGCTTGATCTCTGACAACAGAAGAGCTTTTTCCTGTCGAGGTGGGGAGGGTGAATGTCTGTTTGTGTGTGTGTGTTTGTGTGTGTGTGCGTGTAGGTTTGTGTGTGTGTGAGTGTGGTAAGGTTTTTTTTTTTGGCGTATTTTGCAGCGAGTTAGGAGTTGCCATAAAACCTGGTGAGGGATAAAATGTATCAGAGCTCAGGCTGTCACTAAACCAAATCAGCAGGGAGCAGGACTTGTGCTCTTAGGTAGGGCTGGAGCGCTGTAAATCAGAGTGCCTATGAGCAGCTTTGTTTACATATTACTCTCTTTACTCTTGTCTGAAGGGTTCAGCAGGCCTTATATCACCCTGCTTCTGTGTATGCCTCATAAAACTGAAGAAGGAATATAACGCTGTTGTGCTTTGTTGCTTCAACTGTGTGTTGTGGCATCATTGTCAGTGTCGGGAGTAGTACATGTGGAAACATAAAAGAATATGTTGAATTACATGGTCATGCAACATACAAGCAAAGAAACAACCCCAAATGAGCAATGAGCAAAGGCCAATAGTCCAGTATTGTATGATATGCAAATCTGCAGGCAACCCACTACACTTTCAAATGTTACATCATCATCCCAGCTCTGGATTGATAATTTACTTCTATATCCAAAACATTGACATTTTTAAGAGTTTGTGAAAGAAGAAATTCAATTAGTCAGAACCACTAATCATCCCACACCATCAATACTCTTTTTTTCATGAGTTATCTCTGAATCTCATCCAAAATTAAACGGGTTCCCACTCGGCCAATAAAACACATAACAACCAATTTTATTGGAAATGGGTCCTGTAGATTATTTTCCCTAAACCTGCTGACAAACAAATAATATCTTCTCCAACAAATAGAACCTTCTTCCTCAACATGTTGGCTCTCCAGAATTGTCAAAGGTAGTATAGCCTGGTTTGTGGCCCTAGGTTTCTAAATAAAATGTTATGGAGCTTCAGACAGCTCAGGGTTTACATCACGCACCCCATATGGCTATAGTCCTCACAGTGGGAGGCCCGGGTGCTTTTCCAACTCTTCGGGACTTTGTTGCATGTCATATACCAGTCTTACATCCCGATTTCCCACTCTATCCACTTTCTTATTCTCTATAAATAAAGGCATTAAAGGTTGCATTTGTAATGTTCTTCGTGTAATTCTAGCTTCACTTAGGCGCCACAGTCCAGTCGGCAATGATTACTATGCAACATCTTTTATTTAAACAACAATTAATAAGGTCATAAAAATGATAATAATTTAACACAAGACACATGACTGTTATGCATTAAACATGAAATAACAAGTAAAGCCGCAAATGTTTGTTAGAAATATCGACAACAATCAAAAATACAATATGTCAGGCAGAAGATCTACAGCCAGATGTTTTTACCTTCAAGTTATTCAAAATCATCTTCGAAGCATCCAATGAGACCAGTGCCTCCTTTCAAGACTCACTGTTGTCTGACCAATCCATCGTTCCCAACATCCCAATCAGACTTGTATGCTCCTCATAGTAGGTCCCTGACATCAACACTAAATGAAAAAAAAACAACAACAACTTTAGAACAGCTTCTAGAAATGACAGTGGAGTAGAAGTTACGTGATTCATTTTGAAATGTGTTGCTGTATTTTTCTGAGTTTGGACTGGAAATGGTTGCCCTTTGTTGAGGTTCTCAAACTAAGGGGCGATATCAAAGATTGACGAGAATACATTTCAACCGTCTTATTTGTTGTGCTCAATAGCAATTTGCTGCATCTCTTAAAGAACACCTGAGTGACCTGAAGAAAGAAATCAACCACTTCACTTTTCATTTAGAGAGGTTAATATACAGGATTCCTCTTTATTGAACTTTGGGTGTGTGCTGTTTCACACCAACACTCTCTTTAAAGGATTCTACTTCTCGAGGCCGCCTGCATTAAAGAAAGCAGGTAAAGTCCTGGGCAGCAGAGCAGCGGTACATCCTACCTTTGCTCTCAGATCACTGTGTTTGAATTGCATTACACCACAGAGCACTACTGTATCTCAATGGGGAACCATTTAAAGACTGTTACTTGTGTGCAATTTAAAGCAGAGCCATGGCAAATTACCACACTGAGCTGTGAAAAGAGAGCGCAGAAAAATACAAATCAGCCTTTGTTTGTAGCCGTTTACCACTCCATGCGCTAATCAAAAGGTGGCTGCACACCTGCCTCTGCGTTTACGACAGTTTACTCATTTCAAAATGTGATAAATTACATCTGCGTAATCTTGTAAAACACGACTTATTGCTGTCACCTTCACAAAAACTTTGCAGTGTATCCCTGCTCCTTTCACGACAAACAAATCAAAACGTCTTTAAAGGTTTTACTTAATTGCACATCCATACTTAATTGTATTTACACTTCCAATGTGGAGTTATATTGGATCAGTATCAAGGTCATAAAACTTGGTTGTTAACTCGGACTTCCGGACATGTTGGTCACGAGTCTCTCATCCAGCTGATTTTATTACGCAGGATCTAATTAATTGACCTCTCTGACGCTCTTTTGTTGTCACGGGTCGCCTGT
Organism: Labrus mixtus; assembly: GCF_963584025.1. Taxonomy (NCBI): domain Eukaryota; kingdom Metazoa; phylum Chordata; class Actinopteri; order Labriformes; family Labridae; genus Labrus; species Labrus mixtus. The sequence goes on from NC_083632.1 coordinate 8,807,225, forward strand.
AAAACACTGTGTCTGTGGAGGTGATTTTATATGGGCCAGGGAGTATTTGTGTCAAGTCAGGCCTGGATACAAGGTGCCACACTCTAAAGGTTTGGTAAGTGTGATATCCTGACATGGAATCCATTTCCCTGAATCTATAAGCCTTGCCTGAGTGACTATGTATTGTGTGAACAGATAACTCTCTCTCCCCCTCTCTCTCTCTCTCTCTCTCTCTTTTTGATGCAAACATTCATTGCTGATGGTGCATGCATGCTACCTGAGCAAACACACCAACAATGTGTTACAACAACTACATTTCAGTTTTGCCACGTTGCCACGGTGATGCAGATGAGCTGTCAAATGTTTCACAATTGAAATGTTCCTTTATGTTAAAGATATTGTGCTATCACTCGTGTAAACCTATGGGGTTTTCTTTGTGCTCAACTGTTTGTAAGTTTTTACTTCAACTTAAAAAACACAACTGCGTCACATATAAAATCTATATATAGAGACATGTTCGATTATGTAGTTATCGTAGTTATAGCTCCTGAGAGCAATGTGTCAATTCTGGCGACCCCTGTGGACAAAGCCCTTCTTTTCATCTCTTCACTGATTTTACCTGGGTAGGTAGTGGAGTTTTTTTAATTTATTTTTTTTAAAGAAAAAAACTATTTTGCTCTGTTTTAACAGTCAAATGTGTTGCACGTTAAGCATCTTTGTCTTGTTGTGGAAAATGGCTATAAGTTGTACATAAACAACTTTTTCTGCAGCATGCGGCTAACATGCTAGCATCAAACACCCTCTGAAGCGGTTTCAGGAAAGGAAATTGTCTAATTATCAATGCAGTCTCAGGTGGTCTCATTTGCTTTTGTAGGTCAGATGGAGACAGTATTTATTTCAGTCTCTTTAATAAAAACCCCTGAAGGGAGCTTTAAAATTGTTTTAAAAAAAAAAAGGCAAACATGATTCACATTTAAGTAGTTTGAAGCAAACAACTTTATATTGGATGGTGTCAGTGTGCATTATGATCCCACATAATATAAATCAACTGCATCATGTTAACAGTGTTTCTTGTGAATCGTCCATCAGTTAGGTAATCTGTCATTCACAGGATATTTATAACATAAGGAACATAATCTGCCAGATGAAAACATTGTGCGGATATTGACTGCTGTTTTCTTCCTGTGACACTGGTAATATTGTTCACTCGAGGTGACGCTGCTGCACAGCACTGGAATAGAAAACTTAACTTAACAGACCTATGCATTAAACATATTGTAGAATACAGTGTAACATTCATCACTGTCAAGGACAGAGTTTGTATAAATTTAAATGCACTGAAGCGTTCAGAGGATTTTTTTTTTCTCCCTCCTCTTCCTTTGTCTTTGGTTGAGATGTATATTTGTATCAAGCTGTTTTATTTTTCTAACACTGCAGAATTAAACAAAGCCCTTAATGTTTAAGCTGTATTTACGAAGGGTCATATTTAAATAGTACCAAATTAAAGCTGTGAGACTTTCTGTCAAAGTGGCATGAAGTCTGTTCAGTACAGACCTAAGCAGAGAGAATTGCATTGAGATTTGTGGGAATAGCTTGTTCAAAGATGTAGCCTAGTTTAAAACCAATCATGGCCCCAAGTGCCGAACATAGTGGGAACCAAGACATTGCTGTGTAAGTGCCTGACAGTTTTAACATTAAAATAAATTGCCTAACCTTTCCAACATCCAGTGACAAAAACAGGAAAAATGAAAGATAATGGGTTATTATTCACTGAGGGATCCTATACATAATAATGATATCATCAATAATGGTGCACTGGGGCTCGTATACTGGCGCTCCCGTGGCTTAAAAAAAAATATAACGGAATAACTTATTTTGATTCATCAGTCCTGGTCTGGTTCTGAGTGCTGGGAGAAAATGTTGTGTAACTCAAGATAGGAAAGAAAGAAGTAGCTGAAACAGAGACAGAAAGGGACAAAGGAACACGTTATAATTCTTTTGAGGACTGCTTCCAACCTTCAGCTGCGAGTCAATTTGCCAAATAACACGAGCAGAACCACACAAAGGAGGCACATCAGTACGGCTTAAAGTACACGGCAGTAAGTGGGCAATAGACTTACAAAGTATTGCAGCGCTCGCCTGACAAATGCAATAAACAGCATTATCCTTCAGAGGCGACGCTGGCGGTGGCGGCTTTGCTCCACAGCCCTGTGCCCACCACCTCCTCCTCCTCCTCCTCCTCCTCCTCCTCCTGGCTGAGGAGGCCGGGGACAACACACAACACTCGGGAGAGCCCGGCGAGCAGTGGGGTAGTGGAGCGACAGGAGGGGGATGGAGAGGGGGTCTTGAGGGTGGGGGGAGAAATAGGAGTTGCTGGTAGAGCGAGACTGGCACCGACATGTGGGGAGGTGTGTGTGAAGCAATCTACAGAACAAATGAGGGCACTATCGCCTGTCATATTTCACATTTTCTTCGTTCTAAATAAGACAAAGACCATGTGAGCAGAAAGCTCTTAGGAGGCATAAACAGCTGGAGAACGCTGCACCTCCACCGCACTGTGACCCACGCTGCAATAAATCCGTATAAAAATGATTATGATGAGGCAAAGTGATCAAGCAAATGAAATATCTGGGCTTTAGCATATAACTCAGTGAGGTGAGGTGAGCTTTATAGCCCCTGCTCTGAGGGAGCCATAGCTCGCATGTCCTGGGCAATTTGCTTCTCTTATTGCATGTTCTGTCTGTGCATGGAGAGGGTTCTGCAACGTGAGCGCCGCGTGTTTCAGAGCTTGCTAATGTTGTTGTTGTGATATTTGAAGACAGTAAAAAAATTAGGAAAGGATTCACTTGTTTATATTTCTGGAGCAGATGCATTCCTACCCGCTAGCGTAAAATATCTCATATATTCCCCAAAAAGTATTTTTTGGTCGACTTTACAGCTGGAATATAAAGTTTATTTCCATTCATCGATGATGCCAGAGCAGTGAGGAGCTTATTATAAAATGTAGACTAGTATTGTCAATGGGTTTTTAATTTTTTACTTCACCGCATGTATTTAAAAGTGTATTTCCCTCTTTTAATGTGAAGCTATAGAGTATATGTACTACCAAAATAAGATATGCAGTTTTTAAAACAAAGGTGTTTTTTTTTATATGTCTAAAGAAAACAGGAAGCAATGCTACATTTGGAGACTTGGAGGCATCCTGATGTTGATGGCTTGTAAGAATTTTTTTTAAATTTTGCAGATAATAATGTTTTTCGAAGGATGCCAAACGTGACAACAAATTCAGAAAATGTCATTGTAATATGAACCTTTATTGTAAGAGCTCCTGAGTCCCCAGATTTCATTTGTATGAATGCATCTGTTTTATCTGATGCATTGCTTGAATTGTTGTTTTCGCCTCAAAGAAGAACATTGACGCTAATTTGTGGATTTTATTAGAAACCTGATTCTGCAGGTGCGCTACTAAATTAGTCAAACTCAATTACATAATTTATCATAAAATATATGAGGTTTGGTATTATAGGAAATACACTTTTTCTGATTATAACACAGACAAAGGTGGAGATCCTCCAAGAAGTTTTAACATTAAGGGAATCATTGTATAAAAACAAAGAGTGTCCTAAATTGTTAAATTCCCCCCCCCCCCCCCCCCCCCCACTTTAAAAAAGTCAAGACTGGCACTGATGACCACAGCTCAGTTTCTTGGTTTGTTCCTTCAGGCAGTCACTCAGTTAGTGAGACTCCACTCAGTTGTCGTCCTGGCTCTACGTGCTGCTGAGTCTATATAGTGATGATCTAGCAATGATAACTGGATCAATACCTCCAGCCATGTGGACAGCAGGCCGGGAGCTGCATCACTACACTCACAGGCGACCGAGCTGCAAACACTTCACCCAATCTCTCCCCAACCCACCCACCCCCCCTCCCCTCCCCTCCCCTCCCACCAAGCCTGTTAGCTCCACAACTCCTCTGACACACTTCATCATATAATTTGATCAAGAAAAGTGTCACATTAAGCAGATCTTGCGGCCATAAATGAGAAATATGTGGATTTTATGATGTGTAAATGAGTGCCCCTTCATGGATGGTTATTTTAGTGTCAAAATATATTAAATACATAGGAAGGAAGGGCTGTACCTGATCACTGCTTCCATACAGTCAGCACTACTCTATGGTTAGTTATTTATCTTGTTACAGTCTCATTGAATGTAAGAAAATAATCATATAATCATGTATAGTGTATCATTTTCTTCAGACAAAGCAAATTAAAGGACATAGATATATATCATTTTAAACTAAATTCACCAAAATATAATCCTGCACATGTGTCCTGGGAATAAATGTGAGCCTGCAGCATAGGTAAAACCAATGAGATGTTACTTGTAGAGGAGCGAAATTGGTTAATACAAAGGCATGTCCGTAATAACAATGTCCTTTCTCCGGTGACAAAGACAAAGTGCCTGCGTTTGGAGCGTACAAGCGCGGGAGACAAGTGACGGCTGTAGGTAGACTTTGGGAGAGCATTTGAATTTCATGTCCAAGAAGAGGCAGCCCATCATTAAAAAACCCTAATTTCTGTGTCAGGTGGAGTTACAGGTAATCGATCATCTTGTCACACCGATTTATTTTTTTTCCGCCCGTTCAAAGTGAATTCTACTTCTTTCCAATTAAACTTGTTGCTGAAAAAGAAAACGTCTCTGGCTATTAAAGGCACGTTTTGCCATGTTAGGTCTTTTTCCACCGAAGGTTATTTCTGAACATTTGAAAGAGAGGACACCAGGGGAGGCTGTGGCTTTAAGGCAAGTCTTCATGTAGAGCTCATCTGAACAAAGACAACCTTCTGAGGTTGGAACTGGATGTATCTGCATACCCTTACATATTTTGTTAGGCTCTTTTTACCTAGCACATCAGCAAAATTAGAAAAGCTGACTGTGCTGTATCATTTTGAGCACTAGTTGTACTCATGTTACTTCCATTTGTAGTTGTGTACAGTACTAAGTATGTAGTTTGTTAGATACTACTTTTTATACTGATAATAGTATGATTCCCATTCCCTTTCTCCTTCGATATTTGCTGAGAGTACCCCTTTGATTCATTTGGGACAATTATTTAGCTTCTATAAATTCCTTACCCTGTCAGGATGTGTTGTTATTACAGTCATATTAGCCTCTCCGTTATCACGATTCTGTCGTCGTTTGTATAGTCACATGATCATTTATCTTAAATCAGTTTCTTTTATCTTAATGGATTCTTGTGAGGTTTATGAATTTCCCATTTTTAAATGAACATCATAGCTATTAAGTAAATATTATTTCAATAGCAGGCAACAAAGGATACTGTTAAAGTTAATTTGATTACTTTCAGGCAACAGTACGGTTTCACCAATGTGCAGGTAGAAGTTCCAGGTATTTAGAGGGTCTTATTTTGGAGACGGTCTCCAGACTCTAACAGCTTCACTCAACCTGACACTCCTGAACAGCAGCTCTTGTCCTGACAGTGTGTCACCAAGGCACTGGGATATGTCTGCATAAAAGCTATTTATTGGTACATTTCTAAATGTTAACGGTTGTCGGCTTCAGTTTCTTTTAAGACCCTTAGTTCACCGGGGGGAAATAGTCCTCCATCCCTGACAGACATAGTATAAAAAAAATAAAAAAAACGACACTGTCTGTGGCCTCCGCCACCAGCACTGAGGTTTCTCATGAGAGCGGGTGCTTCTTTGTCCTGGGGTCTAATTTATTTATGTGGCTAATCTTCAGGGGGTGGAGCGGCCATGCTTAGAGGTGTGTCATTTTACAGGGAGACCCACCGGTAGGATCAGTGACCTTGCAGAGACATGGCGCGTGATTCATTTCAATTAAGACACATGATTTGTTTTCCCTCAAAATAAACAAGGATTATAAAGAGACACACCTCTCTTAAAAAAGTCCACAAAAAACTTTCTACAGCTGTGCATCACTCGTTTTTTCTTCCTCCCACCATTTCCAGTTTAAGAAGTAACTTAAATAACTTGAAGTGGTTCATCAATGTAAATTTAAAGTTGACTCTTCTTTAAAAAGTTGTAATCTGAGAGCTGCATCTCAGAGCTCCCGCAAGATTCAGTGTCAGAGCCAAGACTGCATTCATCCTCACCCCACAGCATTTATTTGGACAGAGGTGCAATGGCAGCAGAAAAGGAGTAGAGGAGATGGAGCCTTGATTAGCAGCAGCCTTCCCAGCATGCTCTGCTATGACAAATGACTGACTTCGAACAATATCTAAGGCGATCAGGATAAAGCACCGACCATTTCAAGGCTCAGCAAAATTCTAATTCTAATTAGACTTTGCACCACACACCAAATAAAAATTGTTCCCCTGGCATTTCGGCCTATCAAGTGTTTCTCCTATCACTGAAAGAAACGAATAAAGAAAATGATTAAAGTGATAACAAAGGCATAAAATTTAAATTATTGAGGCACCACATCTGGGATCTGTATGTCACCGCGCTGCCGTTTTTACCCTCTCATTCAGCACTCCATTCTCTCTGCATGAGGGAAACTGCAAAACAGAGGGAGGCAGGGAAAAGGGGGAGAAAGAGCAGGGAGAAACTGTAACATTAAAAGGTAGAAAGCGAGAACGCAAATAGGCCTTCAGCTTTAGCGTTATTAATGACTCTTCAAAGATCTCCGACTTTTCCAATCTCTCAGAGAAGCGCATGAAGGAGTCTGCAGATGAAGCTGACCTTCAAAATGTTCTTTGGTCTTTAGTTAAGAAATTCACTCGCCATTATGGCATCATTAAGGAAACAAGGATAAAATTACTCCATGGTTAATGGCCTATAGGATCCCCCACCAAAATTTGTTTCAGATCTAATAAAACTGTGCTTAACACACTCGAATGAATTATGAGGACTGTTATGCGGGGTATTAAAATGTGGAAAATAGATTTTCGAGAGCTTGGAGGACTGGACTTTTCAAATCAGATAGTAGAATGGGATTTTCTGGGCAATAAATTCCCCCATGTCTCAATTTAATTCCTTTCAGCTCTTAAATCTGAGGGGATGATTTATCGCGTCATCTTTCACATATACTTTAGCAAACTTTGCTATCTCTAAGGAGAATAAACACAAGCATTCACATGTTTGACTACCATGAACACATAAAACAGCCTGTGTACAGATACAGTTTTGATTTTAAGATTGGAAACAACTTCAGTTAACAATGTGTCTTATTTTAGGAAATAACATTATTTAAACCTTAATTCAATCGAAGTTTGCATTAAGGTTTGTTGTTAAGAAAATGGATGCAGATCTGGTTATTAGCATACAGCATTAGAGGGCAGGGAAAGCAGGCAGAAAGGCTGTTAAGGAGAAAAATGAAGCTGCAAGCTATCAAGCTTCCTCATTGTCTCATATACTACGGCAAACCTGCAGAACTGTGTCATTTGCACCACTTATTACCTGCTATTGTAATCCAGACCCTGATGCCATCATGAAATACAGACTTATTATAAAGAGGGGGAAAAGTTAGCCCAAGATGGTGCCACAGAGAGGTGGTTTGTGTGGTAATGGCATTTGCTCTCTTTAAACTTTAATCTTTCCTATTAATTCCCTGCAACTGGAGAATGTACGAGAGTTAATGTTCCATGAACGTGTTTCTCACTCCGCAATCTCTTCAAGCTAATTACCTTCAGGTGCTAAATGGTGGGAAATTGCCATCCATTTGGATGAGAAAAATTTCACCTCCTGCTCCCTAGTGAAACATTTTTTTGCCGGGCACATTAAGAAAAAAAAGGGGGAAAGAGGCAGGCCTCCACCAAGGTAAACAGTGGTCATAAAAATACTTCTTCCTGCTCTTCTCTGTCCTGCTGCCTCAAATAGGAAGCCATAGTCCCTCTCTTCAATCACATTGATTATCTGTGGAGGTCAAATAGAGGTCAACAGGTGCTCCTTTTGACAAGGGGAATGCAGAACAGATGTTTGATTGGCATGAATCATCTAAACTGCCCATTAGAAACTTATGATGTGAAAGGATAGGACTCCTGGTACGGGGACACTTTTTCATTTGATTTCTAAACAGGATGAAGAGCTCGAAGTTGCTGCGTTTTTAGTTAGACTTATAAATAGTTTGATATCCACTGTCACTGCATGTAAAAGTTGTGTTTCACTGGCTTCAACGGGACAGCTGTGGCTTAGTGGTAGAGTCTGTCGTCTCTTAACTGGAAAGTTTGGGGGTTTGTTCCCCAGATTTTGCAATCACATGTCCAAGTGTTCCAGCTGTTACGCCAGCGGCATATGAATGTGTATGAACAGGATTAGTTAATACTACTGGGCTCTTTACATAGACTCCTCTTCCATAAGTGTGTGAATGTGGTGTGAATGGGTGAAAATGACCAGTGGTGTAAAAGCAGCTCTGGGTAGTCTAGAAGACTAATTAAACAGGTCCATATACCATTCAACATACATTTGTTTATAATTTTCTACAAAGTTCCCTTATTGGTTATATCCATGATAATGCTGTTGTTACAGCTTTCAGTAGCCTTGTGTCTGTGGAGTGTCTTTATTAGATGATGCTAGTCAGGTTTACATCCAGACCTTGACCTACTTAAATGAAAATCTGCTGTTTAAAAAGTGTATTTAAGCGATCGCCATTACCGCACTGAGAGTATTGAGTCGGTTCATTGAGATTAACAGCGAAGGCTGATTGTTTTCTATATGGGTGCCATTCAATCTTTGTCTCGGTCATTGGTAGTCTCCTCAGAGGATGCTAAAGTCTCATGATGTATGTTGGGATTCATTACAACATTGTCTTTTAAGACACTTTGTCGCATTTCTTCTCTATTCATTCTGACTTTCCTGTTATAATTACTCAACCTTTGGCAACTTTACATGTTTTGCTATTCATTCAAACTGGCTGTAAGGTTTATGGTGATTGCAGTGGCCTATGGCTAAATGGCGCATAACTTCAAAATAGAATCACAAACCTTAAAAAATATTTTGTAGAAAGGTCAGTCATGAGTCTGATAAATGCTGCTTCACTTTTCAGGCCTATTTGCAAAAATGAGATGACTTTGGGAATGGCCTTTAACAAAAAGATTGACCCACCATACTTTGCGTGTACGCAGTACTGCAGTCATACTAAATTCAAATTTTGTTTATGTGACAAGTGAAAATGTGTGTCAAGACAGTGGAAACACAACTCTACAAAATAACCCAGAGGGTAACAATTGAACATTTTTAAAACTTGCCGAATTAAACATTACACCCTTGGTTTTCAAAATACAATGAAAACCTTACCTTCATCGATCTCATTCAAAGTAACTGATAATAGATTGTAAATATTAATGCACGAAACCTGAGTGACGTCACCCATCTGTCCCTGCAGGGGGTTTGGAGTCCCATCGATGGTGGTTGCCATGCTGGAAATGCTGTGTCAACCTAACTTTTCAGTCAACTTAACGACAGGCTGAGAGTGGGAGCTTAGTCAGGTTTTGAGCCTCTTGACAAACCGCTACACGATATCCACCTGTCAATCAGGTCAGCTACGCACCTTATTGTGAATAACTCTTATCCTAAATAAAATAAAAACTGATGAGTTATCAAAATGGTCACCCTCCGTCCAGTGTGTGCCAATCAAGACATGAGCTAATCAGACCTATTTCCTTTGTTCAACCAAGCTGTAAACATGTTTATTTCTGCTGGCTTTTTTGAATGGATGTGTATGTGACTTCTGGTGCTTCTGCAGCCAGCCTAAAGTGGACACTCGAGTAACTGCAGGATTTTGAACTTCCGCATTGGCTTAATTTTTGAAGACTGGAGATTACTGCTTGGGACTGACACTGCTTCTGCTGAGAGAGTCACTGTCTGATTTCATAGATGCAAAAACACTTCCTATTGAGACAGATAAATCCTGACAAACGGAAAATCTGTTGAGGAGTTTTTCAATAAACCTTTATGATGCCTCCTTGGTTGTCTCGTTAATGTATGGCCAGTAATGATGGATTGTTTTCATATTTTGTGGAAAAGTTGGTTATAAGCCAACTTTGGCCAATGGCCAAAAATGGAAATTTTGTCTCACAAACCAAAAATAAGCATCTATTGGTTTTACAACATAATAAAGTAAATTATCTTCATGCTTCTAGCAGAGTTTCAATTCCTTTTAAAAGCCTGAAACACTCAGTCCGTCCATATTTGGCCCTCTGTTAACTCCATATGATACCCTCACGGTGCAGTTCAGCGGGTTCTCAGAAAGAGTCAGGAAGATGCATCATACGAGGGGAGTAAAAAAGGCCAGCTGGGATGGGTGGGCCACATTGTGATCACTCACCTTCATCCCTGATTTGTAGTCATTATCCCTACCAGCGTTTGAAGATCAAAAACAAGGACAGGGAGAGTGATGGGGGACAGAGAGAGGCAGCCACAGAAAGAGAATGGGGGAAATGAGTGAAGGAGGGAGGGACAAAGAGATGGCTGGATGTGTGTGTGTGTGTGTGTGTGTGTGTGTGTGGGAGGGGGGGGGGGGTATGTCTGTCCCACTGACTGCCATTTGCCCCTGTTTGCTGGATATAGGAGTGTTAGGTGGCAGTGATGTTGGGGAGTGGGTGGGGTTGGGAGGAGGGTGGATAAGGGTGATAGCACCTTAAAACCAACCAAGCTGCAAAAGCAATGAATATTAAATTCACGCCTAAATAGCTGGGTCTATGTGAAGCATTACTGTATTATAATTTTAGATTTGTCACCGATGGGACGGAGGTTTGAGTTGGAACAACAAGGCAACGTCAAAGCAATCTTTACTCCTCCGATAACAGCACAGCTGTAAAGTGATAATCTTATCAGGAATTATTATGGCTTTGGCCTTTGGTGGTCTTTGCAATTGAACAAATGCTAATAATTTTAGTTGTGCTGGCAAAAGTGTGATAAGGAAAGACAGTAAAAATAGGAACATAGAACAATTAGAGGCAAATATAATTTCGCTTTACCCATCCATGTCTCAGGCAGAGTGTAAATGTTGAAGGACTCCCATCAGGCCGCTGTATAAATTAGCCAAACCCTCACTGTGCTGAAATCTATCCCCAACTGTTTGAGGGAGAAAGCTGAGATTTTTCCCTCCTTTTTTAGATTTAATTATCTTTTGTTGTTCTTTTTATCTACCTTCAAGGATTGTCCTCAGTGGGGGGTTAAAGGAATGGGAAGTGGAAAAAGACAAGGGGGGTGTCTGATAGCGAGCATTGGGTATGTAGGGCTAGTTTGTCCTCTGTTTGATCTGATTTCCTTACAATGACACAGCGGGAAATTAAATATGAAACCGAATTAAAGCCACTACTTAATGAACAACAGGGAAATAAAGCTGGCTCCATTCCAAATTAAGCGAGAAAGTCTAACTTCTCCTCAGAGCATTAGCTCTTTAGTTCAGCTTAGTCTGAGGTAATTTCACTCCATTTAGACGCAACATTTAGTGAAGTGTTTGATGATTTGTAATAAAACCCCCGATTTCAAACCATTTGTCTTACAAATACAACTCAAACAGTACGGAAAACCAAATCCACACTGACTTCAACAGTTTGAAGTCTGAAATAAAGCGGTTTAATCACTCACTTCATATTTTGTGTGATGTATTGGAGGTGAGTTATCCACAGTGGCACGCTTTCCCACATATTGATTTAATAGAGCGTCTGAAAGAGCTTAGCTTCTCTCCTTAGAGACAAACAACAGATGTAGAACATCAGCTGAATTGATGTTAAATAATTTACTTTTCTGTATGTGCAGTCATACAAGTGAAGGCTGAGGTACAGTACAGAAATAAAAACATTGGTTTTGCCTGTTCCATTTGTGTCTTTCCTAAAAAAAAAAATATTTTTTTTTAATGTGTCTTTCCTGTGGTTTATTGTTCTTTGCTTTGTTTCTACTCCTTAGAAAATATTCCAGCCATCCAACACTTGATTTTATAAAATGTTTACTATAATAAGTATTTGCAAAAAATCTGAAAATGACCTCATTATAAGAATATATAACATAAAGACCAAATAAAGAAAAAACATGGCATATACACAATCATGCAAGTTTATAGTTTTTTTCTCCTTTCTGCAATCAACACTATTATTCTAGCTGCAAACAAATCAGCAGATAGTTTTAAGTCTGACAGGTGGAAATAAGGAGACATTATTTCAAACTGGAAGAATCCTGAATGCCACAAAAACACTGTGGAATGATGCCTTTGGCAGGTGGAACTGCTCCCCTGCCAAACTGTCACCATTTAGGCCCCGATAACGCAGGTAATTGCATTTCCAGGAGAGCGGGAGCAGATGAAACATGCTGTGGACAGATACTGCTGGCACACTGGCCCCTTCTGTTGGAAAATTTCATTTTTCCACAAGGAAGCCATGAATGCTAAGGCTGAATCCAAATCCGTTTTTCCGCACTTTATCAGTGTGTGGCCCACCAAGTGGGGAGATGGAGGTAATTCATTCAGCTGAGACTCACCACCCTAATCCAATTTCCAGCCTCCCCCAGCAAGAGATAATTACAAGTATTAAAGCTGTTAGGACAGGGGGGAAAGGGCCCTCTCTCTGAAACTCTGCTGCAGGCCCTGCAAGTATCGACCGAGCGGGGGGATTTCTTCTGGGAGAACTCAAGCTAAGGTATTGTTCAAAACTAAGAAAGTGTGTTAACTAATGAGGCAAAGGGAATCTCAAGGTATAAAAGGACACCCATAGCCACATGTCATTACAGACCCCGGGTCCTTTTTTTCTCTCCTCTTTCGCCTCGTGCATCACTTAAGCCCGCACGAACAATTGGTCATTTCATGTGTAAAGACAAGTCGAGGTTCCTGCACAATCAGTATGCATATAATAGTCCTTGGAATGTCCCGTCATGCTTAACTCTGCATGAACTTCAGGATCATATATGTAGCACTTGAGAATTACCCAAGTGCTTAAGAAGTACTTTTTACTTAAACACCAAAAAACAAAAAGTACCTGAAAAAAAAGTTGACCATTAAACCCTCATAGGGGATAAAAACTCACTTCTCCCTGTTTATCCCTCCCTCAGCCACTCCAACACTCCAGCCACCTACACCCAAACCAGCTGTAAACTACACCTTTTCATGTCTTTGAAGCCCCGATGGACAACAGAGGGTTTCTTTTTTATTCCCCACCACTTTAACTTTGACTCCTCAAGGAGCGGAAGCAGCTAAAAAGCTCTAATTAACGGAAGCAGAGACGCTCCTGCGCTCCCCCATTCAGCGCCCTCACAATAGACAAACCCGTGAAGCAGAACCAGGAATGGAATATTGAAGGAATGAATGGAAACGCACCCAAATAAGAGAGCCGACATCACCCCTGTCCCCACTCTCTGTCCTCCTCCCCCCCCCCTTTGCTCTTTATTGTGCATCTTTGTTGAAGAGGGTCTGCAGCAGGAGTCCCATTCTCGATCAATTACTGAAGATCAAAGAGGCACAGAAGAGACCTGCTGATGTAAAGAAATGTGTTTAGTTTTTATATCATCTAACCCTTTTCTTCTTCTTCTGAAGTCCCACTTATAAAAAGTAGTAACTAAAGGGGTACTGCCACATTCACACTAACCTCCTAATGTTTTTTAACAATAAATACTGAACAATAAATACTTATAGGCTTTGTGTAAATTATCTTATTCATTAGTTTAATTTGATTCATTAGATGACTAAGAACAGCATTAGAATATAGCAAGATTGTTGATATGTTGTCATCTTAAAACTACTTAAACCCTTTGTGGATATGCCCCAAAAACAAGTCGTATCTTGACCAATGCCTGACCTTACACCTTTGTACGTTTTTGAGAAATCCCAGTAACTGCAATAAAAGAGAGAAAAAAAAAAGAATCTCCTTAAATTTTTTTTAAAAAAAACTAACATCAAAAAACCTGTGTCTCTGTTGCGTATTAACGGATACATCCGCTCTACAAGAGACAGTGCTTTGTCACTTTAATGCACACTGCTTCTCTATTTAGGTGTGCAAGAGTAACTGATTACAGGTTTTCCCTAACTTTCATTCCAGAGACATCCCGTGGCGTCATGCATATTCATACCAGACGTTTTAAAGAGGTGCTAATCCAATTAATGAACCACAATCCGGTCCTTTTCTCATTACTATTTTGGTGTTTTAAGACTCCCAAGATGAGCCAGCTATCACTGCTCAAATGTTGTGCCCAATTCAAGGAATCGGCTTGAAGGGGGTTTTTTGAACAGGTTTCAACAGAACGGAGAATACAATAGAAATGTTTGTTCCTACAAAATTATTTTATTATGCCAGAACCTTGATTTAAAGAAATAACCACCTACTACAATCCAGAGTTTAAGCCCGTTTTCAAAAATGTACACGATAAATACTCAGAAGTACTTTTTTACATTAAACATTAAAGGCACTTATACAAAGGATCATAGAAACACAACAATGAGACACATAACAGGGTTTTAAAAGTTGAGTGGTTGAGAGAAATCAGCTGAAAAAATGATATAAATATGTCAGGGCTGCTGCAGCCCAAGGCAAGATGAGATATATGTGGGTACTGTATAGTCAGCATGAAGGACGGAATCCTTTGCTCGTTGGACATTGTGAATTTGTCGTTACCAAAGTTAGATATGAGTCGGTGAAGAAAGCTTTTAGGTTTTCTGCACCTTGTGCTTGGAACAATCTACAGTCTGATTTTTAAACTGCCGAACTAAGTTACCCTGAATGTTTTCAATTCTTCGTGAAAAGTCTGAAATCCAAACGTTCATCTGATGTTTTTTTTTTTTTTTTTATTATTATGTGTACTGTATGGGTTTGAGTGTTTCGTTGTTGAAACTGTGTGTTGCTGCTATTCTTGGCCAGGTCTCCCTTGGAAAAAAATTCTCTGATCTCCAAGGGGGGAAAAAAAACGTCTAAATAGATGAATAAATCAATTAGAAAACATAATCAAATTAAACAGAAGACTATAAACTTAAGCAGTTTGGGAGCTGCGACGTAAAGCGGTTTTATGTTACATCCAGGTGTAATTCAATAGACAAACCTTCTCTCAGTAAACAGTGCTTTCCATTGAGTAAATTGGGTATTGCTAATTATCCGTCTCATTTAAAGTTTACATAAAGAAAGTGTAAGAATGGTGTATGGTCTGTGTTGTTGCTAAGGGGTAGACGTCTTGCTGCTGGTGTTATTTAGAATACTGACATTCCTATTCTTTACCAGGAATATCTACTATAGCTTGCTTGCTTTATTTCCTTGAAATATTACACATCCTCTGTGCAGGGGGGGAGGGGGAGTCTGCAGCGAGTCCTGTGCAAAGTTTTTTAATATGTCACAGCCGTAGTGCTGTTTGGAAATGCAGTGTATTTTACTCAGCCCCCAATAATCTATTCTGTTCAGCCAGGCGCACACATTGACAAATGTTTCCTGCATTAGGTATTTACCTAGTGGAATGTAATGGATGTAAAGAGTTTGAAAACGCCTGGCGCACTAACAGCATGGGCAGTAGCAAGACTATCTAGAGTGAGGAGAAAACACACTATTCAAAACTGAATCAATGCTTCTGAGGGATGAGGTGTATTTGTGCGTGTGTGTATGCTTGTGTGCGTGCATGCATTTGTGTGTGTGCATATCTGTTTGTGCTCTAAAGCGCTGACTGCAAACTCTCCATAAGTCACTCCAGACACAGTAATAGTTGGAGCAAAATCCATGCAGTGGAAATGCAAATATTTGTCCTAATGCAGAGACAATGCAGGGGCATTAAGTGTCACAAAGTATTCTGTCAGAAAGAATAAATGTGTTCTGCTGCACTAGAGTTAAGTGGTGAGAAGTTATAGAAAGAATCGCAGGCTGCAGCAGTTTTCAAAACACAGAGGTGAACGTGAACGGTTTTGACAGGTAAGGCTGCGATTCACAAATATGTTCAATGTTGGCTAATTTTTTCGATTATTTTCTCAGTTCATGAAATGGTTGTTTGGTTTGTAAAAGAGGTATAAAATGATGGAAGCTTGTTGATCAGCATTCCCAAAAGGCAAAATGCACAACTGCAGTTGTCTTCTTTTGACAACAACACACAAGATATTGGATTTCCTCATAAATGAGTAGAGACAGATGACTGTTCACCGGCGAGTCTGGGTCTGCTCGAGGTCTCTGCCTATTAAAAGGAAGGTTTTCCCTGCATAGAGCCCTCTTATTGGTTGCTTTATATTTGGTCTCTCTCTCTCTGAAGTGCATTGAGTTTGTAAGAAATGTCCTATAAACAATAAGATTGAGTGAAACTTGAGAAAGCAGAAAATAATCACCTTCAAGAAGCTGCTGCCGGACAATTTTGATTGTTTTTTCAAACAGAATTTCACAGAGAGATCCGCCAATTATCCAGATATATGGCTGTAAATGTAACAGTTGAAAACTTATTAGGAAATCACTCGTGTCTACTGCAGGACACCATAGAAATAACCGAATCGGGACTTTTTTTTTACATTCAATTAATTCATTTTTAATGTACAGATAGTTATATATCTTATTCTCTAGGCATTTGTCAAGAATCTTTAAATGGTATAAATGCTGTTTTCAAAGAGCCATTTAAACACAGGTGGCACTGGCTTGGATCACTGAGTCTGAGTTTTAAAGAAAGAACAAACTACATTGTATTGACATTGAAAAAAAACAATGTCTTGATTTTTTTCTTTTACTTTAATTTGTTTTTAATACTTTTGTGACATATCAGCAGCTCAAGTACGGTTTCACTTTAAATTAAAATCAGTCAGGGACGTTCTTATCAAAGAATGAGTATGCAAACCAAACAATCCTACAAAGCCTTTGATTTAACTTTTACAGTTTTCCTTTATTTATCGGCGCCATAGTCACTGAGACCTGATGCTATAGACATCTTCGGCCTGCACTCGAAACCCCCTTTTACGAGGTTGATCTACGAGCCTGGAGATGTGAGTTTCTGCAGGGACAGAGGTTCTGTTTTGGGACAGTTTGAAGGGGCTGATCCCCGGTTCAGCTTGGATTCTCTTCCCCTCATCTGTTGGCTGATCTTTTCTCTCTCTTTTTCTCACCAGAATACTTTGAGCTGTATAGAAGCCTACAGCAGCCACCTCATTCATTACATGCACCATGCATCCTATCAGACGTACAAGGACGGAAGGAAGAGTTCAAACAAAAAGCGGGTGAGTTAATTTAAAGTACAAAGATTTTTTTTACTTCTAAAGTTATTACCAACACTTTATTTATCCATCAGGAGCCATGCTACTGGCTATATATGAAAGCAAAGATTACATTTACATGTTAAGTACTTCACTGTGAATTTAAGGATGGCTTAAAATGGTTTGGGCGTCATGGGATTCGTAAATGGCAAAAAAAAAAAAAAAAAACATCCAACATGTACTGTAGGTAGGTTGAAGAAAAGGCAGGTCTGACACATGTGAAGTGCCATATATCTTTCAGAAATGGGATTTATAATCCAGCCTACTACAGGAGGGCTGCTATGATGTGCAGTCAATATATGGGTGGCACAGCCCATAAAGGCCTCGGCCTTCTTTCTGGGCTTGATTTATTGTCACAGCAGCTCAGCTCAGACGGCCTCATGAAACCTTTGTCTGTCCAATAATGACACTTTTTGTTAGCTTGAACCATTTCTTTGTCTTTTTGCCCATTTAGCATCATCTCAATGTTTTTTCATCTGTATGCTTACGCCAGAAGTGTTAAAAAGGCAAATGTACTCAAGAAGAGAGCAAATATTATAGCTCTGTTTTATGACAATTGTTTTTATGCTGACAGAGGCTTTAAGCTCTTAGACTAAAAAACATTTCTGAAAAAAGTATAATTATTTGTGATGTGAAAGAACCATGGTGTTCTAAAAATGTACATTAGGTTCAGAGCGGAAGATGAAACTGTTTGTTTCTGCTGGTGACTGTTGTCTACAATAATTTCAATAGATTGCCGTTTATATTTATATTTGAACAATTCTCTGTTTATTCTAAATGCCTCATGTTAGAGGGTGAGGTTTTACTTGAATTACAGTCCTATTTTACAATGATTACACATCCTTCCTTTAGTGAACAGCATCTTCTCTTTGTACATATTATAGGAGATGTTTCATGGCAGCAAAGTGAGCCTGTTTGTCCACTCAGAACACACAGGGGAGGTTTGCGTCCCATTTTTTAAAAGCAAAGTTCAAAACAGATTTTAGGTTATCATGGATTGGAGTGTTTTATTCTTGAGGAATTTCCAAATAAATAGAATTTTCCTGCAATAACTTTTCCTTTCCGAAATATTTCCCCCAACCCTACAAATCTTTGCAGGAAGATTGTCTGTGATTTTCTGGACAGAGAAGTCAAGAATTAACTGCTGTGTGAAAGCGACCTCTGCTAAAAATCCTCTTGTAATTTGAGCTTAATGTTACTCCAGACGAATTAAGAGCGAGTTAATGATTAAGCTATGAATCTATCACACACTCGGTATGGGAAAGTTTTAGGGAGGCACAGCTCGACCTGGCTCGGCAATCATTAAAACGTGCTGACAGCGATGGGAGAACAAGTTCCCACTTTGATCTGATGACAGACCTGAGCTCAGCCTAACGTCATCCTGCTGCTCTCTCACTTTTATTAAGTCTGAGGTTCAGACAACAACACTCTCTCCACTTTAGATACGCACTCATAATACTCGTATGATCGGTATTAGGCAATAAAAAGGAGGATAATCCGTCAAGAATGGAGCTGCTTTGTTTTACTCAAAATACTCAAACTCATAATTAAAATGTAAGCAAATAAAAAAAAACAAGTTCCTAAGATTTGAGAGGTTTTCTCTAGATCTGTGTGTGTCACATGTGTGAAAGGTCAATCAGGATGCTTGTATTTAGTGTGTGACATGTTACAGTCACTCTAATAATGTTTGTCTGTACAAAGCATGCCGACAGAGCGATCTGTTTGACGATTGCGAGAATTAATGAATTTATTTACTAAGTGGATTTTGAATACAAACCTTAAGTTCTGAATCTTTGCACTAGAGAACATTTATCTATTGGTTAATAATACATCTGTGACTGCTGTGCAAGTTTGACAACGACCTGGGCCGAATAGAAAAAAGACAAAAGTTTCTCCATCGCCTTTGAGAGCTTGTTTGTAAGAGCAAACTTTACTGTTTCTTTTGGACGGATTTATCAGCAGCACTGAATCATGTCCTGACTTGAGCCTGAGCAGAAGGTGACAGAGGTGTAAGTCAGCTGTAAGCAGCTGCAGCGGGGCAGAAATGAAGGTCTTCTGCTGCCCCCCAGGGGCCAGTAGAGGGGATTACAGGCAGTCCTGCAGCCAGAAACGTCGTTCTCCTTCTGACGAGACTCATTGGAGGTGATAAGGATACAGTATTTTTTTCTCAAGTGATGCTGAGGGAGAGATCTCATAATATTAAGGTGTGATTGTTTACATTTAAAAGAATTTCATACACAAAACAAAAATTGAACTGCTAGTTTCAGTTATTGCCTTCAGTGTGTGTGACAAAAGCACATACTTTTTGTGTTTTCTAGGGTTGCAAAGTTGGTGTGCAGATTTAATGTTTCCATGTAACGTATTCTAATGTAATTCCTGTTATGTCACAATGGAAAATAATGCACAAAACGCTGAAGTAAGTCACTGATTGTGTTTTCTCACAGCTGCTCCAAAGCTGATTTTAAGAAGAGAATCATGAAAATAAATCAAGCCGGTATTTAAGTGACAATTAAAACATTTGTGTAGTTCCCTAGAAACAATCAGGGCCTTTATGACTGTGTAAATATGTACTCCAGCTGCAGAGAACAAGGCCTCCACATCAACACTATTACTGTAGACAGCTTATTGAATCGCAGCATGGAGCTTCAATCCACTGTAAAACGCTGAAGTGCATTAGGACGTAGAAATGCTCACAACATCTGTTTCCTTTGTGTTACAGAGGATATGGCTTTGTAGTGAACAGTATGTGCCATCAGTGACTGCTGGAATAATATTTGCGTTCCCCCCTCAAACAGACACACTGTCACAGAAGCACTTGTCTACATTTTGTAGTTGCTCGGGGAAAATAATTGCCTTATCTGCAACTGTCAAAATGATGAATGCCCCGGAGAGCAGCGAGAATTGACTGATGGAATTGGGGGAAAATCTAATCCCTGATCCGAACACTTTGTATAATACATTAACCCCTCCGGTACAAAAGGCTGCACACAAACAGATTTGTATAGACATGTAGAAATAAATTCAACAGAGGCTGAAGGATCGATAAACATCGAGAGTTATGGCCTCGTCTGCACCAAGTCAAACAGCGGCGCGAAACATAACATATATATTTAGATGTGAGTGGAGTCAAAGAACAGATGCAAAACAAAAAGGAATAACCTCTGCATTATCTAGCACATCAAACTTCACCTGATATGGATGAATTAAGAAATGAATTTACCGATACGAGAAGCAGTTAGTAGTGAGGTCAATGGAGTGGCCGACACATTCAGTATGAAAAGGTCGTTAAAAGGCAACGTACAACTATAAAGAGAAACATTTTAGACCAATCAAAATGAGATCAATTTAAAAAAAACAGAGGGTAGTGAAAAATAAAAGTATGAACTGCAAAATGACTGACAGGTACACTGTAAGATGATAAGTGATGTGTTTAAATGTCAAGTTTTAGATTTGAACTTTTCAACCTCAATAAGAAAGAAAATCAATGTTCAGTCATCAATCTGTTTCTTGTTGATTTAAAAAAGGAAAATAAAGCGATCATTGTCTCACCTCAGGTAAGAAAAACATGCTTATATATGTTTGATTTCAATCTTTTTATTATTTGTATTATTTAGCAGAGTAGAGTTATACACACCACAACAATTAATACAATACAAAGATTTTTCCAAAGCATTATAAAATCATCTACCAAACATTTATACATTTGTGTTGAAAAGGCAAAGGTTTAGACTAGAGACAGAAAAACATCAGGTACTCTATGAAGATGCATCTAACACAACTATTCATTTCCATTTTTTTCCAGTTAATTGTTCATTGTTGGATTGGAATCTGAGCACTTTATGCACTTCTGCACTTTTACCCATGTACCATGCATTTGCACTTTGTACGTGTTATGTATTGTCTGTGTTTTATTAAGTATATGTGACTCTCCCTGCAACCAAATGAACCTACGGGTACAAATGAAGTAACCTGAACCTGAAATATAATGAAACTGATGTTTAATGCAGCCACACTCTCTTACTGTTTAACACTTCATCTAATTGTATGAAACATTTCAAATACAAAATGTTTGTACTTTTACACATAAAACAAGATGCACATCAGTAAAACATCTGTAAGCTTCCCTTGGTGCCCCATTAGAGAAAAGTCACTAATAAATAAAATATTTTTTTCAAAGGTTGTTGAATGAAATCTTATCTTCATCTGAATATTTAAGAGTCATTGATAAAGTCAAATGGTGGGGTTAAGGATTCAGTGCTATAAATGAACGCAGTCTGATATGCACAGGAGCATGATGGGAAATCGCCTCGCCCCTCTTCCCCTCTTCCTTTATCGGTCCACATTCAGCAGAGTGGAAATCTCCCCCAGATACGAGGAGGGAAATCTCTCCTGATTAAAATGATATTAACTTTTCATAACCTAATGTTCTAAAATGAAGTTTTCTTAAAAAAAAACCATGAACGGCGCCTTCCCCCTGAACAAGTTCTGCCTCTTTTTTGTCACACTCGGCTGGGATACATTATCCCCCACATGAGGAGAGAACATACCTGTAACAGGTTAATGACCTCACACTTTCCACACCATTTCACTTAGCGGACCATAGCCAGGAAAGAGCTAAATGCTTCACTCCCACTCCAATGAATTATGAATTAGCCAAAAGGTGAGGCGATTAAAGATTCAACGTTTGATCATTCCACCAATAGACAGGCTCCCTTTTTAGCTCGGCGGGGATCTCTTCAGCCATTAGCTGAAAACTAAATTGATATCCATTACTGAGGGCATAAATATTGGAAGAGGAGAACAAATAATCCAGGAATGACCAATCAAAGTGTTTGCGACCTCGGAGAGAAATTAATGTCAGGAATAGAAATAAAATCTACGGAGAAATCTTCATTTGTATTCATTTATGAATAAATAACACTTCAGATAGATTTAAATCATGGGGATTTTCATTTATTCGTCATGAAATGGATAAGAGAATGTTAACTTTTATCAAGTCAACCGATCTGTTTCTATCAATCATTTTATTTTTTTGTTCCAAATGAATAAATAACACATTAAAAGCACTAAATTATTGTGAGTTTTCTTATTATTTGGCTTGTAAAAGGCCAATATGTATTACGTAAACGCACACTAAAAAAATCTTCAGCATTTGTTCCAAACTAGCTTTAAACATTTTTTATTCCAAACAATCCAAGCGCTTCCTGTATCCTCACCGGGTGTCATACTCCCTGATCCGTACCCGGTCTGTAACGAGCACTGACAGGTCACGTGACACAAACGGTGATGTCTGAATAATTTGAACAAATGCTAAATCACTGCAAAGCAGCGAGCGAGATCACCGACGTGAAAGTGAAGTGTTTGTGCTTCCCCAAGGCTCAGTGGCATCTGTTCTACATGTGTGCAGCAGCAACATCCATGTTTCACCAATTAATGGCGCTCGTATTAGAGTCAATATTTGACTTTGAAGCACTAAAGCGTTAATTGGGGGGAAGAAATCCAAGCGTTGATAATTCACAGCGAATCGGGAGCTGTTTAGCTGGAAATCCTTGAAATGGTCTTTGCAAATCTCTAAGTTACAGTTTTATTTAATTAGGATACTGTACTGTATATCCATTTATCTGATCTCATTTTTTAAACTTTGAGCACAGTTAGCACAACATCCATCTGTTCTGGACCAAATCATCCACACGATACGTCTCGTTTTCACTGAGTATGAAGTCAAGTGACAAGTTTCTGAAGTGTTTAAAAATTCTCTCCATTCATTCTGATCCAATTCTAGAAATGGTTATTTCTTTTTTTCATTTTCAAGTGTTTGCACAGGCTGTGTAAGAAATGAAAACCCAAAGTTCAAACCTGTTAATTAACTATACATCCTCTGCTAAAACAACAGCTGCTCTTAAACTAGTAGCTCCTTTATGGCTGTAACATTGTGAAGTAGCTGATTTAATTCTATTTCTTTCTGCTTTGATTGGTTAATATGGACAACTGTGTCTATGTATTATTTCACTGTTGGAACCAAAGGTATGTTAGATGTATGTTAGATCTTTTTTGATCCGCAGCTTCATGTTGACTTGACAGAAAAACTAATCAGTCACATTTGTTGTTTTTCAGAACACGTGGATATTATTTTGCAAGCCATACATTAGACCCCCCCTTACACACACACACACACACACACACACACACACACACACACACACACACACACACACACACACACACACACACACACACACACACACACACACAAAGTCTATGTAAAAGTAAAACAAGACTGAATAAAAAAACAAAAACTATTTCTTCTATCTACTGCAGATAGAACTGAAACATGTTTTTTAAGTAGTGCTTTGATTCCCTTCATCTTCCAAATGAAGAGAGTCTTGTCTTCTTTTGTTGCAGTTATTGTGTGACCTGAATCTTTTTTGGCATTTTAAATCTTGAGATGTCTCAACATGGGCTGGTTTTTTTTTAACGATGGTGTTTTGTGCTTTTTAAGAGATACAGAAAGAAACATCATAATTATGTTATAATTACATATCAGAATCTCCATTTTGCTTCTGCCAACATCTGTCTTTGAGTGTTTCTGTTTGTCCTGAGTATAAAGACAGGCTGATGCCGCTCCTTAATTCTCTAAATTGGAGGGTTGTGAGTCCAATTACGGTCTGTCGGTTCAGCTCGAGGCCACCAGGGAGAGCTGTGCTTGTTTCTCAGAGTCACATGAAAACCTGACACACACACACACCTGCAGTACGACCGCAAAGAGAAGTTATCAGTAAATACAACTACACTCTTAAATTATTAGCGTTTGTAAACATCTAAGCACAGTCGAGTGGTCATTTGTAACAATCATTGTGTTTTAGTTTGAAACTAAAAATCATGCTTCCTTTATTTTCAAATGAGGCTCTGACCGTCTCTCTACATATGACCCTGAGCTCCATGAAGTTTGACAACAAGATAAAGATTCTACATTTTTTTAAAATTTGTTATTCACTTAAAACTGCAGATTTATTTGTAAAAAATGTCCCCTTGTTCTTTTTTTTTTTTTTTAACCTGGACAAAGAATGATGTATATGAAACTGCAGGATGTGAGGTTTGTAGGGTCTGTTGCCTCTATGGCCATTAACTGGGGATTAGTGCTGGTGGGGCACACATCCCTTTGAAGAGGTAATTCCTCGCACTTCCTTGCTATTGAAAATCAGGAAGCAATCATAGAAGAATCCATGCAGATGGTCCAGACAGGGAAGCCCGTGACCGTTTCATTTTTTTCTGCAGTCACAATTAAGACCTGGAGTATATCCTCTGCCATTGTGGAAAGTTAGCACATCACAAAATGCAAAGGGGACATGGGAATTAGCAGGAAATGCAGCCAGACCTTCATGAAATCCAGCTTGGAATTAAATCATGGAACAGTTCCATCACATGTTTATTTTTTTAATAGTGAAGAGTGTTTACAAGCTTGCTGAGTCACTGTAACTGAACACAGCTTCTAATATATCTGTCAACACAGCACATATACGAGCATGTGTGAAGCTGTTCTAGTACAAAGGCTGTCAAAGGAGAGATCAACATGATGTCACATTGAGAGGTTTATAGATGTTAAGAGTATGTTTTAATGGAAGTGATGACGGGGCATGACTCATTATACTGCTGCTGGGGAAAAAAAGTCAAAGTTAGAGCTATTAGTCGTGTATGTTTGAGCACACTGACCTCTGCAGGAACTTAAGGTTACTGGGCTAATATCTCCGTTTAGAGTTTGCAGATAATGACCTTTCTAACAGGGGAATGTCTTGTCGCTATTATAGTTGAATCATCACTGATCTATTCATTCAATCACTTTTACTTCAGATAGCACAACCATTAAAGTCTGAGGACATTTCTTTCAAAAAGGGTAACACCAGACTCTCTGTTATATTAATCACAGAGACCCAACATTACTCCAGCAATTAACAGGCACCAGATGCAAGGAAAAACTTCTGTTTCAAAGGCAGAAAACTTGAGCAGAACCAGACTCAGTGGAGGACAGACGTGCCTCGGCTAGCTCGGATAAGAGGGAGAGAGAGAGAGAGGCAGAAAACAAGAGAGGGATAGAGACGCACAGACAGTCACAACCGACAACAGAAAATACAGACTCACAGTTATAATGCCACTAGTAATAGTAGCTGTTTCACATAGAAGTCATGACAATCCTTACAAGGATGATGTAAGTATGACTGATAATAATTATTGGAGCAGTCGGAGTAGAGCAAGTCCATGGCAGCAGGTGGTCCAAAACAACCCTCGAGTGGAACCTGCGAGACGAGGGGGTACAATAACTCCTGAGGTGATAGAAGATCAAACAAAAACATGTCTATAATAAGCGTTTCGCTTGACTAAATGTGTCGGTATTTGGTTGGTTGGTCCTTTTTTATATTATTAGTGGTGGAAAACATGACCAAAAAACCCAGGCAAAGGACAGATATTCATGATATGTCATTTTATATGGTGTTTTTCTTTATTATTGTTGAAATAATACAACAGAAAAAATGACATAAAAAGTCAAAAGAGCTACACAATGAGACACTGGACATACGTGCATTACATGTTTTTTTTTTTATTTGTTGTATTTTTGTGAAATAATGTGACAAAAAATGACAAAAAAAGCAAATAAAGGCAAAATCATTAGACAATTTTAAGATTTGTAAATAAAAAGCTACAACATTGACGTAGTAAAAATGTGTATTGTACTTTCATTCTTCAAAAATCTTTATAGTAATGTGGACGTCAAGACAATTTCAGATATATTTCTATGTGTTTTTTACAAGCAGAATTTCCCTGGTTTCCCCCTGAGTTTTCTCCGGTGGTCTCTCTGGTAAATTGTTAGCATGTCGTCCAAGCCGACCATCCTGTGTTGTATATAGCACCGATGTGTTTGTTCCCTCTTTCAGTGCTGTTTCTGTATTTTTATTCCCAAATCACTGACTTTGTAAAACCAGGGACCACTTGGTTTTACTTGAGAAGCTAAATTGAAGGTTGCACATTGCACTCGTATTTAGAGTTTGCACGTAAACTGGGAGTTTTGAGGGCTGCTGTTGTGCTGTGGGGCTCACTGTGGGTGTTTACTCTGTTAGGTTTGACGTGCAAGTCAAAACACAAACATGTGAATTATCTCTTTTTATGAGGTGCAATCCTGCCTTTACAGGGTTGGCATTGGTTTCTCCCAGCGAGGAGTCTATAAAGGCTCACACTCGGCTCACTTTACGTCTTTTTTTTCTTCTTACTTTTGGTCATGCCACTTCAAACATTTTGAGATGATGTCAAATCAACTGTAAATGAATCAATATCTCATCAGTCTTTCTATTTTCTGGAGATTTCTCAGCCGTGTTGTTCCCCATCACTAAAACTGAATCCTAATAAACGAACTCTGTTAGAATTGTAGGCAGAACGCGCTTTACAAAACTGTAAAACAAATAAGAGAACGGATGTTAAATGTTTATACTGCAGAACAAAATGGGACTTTTATCAGCTGTTTAATTTGGTGTTTACATACATGTTTTTTTTTTTACTACGTCTTACTTTTCTAAGTCTTTAATATGTTTATTAGCAGTTTACTTTGAATTTAAATTAACTTTAAGGTTACTGTATGTATGAATATTAACAGAATCATTTCATTCTGAACCCACTTATCAATACAATCCAAACCCATGTGGATAAAGTCACTTTCTAAGTAATCTGTTATTTCAGCATGATTAGTTTGAAACAGGTAAAATTCTCTTAACAGGTAAGAGGAACACTGTGAGAGGCCGTTTTTAAACTTTGTTGTAAAAATCAGTGATGAAGCGTCAAATGTATCACCATGAATCCACGCTGATGGGATGCACTGTGGTATATCAATTTAGTCATTTGTGATGAATTTCCTATTAAAATGTATGCAATGATTGAAATAAGAAAATTATTTTATAATTGAAAATAGTTGATCAAGGCATGAATTCTGCATATCTACTGTTTGGATGTATTTGTCATATGTATTGAATAAGTTATCCGAATAATTCAAAATAAATAAGACCAATTTTTTTTTCCATTGGAAAGGCACCTATCCAGAAATTAAATCTAAGAGTTCACTGCTCTAAATCAGTGGTTCCCAAAGTAGGGGTCGGGACCTCCCAGGGGTCATTAAGTGAAGTGAAAATTAGAGTAATGTGTGAAAGTACAAATAATGTAAGTTTGTATGACTGCAACAATGTAGATGTCTGCTGCTCTTTACACAAACACGTGAACACACCTGTGTGTCTATTACATTTTGTATGTCGACTCAGTGCTAGAGTCTATACATGAAATCACTTGTTCTGCTTGTTCTAGCCTTTCTTATGATAAATCACTGTGTGAAATACCTGTATGGTTTTTAGGCTAATGTATTCTTTATGTTGTTCTTTTATATTACCAGGGTTTGAATAAGCAAATTAGTGCCCTATGTTATATGGCTTACCCCCCTGCAGGGACAGTGGGGGTCCCCAGTCTCTGGCAACCTTATTTTGGTGGTCGCAAGCTCAAAAGTATGTGTTTTGATGTTAAATCATTACTTTTTTAATGTAATTTTCCTTTCTTATTGAACACACAGCTACTGTATATCACCCCCAGGCCCCCAGTCACAGCTTCCTCTGCTCTGAGCTGCTGCCATCAGATCGTCGTCCTCTGGGTTACACCTCCGCCTGCCAGGGTTCTGATCAGCAGCATCTGTGTGAACAACTGGTCATTTACGAGCCGTGTGAGAGGCCCATGATGCCTGTGGGTACTGACTGCCACTCCCACTTTGTCGAGATTTTCTGTCAAGACTTTAAACCCATATGTTTACAATTATTGTATGGACTGCATTAATTAATGCCACAGTAAATGTTCAAAATATACATCATTATTTCACAAATTTTACATGTTGTGATTTTGTACAAATAATTCCTGATCACTTAAAACTAAGTCTGTGCTTTTACCTCCACAGATCAACTGCTCTGAATTCCCTAATGCTTAAAACAAGAAACTAGCTGTTCCATCATCTTCAAAGCTCAGTTCCTTCCCGTGGAAAAGTAAAGAGAGGTGTGTGTGAGTGTTTGTGTGTCCCCTCTGAGGGGCCTCCTTCCTGCCCAAACGAAATCAGTACGAAGGAGCGGCTGAACAGTGAGCTGGTCTTCAGGGATCTCTTGCCATATTTGAGTTTACATTTAAGAGTGAATATTGTATACGTAGATTTAAAAAAAAAATAATAATAACTGGGTGACTCAGTTTAAAATGAAATGAATTACGGTCTCCTTTGTCTGACCACAAACAAACTAAAAACCTATCATGTCACATATCTAACTTTGTAAGTGCCGATACACTCTCTTAACTGTTTTTGGCCTGCTGTAACACAAAATCATTCCTTGTCTCTCATGAGAAGTGAGAAGCTTCCACTCCAATCAGCTCATCTGTCGTCAGGCATTAATGAAGGGTTTCGGCCTCCACATTTGCTCTGCATTTTCTGGTACCACACAGATGTTTGTGTTGCCGCAGGGGATGTTGCTGTGAGGCCAGCGGTGATTGTACCGTACAAGATATGCAGCACCCGTTCAGTTTGTCCTGCCTCTGTAGTATAAGTAATCATTCGAGTTCTCTGTTCTTTGTTTAAAAGTATGCACACCTGAATGTCTCCTCAGTATGACATGCAGGTGCACTGCAAAAAAACACACTATTGACTGTCCTACCCTACAGAGGGTTTTATCTTCAAACAGAGTTCCAGGGACCACATTTTCCTCTGAGGACAGTTTGTGTAGAGAGTTATGAACATACCACATAATCTGTAAATGTCTCCAACTTTCACATTTCTCTACCAAAACTCCATAGTGCACCTTTAATAGGATTTTTTTTCCAGCTTCTGGGTTAATTAGTCTTTTTTTTCCTACTGACTTAAAAAGATGTCAGCTGATAAAAATGTATTTTTTTAAACAGATTATAGCTGGAATTGCTTCATCCAAAGCTAGACATGGCTTTATCACAAGCTAGCTGTGACCTTATTGCTTCAGCTGTTTTTTTTTTGTCAGCTTTCTGTCCATTTCAAATAATTAGCTGCTGAGTTTTTGACCTTGAAGACAAGGCTTGTGTAGACCAGTTTGTACTGAACTCAATCTCACCAGCAAAAGGCTGAATAAAAAAAGTGAAGTTTGAAAACGGATGCCTTCATCTACTAGGGTTTCATTCACACAGTCACTTTCGTAATCAAAAACCTCTAATATTAAAATGGAATTTATCTTGGGGCACCAGGAAGCCTAGCCGTTAGGTAGCATGCCCTAAGTACAGTGGCTATGGTCCTCATCGTAGCCGCCATGGGTTTAAATCCATGGCTCGGCCCTTTGCTGCATGTCAACCTCCCACTCTCTCTCCCCCCAACATTTCCTGTCTCTCTTCAGCTGTCCTATTCAATAAAGGCTCTGAAAACATGAAAATAACTTTTAATGACTTTTAAAAGACATCTCACGACCCCCTTCTTGGCGGCTCGCGACCCCCTGAGGGGTCCTAACCCCTTCTTTGGAAACCACTGATAAACAGCTTGGTGTACATTAAAGAAAAAATACTTACTAGAGCTTAACTTATTCTTGAGATGGGAAAAAATTGGTCACTGACTGACGTTGCCCTCTGTGTTTTGATAAGAATCCTGCAATAAGAGAAAGTAAATATTAGCTTTTTGCTCTTTTTATGTAACCCGTTTCTCCCTTAGGAAAATGCCTGCCCTATCTGCACCGACCAACCATATAAGACCACAGCCTTGTGCGCTGGAAATAGAGAAGCTTTGTGTACGAGAAACGGCGGGGGCAAAGGTATGAAAATGTTCCCTTTCCTTTTGCCACAAATCAAAAAGAGCTAGTTGCCACTGTAGAAAGTGCTGAACCTTTTCCTTCTGTATTGACTCCTCTCAGTTTTTTACAGTGTGTATTTAGAGATAGCAGGGGACCAAAGTAGACGAATTAGCAAGAAGTCTTTCCTTGTCTTTTTGTTTCACGTCTGTATTTACAAATCCATTGTTAGGATTTAATTTGATTGGATATCCTGGAAATATCTGCCAAGATTTGAAGCCTTACTTTGGATGGTTCATTCCAGCTTTACAACTTATTTTTAAACATTTTAACTGAATTCAGGTAATATTACACTTGACAAATGACCTTAAGAACCTCAGTACTGGACTGCTGTGGTGTGCACAGTGTGCATTCAGTTATTTTAGCATTGTGGTTTGTGGTCAGCTGTGGACACAAGCTTATAATTAATACGGCCCATGGCTCTATTTTTATCACTGACCCATATTAAAGTTATCACAGCATAATAAATATTAAAGAAACTCTGTTTAAGGTTTGCTATGGCAACCCCGACGTCTAATCCCTCAACAGGCCACCCCAGTCTGTAATTATTGTTCAACCTATACTGAAAATAAACTGCCTCCATTACTCGGTCAGTTGTGTTTGATACACAGTGAGTAACACAAATGCTTCTTTGTTTCTCTAGCTGTATAAAAAGAAAAAAAAGTGGGAAAAGGTGGGAATGAAAGCCCACAATTTAGATTTTTCTAACGGCTGCGGTTCTATTCCTCCACCACCATTTCCGCCCGTGTAAAAATGGATACTTGCTCTCTCATTCCGGCAGACATTCTGGCTTTGCTGTACTATTTTTTTTTTCAGCATCTTTATTTGATCCTTTTTTTGTGCATCAACCATGCAGCAGCATCACGTGGCTGGTACTCACATGGTAAAAGAAAGAGGCCTGTCATTACACTGTCGAGGCCGGGATTTAATCTGTAATTGGTAACTGCATCAGGATCACATTGGTGAATCGCTCCTGCTGCTCCCCTTGGCCCGTAACTTTTAATGCCGGTTTTATCGCGACTATTAGTTGCAGTAGAAAGGCACTTAGTCTGTTTTTGGAGCAGAGCCAGTACAGTGGGACAAATGGAGCGAGCCATTCAGTAGCTCTACATTTTTTTAAGACCTCTTGGTGCTGACACAAAAGGAGGTATTGATGTACGGGAAGACTGACGCTCTGTGTAATGCTCAAGAGAATTGGCTGAGGAAACAGTCCTTTCAAAGACCCTAATTCTAAATGCAAATGGGGGCACATCTTGTACTCAAGAAAGCTACAGTAAACCCATTTATGCTGTACTTCAGCAGCACGCTAGGCAGGAGTTGAAGAAATGGTGCTTGTTCTGTATGTGATTTTGATTTTAAGCAAATGTTTCTAGTTTATCCATGTTTCTGTTTTTAAGATATCCTCAGTGTCTACATATGAAGTATACTGCAATGTTAATGACCATACACACTCCTGTTGTCTTATGGGGGCTTCTCAGAGGAATATATGGACAAAGAAAAGAAACCAAAGCTCAAGAAAACAGAAAAACAAATATTTAACTGGCATAAAATGCAGTGGGTTTTGTGAATTAACCTGCTGTCTCAGGAAGGATGTTTGTGTTAGAACAAAAAAAGAAGGTTAAGTCAATATAAGCGACACCTATTTAGTGAATTTCCGAGAGGTGCTTTGTCATCTTGTTTTCTTTGTACCACGTACTGACCTAACCCCAACTATTTACTTAAACTCTCCCCTCACCCACAAGCCATTGTTTGTACTACCGGGGGCTGACTGTATCTATATGCCATGCTCGATGACTTCAACCATGGAACCTCCATGTTGTTACAAACTAGATGAATATCTAAATTTAGAGTGGGTGTCATGCTTTATGTTTCTTTTTGGGGCTGGGTATAGGGGTTGGCAGTTGCTGTGCATAAACACTGAGCTCATAATCCAAATGATAAAGGGTGCTGCAGTCAGAAATGCATTCCAATATAAAGGAAACCATGTATGGAAGTCAAAGATTAGACTGTATTTGGGTATAAAAAGTTACTGTTTCTTTGGTCATGCTTGTGCTCTAAACAGACCTGTTTTGGACAAGGTACAATGCAACCATAAGCACTATGAAAAAAAAAAAAACAAAGTCGTCAAAACATGCTGCTTTTCAACTTTTTCTGCAAACAAATCACGGTTAACATTTAACTTTCTAGCAAAAAGGAAAGTGTCTGCTGTGATTTTCTTAAGCTACCGCAGTCATCACTGTGGTGGAATTTCTGTAGTTATTTAGATTATAATGTGCAGATGTCATTAAGTTTATTCACTGTTCTCTAATGTCAGTCAGACCTGACAGAGTTCAGTTGTTATTAGAACACCAAGTACAGCTTCGAGAGTGTCAACTGTTCTTCCTGATATCTGCAAGGATGTTTGGTAGACTTGTTGTCTGCTCCAGTGTTATAGACGTCACAGATTAGTCTAGGTGGGTCAATGTGACACGACCCTGATAATGGTAATGCCTTTTGGGATATATGCGATGCCTTTCAAAAAGTTCTGCAGATGTGAATGAGCAAGAAACGAGAACAGAAGTGTGATGTTGAATCATGTCTCCTCATGAGTATTCTTCTTATGTATAAACTTTCATCAACGTAAGCCATCTGAGTCAACGGAGTCTTATTGTATGGAGTCAAGTCTTAATAATTTCCTCAACAATCACAATCATTGTTACTCTGTTTTCTTAGACATTTTGGTGGCTGTAATGGTCAGACAGTTCAAGACACTTCCCACATCTCTGGGGTATTTTTGCCCATGTTTTGCTGAATCTAAATCCAGAGAAAATGGGCATCCATTTCCATTCTGTCCGAGGCATTTATGGTGTGGTCAGCCACAATGGAGCACTCAAAAAACAAAGAAATAAGTGTGTTTTTGTGAAATGTTACAAAGAATTTGGAACTTTTTCCGGAAAATTTCAGACATTAAAACTTTGAAGCGTAATATCTTCAGTGCAGAATAAGCTTATCGTGATATCAAAAGCCCCCTATGACGCCGCATGATAAAACAGTTGCTCAACTTCCACTGAAAGATGAACGCACACAAGATTAGAAAAAAAGTGATGTGAGAAAATGTTTTTTTTTTACTGTGTGAAAATATGGTCTATTTGAGTTTCAGGGGGAAAAAAGCTAAAAACAAAAACTCAACTGAGCTGCTTTTTGAAACTATGCTTACAGCAAGCCCATCAGTGTAGCTGGGGCAGGGAAAAGCAAACCACATCAGAACTTTCATGTCTGACTATGGTTGTATGTGAAGAAAAAAAAAAACTATAACAGCACTCGTAAATCCCCAGGTCGTCTTTTCCTGTTTAAGCTCAAAATTAGAAAAATGTCTGCCGGCCTAATTCACGTGACATTTGATGCCATGTAAAAAAAACAACATGTTTTATTGAAGCCATTTTATTTGAAGCAGCATGATATAGACCGGAAAGTGCTTCCTATGCAAAGTTGGCCACAGAGGTGCTGATACACTGAAAATGTGCCTGTATAGATTTTATGCATGGTTGAAAAATGTTTAAAGATGAGAGAAAACTCAATAATAGTCACATTTCCAATACATCATTTTTACATGACAGATGAAAAGTGTCTCATTTGTCTCTGTTGAAGACTTGACTCCACACACTAAGACTCAGTTGCCATCAGATGGCTTACGTTGATGAAAGTTTATACATCAGATGAATACTCGAGGAGACATTATTCAGCATCACACTTCTGTACTCGTGTCTTGCTCAATCACATCTGCAGAACTTTTCGAAAGGCATTATCAGGGTCATGTCACATTGACCCACCTAGACTAAACTGTGACACCAATAACACTGGAGCAGACAATAAGTCTACAAAACATCCTTGCAGATATCAGGAAGAACAGTTGACACTCTCGAAGCTGTACTTGGTGTTCTAATAACAACCGAACTCTGTCAGGTCTGACTGACATTAGAGAACAGTGAATAAACCTAATGACATCTGTACATTATAATCTAAATAAGTACAGAAATTCCACCACAGTCTCCTCATCACTCATCGCAGAGTTTTGTGCATTAAAATTCCTCACAGAGTGGCTCATTATCACATGCAACAATCTGAGTTTTATAAATTGCATGCCTCCGCTGAGATAATTTACTGTGTATTTAGATTTATGTCTGCTCCTCAACTATCATAATCACCTGCAACAGCATGATTTTTACGTGTTTAGCTCCGAGATATGTCTGAATTAACTCAATTTTCTGTCTGTTTATCACAGATCTTGGGTACAGTATCATTCCACCTCTACTCAGGCTGTTCTGCATATTTCAAACCCCTCATGGCTGATGTTGCAGGGCACCATAAAACAGAGCAAGAGGGTGGGGTTACCTAAATGCCCTTATTTTACTGCAGAGGGGAGGGGGGGGGGGGGGGGTGAGAAGGCTTTAATTCAGTCGAAAGTGGTTATTCTATATTTGCTCTGACCATACAGTGACTCCACCCTCCACACTTGCCACATAAAGCCACTCTTAATATAAAAGTTTATGAATGTGAAGCTCTCCTCATTAGACCCAGACGCAGCAAACCTGGTAACACTCTCTATTAAAGTAGAAAAGCCAGCCCAAGCTAACCAGATAATGATCTGTTGATATGAAGGGACTTACTTTGAGTGCACTGAAGTGGTTTTGGCGTAGCAATGTGTGAGAGCTAAGATGTGTGAATGACTAAATATTTAAACTAAAAAAACTTTCCTTTGTAAATGAGACGGAGAGAGAAAGATTGTATAAACGACAGACTGCCTGCATTTCTTTAAGCGGGTGGGGTCAGGTGGACCAAAATGACTCGGACCACATTATATGTAAAGTTTGGGTAATTACTAGGTTTGGAGACTTAAATAGCCAGGCCCACAGTGGTAAACACACTGGAAGTCAGGACGCCTCCACAGTATCTTTCCTTCTTGCCTCCTCAGAGACAAACAAGTTAGTGTGCAAAAACTTAAAACGTTTAGTTTAGGAAGACCAAAAAGAAGGCAGGGACACGTTAATTAACCCTTCTAACAGAAAGCAAAGAGGCTTTAAAATCACTGAGTGGTTTTGTTTCACAACTTAAACTATAACATCAACTGTGTTTCTCAAGGCATGTGTTCAGAGAAGTAAATGTGAACCAGCCTTAAAGGAAGAATATTCTACTTTTTGATCCAGTAGATGTCGCCCTTGAGCACCAGCATGAAACCAAAACAACTCGCACTGCATTGTTGTGTTAGCATGCTAATGAGGCTACCTCTTTGCTAATGATGGACAAAGCTATCCCCTAGTTCTATTAACTTACACACTAACACACATTGAAAGGGAAACACTTCTAGAAGCTTTACAAAGGTAGTATTTATAGCAGGAAACTTACTGAGTCTCTTTTATTTTGCACCAACAAGGTATCTTTTACATGGATCTGACACTCTACTTCCCTTTCAGATGTCATTGTTTAGACTTTAAGATCATTTTAAAGGATAACAGCAAGACAAAATTGGGTTTTTGTCAAAACAGAGCTGGTGTCAGTTGACAAAAAAAACTGTTTTAGGTTGCATTCAAGAGTGAGATGTTTAACAGTTAACATAAAAGAACGTTTATTGCAACAAACAAAATGCAAAAGGAATAGACTGGAACATCAGCAAACAGTCTGGCAGGCCAGAGTATCGGGGCCTCTTTTTATCACCAGCCAACAGACTTGTGTCAACAGACAGAAAGCTGCCGACAAACCTCACACAATCCTGCAAACCAGCTGCAGTTGGAATGCATGCATACATTGGCAGTGTAAACATCTGTTTTTACAGAATACGTCCTTACAGTCCTGAGGACAACTTCAAACAGCTTTTGGCCAATTATAAACATGCATGTACAGCAAAATACAGTACAGTTGTGCAAGAAAAGTACCCCTACTGAAGGGAAAGAACCTATGGAGCACATTCAGAGCTGGAGTCATAAAGTTTTGCAAAAAGAAATGAATGATGCATTGGATATTACTACTTAATCTCATGCATTAAAATGTCCTGCCATAACATTGGTTATACAAAATATTTTTGGCTGTGCATGAACATTTTTCACTTCAAGTTTCTTTGGTGTAAAAGCAGCATTTTATTGCTGTGTCATCTGTTGATGTATACAACTAACTGAGGCTCCTGGAGGTGTTTGAGACAACTCATTATTGTTCACAAACCCACAAATATCTCACATAGGACTCTCCTGTATTTGCTTAAACATTTAATTTGGACTGGCTTGCAAGACAAGCCAATGATAGTTTAATTTGGAGAGAGAAAATAGTGCAAAAAAACGACGATACCTTTCTGTTTCCATCACGGTATAACCACATGAAGGTCAAAATAATGTCTCATAAACCTTCCAATAAGAGTAGAAAGCTTTACATGTATTTTCTGCTCAGCAATACATGTCTTATTCACACTATTTTAAATAGTAAAAAACTTTAAATAGCACATGACCAGAAAAAAATAAAGCTCTCTGTATTAGAATAAAAGACCCCAATAGAAATATCAGTCATATCAGAGTTTTCTGAAAGGTTGATGTTGACTGTATCAGGGTTCAGCTTTGTCAAAGTCTATACAAAGTTGAACACTTTGTCCTCAATCAAACTGATAGACTTATTTGTAAGCATTTCTTCACTGCTAACAAGTTTATACCCAAAGAGCTTCATCGTTGGTCCACAAACCCTCTGGACAACCTGGGCTATTTTGAACGGTATACTAAACCTCCATTTCTCGACTTGCTCTGAGGAGTTTTTTTGTGTAGAGTAAACACCACTGGCCTCTTTTGAGGCTTGGGTATTTTTCAGAATCCAAGATTTTACTTGTGGAGTGAACGGGATTCCAGCAAACCTATACATCTCTGTCGCCTTCCTCATTGGGAACCGAGCAATGTCCTCGTACCGCACCAGCATGTATCGCCTTCGCAGCCACGATGGCTGCCTGAGGCCGACCCCTGCAGACATCGCGATGTTTTGGCAGTTCCCTTTCAGCTTCCTCACCTCATCATCATCAATGGGCACATCCCCGTTCAAAGCCCACTGCTTCCAGTTCTTGTATTTGGCAGCAAAGGCCACCATACGCGAGGCTAGAACAGCCCGAGGATCCCGAACCAGTTGGATGAACCTTACATCAAGGCGAGGATCCTCTGCCAGGGGACGAAGGGTCTCCAGTTGGCGCACCCTCACTGACTTGATGGCTCTGTGTTCCTTCTGAAGACAGGACTGTGATGCCATGGTCAAATTTAGTGGTCCACAGCGTCTGGTCTTGCAGCGATAACGTTCAAAGACCCCTTTGACAACAGGGCTGCAGACGGACTCCTCACACAAAGAGCTGCTGGACTCTCTACGAAAGAGGTTTGGGGTGATGTGGTCCACAGGAAGGGGTTCAATGAAGCTTTCCAGCAGGGAGAAGTCACACAGGAAGAGCTTCTGGAGGACATCACGGTATGCCTCTACAGACGCTGTGGCATTGGTGCCACCTGTCTTCAGGGTTAACATCTTCTCTACGTGCCACAACGGCTCAAACAGGTAGAACATGTTGTCATCCTGCTGGTTAAAGAACTCGCCGACAAACGAGGAGCCGGTCCTGGTGGTGGCCAACAAGAGGATGTGCTTCTTGCCCCTCGTCAAAATCTCTTGGTGCTCGCTGTAGTTCTCCAGACGTCGCTTCATCAACGTGAAGGCAGAGTTCATCTTACCAAGGGAGGTAAAGGAACCATTGTTCTTCAGCAGTATGTTGAAGGAACCACTGGGCTGCAGTGGGGTCTGAGGGGTTTGTTTTAAGGCAAGCTTATCTGACACCCTGGAAATCATGAAGAATCAGAGTTATAAAGAGTAAGGCACAATTGTAGCTTATTCTAAATGTATGGAAGAGATAAGATTCACAAGTCAATCTCAAAAGCATTACATTCATCGCTGAAATTGACTTACCTTGATAAAATGTTGTTCTCTTTCTCAATGATAACAAGTGTCACAAAAAAGACGACGGATATTGTGTATTTGATCCTCATTCTTGGATGCCTGGATATGCTTTTACAGACTTCTTCGTAATGGGTTCTGCCAATCTTGTAAGTCTCCAGTCACCTTCTTAAAGAGCCTCCCGGTTGTTTGTATTCCCTGTTGTGGCCGATGTTTCATCCTGTAAATGAAATGAGCATCGACGTGTCAGTTACACATTTTGCACATTGAAGCAGAGTAACAACTTCTCAATTCGTTGTGTCGAAACTCTTTGAGGTGTGCCGCTCCTAGAAATGAGGAAACTGACAGCCTGTTTTTTGCATATCAAATACTGAACCGTAATGCCGGTTCAAAGCTTCTCCATCCTGTGACTTTTCTTCCTCTTTTTTTTTTTTGCCATGCAGAGCACCACTGTACTGTAGTCTACAAGAACAATGTTGGAGGCATTGACTCAGGGACAAAAATACCATATCTAAAGTAGGTAAGAATAGAACATAGTCAAGTGTGTTGCACTGGAGTCTAAGCTAGTTCTTCCCATGAGGAAGTCCTTGTTATCTTTAAGTGCAGTAGTGCATTTCAGGAGCATGCCCACCCACCCTGCAAGACTGAAGGCTTGTTCACGTTTATGACTCAGTCTTTATAGAAGTGATTTGAAAAATGAGCTGAAAAACAACTCTTGAGTGCAATTCAAGGACAATTTTGTAATTAAGCTGCAATTCCACGACTGCAAAGCTGCTTGCATTTAAGATCATGAGTTGTCTGGGTTAAATTGATAATCCTCCCTCTCTCTGATATATATTGAGCTGAGCAGCCTGTCCTCCAAACTGCCAGCTGCCCCTTCATGTCAACACTGGGAGGAGATCTTTTCAACAGAGGAGGCCTTCGGTGACATGGGCTAGCTGTGCTGTAAACCATCTGGTGGTGGGCTTATGTGCTGCTTCTTCATAATATGCCTTTTGTGCTGCCTAAAACACTGCCTGAGACTGAGGGGGACGCATGTCCAAACACTGAGGTATAACTGCACGCTGCTGAAATTGAAGGGGAAAGCCTGCTTGTCATGAAGCCATAAATTGTAGTGTTGGAAGCCTGCAGGCCATTCACTACTTCGAGTAGTATGTAGATGGTAACAGTGGGAAGTTAAAATAAGCAAAGGGTGGATTTAAAGATGCCTATTTGGGAATTTCTTGTGCATTCCTGAAAGACTGATATTAGTTTACCTTTAGGATAATGGTATCTTTGCTCAAATCCCTAACTCATCTTTGGATTTTAGCATGGTCCTGCTTTATCTTGTCTTTAAGTGAAAACACAGCAAAAGTA
The DNA here is from genome assembly GCF_963584025.1 of Labrus mixtus. Classification (NCBI taxonomy): domain Eukaryota; kingdom Metazoa; phylum Chordata; class Actinopteri; order Labriformes; family Labridae; genus Labrus; species Labrus mixtus. Next base: position 8,846,517 of record NC_083632.1, read on the forward strand.
AACAAGACACCTTGAGGAAATTTACTGAGGGCCAATTTGATGTGTTGCCACTAAAATGCTGGAATTTATGCGTTAAATGTTTTTGACGCTCACACAGAGGTTGTACAGTCAGTATTTTTTCATTCTGAATCAGACGTCTGGGTTTGTGAGAACATTTGTTTGTGGGATCTGTGAGGAGTTACACATGGTCCTGAGTGTGTCTGTGAAATGATGGCAGGTCTAGCCTCAGGGGCAAACCTATTAGCAAAACTGCGGCTATTAATCAGCAGAACCGCAACAGACCAAGCTTTCACTCACTGCAGCACAGCAGTCAGGTGTTCGACACCAAACAAGCAGCACTGTGCAGGACGTGTAAAGCTTGGCACGTGACAGCTTCTAGAGGTCGAGTTCTCACATCCTGACCTCGGTCCAGGGCCAGTGTGGAGGTACAAAAAAAAGCTTGCAGTCTAAACAAAAGGGATGGTTGGACACCTCCTGTGAAATTCTAGGAGAGGGGAACGAGACGTTTACAGCTCAGATGGAGCACTGTTGACGTGGAACGGTGTGTAATCAAAGGTGAACAGCCAGTATACTTAAGCACGTTTTCACCAAGAGGAAAAGTCTGCTCTGTCTTACACCAGCCTGCCGCATGCCACAACCACAAAGGTCTCTTTACACAGGAGGGACTCTAAACCTCCTTTTCGGCCGAGATCGCGGAACATAAACTGCCAGGTCACTCGCACATCACGGGGTCAGCGACTAAACCCCCCTGAATGTAAGGTCATGTCGAACTGGTTACATAGTCGGCTGCATGAAAACTGACTCCTTAAGCCATCACTGGTCACATCCTGTGTGCTAAAACCAAAAAAACAACTTATTGTATTTGTCATGCAGTTTGTTGAATGAAAACGTCATGACTGAGGGATTCCTCTTGACAAAAAAGTACATCCTACATCATAGTTCTTTGGGATTTGGTATATATTGAAACACTTTTTGTCCTTTGTATGTGATTAAAAAAATAAATGTTAAAAAAAAGAGAGACTCCATCAATTCATCAAGAAAAGAAGTTCTCTGAGATTTTGTCATTTCTGTGGTAAATTAGATGTACACCAATTATCTCAGCTTATTACATCTGCTCTGTGAAGGAAAAGAAAAAAACCCACACACATGAGCGGACATTCTTGAATATTCACAAACCGCTGAGGCATATGACACTTTTGATCATCTGCTCGTAACGGAACCACACCATTTATCATCTTGTTACAAGTGCTTTTAATAGCTGCCTTTTCTTTTATGTAAATCTGTTGGGAAGACAAACCAACCAACTTTTCTTGAGAAGCTGCAAGTATGTGCTACTGTACTGCAGATGTAAACTATATTTAGAGACTATCTGACAGCACCAAACCAACTGATTAGAAGGCCCTTCAGTATCATCTATACAATCTTATGTAGACATGATAATTACAGGATGATGTGTACTTGTGAACTAAAATGAAACAATGAAATAATACAAAATGAATAATGGATAGGGACATATTCCACCTCTATACTAGATAAGTTTAAGTTTATTATAACAATAAACATATTATAAGGTATATAATAGGATACATTGGTATGGTTTACACTATATATATTTTTAGATTACCAAGTGTTTCAATCAGAAGGTTAGCCACATTGCCATCTTTTTTTTTTATCTTCAAGCATCTTCATGTAACTTTGACAAAAATCTAAATCAGATTTAAAAAAGGAGTTTAGCAAATTAATCAAGTAGCCTACCTAAAGAATTAAAATACGTTTTAACTGTATTTACAGCAAATCCAGTGATATCATTTTAAAAGCAACATTTTAAATGTTTCTTGGTTAACACTTCTTAAATCAAGGATAAGCTGTTTGTCAATGTCTTATATGAAATTAGAGGAAGTTTGGGGGTTTTACTAAAGAAGCATTTAGAAATTGTGACTTTAGGGACACTTTTTTCACACCTTAAAGGCTGCACAATTAAACAGGTATTTAATAATCAGCACATTATTTGTTTCTGAAAACAATCAGAAGTTGCAGCCGTAGATGTTAAATAGGCTACTGTACTGCCATAGAGTGCTGTGTTATGTACAGTGAGTCCTGACCTGTAAATACAGCATCTTAGTGAGTTACCAAAGGAAAAAATGAATGCACTATGCTCAAGCATTACAAGTTAATTTTTTTGTGTGTCACGATGACAGATAGGGAAACCTGTAGGACACTTTTCAGAGACTGTTTGAGTTATGCAATCAGACTGAGGGATTGCTGCCATGGTTACAGGAAGTGTAATGAGTGCACAAATTCGGAAAGGAAACTTGTGGTCAGATCTTTGTTAGAGATGATCATAAATAATCACAGGCCTAAATAAAGACCCTTTTAACATTTTATGACTTCATGATTGGACTTTGTGTGTAATAAACGTTTTCATCTTTAATCAGAGAACAAATTTATAATGTTATCAGTAGTGACAGTGAATCAATCAGTGAGGGGTGGACAGCAGGAGAGAGGCATTCAAGCACCACAAGTTTAATTAAGACCAGGGTGTAGGCGGGATTCACGCTGGTTTTAGTATGTGTATGGACAATGTGGCGATTTTGCACTTGGAGAGTAGTGCTCTTGTCACACATTTAGATCTGAAAACATAGACATGCGTGTTAATCCTGGAAATCCAGAGTATAGCCTAGTGACTTTGTGAGTAATTTTGCTGTCAATTTAGGCCTACACAATTCGTAAAGTTGAACAGAGCCCCTTATGTTGGGGACAGGCAGCTGGCTAATGAAATAAATAAGTGGTTATTATGGTCTCTGCAAAGCATGCACTGCGTTTAAAGGTCAACAGGACAAATCAACCAAACTGAAGTCATGCTCACTTCATTAAAATGCCACTTTAAGTAACTTTGAAGTCAGAACTCTTTACAGTTTAGTACCAGGGTGTTGTTTGAGATGACAAAACCTCCAATGTTGTTACAGTATAGGTTTTGGTCCGCTCTTCATACCCACCATAATGATGAGCTACAGTGTTGAAACGTCCTCAGTCCCCCCGGTTCATCCGTGAAGTTAATCAGCCTTTCCTCAAAGAGCGACTCCGGGCAGAGATAAGTCCCATTTCTTCCCGAGTTCTTTACTTGTGTGACAAAAAAGTGGAGAAATCCAAAAGAGGGAGCTCTAAATGTGCAAGCTGAGAATCAGATGGAGTCATGTTGGAGGTGTCCGCTGGTCGGGCTGCACGCTTAACTGAATGACAACTCAATGCAACAGTTGCGACTCAGTGAATCACATGGGGAAACTTTGAGGTCCACGAGGAGCGGAGCCTCAGGAGGCGCACTGCCCCCAGAAAAAAAAAAACCCGCACAGACCACATGTGTAGTCCTTAGAAACTATTGAAAGTAGACACATAATCGCGAGAAACGATGTAAGAATAAATAAAGGCCTAATACTGTTGCGGTGATGAGCACTCAACGAAAAACAATGCAAACACGCCGCCTAGTGGAAAACATAAAATCTGATTTGTCGGTTTGAATGAACTCTCTATTTAAAATTAAATTACATTAACTTTTTGAAAAGGATATTTATAAAACACTTCCTTATATCTTTATTTTTACAACCAAACATACGCAAGTTATTTAGGCTACTTATCTAATAGTGTGTAGTTCTATACTAAATGTCCATTAATAGGCATAAAATTGCTATCCGGCTACAATTATTTGGCAGCTGTTGCCTATTTGTTATTTGCACATACAAATGTAAATCGGGCTATTAAATTCCTAGCAGAATATGTAGCCAAATGTTTTCTAAAGCCTAGATGTTTGTAGGGCAATGTAAGTCTAAGTAGTTAAAATGTTTCTTTCCTAGACCAGTGGACATGTACACTACACTCCTCGAACATTTTTAGATAGGACCTAACTGTGGATGATGATTTCATAATGGAAAAAAGTCCACTTTTTTTTTTTTTACACCGTAGCCACTTAAATGCTTCCTCACTGTGGTTTCGTCCTTCAATTCAATTAAAAAAAACCTTTATTTGTCCCCGGGGGGCAATTCAAAGGCACACAGAGCAGTACATTAACAACAGTGCAGGTAGACGAAACATTTTAACCTAAATATAAAGTGTCAATTTAAATACAACTTAAAGCTTAAACTTAACTTAAAATACAAAATATAAAAAGAGTAGATATAAGTGGACAGTGATCGGACTATCAGATGTAAACAGATGTAAACAGAGCTATGTGCAGTAAACGAGAAATAAATATATATATACAGAGCTATGTGCAAGTAGGCAAATACTAAATACTAAATGATAAGTTATTAAGGTGCATGGTGAATAACGGAACAACAGAACTAATATAAACAATATAACTGTAAAGGTAAAAATGAGATAAATAAAGTGACCGTAGTGCAATGATGGATAAGAAACATCAGGAATAAGTAACCAGAACTGTATGAATACTGATATAAAAAGGATAGAATAAAGTGATGTAGTGCATGAGACCAGATAAAGCAGAGGCAGTTAAGGTGCATGGCAAATAGAAGGAAGTAAAAACAGCAAAGTTGACAGCTGAGAGTCTGCATCACACCTTTCATGTGAAGTAAAATATGTAAATATTTAATGTGTGCTTGGAAGTTTTTTTTATTTCTGTGTATCGGATCTTAACAGGCTGCTTATTAAACAACAGACAAGGTTACAAAATACAGCCCGGACAAAAAAAAAAACTACAACCCCCATCATGCAGGTCGCTTAATGATGACGTGCTGAAAGAGAAATTTCACGAAGGTTGGAAAAACAGTTGCGTCAGAAACGTGCGCATTTGTTTCCTGAAAGGTGAACGACGAACGCTGCTCTCTCTGGTATGTGACATTTATCCAGCTTTCTCGAGATATATCAAATGTTTATTAGGGCAAATGATGAAAGAGTAATTCATTAGATACACTGCGAATCTTAACAGAAGTAATACCCTGAAGATTTTCAGTGAAATTAGTCTTACATGTTACGCCACTAAGAGTTAGCTTACGTCAGCTAGCGTAGTAAAGTGACATTAAATGTTATGATGTGACGTTTGTATCCCTTTCCTATTTTGCCAGCGTTATTGTAGATTTCCTTTGACGTTGTTTAACTTTCTGTGTCGCTATCATAATACATGTGACGTTCGTACGTGAGGTTACAGTGTCGTCTGTCAGACACTGTCACATTACCTGATGTTTTGTCTTTTCAGACTGCTGCTGCATCTCAACATTTTTTTGTGACCATGTTGGTTGCGCGGCTGTCATGCCTGAGGAGTGCCCCGCTCGCCGGGCTCCGACCTGTGCTGTCACAGAGCTCTCCAGCCCTGAGAGCACCCATCCTGATGAGGACCTGTCCTCCTCTGCTCAGGCCCCAGCAGGTAAAGTTCACACCTGGCAGGCTGGGCTTCATGGCTCCCTGCATGCACTTTATATTATGTTACAATGTTACAATGTTACGACGTACATCAGAGAGTAAGTACAACACTAATCCATTCATACACCGCCACTGAAGCAGCGGGAGCAATGCAGGGTTGAGTGTCTTGCCCAAGGACACATCGGACATGTTGCTCAGCTGGGGATCGAACCCTTGACCTTCCGGATGAGAGGCGACGACTCTACCAACTGAGCAACAGCCGCCCCATATTATGAACACTTTGCATTGTTTTAACTACTATTTCACACCATGACATTTTAAACACCACTGTCCTACTTTTATCTTTAACTTCCTAAGCATTCATTAAATGTTATGAACATGTTATTTTTGTCATTACACTGTACTGTGATTGAGTTTGAAGTGTATTGTGTTGCCTTGCCTTTTTTTTTTTTTTTTTTTTATTTATTGCACACAAAAAAAACATAATAGATCAATGGAAAAAAACAGACAGTACATAATGATTAGTTAATTAACAAACTATACATTTTGAAAGAAATGTGCTGGAGGAGCCAAATAAACCCAGAGGGGCTTGTCGAGTGGCCCTCCTAAAGAGAAACATGTAACACAGAGACATATTATTATTGTAGTCCAAGCAAAAACAATAAAGCTAACAAGAACACATACTCAATAAGGTGTAAAAGAAAGCAAAACAAGAAAGAGACAAATTAAAGAAGAGGGGAAAAAGGAAAGTAAGCTCTTATGGCAGAGAATGATTATGATGGCGCATTGGTTAATTGGCCAAGCAGGAAATGAATGGTTTGTTTTTTAAATAAGTTGAGGCTGGTGCTGTTTCTAATATGATTGGGTAAATCATATAAAACTACTATGTTAGAAATACAATCGTATTAATTGTTATCAGATGGTGGAATAAATGCAAGATATCATCACATAGTGGGCACTAAATGTACAGAGATATGACCTGTGGAATAATAATAATAAATTTTTTTTTTTTTCGTTTGCATTTGTTTAATTATACTGCAAGTAAAAACATTGAGTTGGAAATAGTAGGAAAAGTAAGACATTAAAAGTCCTATCTACAATAACGAGTATAATAAGCAAACTGATGGATATTATATGTTGCTGACTCCTTGATAATTATTTAATAATTATATTATAGCCCTTAAACAAACATTTTGTAGTGTTATGTGATTTTGTGTTACATGTTTCTTTTTGGTTTTTTTCCCCCACAGGGTTTATCCTCTAAGGCCAGATTTGGTTTCCGTCGTGTGAAGACAGCGAAAGACCAGCTCAAAGATGCAGCTTTTGAACCATCAAATACCGCCATTAAAAGTAATGTATTTTATCTGGTTATCAATATAAGGTGCTGTTACATGCTCAGTGTTTCCCCTAGGTTTACAGTTGTTGTTTTTTTTTGGGGGGGGGGGGGGGGGGGGGGGGGGGGGGATGCGGGCAGACGGACGCCGACGGACGCCGACACAAACACTTGAAGGAATCTTGGTGTTCATGGGTTACTTTTAATGACAGCTGTCCTGTTCTATCGTAAAGGTTTCCTTAAATGACTTCTTTCCTTAATTTACGACTCTATCCACTATCCTATCTCTACAATAAAGACACAAAAAGCCCCCCAAAAAACTTTTATTTTTTAACTTGACTTTCAAGTGGGGGGGGGGGGGCTAATATAATGGTATGCTGTTACTTTTCAAGTTTTAGTCTTACTTAATTGATTTCGTTCAATGAACTCTAACAGGACATAGCTGTGCCAATATATGATGGGCTCAAATATCGGCCTCTTTCACAGGTTTCTTTACCTGCAATGATGCAAAAAAAAGTCCTATGACAGCCACAGTGTTTCACTTTTTTTTTTGCGTGTTTTTATATCTATGAGGAATTACAAAACATTTCAACATATGCCTAATGTAAACGTTTTGTCCTCAGTTGACAGCATGGGAAGAATGGTTCTGGCTGGAGGTGCAGCCGTTGGACTTGGAGCTTTGTGCTACTACGGACTCGGCATGTCCAATGAAATTGGCGCCATTGAGAAAGCAGTGTGAGTAACAGTTTATTTGTACAGGCAGCTCCTTTATCGTCTTCTGAATGACAGACAAGTGCATAGAAAATGTTTGCTACCTTCTGGGAGCTCCATACAGACTTGGCTCCCCCGTCTCTTTGCAGGATCTGGCCTCAGTATGTGAAGGACAGGATCCACTCCACCTACATGTACTTTGCAGGCAGCGTTGGACTAACAGCTCTGTCAGCTGTAGCCGTCAGCAGGTCCCCGGCACTTATGGGTCTTATGATGAGAGGATCCTGGCTGGTAAGCTACATTACTGAAGTTGATTCCACAAAAGCAGATGTTTTTTGTAGGTTCTCACCGCATTGAAAACATTTTTTTAAATGATTATTTATGTGAAGGCTATTAAATGAATGTTGAATGTTTTTCTAACCCAGGCTATTGGAGCAACATTTGCTGCCATGATTGGTGCCGGCATGCTGGTCAGATCAGTTTCATATGAGCACAGCCCGATGCCGAAACACCTTGCTTGGATGCTTCATGCAGGTTTGTAGTACAATGTCCAGTGGAGTGTCATTAAACTGTTTATCTATCACTGTATTTTTTTCCTATGGTGTAATGTCTCAGTTGAACATTAGAGGGCAGTCATGTAAAACCTTTAAAATAAACTGCTTCTGCTTTATTTGTAACATTTACTGTTACACCTTGAATGATCCACCCTGTTTGTCGTTTTCTTTTTATCATTCAATTTTCTTTCTGTATTATTTATTGGTAAGGTGTCATGGGTGCTGTCATCGCTCCGCTCACTCTCCTGGGAGGACCTCTGATGATGAGGGCCGCCTGGTACACTGCAGGCATTGTGGGAGGTCTGTCCACGGTGGCGATGTGCGCCCCAAGTGAAAAGTTCCTCAATATGGGCGGTCCATTGGCTGTGGGCTTTGGTGTGGTTTTCGCTTCTTCTATTGGTGAGTATAATGCAGTTTGGCCCCATATCTAAGGCTCTGTGTCGTTTCATTACATGCTATGGCCCTCAAACTATAGATATAAACATCATAGCACAATGTCAAGTTATTCATTCTTGATGAAGCCACACTTTTCAACTGAATGCTTGATTACAGTCAAGGTGTTTGACGGCAGGTATTGTATGTTTTACCTCGTCTACGTTCCCACGTGGGAAATGTCACTTCTTCTATGATTAATTCAATGAAATGCAAATCTGGTGATTAAGTCGCACTTTTAAGTGTACTCACAACACTCATTCATCATGTATGCAGAGAAATATGCTTGACGTCACACCTACCTAGGGAATATCTGCATTCTGTATTCATTACCACAAAAACAGGAGCTACAAAGTGAGACATAGTTTAATCTTATAATAATCATGACACACACACTTTTTTACTATCGAAAATGCTTTTCATCCATTTATAATATTGAGAATAAGTAGTTAATGTTATTGGGAAGATCTCTCCCATCTCTGTGCTTGGTATAAAGACACTTTGAGCTATATTTAAACAATCCATGGCATATGGCGTAACCTTAACTGAAAGGGCGTGTCCAATCCCCCCTTTTAGTTCAACAACATCAAATCTGGGTTAACGGTAATGTTTCAGGGGCAAAGGTGTTGTACTTTGTCTCTAATCATTCATAGCTGGGATTTTTGGGCAAACCCAATCTGTGTCTTTTGCCATTGCCTTAAAAGTCAAGTGTGCCGGCAACTGGTGTATTGTTATTTATATTGTAATTTTTGCTCATTTATTTAGGAGACCAGGAGTAACTGACTTCTCTCCTTCCACTTCGCTCATGTGCACTTTAAACACATTGACCAGCAAATCAAATATTGTGATTTATGTATTGTTTGCTATTTTTGCTGTAGTGATCCCACTGTAACAAGAACCAATAGGTGCATTAATAGAGATGCTATGCACTTAACTCAAACACAAGTCTATGCAAGTCTGGAGTAAATGATAAGTCATGTTATCGGTACTCAATGTCAGAGAAAGATCACTGTGGTGGAATTTCTGTAGTTATTTAGATTATAATGTACAGATGTCATTAGGTTTATTCACTGTTCTCTAATGTCAGTCAGACCTGACAGAGTTCAGTTGTTATTAGAACACCAAGTACAGCTTCGAGAGTGTCAACTGTTCTTCCTGATATCTGCAAGGATGTTTTGTAGACTTATTGTCTGCTCCAGTGTTATTGATGTCACAGTTTAGTCTAGGTGGGTCAATGTGACACGACCCTGATAATGGTAATGTCTTTTTGGATATATGCGATGCCTTTCGAGAAGTTCGGCAGATGTGATTGAGCAAGACACGAGTAAAGAAGTGTGATGTTGAATCATGTCTCCTCCGGAGTATTCATCTGATGAATAAACTTTCATCAACGTAAGCCATCTGAGTCAACTGAGTCTTATTGTATGGAGTCAAGTCTTAGTCATTTCTTCAACAATCAGTAACAAAACTTCACACTTCAAACTTCAAATATTCTTTTTGCTTCAGGACCAAATTGCAAAAATATAAAATTCTAAACAGCAGCTGATCAAACAGTTACCTTCATATAATATAACTGTTTTGTCATTACGTTTTAGGGGGTTATGCAATTACATTGAACTCAAAATTGTACACTCAGTCTCACAGTGAATATCTCTTTTTTCAGGATCAATGTTCCTGCCTCCGTCCTCGGCGTTCGGGGCAGGCCTGTACTCTATAGCCGTGTATGGAGGACTGGTCCTGTTCAGCATGTTCCTCCTCTATGACACACAGAAGGTCATCAAGAGGGCAGAGACACATCCGCTCTACGGTGTTCAGAAATATGACCCTATCAATGCGTAAGTCACTCTAGGAAATATTCATATTCACCTCAAATGCAGATTAATGTCAGTTATGTACCTTAACCACGGTATGGATCTCATATTTTCAATAATCTTACAGGTGTTTGGGGATTTACATGGACACTATGAACATCTTCATGAGACTGGTGATGATCCTGGCCAACGGCGGTGGCGGCAGAAGAAAGTAAACAGCAGCAGTGTGACTTCAGCTTTAATTTGACAACATCACATTTTACTGCCAGCAGCATATGCCATGTGTGATCTCTTAGTGACACAACTAGTCTAACTGGTTAATAAAAATGACTGCTTTGAAATTGTGCAAGGACTGCACCGGCAAATTAAGAGCGATGACCTTCATTGTGGAAGCTTGTGTTTTATCCTGAGGGGTACAGATGGTTTATAATGTCTGCATTATTTGTATTATTTGTTTTGTATTTATTTCCACTTGTTGATGTTTCTGTTTCTAATGAGAAGGGAGGAGTTAGCGTTTATGTTTATGCAACAGAAATGTCACAAGTCAACCCATAGACATAACCATAGAGTGTAATAAATAACATGGCTGTATGCACTTTCTCCATTATAAACTGATCTACATCTGTGAGGGGTTAAAAATGTTGGCACTAGTTCATATATTTTTGAGAAAATAAACATTTATTTCAGCAACGGGATCATTCAATAAACAAGCAAAAAGTTATTATTTTTCGTCTTTATTTTGTCTTGTGTCAGTTTTTAGAATCGGTTTAGCTGCTTTGGTTTCAGCGGCCTGCTACCGTCCATGAAGCTCACAGCGACACTTGAATAGCAACTCTTCTGCTAATGCAGCTATGGTAATTGAAATAATGTGAAAAAAAATCCAGCTATAACCTGTAAAAACATCTACAATTTTTTATAAATGACAAAATGTGGGGTGCTGGGGCACAGTTGTTGGAGCGTGCGCCCCATGTGCAGAGGCTGTAGTCCTCCAAGTGGTCGACCTGGGATCGAATCTGACCTTCCGATTCGATCCCAGGCTCGAGGCTTCTTTCCGGCATGTCATTCCCCACTCTCTCTACCCAATTTCTGACTCTATCCACTGTCCTATCTCTCCAATAAAGACACAAAATGCCCAAAAATCTTAAAAAAAAAAAAAAAAAATGACTGTGTATCCTAAGTCAGTTTTTACATTTACTAGTGTTTTCGTGGAAAAAGTGTTTTCCACAACATTACAAAGAAAATGCCAGTGTCCTTGTGAACAATCCTTTTACAGGGCCGAGTTTGTTTTCCAAATATCTTAAATTCATTTTAATACTGCATTTTATAAGTAAATTATTTTGGAATGCTTCATTATGACGTTTTACAAAATGGTCATAAACTTTAACTGGCATCATTGAATTATGATAATGTTTGGCATACAGTATGCCAGATGACAGTGGAATATTTCAGGAGATAATCTGCATTTTATCCAAATTATTCTAATGTCTAATGGAAGTTTTGTGAATTTCTACGTGACTATTTTAAGAAATACATGTGCTAGACCTTAAAAGCACCAACTGCCAAACAATTAGAGCAGCGAGTTGATTTAATATGATGTCCAAAAATCATAAATATGGAGGATATTTGTCTCCACAACGCCCTACTGCTGCTACTTAATAAGCCAAAAACCTCCATATCCACCATTTTCCCATCATTGAGGCACCAGTGTGGGTCCACCTTGTATTTGCCTATAAACAGTCAGTGTGTAGCAGCAGATGACAAAGGCTTAGCATCCTAATCCTCTTGTCCACCATCTGGCCGCTTCTCTAAAATTAAACCTCCAAAACCAGGGCACTTGCAACAGATGCTAACATCTGTAAATGTGAAGGTGCTTCATTAGAGCATGCACACGTGGATCACAATGCTGCCAGGCCATGTTTTTAATCCCGCAGATCATATACATGTTAAGGATGCACATGATTCATATACTCAAAAAAAACTGCAGATGGGAGGGATAAAGAGGGCAATAATGGAAATTTTTTTAAAAAGCTACAGCATGTGGAGATCTGCCATTACTGGGGATAAAAGTTTCCTGTCAGTCATTTTCAGATTGATGACCAATATTTGGTTAAAGTCCAAGGTTCTACTGCCAAACATAGGCTTTGTGTGTGTGTGTGTGTGTGTGTGTGTGTGTGTGTGTGTGTGTGTGTGTGTGTGTGTGTGTGTGTGTGTGTGTGTGTGTGTGTGTGAGAGAGAGTAGTTGAACAAATCCAGAGGACAATAAGTCCATGCATGTTATGTCTTTATTATAGCTTTAGCTCTTTAAATCACAATACCTTAGGAACTCTAACCTCTAATGATCTCTTTCTCTTACATAATCACTCAGACTTATAAAAAATGCTATAAGCTTATAAACCCTTTACTGTACAGTATTCGGAACATTTTTAAATTGATTTTGAATCATGCTTACAGTGATTCTCTCAGGATAGAAACTGTTCATGGTCCACCACATTGGTCCAGACTGAAATATCTCAACAGCTGTTAGCTGGGTTAGACTGAAGACATGATTCCATGTTGATTTTTGATATTAACCAAATTTTTCCCCATCCTGGGCCATTCTTAGTTCACATTGTTGTTTTGGGTGTAATGTTGTTTTTTTTTGTTCAGTTTGGAAGGAATGTCATAACAAAAACAACTCTGGTTATAACTCCATTTTCCCTCTGGCCATTTATCGGTTCAAGGTTATATCTTGCCCAAACCTCAGTTTGTGTCCTAAAAGAACTCAAAATTCTTATCATCCTTATAAATGATATGAGTTTAGTGTTTACAAGCAAATGTAAGCAAGCTAGCACGTTAAACAGTTAGCATTTGATTTGTGTTTAGCACCTGTCAGCAAATGTTGCTAGTATGCTATAGTTCACGTTTTAGCTTTGATTTGTTTACAGTGAAAGTTAGCATTAAAACACATTACAAGAAGCATTACCTTAATCTTCAATTCTCCAAAGTTCAGTTGACTAAACGTGTAACTGTGTATATTTTGTCCTATGTTGACATTTGATTATTTTTAAATTATCAAGAGCAATTATTTGATCAGCAATCTTTACACATTACCTGCAACTCATATAAAGACAACAACAACTCAACATATTTGACTTACAAACACTATAGCCTAAATCGTTAACATGGTAACCTTTTTTTCACTTATTAGCATGCTAAAGTTAGCATTAAGCTCAGAACACAAAACAACACAAGCATGAAAGAGTTGTTGGTATGGCTGTAGACTGTTGTCTTGTTTTAGAATATTTTACTTCAACTGATATGTAAGCTCTTTTAGAATCAGTGTTGTATACTTAAGTTTTTCCATACCACCAATATTATAGCTTTTTGTCAATAACCATTGTACCATATGCAGAATACATTCTTTATATCTGATTTGTCCAAATTGTTCATTACTCTAAAAACACAGAGCAGTTTCTGAATTCTGTGTTCATTCTGTGAACGGAGCTGATTTTTCATTGGCTTCCAGCCAGTGAGATACAAGAGTGTGTCATTGAACGTCAGACACTATTTTTATAACTGTGAATACAGGAAGTGAACCACACTACACCTCTGAGAGAGTAAGTCAATAAAGCCTGCACCAATACAGTGCACTCACATGACACCTGCTCCTATGGACGATCAGATCTGAAAAGAAAAAAAAGGTGTAAAACTCAGCTCAGAAGAGGAAATCGTATGTAAAAATAAAAAGAATGACGTTTTTTAGTCCCTTGAAAGTCGTCAGTATACAGGCAAGGGTACATGATTTGTTTCTTTCTTAAACATGCAGTTCATCTGTTTTACACTTATGCCTGCAGACTGTCAAATCTTGTCCTTATTAAAAATCTGAAATGTTATATTTTGTGTCTGTATTTCAAAACACCGACACAGTGTTTTGGTTGTGACCTCCCTGAGCTGCAATGATTCATAAAGACAGTGGCAAACATCTTCTGAAAGATAAACCTTGATGAAACTGAACTAACAAAGGAGGCTTGTAGCTTGAAAATGTTAAAATAAATCATGCTGACTGATGATATCGTCTGTTTTTGAAAGCCTTGGTTTGTCTCACTGTGTGGTGATTGACGGGTCACTGGGCTTCCTGAGGATAGTGGACTTTGAAAACCCTAATGGCTTTTGTTGCATAACAGATCCACAAGTGTAGCTGAGGTTCTCGTTGGTCAGCTTGTTAGCAAAGAGAGGAGCCTGCGGATGCTTAAGTCATTGGGACTTGCTTCCTGTGACTAACAAGTTAATTGAAACTCTTAAAAACATCAGCAAGAGGAACCAAGTAGAACATGTTGTCTGTAGTCAATGTAAAGATGTACAAAAAGTAACAATATCTATCCTGGTAAGGGTAAGGCACACAAAAATTGAGATGACAAAGTAAATATGTTCTTTATATTAGCATGTCAGCAAGCTAATATTAGCAGTTAGCTAAAATATTCACTGTGATTACAGAATCATGGAGCAGCTATGAAGACAGTCTGTTTTACTTCCATTTAAAGTCTTTTGTTATGAACAAGTGTTACGTTTTTTGTTGTTTATTTTAAGTTACTTTACTCGAGAACTTCTTAACAGCACTCTTTGAAGTTTTATTCCTCATAAAACAAAACAGTCATACCCTTATTATATTAGCGTGGATTTTTGCAAGCTATCTAGCTAGCAGCATGCTAATCAACTCTCTGTCCAAACCTCTTTATAAAGCCGGTTAACAAAGGGCATCTAACTGAACATAGCTAAGGACTGCTGCAGTAGTGAATGAGTTAGTCAAGCCAGTTAAAACCAATTGAGTGTCTCTCAATGTCACAGCCGCAGATTTGATTTAAAAGAAGCTACTAGACTCGTTGGAGATTGTGTTCAAATATAAAGAAGTATGATTTTAAAGGCTTTTGATTGTCTATAGTACGAGCATGGTTGCAGGATCAAACTATTGTACTAGGTTTTCCATTTTAGCCTTTAGTTGTCACATAAATTTTCCTTTTTTTTCAGATCAGCTAGGCTGTTTATTTTTGGGTATGTATTCCTGAATTGGAGCGCTTTGATTTGGTTTTTGACCTTCCTAAGCTGCAGCGATTCATACAGGGAGGATTTCTTGTAATTTAAGACGGTGCTTAGTGGCACACATCATCTGGAACATGACATACTTAAATTAAGCTGAACCAAAAAAGTATAAAGTAATCTTGCAGCCCCAAAGAGTATGATTCAAAGAACACTGATTGAGATTAATGACTATTTAGAAAAGCATTGCATGTTTGGAGTCTCAAGGCGGGGTCATTGGCAGGTCACTGGGTTTCCAGGGATAGTGGACTGCGGAGGCTAAAAAAAAAGCCGCTTGGTTGTAGATCCGCAAGCACAGCTCAGGTTTGTATCGCTGCCAAGGTGAGCAGCGACTGGATGCTTAGGTCAGTGTGACTTGCCATATGTGACTAATGTTTTTTTTTAATCAAACCCTTTGAATATCAAAATGAGGAGCCACATTTTTCATTGTAGAAGAGAATTGAATAAAGAGAAAGAAATGTGGAACACAAGACTCACAGGATTTTTGTTAGAGGTTCTCAGTTTGTGTGAACTGGACTTTGTGAATTAAGAATTAAGAACAAATTTAGATTTTCCACTTTAGAACATTTGTTTCTGAAAGAGAATTGTGTCACACAATCTTTAGTTGTACAGTATTATTTATGCCTTACATACTTACATGTACATTAACACATGTGCAGAGGTGTGATGACACCATATTGTGTGGAACCTGAACTCTCTTCGCTCCTTGTGCGCTCTTTCAGGAGAAATCAGAGTGAGAGAGTGTGGCAGAAGATGTCTGCGGAGGGAAGGGATGCGTCACTGGATTAGTGCCTGAGAATCCGTCCCAGCCTCTTCTCCCTCCTGAGCTGCTGAGACGCCACCAGAAGGGCAAGACACTCACTACTCGCTTTACCTCCACCAAGCCTTCCACATGAGCCAGCCAAGCCTTAGCTCTCCACCAGGATGAAGAAGGAAAAGAAAACACATGCTCTGCTGTTTCTCCTCCTGCTTCACTTTACCTCAGGTAGGGCTCTGCGTTTCTTTCTTTTATGCTGTTATAGTGTGTGTGGTTAAGACTTCTTGCCTTGCTCTTATCTGGTTAATCCTCTGGTTAAACACACAGAGGTCCATCTTAGCGTGTGTGATAGTATGTCGGTGTTGTGATAGAAACTTCAACCCATAAATATGTTTAATTCCTCTCCATCCTCCCCCGCCTGCTTTCGTTTGCTGCCCCTTTTAGCAAGTGAGTGCAACAGTTATCTCTTCATTAGATAAACATTTGTATTAGAAATAGAACAGAGTTTAGTCAACACTTCATAGTTAAATATGATATTTTTTCAGGTTTTTACAGTATATTGAGTAGTTTCTTAACAGTCTCTTCCATTATTTCATAATTTATCATCTACTCAGATAACATGTATTTTTTTCCTACATAAAGGGAAAACGGACTATGCTCCATATTTTTACGACAATGGACCCAGCAGTACAAATGGGAACATGGCCTTGTTTAGCATCTCTGAGGATACACCAGTTGGTAAGTCTAATGATGTTTTTTTTTTTTTTTTTTTTACCATAAATGTAATTAATTAAAGTGAATCTCCTGTTGTCAACACTTGCGTGTTGTACATGTTCGGGTTTAACAATGATATCATCACACTTACTGAAGCTACCGTTAATCACTGGGATAACTATCAGATCATGACGTACTTACAGGAAGAAAACATTTCAGCGTTTGCTCATGTGACCTGGTTATTAAACCTGCCATAAAAAAACCAACAGAGAAACAAAACCACAGGCATTCAAAGCTTCCTTAAATCATTCTAAGAAACACAACATCTTGGGTCTTTATAACACCTAACAATGTCTTTGTCATTTATTTCACATAGGGATGCAGGTTTACATTCTGAATGGTACAGATCCAGAGGGAGATCCAGTACGATACGGTCTGACATTTGAAAAGGGCTCCCAAGAATATTTAAGGGTGGAGCCCAAGTCAGGAAATGTGACCCTAGTTAAAGAGCTCGACAGAGAGGTAAGGCTCGTCATCAGAGATTCTTTGTTTTGAAGGAAGCTGCTTTAAATTTGCCACATCTGAGGCTGTGACAGTCTGACACCTTTTTTTTCTTTGCAGAAACAAGATGAGATCTCAGTGCTTGTGAGCATAACTGACGGTCGCAATAAAGTAGGTGTTTACTACTTGTGTTGTATTTTTATGTTAATAAATGAATCACGCAAATTGCTGATTTTATAACCTAAAATCAAAATAAATGCATAAAAACCACAAAAAAAAAGAAAAATGAAATGTATATTAATTGAATTGTACTTTTCTAATCAGTTTCAGAGTATTTATGTCTCTCTGAAAGAACATAGCCTGGGTATAAAGTCTTGTTATTGCAGTTGTTTCTACTTGTAGTTCAGAATTGGTTTTCTTTCAGGTTATCGAGACAGTGAGAGTGTTTGTCACTGATGCCAATGATGAACCACCTGAATTTCAAAACCTGCCTTTCATCATTAATATCCCAGAGGTAAAGTATGAAGACTAAATACCGAAAATCATATACTGTAGGTTATCCTGGGCCACAAATGATCTCTTAAATCTGCTCATTGAGTGAAACATCATTTAGAATAAAGCTCCTTTTTCTCATCACCAGGATACTGCTCCAGGAAGTAGCATCTACAGAGTCCAAGCAGTGGATAAAGACATGGGCTCAGGAGGCAGCGTCTCTTATTATCTACAGGTAAACAGATTTGATGCTATGCAGATGATGCACAGATGTTACTCAGACTTCTCTAAAGCTTTGTTGAATTAGAGGGTGTTGTAGATTGATTCTGCATCAAAAAAATAACATAACTTCCAAAGGTTTTTCCTGCTATGTTTGCTCAAATTCAGCTGAGTTTAAAGCTCTAAACATTTGTTTTTATTTTCTTTTTTGAAAAAGGAGTGAGCCCATTTGTAACCCTGTATTTTCTTTAAAGCATGTCATGCTTTTATTATACCTTGGTCAGCGTACTGTATCTATCTTTAGTCGCTGGAGCTTTTACAGCTTTTAGCCCTTCTTACTAAAGTAAGAAGGGCTAAAACGGTTTATGCTATTTTAGCCCGCTTGCACATGGCACCCAGTCGAATTCAAAGTTGATTGAAAGATTTTACTAATCACATGTCGAGCTGTTAATAGCTTTGCACCAACTTACATCTTCAGACCTATTTAGCTGACAACCTGAAGACTGCCAACAAGCTTATCCTTTCAAAACCTTACTTCAAAGCAGAGAAAGCTTCTTCTTTTTTTAGTTCATCCTGTCTTATTTTCATCTTTGTAAACCAGTCCAAAAACATATCATTTTTACCAGTACAGCTTCCTTATTATCATCTACAGAGTAATTCTGTAAACTGGCTCCATTTGGCCAGGGGTCAAGCTGAAGTCACGAGAGCTGAGCATGCCATGTGGAGGGGAAAAGAGCATTCGAGTGATGGGAGAGCGAAAGATTAATCTGGAGAGCAGTCTGGAAATGGTGTTACTTTAGTGGATTAAATTTCAATTACATTTGAGCAAGGCACAGAAGGCTTAATAGGAGCTTAGGTTTGGTGCGGGCCAACAGCTGACAGCACAGTAGTCGTTACTGTTTATATGTCAACTATGAAACTGAAACAATCCTGAAATGTCAAGTTAAAAGTAAGGAGGATCAAGAGTTTAAAGCAATAACAACAGCGTCTTTGGACTGAGCTCAGTAGCTCTCAATTTCAAAATTGCAGTTATAAAATAACATGTGTTAACTGGTCAAATCTGCTGACTGTGTGGTTTTATTTGTTATTCTCAGACATCACCACTTGCAAAGTTTACCATTGATGGGCACAGCGGTATCCTCAGAGTCAAACCTGGTGAGACTTTGGACTACGAGACCACACCGACACACTTTGTGACGGTGGTAGCAAAGGTGAGATGTCGCTGTTGGCCTTTCTTTTCTCCTCAGGTTCCCTGAAACAAACATTAAATTATGGTACTATCTCACTTGGCAGGTTTCCCCATCCTATCTAAGCGTTAGAAGTTTCAGATTGATCCACGGTGTTGTGTAATTTCCACATTTAGGTTGTGTGTTTTGACCAGTGATTGCTGTAAACTGGATAATTCCTGTGAAGTAACACGGCTAGAGAGCAATACCTGAATTAGAAGCAATGTACCAACGCACCATTTTGCTTTTGTAAGAAGGTAATATTGTCAGGTTAAGTTCAGTCATGAATAAGCTTTCTGAACGCAGAAACTATGCTGAATTTTCTCAGTCTCTGTAGGCCAAAGTGAGGAAAATTAATGTCTGGGGAAGTGTTGACAGTGTTGCTCCCATCGTGTGTGTGAGAAACCTGAAGTGTCAATTCTCCAGCAAGATGGAGAAAATAGGGCTCTTTTATTTTTATAGCCTCTTCCCTGTGTTTGTGGAAAAACATACAGCACATAGAGTCTTAGTTTAGTGATATTCTGTGTTTAATAAATCACACACTGAGAATTTAAATCTTTAATGAAAAACTTTTTTTTAAATAGGCTACTTGAATTACCATGATAACAAAGCTTCAAACTCCTCAGAGAGACATTAAACTCTGCATCTTCTGGTCTCCTTAAAGCATAACAACATGATTTACACAGCCATGCAAATTGAATTAGAGATTCTTCTGTTCCTAATTATATTAAATTTGACATGCCAAGTGTGGATTAAGAGGTTTACATTCCAGTTTTAAACAGACATCCATCCAATAAAGCCTCATTCATTACACCACGCACAATTTATCAGGCATTTAGTGCTCATATTTTTTTTTTTTTGTAATTCTGATTAGCTTATTATTAGAAATTAAACCATTTTAACTACACTTCTGGTTCCCTTACACCTGTGAGAAGCCTGTTTTATATTATTTTAGTCTGGGAAAATAGGCAACTGCTTCAGTATTGATGATATTAAATCAATTATAGGAGTTAGAAAATACATAAATTCAGTGATAATTTAGAAGAAAGTCCATAGAAAAGCCATTAACTAGCATAGTCTGTGTCCTTTGTTACAGTCTCCTTAATGAAAATAACTAAATCAAGGCTCAAAACATGGAAACAGAAAACAAATGAGGACGCCACACAGATTTAAGGTTTTAAAACCAACACTGGATAAATGAGAAACTAAAGGAAACAAAAAGGGGCCTGGTCAAAGAGAACAAAAGATGGGAAGGTGCCGAGTCAATCGCATCATGGGCCATCGCTCCCGGCACCTCCTCTTAATACTACATAAGAAGAAAAGATCAACCTAAAGAAACCAAAAGACCCAAAATAACACTACAGGTGATCTCCAGCCTAAACTACAAAACCTAGCAATCTCAACATGCCCGGGGAAAAACAGAAACCTAGATAGGAAAAAGTATATGGGGAAGCTCAGAGTGTGTGTGCCCCAGTCTCTCCTACCCAGCTCCTCTCAATATCCCTCCTCCTCCCTGAGAACAGGTTGCACTCAGGTGTGCAGCAGGTGAAGGAGGACGGAGAATCAAGGAGAGAGATCAGGTGTGCAGCAGGTAGAGGGAGATACAGAGAGAGAACACGTAAAACCTGTTACCATAACACTTTGTGTTCAAAATCTCTATTATTGTCATTTCTAATGGATACGGTTTTCCAAAGTGAAGAAAAATCAAATTTCTTGAAATGTTAAATATGCTGCTGTCTGTCTCACTGTTTGTTCCGTCAGGATGGAGGTGGAAAGTACAAGGGGAAGCACCAGGTGTTGACCTCCACAGCCACTATAACAATCAACGTGATTGATGCTCAAGACATGCCTCCATCCTTCATAGGGACTCCTTATTTTGGCTACGTCTACGAAGTCTCAGTCCCTGTAAGTCCTCCATTTCTTCTTAAACAACCAGAGTAGGAACATGTGACGAATGTGTTCAAGGTTATTTATGTTTGCTTTCTTTTAGGGTTCTGAAATATTCACTGTTTACGCTAAAGATGGAGACCAAGGCAATCCTTACCCCATACATTATTCCATTATGAATGGTAAGAGCAGAACATCAAGGAATTCATCAGAATGTTTCTTGTTTATGTCTTCTTGTCAGGCACATTGTCATGATTTCTTTTAAAACCTTTCAGGAAGTGATGGAGTCTTTGACATAAACAGCACCAGTGGATCCATCACCCTGTCAACATATCCTTCTATGCTGAACAATGAATTATATGAAATCAAAGTCAAGGTAAATATAGAATTCTTTCTCTCCAGTATTTTCCTGTGAATCACACTTCAAGCTTGTGAATTTATTCCACTTTTTCTGCTGAATGTGATTCTGACAACACAGGCGTCAGAGATCGGACCAAATGATCACCTGATGGACTATGACATTACCACGGTTACAGTCCGGGTGGTGGATCTCAACAACCATCCGCCCACTTTTTACGGAGAGAACGGACCACAGAGCAAGTTCGAGGTCACCATGTACGAGCATCCTCCAGCAGGGGAGATCCTACGGGGGTTGAAGATCACTGTCAACGATTCGGATCAGGTACATTTGTGAACTAATTTAACTCGTGTTTCATTGAACACCAGGCACTATTGGAGTTTATTGGTCTTTTTTTGCAAGATAACATTCAATCATCAAGATATTCATTGTACAGATACAGTAACATGCTGCAAGCTTTCATTACGTTTGACCAAAGCTGGTGATCTAGTTACCTTAATGTCCTCATGTTGAGTTTGTTCCTATGCTGAGGTTTTCACTAATACCTCTGGGTAAACTACTGCATACAAATCTGCCAACCAGCCTCAAAGTATGTGTAGCTATACATCACCATTGAAAACCTTCACACCTCCATTGTTTTACGGGCATCTTCATTCTCAGTTTTTTCCACTAATGTATGGTTTTCTACATTGTATTGTTTTCTTGCAGGGAGCTAACGCTAAATTTAAACTGAGACTGGTTGGGCCGAGCCGAGTGCTTCGAGTGGTTCCCCAGACGGTCCTCAATGAAGCGCAGGTGACGATCATTGTGGAAGACACGTCCGGCATCGACTATGAAAAAGGACAGACACTTACATATAAGGTTTGTCTTACTATTTCACTTCATTATTCATGAGTTCTATGAAATGAAACCAATATTCAGTCTCTCAGTCTCGTGATCATCTTTCTGATTGATTGATTATTTGCTGCACTCAAAGTCTAAGATGGTGTCTTCAAACTGCTTCTTTTCTTCAACTTCTGGATGATGAATTTACCAGGATGTTATCTGAGTTTAAAATGCTTATCTCTTCTCAGTAGATAATAAATTATATTATGCCGAATTTGATTTGATTGATGCCATTAAACCAGGACACACTTACTGCTATCTCATCTGACGCAGGCTTGACCTCAAGGGGCTTTTGTGGATTCCTGCTGCTCCAGAGATTGTCTGCTTTAACACTTCCACTGTGCATACGAGCAGATCCAATTCCTCAACCTAGAACCGTTTGCTTCTCCAACAAGTCAAATTCACCGTTAAGATACAGTGTGTGCTGGGTGCAGGTTGACAATGCTTTACAAGTTTCATTCGTTTTATGGCAAAAACACACCGATGAAAAATAACCCCTTTGCACCTTTCACCTCACTTCTTGCTCAGATTTGGCACTATTGAACCATTAGAAGTTGGGGTTTGACATGTATGCAATGCACTGACTCTATTCAGAATATGCTTTATTGATTATTGATCTCATTCTTGATAATTTAACATTTCTGCACGGATTTGACCGAACTTTTCACGACTCTCTGTGCAGCTGCTGGCAGTGGAGATCGACACTCCTGAGAGATTCAGTGCAACAGCGGACATATTGATCAACCTGCTGGACACAAACGACAACATCCCCAAATTCACATCGGAGTATTACATCGCAAGGGTCCCGGAAAACTCTCCTGGTGGCTCCAGTGTTGTGTCTGTAACTGTGAGTCAATCAAGATTAAACCCCACCAAAGGGATTATATCATCCATCAATCCTCCAATAAATTCATATTGCTCTGTACAGTTGATTAGATGAAAGCAGGTTGTTCCAGACAAAAGAAGCTCAGCAGCCCTGACTTTGTTTTTGTTGGTCTTGGTTATTAATTGAAGTCTATATGTGTCATTCTGACATTCTGTCATTTAACCTAAGGCAAGAGTTTCATTAATAGAAATGTTGTCTCCTCTGATCCCTTTATGCTGTATGCATCTTGTAAACAAGCAATGTGTCCAAGCTACGCAGGGTGTAGTAAAAAGCTTAGTGTTGGCTCAAGGTTAATCATGCTGACCTACACACCCATCACCACAGGAAGAGACTTATAATCTGCCCCACCCACTGTACATGGGCTTAAGACCCTCTTCAGTGGAAAATATCACCTTCAGTCACCTTGGTTGTGTTTACAGTAAATGTATTGCTGTAAATTAATTGAATTAGAGAGATATACATTGATTATATTTGTTATAAATAGAATTGGGCTTTTAATCTCTGTGCTGTTTTTCCCCTTAGGCAATTGATCCAGATTCAGGACCTTGGGGTGAAGTCAAATACACGATTTATGGATCAGGATCAGATTTGTGAGTAAAGCTTTGACTGTCAGTTTAAGCTCAGTCATATCATATACGTGACTCGTGCACCTTCACAACACACATTTACCAAATAAAAAGATGGATTTTTCTGTGTAGAGGCCTCAAAGCTTCTGATTGGCTTGGTGTGTTTGGTGAACTTAGCCAGCAGGACCCCAGTCTTGATTAATCTTTTGTGTTTGTGATGGTAGCAGTTAGCAGGAAACCAGTTTGATTGGCCCCTCAGCTGCACAAACAGCTCGCTCTAAAATGGCTGCAAGATGCTGGCTAATCTCCTAATTGGATCTGAGGGTTAAAAATAGACAGCCTGGCCCAACTCACATTGGGGGAGCCAATTAACATGCAATGTGACAGCTGGAGCCGCAGAAACGGCAGCTTTGAAAAGCAAGGCAGTGCACGGCAAAGGAAAAGTGAGAATTTACGCTCTACTTCAGGCTGCAACCTGAGTTAATTGTGTGAAAGTTATCAGTTTCAAGGCAACTTGTGATATTTCACAGCGGAAAACAAGATGGAAGATGGCAGTAGGCCTGCTGCGGAAATAGAAAGTACTCTGAAAAGTACCAACCTTTGCAAGTGATGTAGAAACCTTTAAAGTGAATTCTTATGTATAACATTTTTGTGTGATAGTAACATCATTGAAGTTATTCTGATGGAAGTTGGTTTTGTTTGTAGATATTGAAACAATCCATGTGAAAAGTGATTCAGTTTATCACAAAGTAAGGGAGTGATCAGCATGTGTTGGTGTGTCCCACAGGTTACGTCTTTGAAACAAACACTGCCAAGTCAGAAAAACCTCAAATCCCAAAAATTATAAGGACATTCAGAGGATCAGGATACATAAACAATGGGTTTTGAAGAAGTGTATGCACAATTTTGTTAACAATAAAAATTACATTACAACAATACAAAAAATATATATAAAAAAAAAAAATTGCAGGTAAAACAACATTTTTTTGTACCCAATTGTGTTAACTGGAAAATAATTATAATTTAAGCAACAATGAAGTCATTGGTCATAGCTTAGACAGCAAGATTCATCTATACCTCACATCTTACCTGAGCCCATTGAGCTCATCCTGCTCACTATTACGCATACAGATGTGCTATTATACAATGTTATGGGTGCAAACACATGGCCGCTCCAACACCTACGTATGCACAATTTTAGCCAGATGTTTTCAAACACGACAACTTGAGCACAAAAGCTGTTGTTTAGTCTACCATTACTGCCTGAGAATTAAAGAAAAAAGAATGGCTCACCTAGTGCAAAACAAGGCACTTCTATTTCCAGCCTGCATAGATGCCTACTCTCTATGCAAGCGGAAGTTTTGAAGTTCTGTACATGCTGAGAAGGACTCAATCAGGATTTGTGACCTGGATTTGATGACAATGCGAAGACAGATGGTTCATAACAGGGATCTGAGTGTTGATGATGCTCATCTTTTGTCTGTCACGGTTAATTAGACTCTAGTCTGCAGTGCAGTTATTATATTTCAGTGATAGTCTACAAAACTGTAAAGGAACACCGGGCTTCATGATCAAATGAAGTTGTATATCTAGTCATCACTTCCATCAGGGTTTGATATCATACTTTACTGTGTTTTAAAGGATAATTAAGGTGAATCAGTCATTCATTTGAATATGAAGCAGGAAAATTCACATGATTATTTGCATTTAAAAATAATTAACGCGTTTAGGTCTCAAGATTAATCACATCTGTGAACACGTTACTGTTGACGACGACAATGCATCGGATTATCTTCAGCACATTTTTATCAGCACAGTTCCAACAACACAGAATGTCACTCTGCTTTTTATAGTACAATTAATGAGAGTCATGTAGAGAATCACAGTATGTGGTGTGAATGTCTGTTGCACTGCGAAGAAGGGCTCCAGTGTTAGACGCCCTGGTTTGTTTTGAAGCTGAGTGTTTGTGCCTCAGAAAGCATTGCCACTGCCTCTAAAACTGTCCGAACTTGCAGGTTTTCCATCCACCCGTCCTCAGGCCTCATCTCCACGCAGCCCTGGACCAGCTTGGACGCAGAGCTCAGGTCCAAATACAACTTTTACGTCAAAGCTCAAGACTCGGAGGAAAAGTACAGCCTGGCTGAAGTCTTTGTCACCGTCCTTGACATAAACGATCATCATCCAGAGTTTGATGAAGAACTTCTGGAAAAGACCATGATTATTGGCTCACCTGTTAAAATTTTGGTACATCTCCTCTTTTAATAACCCATATATATGTGAATTTTAATTTGAATGATCATGTTTGAAAAGTAATCATTAGTATAATAGTATTATTCATTTTATTGGGCTAGCGTTTGTCATCTACAAAGCAAACATTTGGCTATTGGGTGGGTATTTGGTTCTAAATTTGTGTAGTAAGCAGGTTAAGGAAACAATCAGAACCCGCTCCCTTTAACGCTGTTTTACCACATTTTACAGGCAGTGGATGAAGACGCAGAGTCTCCAAACAACGTCATCGAGTACGCCATCATGAAAGCAGATCCTGAAAACGCCTTTGATATAAACTCAGACACCGGGGAGATCCAGCTGAAGCCGTACATCAAGTCCATGGAGATTGTTCAAAATATCACCAGGCAGAAGGACGCCAAGTGGTCTCTGGTGGTCCAGGCCAGGGACAGAGGCTCCCCGTCATTCAGCACAACGGCTGTGGTCAACATCGATATCACAGAGGCGGTAAGAATTTCTCTTTCTGCAGCATGCTCGTAGCCCTAACAAAGCCTGAGCTTAAGGTGGCATAAGCTTTAGAAATTACTTGTTAAACATGTGATAATAGGCATTGTAATCACGCTATGCAGCTGCTAATTCAGCATCCTTACCCCATTTCATTGAACTCATATTCTTTAGGGACAATGCTGATCATTTCAAAACATACACTTTTTTTATCATGTCCCACGGTGAAATCTGAGCCAGCGGTGAATTTACCCTGAAGTGATGTTTATGTCGTCTCACATGAAATCTGAATAACACTTATAACATTTGCTGTTTTTTGTCCAACTGTTGTGGCATGAAAAAGAAACAAAAGTCAACAGATTAATTTTTTCAGTTAACGGTCGAACAGTCACTTTTCTTTTAGCTCTGTTTTGGTCTCCACCAACCGCTAAAAATAATCTGGACAATTTGTCCTCTGATTCTATAAGGCAGATGTAAACTTTATAACTGTTATACCATGTTTTCAATTTAAAAAAGCGAAACTAAAAGGAGAACTAACATCTTACATTAGGTATAAGAAGTCTTTTGATATGTTTTTGTCTCCAACTTTGTAGATCAGTTATGAGCAATAATGATGAAAAGTGTTGATTCAAATCATCTGAAAACCTGCTTTCTTTTCATGGTTGACCATGTCTTATAAGGTTGCTTTAAAGAAGAGTAATTATTTTTGGGTGGTCAAACCTTTCTTTTTAGTTAGAAATATTGATAACCCATTAAAAGATATTAATACCACTATAGTTGTGAATAAGTCATTAATTAGATGTCTATGATCAGACTACTAAAAGGGATATTAAACAACTGGGAAACCCAAAGGTCACTCAGTCAGTGATTTCAAATGTTTCTAAAAACATGAGTTAATTTTTTTTAACCATTGAAAAAGCCGTGGGTTATATTTTTGAAACTTTTTCAAAGGGCTTCTTATTAGAACATGAAAACATAGCTGCTCCTCAAAGATTCATTCTTGATGTTAGAAGTTTTAATTCAAACCGTGCTGGCTCTTCAGTAAGTTTTAAGGATTTAATCACAACTAAAAGAAACAGCAGCTTTATCCTTTAAACTGTACATTACATTTTGCTGCATGCTGTTATGGTTGTGTTTTCACCATGTTTTCATACCTTCACTCCACATGATGACATGACTCCATGTTTTCGGTGTTTCTGTCTTGTGTATCGTGCATTACAGGTCAAAGGTCGAATTATAACATACTTCATGGGCCTCAGCAAACGTCCGCTGACTGTGTGTGGAATTTTTCTCAGCATTGCCGTCACCCTCATTTTACTCACAATCTGCATATCCACAATCCTGTACTGTAACGCGGTGAAAAAGTCCAGAATCAACCCTGAGAGCAACTATATCAAAGTGATCCGCAGAATGAAATGAGACATATTCGACCCCGGAACTTCAGTATTCACCCATAACCTTTAAAAATACTTCATTTTTTTATAGTTGCAAATTGTCTGTAAAAAAGTCCTGGAGCACATTTAAAGGAATAAAACAGAAATATATGTTTTTTTCTATTTCAACGTTATGACTTGAGTATTTGCCACTTTTTTCCAAGAATGAAAACTGAATCCAACTCTTTCAAAACATTTCTTAAAAAATCGGAAACACTTTTCAGGCTCTGGTAATTCCACCGTAAAATAGACATAGATGGAGCCTTTTACTTTGGATGTAACTCTGGATTCACTCACTCATCTTTATTTTTTTCACACAAGCATCCACTTCACTCCATTTTGGCCTCATTTCTCATCTTGGTTCTTTTTAAACCCTCACATGCCCCTTGAGAAATCCCAAAGCACCGCACTGCCAGATGCATTCCCAACAACTGTAGTTGTGTGTAGTTTGAAGCTTTACATCAGCATCCCTGTGCTGTGAGAGATAAGGACGGATGGCTGAGTGTGAGTGTGTAAGTGTCACCTTGTGAGTAGACACATTGTTTGGGCCTCCTCTGTCAGTGCTTTGCGCCTCCATCTCTCATGCTCGCATGCTTCAAATGCTGCACTAACACTTTGACTCAGTCCCTCGGACTTGATTTCAACTTTTTTATTTGTGCTCTTTTACAGACTCCTCTCAAGGGGCCTATGGCGGCCTTTTTAATGAAAAGTAGAGACAATCCTATGAAAGCTCTAGGCATGGTCGTTGTTGTTGTTAGCGTAATGGTGGGCGTGACTGTGTTGATCTCTACGGCTCTGTACTTGCGCAACTCAAAGTCAAACAGGATCATGCCCGTGCGTCGCATCATCAAGAGGAGACCCAGAGAGCATCAGCCTTGGACCTTCTCGATGCCCGTTATTCGATTCAATAACCCTGCAGAGAAGTTCCTCATCAGCGATGCCGAGAGCAACTCCAGTGGTCCCAGGACGAGGCCTCCACCCCCCAGTGCTCCCTCTCTGCCTCCTCCACCTCCGTTTCACACACGTCCAAGTGAGAGACCCCGGGCGGTACCCACCATATCCGGTGCTCTGTCCTCCAAAGAGTCCAAAAAAGCAAAGTGCACCCGCCGTAAAGACGGAAACATGAGCTCTGCTTTAGTGTCTGAGCTGAAAATGAAGTTAGAGCAGAAAATCCACGAGAGTAACAAAGGTTATTATTAACTCTGACACACAAACATCTGATTTAAAGGTTCCCTGGTCCTGTCTTCCCCAAACTGTACCTTGAAGTTCATGTGATGATCTGGTAGGATCCACCTGCATTTAGATCATTAATGGGCAGAGGGTTTGAGGGTTATAACAGGAATGTTTACAGATATTAAAGGCGACTTGCATGAGTATTAACCCCCCTGAACTTTTCCATATGTTACAACTGCAAATAAAAACTGATTTTATTGGGGTTGTAAGTAAGGGACCAACAGAAAACAATTCCAAATTTTGAAGTAAGAAAGGAAGAATATAATGTGCATTTCAAAATGATCCACATCCATTCAAAAGGTCTAAATAAGTCTATTTGAATTTCAGGTTTTAACAGTAAAATGTGGGAAAGTTCAAATCTCGTTAACACTTATTCAAAGGCGCTGTATGTCTCGAGGCAGACTGCTTTTCACTGGTGCAGAGATAAATCACTACACTGCCATCTTGAGGAAGATTACATCTTCTTAACAGTCAGAAGGGACACTGTACCTTCCCTGAGGAGAGGATTACTAAGACTTACTGTGCATAGGCACGAGTTACATAACTTCCTGAAAAGTGTCAATATCAGGACCCTGTATGCTTTATTGTTTTTCGACACTGAACTCTGACCAGAGCGTGCAGCTGAATAAAACGGTGATGAAAAACAAAACAACTCAGCTTCTTAAAAAGTGCTTAAAAAGAACCCGCGTGTGAATATTTTTACTGTGTTACATCAGCCGCTTGAAAGCTGACCAGTTGCTCTTTTGTATGATGTGCCACTGTAGGTTTTCAAAGTAAAGCAAGATAAACTTAGGCTTATTTAAGTGTCTAGAGAAAAGCTTTTGTGTACATAACATGGGTCCATTTTTAATGTACAGTATGGAGTAATTTATCATTATATTGAGTGTACATACAGTATGTGACAGGATATGGACAATGTCCAGATGTATCCTGCAGCAGTAAATACAATGAAACACTTTTCTTAAATAAATATACAGTAACTCTATAAAACTCCATGTAACTCCACCCGTGGGATGTTGTCGTTCAAAAAAAGGTCATATTAAGTTTTTCAAACTCAGATCATCGTGTAAATAAGTAAACATAACCTCTTCCTCTATCTATAGATGTAAAGAGTCTGTGCTGAACATTTAGTCAACTACAGTGTTAACCTTCAAAGCCTTTAAATGAAGGCAAATAAAATCAGTCATTGAATTGCTGTAAAAAAAATCATGTATCTGACTGATTCTTTACTTACAAATATCTTCAACAAGTTCAGATAAACTACATATCTCAACTCTCCATTACACTTGCCTGTTCTTTCGCTATTTGTATCGTCTTGATTTTGAATAAATATTTGAAAATCATTTGGTCTTTGCTCCATTTTGTCCAGAGGCCATTATAGAAGCAATGTATTTAGAACAGTTCATTGAGGTTGGCTTTTAGTTTTCTTATTCATGTATATTGTGAGTTTTTTAGGAGAAACAAAGAATTGCAAAGATTGATAACAGGCAAACATTCACAAGGGGCCCCTCACAGTTCAGAGGACAAAATTATCTAATGTTTAAAAAGTAAGAAAATTTGGACAAAAGTCAGATTCTAAGAAGTTAGGAACAACCTAGCATGTTTTCCCAATGTTGTCTTAAGAACACTAGTGAATTGTCTCTTAATATGAGAAAAAATTGCTTTCTGTTACCTGAAGATACCAAACACCTTATTTCTTGAAACAAAACAGAAGATTAATCACAAGGAAAAAATGTATTTACTGGATTCATCCCTGAATGAATGTTTGTTTATAGTGGAGAGAGGGAGTCTTTAGAGCTTGCAGTCCTGTGGTATAGTGGACATAGAGGAGGTGTTGACAAAAACCCTCTGTTTCAGCTGCTCCAATATCTCAAGATAACAGCTCTAAAAAAACAGCTCTAAAAAAGACAAAACATTACTGTGCTCACACATTAGTATATCAATATAAAGATCTGAAAATTACAAATATTATCGGTCTATTTTTTTTTCTATTTTTGTATTGTGATGGATATTTTTAGATTGTAATGTTTGTACGCCAAACAAAAAGAGCTGAGTACTTTACTGCTTTAATGTGAAATATGTAATACTAGATTACAAATGATATACTCATTTTAGTAATGAAGTTGATGTTAACATTTAAAAAAAGATACATTTTGCATTTTTGGATGAAACTGTACACATGCAGTCTGTTTGCCTGTTGGAATAAAGCACAGACAGAGTGAGCGTGGAGCTGTCATTAAATGGAAATATCATGTCCTGCTCACTAGGATTCAGATGGAAAATCACTTTAATCTGCTTAAGGCTGTATGTATAAATGCTGGGGAAAACTCTGCTTATGTAACAAATCCTCTTTGTGATTGACACAGTGTGTCTCAGCATTTGTCTTTGACGTCCATTTAATCCAAATCATACATCATTTCATTCAAATACAAGAGAGTCATTTCAGTCAAAAGACTAATTTATTAAAAAAAACATATTTTTTAAATGAAGTGGATTAAATACGTTTGAACAATGATTATTTTTTATACACTCGATTACAGTTTAATTCAGGCGAATAAACAATTAATATACACAACGTAAAAAAGACAAAATTACTGGTATTTACATATTTTGGATTTAGGATCACCTGTTTCTGCATTTAGTATCAAAATCTTTATTTTGTAATGACCCAAAGAAGTGTGAAACATATTTTAGAAACAACAAAAAAAGCAACTTACCATGTTATGATAATAACAAATTGTCCTCATAATAAGGACGTCGACACCACCACTTAGAGATGATAGCTTCAGATATATATTTACAGAAGGAGCCCCAGTTCAGTAGCATCTCGTGTGTCAGAGTATGGGTTCAAAACAAGTAACAGTAAACATCTGAGTTTCTGGATACAAAAATAAATAAATAAAACTTGCCATCTATTAAAAAAAAGGCCAACAGTTTACAAAATTTTCCTAAATTCTGAATGTTTTTCCCCCAAGTGTTTTTTCCACTATCTAGATATAAACAAAATCAGCATGAATAATTTACTCATTTTGCCAGCTGTGATTCCTCCCTTATCCAAAAAAACCAACCTGAAACAACATTAGTCCATCCTAAATTTGTACATTAAATGTAAAAAAAAAAAAGAAGGAAACTAAAAATTCACAACTGTTTAAGTTGATGTTTTTCTTTTTACTCTTACTTGAACCAAAAAAAGGACAGAAACCTGAAAAGGAAATAAGATCACTAAATAGGAATCTGTTCAAAATGTATTTTTCTTTTCTTTTGTCATTGAGATGCTCAGAAGAGTCGTCAATGTTTCTGAACATACTCTCATAATGGCCATTAGTAGTGTAAAAAACATTTTTAGTTAAGGAAAGAGAGAAATTGGACATTGGAACTTAAACTCAAATACTTGAGCTCAAACCTGACATCTTTTACAAATACACATGCACACATTCCCAAGCTTTGATGCTAGTACATATAAGCAGCACTTCCTCCTTTCTCTCGTTTCCGTTTCGGCTTCTCCTCCAACTCCCTGCACAGGACTTCTTCGCTGTTCGCCTGCAGGCTGTCAAAGGTTCCCTGCCTCTCCGTCCCAGGATGGTTCTCTCTGTTTTCCTGTCTTCGCTTCTTCCAACGATCCATGCAGCGTTCCACGCAGGTGAACCTGATCTCTGTGGTGCAAGCATACATGCCAGCCGGCACAGCCAGCACCATGGCGCACACGATAACAATAATGTGTATAAGTCTCTTTCTTTGCTCCATCTCACTGATGTCATTTCCCGTCACGAACACGATGCATTCACCTTCCCTCGGCGGATGGTTTTTCAGGCTCACACACACCTCGTATTTGGTGACAGGAAGCAGGTTGCCAACGGAGTAGCTGTTGATGCCGGGGCCAATGTAGATCGTCTCCTTTTTGGGTGTATCATACTTGCCAAAGTGGATGGTGAACCATGTTTTCGCTGGGTTGTCCGTCTCTGCATGCCAATCCAGGGTGATACCGTAAACTGTCTGCTTTGCGATTCGGATTTCAATGAAGGTGTTATGATCAGATGACAACATGGGGACGGGTGGAGGGAGAGGAATGGAGGAGGGAGAAGAGCTGTCCACCATAATGCTGACAGAGGAGTTGCCAATGAAGTTGTTGGCCACGCAGGTGTAGAGTCCTCGCTCCGCAAGGTGAAGAGAGGGGATCACCAGCTGGGAGGTGACCGTCTCCTCGTCTACCTGGGTCTCTGTAACTAGAAAGACAAAACAGAGCAGCAGATCAGAGTGAATTCTAGGAAAGAGCTTGTTGGCATCAAATTGAAATTGTAACATTCATTTCTGAATATGGGTACCTGCTGTTTGTTGGCAAAGTAGTACCCACTAGTAATTCAGCAGGAACTGGTAATATGCAGGTCACATAACAGTCCGTGAAAAGGTAGAAATAGTCAAAATGTGTCCGATATAATGCAATCCAAGATCCTGTTCACTATCATCTGATGCCAGTACACCTTCTTCCATCTCTTTAGACACACATGTGCATGCAATATGTTTGATCTCCAACTCCATTCTTGCATGTTGCTACTCAGACTGTTGACAGTTAAAATGCACCAAAAAGGAAGTCTTGGCCTGCTTTGATCCCTAACTGCTGGCTACAGTGAAACCCCCCCCCCCCCCCCCCCCCCCCCCAAACCTGAATGTTGCTCCCAGAGGTTATCGGACAATAGTTGATGGTTTGTCCCCAAAGATGGTATTTATTCTTTATCTTTTCATAAAGCAGATGCAGCCTAAGGGTTGGAGGTATACCTCACTAAGTGCTCCTGTAGCAGGTTCACAACAGTGTAATGGACGGTAGTAATTAAAAGAAACTTACCAGTAAATCCTCTTATAATCTTCAAACTGTACATCCAGTGAATGGTAGGGCTCGGCCTGGCCTTGACTAAGCATGAAAGTGTTGCATTTGCTCCCAGAGGTAAAGTGATGTTAGTCTCTGGGGAAGAGGCCTCTGGTTTCATGCAGGATTTCACTGGGATCTCATGGAAAAACTTGCCAGCTTTGGAGGCGGGGCCTGAGCACATCAGATAAGAGTTCATCAGAATGATGGGAGGGCTGACGGTCTTGATGAATTCAACAAAGCCCTTGAGTCTGCAGTCGCACAACCATGGGTTGTCGTGCAGTGCCAGAACAACATTCGACACCAGTCCTTCTTTCCCCCATGCTTTCTGTGCTGTCTCGTAAAGTGGCCAGTTATGGAAGACATCTTTTGATATCACGCTAAGCTGGTTGAAGGATAAATCTAAGTAGGTCAGGGCAGGTAAGTACCTCAGAGCTTGCTCAGGCAGGACGTCTAGTCGATTGTGCTTTAAGTCCAAAATCTTGAGTTTGGGTGTGTCTTGAAACGCTGTCCATGGCACAGTGGTCAACTTGTTCCCTTGTAGCCTGAGCTCTGTCAGGTTAGCCAGCCCCCCAAGACTTTTGATGTTCATCAGGGTGATCTCATTGAAATTCAGCCAGAGAAACTCCAAGGCACTGACTTTAGAGAAAGACCCTTGAGGTAACTCTGTCAAGTGGCAGTTTTCAATTCGTATTTTAGCAAAGTCTTGTGGGACGTCCTCTGGGATTTGTCTCAAGGAGGTTCCCATACATAGCAAAGACCTAGAATGGTCAGAAAGGAGTTTCTTAAACAACAGAAGCTAATGGCAATGAATATAAAATATTATCTAAACAGCTATTTAAGTTAATGCACCATTTGCACAAATGTAGTGGTCAGTTTTAACACTTAAAACAACACTTGCTGTGTTCAAAACAGGTAACAATTAGCACTCACCCTATTTTGGAGTTCATGTAGGATCAATTGCCACTTACCTTCCCAGTTTATCATCTCTGCAGGAGCAACCGGTCACACAAGTTGAAGATACAGGAGTGATGAAACAAAATACAACAGCGACAGGTAATGTGACATGAAGGACGTCCATATTCCCAGAGGAGCTTTAGAGACAGGCCTGTGTGGGCAGGACAGGACCGCGGGCTGCGTGGAACAAAGCCTATTACTTTAATCCTCCTTGACGTAACTCCTGAGACACCAAGTGACATGTGAGACACACTAAGATAGGTGTATAAATAGCAATAGTCCACTTTGTCAACAACACAAAATGTTGCTCAAACACTACTCAGTGGGTAACTTTTCATTTTACTGAAAGAGTACCTTAAGGTATGGCCCATAAATATTTTCCGTCAGTCTAATTTGTCCCCCAATAAAGCCCAACCATTGACATGACAGGAGGCCCATCTGTATTAAGTGGGCCGGATCCCTCCCTCTCTATGCTTAGCATCACAGAGGGAGAGCGCTGCAGAGAGACTGAGAGACAGATGTCTGGAGAGGACTGTAATCTGACCTCAATAATCCGAACCCTGTTTGACTCACAGGTTTAGTTTTTTAAAAGCAGAATCAGCGCATAGACACAGCGTGAAAGCAGCTAACAGTTACAGCTCTTTTGTTTCAATCTCTATATCTTCAACGTCCAAGCTCTTTATAGACGTAAACTCTTAATTAACAGGGAAAGAGTCAATCAGGTTTTCTGATATCAACACAACCTCTTAGCTATAATTCAAAAATGTATATAAATTACGCCGGCAATTTCTATTGTTAATTCAGTGTAGCACACACTTTTTGATGTCATTAATTTTTTGTTTTTGAAAAACTTGATTAAGGAAACATTTTTCTTCAGAGACAAAACCAAATCTCAGAGTAGTTGATTATGTTGATGCTTCAGTTGATTAGTGTTAGCATGCTATTATCAAGTACTTAGACATTTAAGAAAAGTGTAGCAGAGGCTAATTAAGATGCCAGTGCATTAAGAAGAGTGCTTTTTACCAAATGATCTGACTGTGGTTGATTCGTAATCTTCAAGTAAGTGGTAAGCTAACCAAACAACAAAGCGACATTGCCAGGAGTAAGCTGATGAAAACTGGTTTCACAATGATAGATGATACTAACTATACCAATGTTTACCATGTGTTACAAAGACTTTAGTCTGCTCCCTCGTGCACTTTCAGGTGTTTGTCCTTGATGCCAGCATGTACTTTTTGCACATTACCAATAACCAATGGTGCAACCACTTTGTTATCAGGTGTTGTCATTTAACATATTTGTGCGGGAATTGGTATACAAGCAAAAATATTTCCGCTTGCTATTATTGTGAATTCAACAACAACAAAAAAATGTTCTTTGTCATTTCTCTTGATCTAGCACACGTCTGATACTTTGGTCAGCTTTTAGAGAATATTTAGAGTTGTAAATAAGACATAACTTTGTGATACTATTTTGCAGTGAAGAATGAAGATTGAACTATTGTTTTGTAGTGTAAGAAGGAGCTTTGAGGGCGTAAACCAATATAAAAATATTTATTTATCATACAGTACATTCAGACACACACATTAAGTTCAGGTCAAAAATATTTACACATTGTGAATTGAACTGTATTGAAGGTTTCTGACCCAACAGTAAACCTGGCACGTTAACATCATACTGACATACAAAATAGACTACTAACTGAAGGTTCTTCTTTTTCTTTTTTCTAAATACGTTGTTTAGAATAAAGATTTTTACACAGTGCAGAGGTTACATCATGGAAAACAACAAAACTGATTGGGTTTTTGAAAGAGTAGGGCAACATTTTCAGACATGTTCCTCTACTAATTATCGGCTGTA
Organism: Labrus mixtus; assembly: GCF_963584025.1. Lineage (NCBI taxonomy): Eukaryota > Metazoa > Chordata > Actinopteri > Labriformes > Labridae > Labrus > Labrus mixtus. The sequence continues at coordinate 8,883,366 of NC_083632.1, forward strand.
AAAGTGCATGGTGTATAAAAAAAAGCTTATTGGTATCTCACCGCACGTAGAGATTGAAACTGTGTCAATGTGTTTATTTTCCCTTTTTTGTTACCCACCTATTGAAAGGTGTTTTTTAGTCCCACAAGGCTGTAAAATAATTCCATACATCCAATGCTGACAGAGCTGTCAGTTCCTCTAAAGACCCTCAAAAGAGGATCTTTACGTCTCCGAGGAGAGACGTGTACCTATTTACATCACAAGCTGATAGAAAACAAAGTTCATCCTCTGGATGTTGTGGCAAACGTTGGGTTTTAGCAGAAGTACTCATTGGGTGGCCCCTCAGTCCTAGCTGTTGCTTCTGAGTCAACACTGGACCTCGCTGAGAGCAACCTGTTGGATTCATCAGGATTCAGCCTGGTCAGATACTCCCCCTCCATCCCTTTAGCTTTGCCCCCGGGGCCAAGGGTCTCAAATGTGACATAAGAGTCTTGAACTTCCTTGGACTGCTGCCCCAGCAGCTTTTTACAGCGTTTCTTTATGGCCCCACAACACACAATCAGGGTGAGCGGAACGGCGATCACACATGCCACCGTGATCACCACCACATTAATGAGCTTCTGGGTGCCACTGGCACTGGCCGCCTCGTCTGTAGAGAAGATTACACACTGCTCCTTTTTTGGGATCAGGCCTTTGACACAAACGCAGGCAATGTACTTTGTCTTTGGTACAAGGCTGTCAATGGTGATCCGATTCTTTCCGGCGCCTACATTGATTCGGCGCATATCCCTCTCACCAAATACAGCATATAGGACACTGAATTCCGTTGTGTTTGTGGCTGTCGGGGCTCGCCAGTTCAGGGAGACAGTGTGATCGGTGTCACCAATCACCTTCACTGAACGCACAATCCTTTTCTCAGGAGCTTGCTGCAGAGACGAGGCATTGGCTGCTAAGTTACTCAGACCATCCCTCTGAAAATCCAGGTCTGAACCCTTTCCTCGCCCTGGAGAGGCATCATCAGAGACACTGTAGCTTTCGATCTCATACTTCCCGGTGGCGCTTTTGCCGTTGAGAGGTTCAATGATGGGTTGTGCAGCAGTGGTGGTGGGTGGAGGAACGTATCTGGCAATAAGTTTCTCTTGGTATGCTGCTCTTCCAATGCCACCAGGTTTCTTCCCTCTGGTTCTCTTAGAAACGCCACCAACACCACCACCACCGCCGCCAGCTTCCTCTGATCTAATAGAATCTGTGATCACCAAGGAGATGATGGCGTCCGCGGTGCCCACAAAGTTTGTTGCTTTGCACACGTATTTCCCAGAATCCCGGTACGAGACAGCAGGCACGCTGAGAATCGACCAAATGATGCCCTCCTTTGAAATCTCTTCCTGAACTGAAAGACAAAAAAGCAGGCATCCACAGAGTTAAGCAGATTGGCACCAAAAGAGTAACTTTAATCTCATTGACACTTTGACTTAGGTATAAATAGATACAGTTCTATCCTGGGCACATCTGGTATTAGTTCAGAACTCACCTGTGCCGTTCATTTTCTTTCCATCGGCGCGACTCCAGGACAGCTCAGGGATGGGGACTCCAACTGTGCCGCAGCGCAGCAGGACGTTGTTGCCCAAAGAGCTTCGAACACGAGCCACAGCGGTGTGTACCCGAGGGCCCTGGCACCTCTGCAGCTCCGCCTCTGTGAAAAGAACTCCTGATAAGCTCTCCGGATCAGCACACTTCAGCCTGGTGTCAATGAGAGCCACGGACGATGACGGAGATTTCTGAAACTGGACAAGATCGTACAGCCGGCAGTCACACACCCATGGATTGTCATGAAGACCTGTGAACGAAACCAAGCGTGAACAAAAACGCGTTTAGAGAAGAAAATATCAAAGATAGATTTCAGTTCCACTGCTCCCATGACTCATTATGTTAACAAGAACTAGAGGCCGTGAGTCAAAATAAATGGAAGCAATCTGACAACCTGACACACAATAACTATAATTAGACTAATCCCTTAGTGCTTCTGGTGTAAAAGAACTAGGCGTCATGCAAGGAAGCTTTGAATGAAAGTGTTCCCGTTTCCTAATATGTCACAGCTTGATCCTCACCGAGAATTAGTTTGGAAGAATCACTGTCCTGGGATGGCTTCACACTCAGCCACATAGTGAGAACATCAGCAGGAATGGTGTTGAGGCTGTTGCTGGATAAGTCCAGGTAGGTGATGTTCTTTATGTTCACGATGGCCTCGGCGGGGATGGTGGAGATCTTGTTGTTGTGGAGATCGAGGAGCCTCAGGTTTGGCATGTCAGTTAGAGACGCCCATGGGAAGGAGGTGAGGGAGTTGCCATCCAGCCGGAGCTCGTCCAGGTTGTTAAGACCTCGGAAACTGTCCACGTTCAACAGGTTCAGTGAATTAAAAGACATCCACAAGAACTCCAGGTTGTTGAGGTAGTGGAAGTTGTCACTTGAAATCCGTGTGATAGCTGTCTTTTCGATGCGTAGCTTCGACGTGTCGATGGGAAAATTTGGAGGAACCACAGTGATCTCTGGATCGTTGCAGAGAACACTCCTGACGGAAAAAAAAATCACAAAAAGAAAACTTTTCAATATAAAGTATTTGCAAAACTGGTGTTGATAACAGACAAATGTTCATATTAACTGCCTCAATTTGCAGACAAAATTATAAAGTTCAGCTTTTATTAAAGAAAAACGTAGCAGGGCTATTGTGCAGTAACAAGGAAAGAAGATTAAATGGCAACTCTAAGTTAATCCTCCACCATACAGAGGGACTGGACAGAAAGAGATGTAGTAAAAAAAAAAAAAAAACTATTTCGTCATGCAAGAAAAAAGAAAAAGAGAAAAACAAAACACATTCACGTTTAATTATTGCAATATTTACCTTGCTTTTGATCCATCGCTTAGTTTGTGGAAGAAGCAGCTGCATTGTGCAGGGCAAGAACTGCTCAGCCCTGCAAGAAAAACTAACGCCAAACAAAAAGCAACAATACACTGTGAACTCATTTTTCCTCCTGCACGCTCCTAAACTCTATGCAGCTAAACTACTATTTTAAAAAAAGTAGGCGCTACAGCTCGGTGTAACGGGGCATCGGATGCATGGTGGTGCTTTGCAGGCTCACTGCTCCATACTGCTTCGCCTGGTCTGAATCCTGAGATAAAAAGGATAGGCGGGGATTAGTGAGGGACTTGGGTTATTTTCATTCACACGATTAGGCTATTGCTTCCTGGGAGCTGATAGGCTACACAGATATCGCTTTTATTCTCAGGGAGTTCTTTTCCAATAGTTCATTGGAGGGTAAATAATGAAGACGGTAAAAATAAATAAATCAAGAGGAGGCAGCAGGAGGACACAACGGAATCCCTAAATCTACCTGCACGTGGAGAACAATCAGAATGACTGGCATTTTTTTGTTTTTGTTTTTGTTGAAGGGCTAGAAAATAAATGAATTCGAGATATTTTAATTGAATCTACTGACATTTTAATATATATTTTTGTAATTGCCTTAAGTACTTTTAATTCATACTGCGGCCCAATGTTGGAATAAGAATGATTCTGGCCAGCTCAACAAAATAGCATTAAAACAAACACATTTAAATCCGATATGAAACTAAATAGATGTTCTAGAGTCTTAAAAAAATCGTCGGCCTGTCCTTAAATTACAGCATTTTTGACGTTGGTTGTAGAAAGTTCAGTAACTCGACGGACTTATTTGCATGATGGTTGGGCAATTGCTACAACTGACCGCAAGATGGCGGTGTAGAGTCGTAACTTGACTTAATTGCATTGTGTCTCTTGTCAAGGTAAAACTCGATAACACTACGTTATCCGTCTAGAAGATCATCGGGGTTCAATACCTTATAAAACATCATGAAAGATTATCTCCATGTTTTCATTGATTAAGAATAATCTCCAATTTATTTAAAAAAAAAAAAAGTACTGTGCTCTCTTTTTTCAGTCAGATTTTTATATTTTGTTGGTCTATCTGTCTGGGAGTGACACCTTTTGTGAAGGACCAACATGCATTCACTGACTCTGCTTATTTCCACAGGTGCAGAGCTTTGAGGACACGACTGCCCGTCAGGATCAAATCCTTTAATCCAGCCATGTCTTTGTGTTTTATTATTACGTCTTTGTTCCATTTCTTTCAGGAGGTTTGTCCTGAATAAAAACAGCCATGACGGGGACAGACCTGTGTCTGACCTTTATATCCCTTTCCCTTCTGGGATGACTATATAATAATGATATGTTTTGATTCATGATCTCATATTTTGAGAATATAGATGTGCATACAAACACACATTTTATCAGCTCATTTTTTCGCATGCTAAGTTCTAACATAAAAATGTACTTTACTCAAATGTGGTGGAGTTAAAAGTACATATTATTTAAAAAACGGTATAGCAGTGGAAGTATATGGTGTAAAAAAATACCAAAGGAAAAAGTCTGAGTTGTACTGTAGTGCAGTATTTCAGTAAGTGCCTACCTAACTGCTTTTAGCTGTGCTAACATACTAAATGCTCTTTTGGATTTAGCAATGTATCACAGAAATTGTCACATAATAATCCCATTAAGCCCATTTGTATCTCCTCCTGAATTATAGTGAAGTAGAAAACTCTCTCCTAGTGATATTTATTAAAGAAAGTTCTACTTCTCATTTCTGCTGCTAACTATCACTTCATACTTCTGCACGGCTTAACGTTGATTCAGTTTTGCATCTTTCTCTTGATCATTTCAGTCTGTGGAGACACATGCAATTCAACACTGAAACCTTTGTTTCATTGTGAAACGAGCAGATTAGGATGATGTAATTAACTGTTAGCCAATGTATTAATGTGCAACCACTGCTATGTTGCAAACACATTACACACAGAGCGCCCTCATTCTGAAGCTAAGCTCTCCTATGATAGAGGATACAGCATGAAGATGAGATGATGTGTCTCTACTATCTTTATGCTCTATGGTGCATGCTTTTGATAAGGATGTAGCTTTGTGGTCCTTTGTCCCTTAATAATCTGAACAGAGGAGACAGACATTTGTTGCACAGTGGACTTAAGTTGTTACGAGTTCTTTAAACCAGACGTAACACACAGTGCAAACCATCTATACAGAGATTACAAGTCCTGAATCCACTACATTCATGTTGTTAATCTACACTCAGCTGCTATAGATTAACAGATTGTTTTATTGAGTCTTTGCATTGTGTAGTTGGCACTCTGCTGCTTTATATTTAACACTGTGCCCTATGAGAAACAATTTAAAGCCCCCATGTTTGGATTTAAGAAAGCAGAGAAACATTTTTTTAACCACAGATCAGAAACTCCAAGTCGTCCATTAATCCATGAGAAATCTCTCTAATCATCTATCAAGTTGCTTAAACATGAATTAAACTTATTGTTTTAAAAAGTCAACCTCCGAGCTGGGTCATTTTGCCCAGTGTATTATTTATTCCATGGTTAGGATTTGCATTCTGGAAACACCAAACACGTTTTCTCCTACTTTGAGTTATCCTCTCTTAAATTCAGCCGATCAATAAACAACATTTCCCATGTTCCCACTCTGCTTTCTTATCAGTCACACAAGTAGGCCTGCTGTTGTTGTTGCTGCAGCTGCTGCTGAGCGCTGAATGGATGTGCTCAATAAAACATGTAGGCATATATTCTTTCGGTGGCAGCTCATAAGTTACCGACAAAAATACAAATCACATCCGGGCCTAGATATCGATCATCGGCATCAAATTGCTGCGCAGCGCAACTTTCGTCGACCCCGAAACGTGCAGGAAGTTTGCAGGAAGTGCGCTCATTAGGACATTCTTGGGGGGATTTTTTTAGAGGGGTTTACTAAGATTAGAGTCTTTATGCGTTTTCACGTGAAAGAGCCTTTATAAGCGTCATTTTGGAGGAGTCCGTGGTTCGCTACACATCAGGGAAAAAGAACTTGTGTTTTAGAGTAAAGTTGAATTTTTAGCATTTCAACATGGCAGCGTATACGTTACCGGAGGGATTCACGGATTTCGACATGTTTACATTCGGAACAGCGCTTCTTGTTGGAGGTAAGTGGAGCGTGCACCAGAATTAAAGGGACAGTAACCCCCTTAAAACTTTTGTTTACATAATGAAATGATCGCTGGTTATAAAATCTTAGCATGCATCCTTTGTTTCCTACTTTTCAGTCTCATGTTAAAAGTTTATAGTTTTTTTTTTTGAGCTAATCAAATTATTTTTTCCCCCATAAAACTGTATTAGCCTGCTCTGTACTTGCATTGTTGACTTCTTATGTTGGTTAAAACTATTTAAATCAAGACTTTTACAGGCCCTATTTATTTTTGTTTGTATGACTGGCTGGCAGAATTTAATGGTAAAGTGTATTATTGAATGGGAAAGTATGTGCTATGTGTAAAACTACACTTTTAATAGTATTACTGACATTGTTGCTATAAATCTATCTTGTTCATTTTAGTTGTTGTTGCTCTGTTTGTCTTCTATCCTTCTTCTACATCTCCCTCTATCCCTCTTTCCAAGTCCAACACAGTCTTACCAGATGGCTGTTCAACATGAGTCCGGTTGTGCTTAAGGTTTCTGCCTGTTAAAAGGGAATGTTCCTTGCCACTGTAACTTTTCTAAATGATAATAATAATAATCCTTTGTTTGTAGAGCACTTTTCAAGACAGGTGTACAAAGTGCTTTACAGAAGCAAGTTAAAGAGACAATCACATTTGCAGACAACAGAAACAGAAAAAAATCAGACATAGGCTACAGTTAAAACAGAACCACATAAAAATAAAAGAAGGTAACATTAAAACATAAATGTTGCTTAGTGCTATGCTCATGGTGGATTCATGTTGGGTCTTTTGTAATATAGCAACGAGTGAGGTCTTTTACCTGCTCTTTTGTTACATCACATTTACAAACTGCTTTTGCGTAAACAGCCTTGAGATAACATTTGTTCTGAATTGGCACGATACAAATAAAGATTGATTGATTGATCTTCTTTCATTTTCAGGAATGCTGGGATTCTTCCTCAATGTGATCAGCATCATGTCCTATCTCAGAGTAAAGGAGATGAGGACTCCCAGTAACTTCTTTGTGTTCAATCTCGCCATTGCCGACCTCAGTTTGAATATAAATGGACTTGTAGCTGCGTATGCCAGTTATCTCAGGTAAAAGGCAGAGGAAACGCTGAGATTAGACGGTGTATGTCACATCCTCAGGTGTTTTTTACTACATTTCTCACGGCTTATGCAGTGTTTGATATTGGCCAATGGGTGGCAAAAGCGTAATAAGCCTTTGGGTTTCATAATCAAATCCTCTTCATTCACTGTGTGGGCTTCACATTTCTTAAGCCAACATGCTGAAAGTTACTTAAGAATCTTAATTCAAATGAAGCAACATTAGGTAATTTTGTCCTGTTTAAACCTCTTACATATTATATTTGATTCCTACTGTAAGCATCACAGGGGTCAGATTAACCCACTAAGCCCCCCCTTCGTGTAGTGTATGTGTTGTGTAAGCACAAATTGATCCAGTTATATTAACCATGTCAGCACAATTAACTGAAACAATACATGCTCAAAGCTAAGCTAGAACACAGAAAATAATGTTCCAAAGATCATTTGATGTTTCAAGTGTTTTAAAATGCCACATTCTGTCAGTGTGTAATGTGCTTTAGAAGTGCATTCAGGTGTTTAAAATGTCAACCAGGAACCTTTGGGGATAGAGCAGGTGGTTTTATGTAAAACTGAACCAAGAAAGACAAATCTGAGAGAAAACAAGATCATTAAGAATTTAATTTATCAGATATTGGAGTTTTACCTCATAAGGTTATAGACAAAAGAAATGTATAAAATAACTCCTATTACTATGTAAGAGTAATGATTGGCTAATTTAGCCTTACATTAACTATTTCTCTGAATCAGCAGTGAAAAATCTGTCTTAGTATATGTGACAAATGTTTTTTTTATACGACTAACATGCTGTAACTAAAACATTCAATAACAATGTTCTAAATACGAGCTTTAGGTAACTCTTTTCTGTATGCTGAAGTTTGATACACTTGTTGTGTTTTCCAGATATTGGCCATTTGGTGTAGATGGATGTAACTATCACGGCTTTCAGGGGATGGTATCCATCCTAGCGTCCATCAGTTTCTTAGCTGCCCTCGCCTGGGACAGATATCACCAGTACTGCACCAGTGAGTACAACATATCACCAGTACTACACCAGTTAGTACAACATATCACCAGTACTACACCAGTTAGTACAACATATCACCAGTACTGCACCAGAGAGTACAACATATCACCAGTACTACACCAGTGAGTACAACATATCACCAGTACTACACCAGTGAGTATAACATATCACCAGTACTACACCAGTTAGTACAACATATCACCAGTACTGCACCAGTGAGTACAACATATCACCAGTACTGCACCAGTGAGTACATCATATCACCAGTATTGCACCAGTGAGTACAACATATCACCAGTACTGCACCGGTTAGTACAACATATCACCAGTATTGCACCAGTGAGTACAACATATCACCAGTACTGCACCAGTGAGTACAACATATCACCAGTACTACACCAGTGAGTACAACATATCACCAGTACTACACCAGTGAGTATAACATATCACCAGTACTACACCAGTTAGTACAACATATCACCAGTACTGCACCAGTGAGTACAACATATCACCAGTACTGCACCAGTGAGTACATCATATCACCAGTATTGCACCAGTGAGTACAACATATCACCAGTACTGCACCAGTTAGTACAACATATCACCAGTATTGCACCAGTGAGTACAACATATCACCAGTACTGCACCAGTGAGTACAACATATCACCAGTACTACACCAGTGAGTACAACATATCACCAGTACTGCACCAGTGAGTACAACATATCACCAGTACTGCACCAGTTAGTACAACATATCACCAGTACTGCACCAGTTAGTACAACATATCACCAGTACTGCACCAGTGAGTACAACATATCACCAGTACTGCACCAGTGAGTACAACATATCACCAGTACTGCACCAGTTAGTACAACACATCACCAGTACTGTACCAGTGAGTACAACATATCACCAGTACTGCACCAGTGAGTACATCATATCACCAGTACTGTACCAGTTAGTACAACAACATATCACCAGTACTGTACCAGTTAGTACAACATATCACCAGTACTGCACCAGTTAGTACAACATATCACCAGTACTGTACCAGTTAGTACAACATATCACCAGTACTGCACCAGTTAGTACAACATATCACCAGTACTGTACCAGTTAGTACAACATATCACCAATACTGCACCAGTTAGTACAACATATCACCAGTACTGCACCAGTTAGTACAACACATCACCAGTACTGCACCAGTGAGTACAACATATCACCAGTACTGTACCAGTGAGTACAACATATCACCAGTACTGCACCAGTTAGTACAACATATCACCAGTACTGCACCAGTTAGTACAACACATCACCAGTACTGCACCAGTGAGTACAACACATCACCAGTACTGCACCAGTGAGTACAACATATCACCAGTACTGTACCAGTTAGTACAACATATCACCAGTACTGCACCAGTTGGTACAACACATCACCAGTACTGCACCAGTTAGTACAACATATCACCAGTACTGCACCAGTGAGTACAACATATCACCAGTACTGTACCAGTTAGGACAACATATCACCAGTACTGCACCAGTTAGTACAACATATCACCAGTACTGCACCAGTGAGTACAAAATATCACCAGTACTGTACCAGTGAGTACAACATATCACCAGTACTGTACCAGTGAGTACAACATATCACCAGTACTGCACCAGTTAGTACAACACATCACCAGTACTGCACCAGTTAGTGCAACATATCACCAGTACTGCACCAGTGAGTACAACATATCACCAGTACTGCACCAGTGAGTACAACATATCACCAGTACTGCACCAGTGAGTACAACATATCACCAGTACTGCACCAGTTAGTACAACACATCACCAGTACTGCACCAGTTAGTACAACATATCACCAGTACTGCACCAGTGAGTACAACATATCACCAGTACTGCACCAGTGAGTACAACATATCACCAGTACTGCACCAGTGAGTACAACATATCACCAGTACTGCACCAGTGAGTACAACATATCACCAGTACTGCACCAGTTAGTACAACATATCACCAGTACTGCACCAGTTAGTACAACATATCACCAGTACTGCACCAGTTAGTATAACACTGGTTATTGAATGCATTCTTCCAAATAAAACAAAGTTTATTTTCTTGAAATCATAATGAAATGTCTCTTCGTTAAAATGACGATATGTATGTTTTCATTGCTCAGGACAGAAGCTCTTCTGGAGCACTACTGTGACCATGTGCTGCCTCATCTGGATCATGTCCATCTTCTGGGCGGCTGTTCCTCTAATGGGATGGGGCGTCTTCGACTTTGAGCCAATGAAGACCTGCTGCACGCTGGACTACACCAGAGGGGACAGGTACAGATGATAGAATATAGGAATGAAACTCAAACTAGAGCTACTCTACACTCGGTTAAAGACCTTTTTTTTCTGTTGATCTCTTTTCCACAGGGATTATATCACCTACATGATAACTCTAGTGGTGCTCTACCTGATGTTCCCGGCTTACACCATGTGGTCATGTTACGGTGCCATCCACAAACACTTTAAGAAGATCCATCACTACAGGGTAACAGTGCAGCAATATTCTCATAATCTCTTGGAGAGCTTTTTTTGTTGTGTGAGTTTTGATGTTAGATCAGATGTAATGCAATGAATGCACTAGTATACTTACCCTGAACTCAATTAACATGTCTTTACTGTTCCTGTAGTACACTGTGTGATATTTAGACACAGAGAAACACAATCAGGATAACAAAAAAGTCTGATTTTCTTTACTAAGTGTATGGTTGACTTGAGTTTAGGTATAGTTAGACAAATGGGGAATAGTATAAGCTCCACATCACTCATCATGTATAAGTAGTGAGTAAACATGAGGTTACAGTTAGTAGACAACTAGCTTAGCTAATCATTAGCACTAGAAATGAGAGAAACAGCTAGTAAGGCTCTGTCTGGGTGTTTTTGAATAACCTGCACTACTAGAAAAACTCAAAAGACACGTGCACATTAGTTTGCGTTGTTTTAATGCGATGAGGGTCAAAATAAAATGTTGAGGTGTTTTGATTGAAACTTTTAGAAAATTGGCAAACACAAAAAAACACTATGCAATAGACTTTTTTTATCCACTAATGTGGTGCAAATAAGCAATGAACTCTTTGAGATTTGAAAGTGACCCTTCTTCAGTCAGACATTAAACCACTGCAGAAGATTTAGGTTGTGCTTATAGAACACAATGAAAAGAGAACCATTCAAGCTTCAAAGTGAAGTGAAGAGTGGTAAATGTGATGGACATACGGCATGTTGTGTCTCTCGACACAGACATAAAACTGTAATGGACGACGTATCAGAAATGTTTTTGCCTTATTTCCTGCTTAATTTTGTGAGTACTAAATCTTCAGATTACTAAACCCTTAAAATGCATTTTTCAAATCTACAATAACACGTGAACTGTTGTTTTCCAGTTTAACACCAGTGTGCCCTTGAGGGTGCTGCTGATGTGCTGGGGTCCCTACGTCATCATGTGTCTCTACGCCTGCTTTGATAATGCCAAACTGGTCTCTCCAAAACTGAGGATGGTGAGCATTTATTACTTTCATTCAATCCGAGTTAGTTGTAGGAAAATATAGGGCAAAATCTAATGTCCACTAACTGTTGACTTTCTTTATGGTCACATATACAAAATACACTTCACAATGTTTTTCTAACACTAATATGTGTCACTAGTCTGTCTACAAACCCCTTAATTACAAGAGTCCATCCTCTCCTTTTGCCTGCTCCACCTTTTCCGAAAATGTGTGCTCAAACAGGCCTTTTGGAGATTTTCCCTTTATGACATCACAATGGGCAGTAACCCCTCCCCTAGATGGGTGACACTCCCACAGCTAGGTGTTTGTTCTGCCTTCTCAACGTAAACAATTGGGCATGGTGCAAGAAAGTCAGTGCAACCAAAGCCCTTCCAGAGAGGGGGCGTGGTCGAACACAGCTCATTTACATTTAAAGTTACAGACACAGAAACAGTCTGTTCTGAGCAATCCTGAAATAGAGGGGTTTATGGAATTATAAAAGACAGGATTAGAGTGGATTTTTGACAGGAAACTTCACCATCATATTTTGGGGAGCTCTGAGACTTCTTGTTGAAGAGGAGAATAATTTGTGACCTTTAAAGGATAAAGCTGTTTTCTTACTGGTCTAACCATTGTAGAATCTGCCATTATTTCTACGAGTGTTTCTCTGACATTATAGTCATTAGGTTAACCACTAAAATAGTGAATTTGTGAAAGATAAAACAGGTACATAAACATTTTTTAAACTTACACTGTCATTCATGTCTTGCTTAAACTTTGACCTATGACACTGTACAGGCCCTGCATGTCTGTGTAACAATGGACTTTACAGACATTTCTCATGAGCTCTACTTTAGTTTCACTTCCAAATAAAGTGATTGAAATAATCCTGCTGGAATTTTGTGTTGTTATCTGTCTGAGATTGTCACCACTCATGTCTCATGCCCGGTTGGGAGTTTGTTATGATTATATACCTGATAGAAATCACATCCACTAAAAAAGAAAATGAGACCATTTTAAATGTATAGTCAATAACTTGAAAATTGTTTTTTTGTACTTGTTTTTTTTTTTCAGGTCCTTCCAGTTCTTGCAAAGACAAACCCCATCTTCAACGCTCTCCTCTACACTTTTGGAAACGAGTTCTACCGAGGCGGCGTTTGGCACTTCCTCACCGGACAGAAGATTGTCGATCCGGTTATCAAGAAGTCAAAATAAAAGGAAAAATGTCGGATGTTCAGGCAAACATCCAACGCCATCAGTTTCTCTTCTTATAGGATGGTCATAGTCTTGGTAATGTGTTGTACACATAAATGAGCAATGAGTTGTCAGTGCAGTTGTTATGTTTTCACCTGTGAACGGTTGGTGGGTCGCACAACTTCTACTGAAGCCTCATTGCAGATTTGTTATTCATCGATTTTCAATTATTGCATTCTTTTTACAGCTAATTGTTTGAAATGCTCCTCCGTCCATGTAACAACACTCAAAATAAACCCATTGAGTTGCCACTTTTTTGACTCTACACACAACCTACTCTTAAAGTTTTTTTTTAACCTGAATAACTGAGCTGCTGTAAGTAAGACTCTTTCTTTTAACAGTGGACCAGCATCCAGAGACGTCCTCTCACGACACGGCCGTCTCAAGCCTTTACTAAGCCGATAAATCGATTGTGTTTTTGTTAGGAAGACGGTTTGAGGTGATGTAACTGCTATATTTAGAGAGGAAGCATTCACTGTGTTAAGACTGTATTATTGACTTATACTAGAGACAACACCTGAGACAAACTCGTCACATTTCTGAGTAACTGGTTATTTAAATGCTCGGACTGATAAATAAAGAAACAGATGTTGTAGTTCTCTGTCTCATGATGGAGCTACTTGTTAAAACTTGATGTTTAACCTCCAGAATGAAACTGTTACAGCAGGTTTTACACTCTTGACACTTTTACTAAAATGTAAAAGAAGAAATGCAAAGCTCGCTCTTGCATTTAAAAAAATAAGTCTCTGGTCTTGCCTTTATTTCAGTCCAATCTTTATTGAGGGACTGTATATCAAACATGGCTTATCCAAATATCAATCGTTATGAGCCACAATATAGCGAGTGGTGACAGCTTCAGCGAACATAAAGACACAGACTACGGCGCCGTCATCTGTGAGAAGCTAAATACATGCACTCCAGAAATAAAACCTAAGTGAGAGTCTGTCACACTAACCTGAGAGCAGACTGACGTCCATGCCAGGATTGAAGCATCAGCAGGTGAAATCCTCTCACCACCAATGGCAGCCCACCTCCCCAGAGGAGGAGGAGCCACACAGGTTCTTGTCCTGCTGAAAGCTGAATGCCTAAAGCACGATGAAACACAATAAAGCTGTCTTGAAGTGTCATGTTATGAGCTTTCAGTTAATTATAATACAGCACATATTCTAATGAAAGGTACCACTTTAATTGATCCAGGAATTACATAAAGAAAATTATCAGCTCAATGAGACTGAAAACAACCATTTCAACAAAAGCAACAGTAAAGCAACATATCAACTAGTTTCTGGCTGGCGCTGTAACTCTTTCGATAGTTGTCCACCATCCTGGTCAAGACTGAAACATTTCAGCAACTATAAAAGAGTTTCCAATAATACTTTGTAAAAACATTCATCTGCCATAGGGGATGAATCTGACTTGATTAAACAATTATTGGAAGGATTACGAATAAAGTTGGCACACATATTCATGTTCCATGTCTTCTGAACGTATCATGTAGGACCTAAATCAAATTGTAAATTTGTCCAATGTATTCTTTTATAGACCGAATACCTTGAAAACGAGCTACGTTCAAACCATAAATTGTATAAAAGAAGCATGATATGCCGCGTAACTTCATGCTGTGTTGACAAAGTTTTGAATTCTTGTGTTTGGCATTTTAGTTTCCGCCACCTTGTTTTTGTTTTGTTTTGGCTAGGAGTGTCCATTTAGGGACAACCATGGACACACCCAGTGGCCCACTACAAAATAAACACTTCTTCGACACTCATGTTTGACAATGATTTACCAAATGAATATCTTGTTGTAATGTGAAAGACCAGATTATAAAGATTGAGATTTAAGATTAAAAAGATTACTGAGATAAAAATCAATGTTTTCTCATCTTGTTCCATTCAATTTAACTTCTATTATTGCAAAAGCTGGTCATTGGAAATAATACAGTTCTAAAGCTCTTCAACATAATTTACTTCCCCTTTTTCACCAATGGACTATGTGCACTTCTTATAGACAGTCCATGATCCAAAGAAAGCACATGCTAGCATAGTAAACAGTTAAATTAAAATGGTGGACATGCTTAGGCTGTACCTGCTTAGCATAGCATGATGATGGTAGCAAATTGACAGTCACTCTTAGCTGTTAGCATGTTAGACTTGTGTTATGTAACAAAGGAAAACAGTGGATTGAGTTGAAGTCTGTTGTGTGTGTGAGTGTGTTAGTAACTTACTTAAACTGTCAGTCATAATGAAGCTAAAACGTGTAAACACAATCTTATTCAGGAAACTCTTTGGAGGAAGATGTCCCTCTTGCTCTTAGTCATTGTTGTATGTTGGCATAATCACCTCCTCATAAACTCTAGTGACCAGGGGTTTTCTCAGGAAAGACCAAGTACTACAACAGATTAGCTTCCAGTTCTTGGAAAAAGTCGTCGCCTTTGACTGATTAGGCCTGCAGTCAAAAGGGACCACAGGTGATTATGAGACGCTGTGTGCGTACTAGTGATCTAATTCAGTCAGAGCTGAAGATAGAATCAGCAATAATAGCAACAAGCTAACAGGAAGCTAGGGGAACGACGTGTCATGGACAAATATAGTCTCTCTGAGCCTTGTTCCAACACATTGTACAAAGAAATAATTACGTAAACAACAAAGAGTTACCTTTTAGATCGACATCCAGCCACAGTATGTTATGAGGTGGGGGTGGTCCTGGCCTTTAGTGCTAATGATAAGTGTGTTTAATTTAATGCTACTCACAGACAGCTGGTGCAAAAATAAAAAAACAGACTTGTCCCAGAAAACCTTACTCAGGATAAAGCCATAAAACACATGGGTGAGCACGTGTGGGATGTTTAGAGAGATTTAGTTCAACAGAGACAGATTTTAACCTTCAGGATCAAATCACCAGAGCCGTAGCTCAAACATTTTAGAAATAAAGGGGTCACAATTAAGTCCCTTATCTGTATCTACAACCCACTCACACACTTCTATAATCAGGATGGGATGTTTCTGTACTCTCAAATGCTCTCATCTGGTTTTAGAGACAGCCTATTTGATCATAATGTCGCTTTCTCAAAGAGTTCTCCAAATCCACAAATGGCAATTGACGGTTTGGACATCACTTCTAAGAAGCACCCGTGCAAAAATATCTTAACAGTGCAGTCAAAGAGGTGACACAATCTTAAATCATCAATAAAAAACACCACAAACAAACAAACTAATCAATTTTCGGAGGAGGGGTTCCATAGTGGCTTAAAGGTCATTTCAAGGCTTCTACAACATTCTAGGACGATAACCCAGGCATAAAAAACTAAATTTAAATAATAACATCTTGCTTGGAATTATAAACCTCCTGATTTTTTTTTTTTTTCGGGCTGATGGTGACATTTTAAAATTTTAAAAGATGTGTGTTAAATAAACCTCTCGTGTTTTTAAAACCAATAACTCCCCAGAAAAGCTATGGAGATTTCAACGAATAACACATTATTATTTAATAACCAAACACAGTACAAAATGCAGTTTATGTTTATTATTTTGTGTTGTAGATTTTGTATTAAGTGTGCTGTATAAATGCTGTTCACTGCAGCTGGATTATATTTCTACAAAACTCATAATGCATAAGGTTTTTTTTAAGTGATGGATAATGCTTGAAGAGTACTTTCTCTCACATAAAAATGATAATCTGTTAGAGTGGTGAATATCCAATCCTCAACTACAATTTGGGAAAGAAAAAACACAAACAAGACAGACTTTGCTGAGTGAACGTTGAAGCTCAGAGACAGACTTTACTGAGTGAACATTGAAGCTCAGACACAGACTTTGCTGAGTGAACGTTGAAGCTCAGAGACAGACTTTACTGAGTGAACATTGAAGCTCAGAGACAGACTTTACTGAGTGAACGTTGAAGCTCAGAGACAGACTTTGCTGAGTGAACGTTGAAGCTCAGAGACAGACTTTGCTGAGTGAACATTGAAGCTTAGAGGTCAACTGAGGAATCGAATGTTGCATAAAGTTTGAAGTAAATGATTAACTCTGTATTGATAAAAAAGAGTAGTTTATGTTAAGCAATATCTTAATAATGATCTTCTTCTCATGCCTATATGTAAAGGTCAACCCAGGTCAAAAGGTTAATCCATTCATCAGAAAAGAAAACAAAGTTCAAAATGAATCTAACTTTAAACATCACACTTAAAGTCCACAGGTCAGTTTAGAGGAAGCAGACATGTCACATGACAAAAACAAAGACATGACATAACCCTGCACATGTCTGCTCATGTTTTTCCTTCACCAAACATTAGCTGATACTTTAATTTTTTTAATAATTACAAATGACGGTAAACATGTTTCCTGTGTATTTTTCTATAGCTGTATTTTTTTAAAGGACTGTTACAAATAATACTCTGGATAAGATATTTATGTCACTTGCCCTTTCACGGCCTTTCTCCTTTCTAATTTATAAATCATCTCTATATTGTCTTCCACTGTGAGGACAAGGCACCGTCTATATCTGAGGACAAAGCTAATACTTTGAACTCGTGTTTACTGACACTGCCAAGGTAGAATGAATGAGTCAGCAGAGATTATCCAGGTTATCACATCTCTGCCTCGCTCATATATTTGTGTATATATAAAAGAATAAGTGTACTACTGTATATGGATATGGTTTGAGACCATGCTATATAAAGTGTTTATATGATGGCTGCCGCTGTGCCAACTCTCTGTCATTAGTGAAATTGGGCAGTTATTTCCCGTGGTGTGTTAATCCTCTGCTTGGTGTATTAATGTTGCCATTTCTGCATCAAATTATCCAACAGACTGGAAACACCCCTCTGCTGTCTCTGTAATCATCCTAAGTGTTGATATCAACAAAGATTAAAAAAAATGTGTTCTCTTGGCTGTGGTTTCAAAACATACAGTAAAAACATCTGTACCTTTAGTGCAGGAAAAAGTCATATTTGAGAGTTTATTAATAAATAAATAAATGTGTGTTGTTCAATGGAGTACAGTATCTTTATGCACACGTGGGACATGATGATGAGAGTGTAATATTCATAATAAAATAGTATTTAACTAGTAAAAACTGTGAAGAAAAAAATAATTTGACGAATCTATTAAGACCTATACAAATGTACTTTCTGTGGGCTTTAAACAGTGACAAAAAGGTATACTTTATAAGGATTTGTAAATTGAAAAGTGAAATATTAAGGTTAAAATATTAGGAATATCAATACAGAGAACTTGTGAAGACCCCCCGCATCACAAGTTCTGCACAAGAAAATGATTTTATTCCTCAGATTTATTGGTCGTTGATTAGTGTCACTGAAATGATGCCAGTCCTGTTTTGAAGTTTGTTGTTTCTCAGTACATCGTGAACATGCAGGTCTCTACCGCCCTCTACTGGTCAGAAAATGTAGATCAGGAAAGAAATTACAATTAAATAGACAGACCAATAGGCCTTGAAAGCCAAAAATAAGACGTTTCTTAAAAAATAATAAAACGTGTTGATGCATAGAACTTAAATTTTTAATTGAAAATTGAGAAAAAAAAAAAAAAATACCCTGAAAGTAAGAAAGAATGGCTAAACGAAAACGACTATGTGAACAGGATGAACATTAATGACGTCAAACAATAATTATTTTGTAACTTCTGTAACTGGACCATTTCAATTGGAATAGTTCTCGCGGTGTTTTTGTGGATGTTGCATGCACTGGAAGATTTTCACCACAGGGTGTCGCCAGTGTCCTGTATTCAGTTCCACATATTCCGTGGGCTTCTCGCACCGCTCCATCTCAGGACGTCAGAGCTGTGGGTAAAGGTTTTGAAATAATTCATTGTGTGATTGACATCATTTGGTCCCAGGGAGTATTTTTTAAATGATAAGGGAGAGAAAAACTCCTCTCAGGTCTCAGGTCTCGTTTCTCATGTGTGTCTGTAGTGATGGGAGCTGTCCAGTAGTGATGTGGTCCTGAAATCTGTTCAATTCTTGCGGCTCAGGGTCCTTCATGGGTACTTATACATTTTAAAAGCTTTTTTTCTTTTTAACTTTAAGTGTTTTTGAATTTTGTCACAATTGTTCAACTATTTGAACGTATAAATCCTCTGAGCCCGAAGTCTGATGAAATATGCCCACTGCTAAAGTACCTACTTACTCTTTCTAGTATTTTTGCCTAATATTATGATTTATATTTGATATATATATTTTTAGTAACGGTGTATTGATGCAGATATTTCAGCTTTGGATGTGCGTAAATGGCTGTGAGTTTGTACATAGGATCACTGGCGAATAACAACAGAGAACACAGTCACACACTGTATCTAAAGAATAAGAAAGCTTTTTTTTCTTCCAGGCTCTTGTATAGGGCTCGTGCCGTGGTGCTCTCTGGCTCTTATTGGTTGAAATGATTGCTGCCATGGTTGGAAAATTAACATAAAAGAGGCAAGTGGCGAAGGGATCCACTTGGGGGCAAGCTGGTGATGCGTCACAGTTCTTGGTGAATAGAGGAGACAAAAAAAAGGGACTAAAATAGCTCCCAACCTGCGGGTTAATGTGCACCAATGGCCACGAAGCTACTCGTGGTCTCGGAACTGAGCGCAAAAGTGCCACAGGTGACGGGATGCATGGACACACAGATGAGAGGGATTGCGCGTCGTAGATGTTGCAAATAAGTAACAAAATATCGCTCCAAACAAAGTTTGAAATGTAAGATTTCACGATTTGAAGCCTCTTTCTGCACGGTGTAGAAACTCTACGCTTTCATCGCGTCACTTCTCGGGAGATCATGAAACAGTGTCGGGATGTGGCTCAGGCGAGGACAAGTTGAGGAAGCTGAGGAAAGAAATCTTCACCGATTAGGCAGCCAAGTTCCTCTTCTTCGCCGCTCCCTTTACGCACAGGCGAGGTGAGGACGGAGAGCATCACATCAATGTAAGGAAGCACCAATGAGTCATCGGAGGTGCTGAGAGAGCGGCAGCACACAGGACAAGCACAAGGACCATTTTTTTTAATCGTGAAACTTTTTATTTTTTCAAAACAAAAAGCACACCATGGATGAAGAAGGGGGATCATCTGGACTGGTCAAATCAGCCGCAGTTAAACTGTCCAAGATGGGCGAGAGAACCAAACAGTTAGGTACCGCCATTAAGGATCCTCACCAGCAGAGACGGATCATATTAGTGATTGTTTGCGTTGCTCTCCTGCTGGACAATATGCTCTACATGGTAATCGTGCCAATTATCCCGGACTATCTTGCAGAGCTGGAGAGTGAGCAGTCAGAGCACGTCCACGTAGTGATGCATCCCAACTCTTCAGTCAACAGCACAAGCCAAGACAAAAGCAACAAGAACAATTTAGATATCCAGATAGGAGTACTTTTTGCGTCCAAAGCCATCCTGCAGCTCTTAGTAAACCCGCTTTCGGGGACTTTCATAGACCGTGTTGGATATGACATTCCACTTTTAATTGGACTCTCTGTTATGTTCTTCTCGACCTGCATTTTTGCGATCGGGGAGAACTATGCCACGCTGTTTTTCGCCAGAAGTTTGCAGGGTCTGGGGTCGGCGTTCGCGGACACCTCCGGGATCGCCATGATAGCTGACAAGTACACAGAGGAGGCGGAGAGGAGCAAAGCGCTCGGGATCGCCCTGGCGTTCATCTCATTCGGGAGCCTGGTGGCGCCTCCTTTCGGGGGAGTCCTGTACGAGTTCGCGGGGAAGAAGGTTCCCTTCATCGTGCTCGCGGTCATCTGCCTGGCGGACGGCATCCTGCTGCTCACAGTCATCAAGCCGTTCTCCAACAGGACTAGAGAGAACATGCCAGTCGGCACCCCCATATACAAACTCATGATCGACCCGTACATCGCCGTGGTGGCCGGGGCGCTCACAGTTTGCAACATTCCCCTGGCTTTTCTGGAGCCCACCATTGCCAACTGGATGGAGTCCACCATGCACTCCTCTCAGTGGGAGATGGGGCTCACGTGGCTGCCGGCCTTCTTCCCGCATGTCCTCGGTGTGTACTTAACTGTCAAATTAGCAGCAAAGCATCCAAACTTGCAGTGGTTCTACGGAGCTGTGGGCATGGTTATCATAGGCGCGAGCTCCTGCACAGTCCCCGCATGCAAAACTTTTGGGCAGCTCATTGCGCCTTTGTGCGGCATCTGTTTCGGCATCGCGCTTGTAGACACGGCGCTGCTACCCACTCTCGCCTTTTTAGTCGACGTTCGTCATGTTTCAGTGTATGGAAGTGTTTACGCTTTAGCAGATATCTCGTATTCTGTAGCATACGCCATGGGTCCGATAGTAGCCGGACAGATCGTGCACAATCACGGCTTTGTACAGCTCAATCTGGGGATGGGTCTTGTTAATGTGCTTTACGCGCCAGCTCTGCTGCTGCTGCGCAACGTGTGCCAAATGAAACCGTCCTACTCCGAGAGAGATAACCTGTTAGAGGAGGCTCCACAGGGGCTATACGATACTATCAGGATGGAGGAGAGGAGGGCGAAAAAGAAGGGCTACAGTACCGCAGGGAATTGTTTGTCAGTAGATGAAAACGGGTTCGATCCATTCAAAGCACAGCGGTCTTTGTCAGAAGAGTCGTCCGGTCCGGAATACACCTAGACCGGCCACGCTCTGACTCTGACCACTCCCTCGCCTTGTATGAAACATTCCCCCTGGAGAGATTTAAACAGGCAGATTATAGTCAAGTAACTTAAAGTTTTCTGTAAGTACCGATGTGCAATATAAACACCCTATCACCAAAATCACGACTGTGTGAGACGTAAAACGTTTTTTGTTGGTTTTTTGTTTTTTTTACTGTGATTTAATTGTGTCCAAAAAGTATGTGTAGTTTGTCATGGACGTGTAACTGGAGTTTTGTGAGAGCTCTATCAGCTACTGTCGACTCTTAGTGTTATACTGACTATTGTAAAAAGATATAGATACATGCGCGAACAATAGTATATGGGACCAACTTTAAGCAGCACATCCCCCCCCCCCCCACCCCACCCCTTACACAAAAAAAATAGCCTCTATTTTTAGTCTCTGAGGAAACTTTTTTTACTTGCACATCAAAGGCCTGATTTTCTTCTTCTTTTGTTATAATGGTGATTTTAAACTTTGCAACAAGTGGGCCTGTTAATTGTAAATTTTATTTTTCTGTTGTTTGAAATTAAATGTATCATTAAAAAATAGATTTTGTACATATGTGGATATATGCACAATGTAAATTGTCAAATCATAACGTGGACCTCTACAACAGTGTGTGTGTGTGTGTGTGTGTGTCTGTGTGTGTGCGCGCGCGCGTGTGTGTGTGTATGCGTGCGTGCGTCTGTGTGTGTCTATTTATGTTTGTACGCGCGTGTACGTATGAAACATTGTCAAGACGTAGCAAATAAAGTGTCCTGAAAATGAACAAATATGTATTCATTTATCAACTGTTGTTTTAATAAATCTGTTTGGATCTGTGTGACTGCGCTGATTTTCCTATTTTTTCTTGCCTCAAACGAATAAAAGTGTGGATCTTATTATATACATTTTTAAGAAATTTATTATATTAAAATGTAATATTTAAATCCTGGAAGTTACACAATCCCATTACAAAATGAACATTTTATTCAGATGACATAGCTTATGAATGTTGAATAGTTTTTAAATTTAGGCTGTAGTGACAAGACAAAAAAGTCAAACAAAGCACACATTAGACAAAATACGAATAAAAGAAATGTATTAATTAACAGCTATAAATGTGTAACAACCCTTAAATTATGGTATCAGCTGCAAACTGTATTTTTCGGCACGAGCGCACCCGAGGTGTTTAAAGTGGAAAAACTCCTCAGAAAAAGTAAATGTGAGAGACGAAAACGAACCACGACTGTCCTCTCTGTCGAGCCTCACGAGCATCACCAAACCCATGAATGACACAACTACAAAAAAAAAGACTCTCACTCCTTTTTAAATTATTATCGGATGTGGGCAGGGGGCTGAAGCAAGCTGTTAGATAATATGTTCCGCGAATAGATTTCGATGGGAGGAGTTTCTTGCCTCGGGGGGGTAGGTAGACGCAAACACCTTCAGCATCTTTTCTTGGGTGCGCTTTAATGTGGAGTCACAGCCTTATGGCGCTGCAAGGGGAAGGGGGAGCAGCCACTCGCCCGCACCGAGCTGAACACTAATATGGGATTTCCCGGTGTGGACGTGGGAGGCAATGTGAACTTCGAGCAAACACTTCTCTGACCTCCTGATTGGCGTTCTGACCAGGTAAGACAACTTTTTACACCTATTAGTCATTTACAATAACTTATTCACAAGTTGTTCCACCTGCAAGAGCCTGGCTTTAAAAGCGAGGACGACTTTTCTTCTTTAAAAGTCATTCAAGATGCACAAAAGTCCACTTTGGGCTCTAATCCTTTAATCCTTTCAATTCTTTTCAATTAAACGAACTTGCATCTTTCACTGTGAACATTCATAAAATGTTTTTGACATAGTAGTCTACTATTTCCGGTTCTTTTTTTCTTTTTTTTCCAAGTAGTTTTAAAATTATTTATTCCAGGAAAATGAAGCTCTTAAGACAGAAATGGAGATGAAGTGAGGTTTTGTGGATGCACGTCTCCGTGCAGAGGTGAGCGATGAGGCGCAGCTGGAATTCAAGGACATGCGGCAAATTGCATTTGGCAAAATGATGAAGAATGAAGCCCGCTGGTTCACTTTTGGACAGAGCGATGTGCTACTGAGCCTAATTTTATGTACAGTTTTTTCTTTACCCCTGAAATGTCTCGTTGCAGGTAAGGCTGGACTCCGACAGTCTGTAGGAGGTTTCCACTTTATTTAACTGAAAAGAACTGGAGTGCAAAGATGCCAATCATGGAGAAAAAGACGGCCAGAGACAGCGAAGTAAGGAAACAAATCATACTGTCTTTCCACTTTTGTGTTCGTTCACTTCTTAACGCTGAGCGGGGTCGCTGTCCATGGTGCTGAGTTGGCAAACAAATTACGCTGGATTTCAGCACCACGGACAGCGGCAGCTACACCTACGATGACTGACCGCTAGGGGTGAAAGTGACAGGAGGCCTATTTCTTTCCCTGGAGTGACAAGAAAAATATCATTACAAATTCTGACAAATCAAAAGAACTTGATAATATTTGTTGTTGTTAAGGGATTACATAAACATTAGTGTGGTTGTTGATAATATCATGATGGATAATGCAGTATCATACTTGTCATTGTTTTTTTGTTTTTTTAAGGGACACATTTTATCACTTATGAAAAAAGAAAATACATCTTCAAAGTCCCTGTTTCCAGGAATTCACAGATATACAACTTATTAAAAAAATTCCGATATCCTGGTCAATTTGATCATCTTGGGTTACTAACAGTATTATGCAAATGATCTCACATCAGACAGAAAAAGTCATCAATTTGCATTTTCTGTCTTTAAAAAAACAAGAGTGTTTTGAAATCCCACGAGACAGCGGGACTTGGAAACACTCGAAGCATTGAGGATTAATTATTAAATCAGGTTCTAATAATAAAATCATAAAGAAAGATGTGAGGGAATTGCCCCTTTAACTAATGAACCCTCCGTGAATCATGGGAAAGACTTGCAGCTGTTCTTCATCACTCATTAGGACCGACATGTTATTTATTATGACATCAGGTGCTCCCAAAGGTGCCCGTGCCGCCGCTGAAACAAACCCTTGACACGTACCTGAAGTGCGTCCAGCACCTGGTGAAGGACGAGCAGTTTAAGAAGACGAAGGCAACCGTGGAGAAGTTTGGTGCTCCTGGAGGAGTCGGGGAGATTCTGCAGAAGAAGCTTCTAGAGAGAAGCGACAAGACGAACAACTGGGTAAAATCTCAGACCTTCAGTATAAACAAACACAGCTGCACTTTTCTGCAGGTGTATGAACTGTAAAAGGGGGGAAAAGGACAAGAACAATCCTATCATTCCCCACACTCCTCAATGTATCAATAAGATTTTTATTCTTATTTTATTAGCCCATAAAAGTACAAAGTGTTTTTTTATTAGAAAATTGTAATTTAAAGTAATTTCTATGTAATTAATGTTCAGCAATTATTCTTCCTCCTGATTAAACATTTTATACCTCATACAGATTTACACAGCATCAGTTTTTTGTAATAATTACAGTAGATATTAAATGCTGCATCTGCTTCATTTTAGTTTATAAATGAAAAGAAAATTGTAAACCCATTCATAAAAGAGTTGAAAAGAGGTAAACTCCTGGCAATGAGGATTTATTGGAGCCTCTTGCTTGTGCTTTTTTCCCCCTTCAATCTCCTCCTCCTGCATCTGGCTGATCGCTCAGTCCACTACTCATCCAGCTCAGTGAAATCTATCACGCTCCCACTCTCTCTGACTCTCTGCTTTCATGTGGCAGTGACACACTGTAATGGTTTTTTACACCACTGCACACATGTCTCCTCGCTGAGTGCAATAACTCTGAGTCCAGATAGCTTAATGAAGCAACATTTGTCAAAAAGTCTCTCTCTTTTTGTTTAGGTGTATGAGTACTGGCTTGAGGACATGTACCTAAACAACAGGTTGGCTCTACCTGTTAACTCCAGTCCCGTCATGGTGTTTCCTCAGCAGACGTTTAGAGATCACAAAGATGCTCTCAGGTATGTAGGGGACTTTTGGTTCCTACTGTTCCATCTGTAAAAAAAAAAAGTTTCACTTTCTAAACTATTGCTTCCTGTAGCGGTCATCAAGAACGGCAATCGAAAATTAATTCTTAGCTATAATCACCGAAGATAATTAATTATAATATGGGAGTATCTGCAGAAGTCTGCAAATAAAAGAAAATATGATACATTAGGGTTTTGCTTTGATTCACTCAAAGTTGGCTCGCTGCTTGTTTCGTCCAACCTAAAGTCCAAAACCCAATCAAACTGAAATTTTAGTCACACAAGACAAAGAAGATGCAAATCTTAAAAAATTTACCCCCCACAAATTGCGATGTAAAATATTATTAAAATAATGAAAGGATTGTGTCAGTCAAAGAAATGTAATAGTTCATGCCTGTTTGTTCCCTAATAGTGTTCCTCTGCAGCTGAAACTAACATGACAAAACTTCACATCACACAACAATACCTAGTGTGCACTAAACATCAGAGATTGGTGTTTGGAGATTATCTGAGGGTCAACGTTTTCAAAGGCAATTGAAGTAGAATGTGAGCCAAGGCTTGGCTTTCATTGCTAACGAAACAAAGTGTGCAGTATATCATTCACTTCTGTAGTCACTTACATGCTTAATGTTCATCTTCTCAGCAGTCTTCTGATTAAGATCGGACTAACAGACATGGACAAAATCACAGGCATCATCTCTTGGTCAAATCTCGGCCTGTTATTAAATTAGTCTGTGCGCTCCTCCAGACATTACACCGGTCCCTCCAAACCCTCTAACTCAACATTAGCTTTTGTCAGCTCGTGCCGCACTAACTGAATATTTCCAGAGCACTGCAGCAAGGGAGCTGGTTATCTACTGACACGGACACTTATTAGATTGGGAGTGACAGGACCAAGCTCTCCGCAGAGACTGCTAGTCAGGCCGCATTTAGGGGTGTGGTGCTCCGCGGCCGCCTCCTCTGTATCGATCTGGCTTTGGACGTAATAACATGGAGACAAATGACACACAGCACGAGAGCTGACAGGCCTCTGTGTTTTCCCTGTATGCCCTCACCGCCCACTCAGACCGGCTCTCTCTGTCTCTCTCACTAACACAGATAAACACACACTGCTCGCCCACTGTATCCCAGTAATTAACCATAATGTGATTACAGTTAGAGAGATGAGAGTATATCTAATCATAATTACCTGCTTTTTGTTGTGTATTTTCTGTTATATGGTGAATTTAGCACCCGGTTTTTCTAATTTCAAACTTGATGCTCTTTTAAGATTTGCTGCTCGTCTCATCCAAGGAGTGTTGGACTATAAGGCTCTCATTGATGCGTAAGTTGGATCATAAATAACTTAAATAGAAAGTGAGAAAGTGAGAATCCTCAGAGGTAATTTGAAATGTGTAACAATGTCTCCAAGGCGTGCCCTACCGGTGGATTTTGCTCGAGGCCAGCTTGCCGGGACCCCGCTGTGCATGGAGCAGTACTACCGCCTCTTCACCTCGTACCGCTACCCGGGTCTGAAGACAGACACGCTGAAGGTCCACATGAACGCAGCCTCCTCAACGCCAGAGCACATCATTGTGGCATGCAAGAATCAGGTCAGGACACAGGACTGTGAGGACACTTTTCACACTTCATCACACTTCTAGCAATAGACAGAGTCCTGATCATTTCAGAAAAATATCAAGTGGGTGAAAGGATGTT
Organism: Labrus mixtus; assembly: GCF_963584025.1. Taxonomy (NCBI): domain Eukaryota; kingdom Metazoa; phylum Chordata; class Actinopteri; order Labriformes; family Labridae; genus Labrus; species Labrus mixtus. Next base: position 8,910,690 of record NC_083632.1, read on the forward strand.
TTATTAGTAACACACCCATTAAAAGACATTAACAAACATGTGCTGACAAGTGAGAGTTGTTTGTCAAATAGGGGGGTTGTTTGTCTTCTTATTGTCTTACAACCAGGATGTAGTGGATTCACCACATATATAGTACCATTTTTTTGAATGTACAAAAAAAATCCTCCACTTAATAAACCTCAGCAGTGTTCAATACAAGGCTTGTTTTCCAGTAACAGCCAGGAGGAACATTTAAGCATTTAACTTTCATAAAAATGCTTAATTACAAACTTCTCTCAAAGGACCTCAGGAGGATGAGTCTGCTTACATTAAATCAATAAGCAGTTACTCAAAAACAAACTGATGCAGTCAGTTTGAAAATAAAAGGGAGCAAAGTGAATTATAAAAAATGTTCCTCATTGGAAAAGTACAGGACAATGGGCTTACATAAACCAAACTATGCATTCCTCTACATCTTCAACCTTGTTATTGGGCAGGCTGAACATCGTCAGTCTCATAAGTGGGTAATCATTCGATTATATTTATAAATGACATTCCTGAATGGATAAGAAAGCCTCACCATGCACTGCTGCCTTTTATACTTCCAGTTTGAGAATGACTGAGCCTTTTTTTTACATCAGATAGCGTTGTGCTCCTCAATCCTAATCCTAATCCCTATTCACGTGTGATTTTTTACAGTTTCATATTTTGATGATAATTTAATGATTTGCAACAATGTGGAGCATATACAGGAAGTTGTTCCTCTACCCCCATCTGGAAATGTTTCCAAACTTTTTCTGTCATGCCCCCTCATTGGAGGAGGAAAAAGTTTTGCGCCCCTACCCGAACAGAATGGTAACTAAAAAGCTGAATTAAAATTAACTTAAACATCTTTAACTTCAAGTCGGACAACAGAGTGGTAACGTTTAAATCGTTGATGCTTATTTCTTTGGGGACTCAAAAGATTTGTGTTCAAAGTAACAATTTAAAGTTCTAACAAAAGGAAACTTACCACAATGAAATTTAAAGAAAGCAACTGGCAGCCTGTTTCAACAAGCCCCTGACAAGGCGATTAGTCAATCATAGTTTCAATTTTGGCTTGGCACCTGGAGTGGCCCGTCAGATCTCAAATCGGGCCCAAGCGACCCATTCTGCCACGCCCCTGCCCAGCCTCCCGGCGACCCCCATTTCATTTAGCAACGCCCCTTTAGGGGCTTACCCCCCAGTTTGAGAAGCACTGGTGTAAATAAAATGCCTCTCCTCTGCTTTTTATCCTTATGAACCAAATCTGGCAATAGTTTTTGTTCTTAAGATCCAAAATTGAAAAAGAAAGGTTGGCAAATTGAAGTTTTAGGTGAAAGGTGAACAAAAAGTACATGTTCGAAATAAATCAACCATCAATCAAAGGTTCTCATACACGTTGTCCATTTTACCAGATGGACTATTGATTCTTTAAAAAGCAGTTTTATGGCTGTGTAGTTATATATTATGAGTTATGTTTCCAGTCCCCTGTCCCAAACCATCCTGTCTGTGATCATTTATTGATCTATTTATTTATGTGTAACGTAACCTCCAAGAAGTCTTCAAGTCCTGATTGATAAGCCTCTAAAGATATTCCCAAAAAGGCATGAAATCCCCGCCAACAACATCTGCAGGTCTGCAGTCTGAGGCTATTTGGATTACATTTAGTTCACGGATTGTGCCTTTAAATTACCACAGAAATGGAAAAGCAGGAGCTCTCACCTGCAAATGGTTCTGGGAACTATCACTCTGGGGCTCATGAGTGTCTGTCCCTATGGAGATAAAGGCTGTTAACTTCATTACTGCTGATTGAATCTGCCTCTTTGCTTCCTAGAGATCAGTGTTCTGATCAGGATGAGACATATTTTAGATAGGAATAGACTTATTTAGTCCCTACTGTTTAAACAGTAACTATAAATGCAGACATACGGACAATATAAGGAAGCAAGGACCTCTTTCTAAGTATTTTACATATGAGTTGGGATAATTGAGAAATGTATCATTCTGTCTTCTATTTTTCCTCCGTAGTTTTTTGTGCTGGATGTTGCCCCAAACAACAAGCAGCTCAATGAGACAGAGATCTTTTCCCAACTGGAGAAAATCATGAAAATGGCAGAAAACGCTGAAGAGAGACTCCCTCCTCTTGGTGTCCTGACTTCTGATGGAAGAACCGAATGGGCTCAAGCCAGAGATGTTCTCACAAAAGGTCTCAGCTTTAACATTCACATACATTTTTTTTGATAACTTTGTGAAGTTTTGTAACAAGAAGTTTAGAAACAAACTGATACATATCTCACCCATGTCCAGATCAAACCAACAGGGACTCTCTGGCCCTGATGGAGAGCTGTGTGTGTGTGGTGTGTCTGGACGAGCCCTGTGGTCTCCAGCCGAGGGACACCAACAGGGCTCTGATGATGCTGCACGGCGGCGGGCGTGAGAAGAACGGGGCCAACCGCTGGTATGACAAGTCAATGCAGGTATAGGACAACCTTCAAGAATCCTCTCTCTTTCTTGAATGTTGAGTTTGGTTCCGTTGGCTAATCCCCCTTCTCGCAGTTTGTTGTAGGAATGGACGGGTTTTGTGGAGTTGTGTGTGATCATTCCCCATTTGAAGGAATAGTTCTGGTGCAGTGCTCTGAATACGTGATGAAATACATGTAAGTCAGCTCACTGAGACACATGTACTCACTGGCTTCTAGTGTTGTCATTTGAAGGTCTCTCTCGCTCTCTCTCTCTCTCTCTTTGGACTCAATCAAATGTTTATGCCATTTTGTCTGGGCCTCCGTTAAAATACTTAGGTTTTTATTTCAGGAAAACAAATTGTTGTAATATCACAACACTTCATGTTCATTGTTTCATAATTTCATTGCAGTTTCACAAGCTCCTCAATAAGCCAGTCCATGCAATAGGGTCTTACAAACTCAAAAGACAAATAACACATTTATCTGTGGAAGTTTGAATCAACCTCAAGATGATTGTTAAGTGTCATAGTAACAACTTGGTAAAACTTTTAAGAAATTGAAAAGGAGTGTTCACTTGTGATTTTTAAGTTGGGGTCTTACCCTGCCTTGGCCTTAGTTTTGACTTGGTCTTAGTCCCTGAACAATGAGTATTGTCTTTTTACCTGCTCTTTTGTAATATGAAATAACATTGAGTAAGGTCTTTTACCTGCTTTTTGGACAGCGTCTCAAGATAACACTTGTTATGAATTGATGCTACACAAATAAAGATTGATTGATTGATTGAACAGTCCTTGTCTTCTCTCAGTCATGATATAAGCTGGTCATGACTTTGTCTTGGTTAATGCGGTTTTGACGGCTATTCTACTAATTACTGTTGTCTCAATGATTGCTGCTGACACCAACATGTTGTTGTCGTCCTGAACAGAACAGGGAGTCCCACCAAGACAGCAAAGGCGTCCACCGTCAGAGAGCTTCTTCCTCCAAGAAAGCTGCTCTGGAAATGTAACGCACACATCCATGGACTGCTAACATCCTCTGGAGACAGACTTCAGAAGTATGACCATCCATACGAGCATATCAAGTAACAATTCTGTCTTACTTTGGACGTCAAGTCTCGTAACTTCAGCACTTTCTCCTTCAGGCTGGTGGATAATCTCGACATGGATGTTTTCAAGTTCAAGGCTTACGGGAAAGAATTCATCAAGAAGCAGAAGATGAGTCCAGATGCGTTCATACAAGTCGCCTTGCAGCTTGCATTTTTCAAGTAAAGAATTCATTAATGATCTAAATCTTCACGACTGGTCATTCATACAGTATGTGCTTTCAAATGTGCTGATATTGCTGTGATTATGTCTTTCACAGATGCACTGGGAGGCTCGTGTCCACTTATGAGAGCGCGTCCATTCGGCGTTTCCAAGAGGGTCGGGTTGATAACATTCGCTCAGCCACCCCCGAAGCCCTGGCTTTTGTTAAGTCCATGACAGATGAGAGGGTCACTTACACGGTGAGTCATTTTTCTCACTTTGACCACAATTACTGAGTAACTCCCACATCAGCCAGAGTAAATGTGAACAGGTGTGAGGAGCCACCGAACCCGGTGCTCCCATACAAGCAGATGATCTCCCTGCAGATTTAACATGTCTTAGGAAAGTGGATTTATTGGCTGTGCTGAACTCTTTAAGCACGTGACGAAAAAAATATCCAGAATTAAAAATGATCCGACAAAATGTTGCTTCACTTCTCCAACAGGATTCAGAAAAAAGTAAGCGACTAAGGGATGCAATCAACGCCCAGACAAGTTATACAATTGCAGTAAGTATTTAAATGTTTATAATGAACTACTTTACATGGTGTTTAAATGTTGTTTCACCCCAAAATCTGCAAAACACTCACTCACTAGAGACTTAAAGTGCATGGTTAATATAAAGCTCCAATCGGAGACATTTTGCTTGGCTCATCAAAGACCGACAGCAGGAGGAAGAAGGTAGGCTCAATCCAACAGGGGAAAACATGAAAGCCTAGCAACCAGCTTTTTTCAGGATGTTTTGGCTTGACCAGTGACTTGGTGGAGTCTTGCCCTCCCAGTAACGTTTTCAGGCGTCCAACGGAGACACCCAATACTCACAGCGCCTATAGCCAAGAAATAGTCAGGCACTTAATCCCAACTCCCACCATTAACCACAACATGTGGAGTTTACACTTCAGTTTCTGTACACAATAAACAAACAAGGTGTGAAATGTTAAGTGAGCAGCATATATCAGGAAAATACTACTCATCCTGCCTTTAAAACTTTAGATATGAGAGCGGTATCAAGCCAGAAAGTGCATTTGTTGCACAAGGTTTTCACATCACCCTTACAGAGCGTAGATCAGCCACCATGAAATTATATTTGTTGCAGAAGATTCCAATGTTGATCACTTAAATGGAAAAAAATGAAATAGTTTGTGCAGAAAACCCCTAAAAAAAGTAAATTAGAAGTTATTGTCCAAAATCCCTTTAAGGAACAATCACAGAGGGTGATTTATTTCTTCATTCTATAATGTGATTCATCTCTATAGTAATATCAGGGACATTGTGAAAAACTATTGCACAGAAAAGCACAGAGCCGGTCATCATTGCTTACACAGAGGCTGTAATCAGATACAATTTCTTATCTCTAACCAACATATGTTTATTTTAAAGGCTATTACAGGAATGGCAATAGACAATCATCTCCTTGGACTTCTGAGGATCTCAAAGGAGCTCAAGATGGAGAAACCAGAGATTTTCTGTGATGAGACGTATGTGTCCAGTAACCACTTCATCCTCTCTACCAGTCAGGTAACATTGGAAACCTTTCTTCATTTTCCTGTTGATAGTTACTCTAAGGTTAATTATTCACAATGGACAGGGAGACCAGAACACACAGATCATAACCGCTGAGTCGTGGAGTTCTGCGTTTGTACTGACTCAGCATGGCGATACTAAAATAAAATACTCAGGCTTAATCTGATATTTGTGCTGCTTTTACACAATTTATTTTGATCTGTGACAGAAATAATTACACACTACATCGACACAATACTCTGATTAGAGCCTTGTTTAGTTATGAAATATTTTTTTTAAGTTTGTCAAACGATTAATATTTCAAAATGTAATTGTGATTCATCACATTTTAACCACATGTTAGAAATTCCATTATTTTGCATTTCAAAATAAAAATTGTTAGGCTTTTATTTTGAATCTTAAGCTTTGAGTATTTCACTTGCTGTTTGAATTCAACCCTGCTTTATTTTCATATGAAGTGAGGTCCTCATGGTAGATTGAAGGTTACGACACTAACTTAACCACGGAAAAAGGAACTGGTCACGGATCTCGGCTGATATAAGCTCAAGTCCATTTACCATTTACTTTAATTAAACACGATTAACTAGTTAATGCTGACAGCCCCAATATTTTTTTAAAAAGCTTTTCTGCTCTTGTAGAACTAGAACTAGTGCTTTCCTTTACGTGAAGGTTGAGATCATACAGCTTCTCTTTAGAGTACACTCTGACCCCAAAAACTATCCACTCTCTAGAAATATGTTTTCACATAAACCAAAACACACACATATCATCAAATTGTATTAATTTAAAACAGGTGGTTGTTTTGTACTTCAAGACTGAAATAAAGTCCAGCATCATCTGGTTCGAACTGAAGTTAGCAGAAAGCTGTGCAGTAATAAGAAAACCCAGTTCACCAGGTGTAAGGAGAAGCCTCTCAAAAAGGTTCACTGAACTCTACTGCGGTCTTTTAACCAGGGACTGATAACAGCAAAAGTGAAACACAAAAAAACACTTGAAAACACAAAATCACGGGGCTAATTAAAAAATATTTTGTTTATGCTTGTGTTTGGGATCCTCACAGAGGGCCCAGTGCTTCCTGTCTTTGATTTTTAATTAGAAACCCTGCCTGACTCATCATCTGCCCTCAGCATTTATATACTGAGAGCATCCCTTTATTAGCTTTGACTTTCCTGAAAGCACTTGAACCCCACTTATTACAAAGTGCAACGTTTAAGGTGTCTACATAAATAAAGTGTGAAGATATATATGCTCACTGCAGTATAAATTGACAGCATCGTGATCAGTGGATTGGAAGATGCGTGTATAAGGGATATGTGAAGGATGTGATGTAAAAAGGACGACAAGGAAATCGACAACAGACTTCAAAGCAACCTCGTGTAAATTTTAGTAGGCGGCTGGCAGGAAATGTTCTGGATAAAGTTGGGGTGACATTTTTTTCTGTTTGCCTTCACACATTCAGTTCACCCTGAAAATGTTTGGGCATGTTTGGACATTTTCAGGAGTTTGTGTATGGGTGAAGACGCAGTACAAATTTAAAGAATACTAGAAGATGATTCAAATTGCTGGTTGCAAATCATAGCTGATTAATCGCTCTCAAATACTGAACATCTTACTGTCTTTACGATAAATTGGTCTAACCAAGACGGTGTCCTCTTGTTTCCAGGTGCCCACCACAGTTGAAATGTTCTGCTGCTACGGCCCGGTTGTACCCAACGGCTACGGCGCCTGTTACAACCCGCAGTCGGACCACATTCTGTTCTGTGTGTCCAGTTTCTGGGAAAACACGGAGACCAGCTCTGCTGTTTTCGTCAAAGCCCTGAACGAGGGCCTGCTGGAAATCAGGGATCTGTGCAATAGAAGCTGTGCTGCTGCTGCTGCTGCTGCTAGCAAACCAGCTGATAGCGGCCAGGGAGCTAGCCAGCCTAAAAAATCAGGGAAGTAAGCCATACTGAGAGGGAAAGCCCTCAGCTGCTCCACTTCACACTCTTTAGACTTAGACACATCAGCTTTAGACTCAGTGGTCGAGATTGCTTTGTGTGTCTCTGTTGTCTGTGCAATAGTGTTTATTAAATGACTAAATGCAAAGCCTTAAACGTTCATATGTAAATATCAAAAACTGTGAATGAACACTAGAAAACTCTACATTTATTTTGGATGTGTGTAGACACCAGAATGATTTGGGGTCCAACAGTGACTCTACTTGACCCAGTAGACTGAGATTAACTGGTCTGCTGCCTTTAGGAAACTGAAGCCATGCCTGCTTTGTAGCACTGATGTGAGGAGCAACTCCTTTAAATCAGAGTGTGAATCAACTGAGTGACGTTCATGTAGAACTTACACGTGTAGATTAGTAACAGAAACCTTTAAAACAAATATGAGCTTAAGTGTATTAATGTGACTCACAACAATCATGACACCGTGTAAATGTTATCCTGCAAACCTATCCACTGAATGTGTGTGTGTGTGTGTGTGTGTGTGTGTGTGTGCGTGCCATGCTGACAACACACTGGATCATGCACAGTTTAACATCTATTTCAACATGCAAAAGTGTTTTTTGTTTCGTTTATTTTGCATCTACTGACATTGTAAGGTTGCCAAAGAGGTTGTCCGTAGATGAAATCTGTCTGTGTAGGCACTTTATGATATTTCTTTAAAGAGTAGAATGGATACATGTTAATGTGGCTATATAGTGTGTGCAGAGGGGCACATTAGACATACACAAGTAGTACTGTATGTTTGTGTTCTATAAAATAATAGCAATAGTAAAAAAGAAAATGTAATGAACAGTGCAATTTTGAAGTAAGTTACTAGTGGTGACTGAGGCATACCACTGTGTTCTTGTGTATATAAGTGCTTTTTACTTGCACTTAGAGGTAGAATAAGGGTACTGTATGGATGTATCGTACACTTTGTGCAATAATAATATAAAAGCAAGTGCAGTGAGGGTATATGTGCAATTAGCCAAATCAGTTTATCAGATGCATGAAGCTTATATATGGTCGCATTGGTTGCTATTTTTGATATTCAGATAATGTTAAACTTCACGATTATTATTATTAGAAACTTGAATCAAGCATGTTGTTCTGCTCAAAAATGTCCATTCAGGGTGTCCTGTGACTTGGATTCTTTTAGTGTGCATTGTGGTTCAAATCTGTGTTGGTCGACAGCAAATCAGATCAGCGGTCTTTAGCGATAAATATCTGATGATATGTGTTGTACTGTGTCCATGGTGACCTTTGATGTATAACTTATGATCATCAGTCAATTTGAACCATGTTATTAATCATTTCAAAATCCATATCAAGAGAAGTCTTTAAGCTGAACACATGCATGTTTAATCTTCCATACTAGCTGTATTTTTATATGTACAAATGAAAAAGTGTTTATAAAGATATATTCAAATATTGTGGTACACATAAGTGACAAATATGCCTTAAAATAACAAGATGCAAACTATTTCCTGCCACTTGTAATATTCTATAAGTGTTAAATGTTTGCCCTCTGATGTAAATTAGCTCAGTTTGTTCCTGATGTTTTCTGTCTAATCTGAGTGGTACATGTAACCGAATGTAAAGTTTGTCATGTGGTATTCAGAGAGTCTCGTTCATAAACAGTCAGTAATAATCCCTGTGAGTAGGAGCAGCTGTAATAATATATTGTACCACAGCATTGTATTAACATAACCTGAAATATTCATGCAATACGGAGCCTCATAAGGCACATGTTAGAAAAAATAAAAGCATTTGAGGTTTTTTTTTTTTCTCACCTGAGCCTTATGGGGTTCCATAGCGTTACATTCTTCTATGGTCAAAGTTTTAGGAATGGTTAAATATGTGACACTTTATCGACAGGAAGAGTATTGTGGTGTTGTATTAAGTCTTTCAATATCTAATGAATGTTCCATAAATGTTTATCATTTTGAAAAAAGAAAACAAAAGGCTTATTTATTTTTTATAGGCTATACAACAGTATTGTGTGAATAAAAGATTTAAGATGTAATTAAACTGTTGTGTTGAACAATGGGATACCCAATGCCAGAAATCAAATAAACTCAAACTATGACATGAAATGTGTCTGTGTGTTTCCTATTTCATTAAAACTGAATTTTGCTAATTTTCTATCCTGTATGATTCCCTATTAAGTTTGAAGGCATAGTGTGTTATAATGGCTGTAGAAAAAGGATGCAATCCCAGTAAAAATGTAATTTTGTGTTGTGGTCTGGTTGTTTATTAGGTCGGTAAAATATGTTGAATAAAGCATGACGAGCCTTTTAAAAACAATACATACTTGACAAGTTCTTATTGAAAAGAAACTCACAGAACAGATTGAATTCAGTAGGGCCCTGAATTGAGTTATAGCAAGAGTTATGAATTCCACATTATTTACGGGTGTGAAAAAAGGATACCTCATGAATATTGCCTGGTTTTGAATTAGAAGAGATACTGCCTTTAAGTTTGACACTGTTTCACTGAAGTACAACATCTAAAACTGTGTTAGAAGCACAAAGCCATGTGGAATGGGGATGAGACTTACAGCTAAAACAGCCTTTAGGATAAACAACTAGTCCATATGCCGTTAAGACTAGATTTCTCCCACTTAAAAATAGTGACCATCATAATTTTTGTATTAACCATCAGATGTTGCTTTTTTAGCACTAAAATATCATACTAAAATGGACTGATAAACAGCACTGCTACAGCTGTATGTCGTTTCCTGTGCTGTTTGTCCCTTCTCCCCTTCTGTTGTCTCCAGCCCAGGTGAAGCTACTGATTGCACAACGAGGCGCACCTGGCCTTGGTGCTTAAAAGTCCAGTGCTGGCCTCAGGAGGAGAGGCTGTGGGAGTTGGGACTGCAGGTTCTTGAAAAAAAATGAAGCCAATACCGAGTTGCAAAATCCTGCAGTTTGTGGCGCGTCCACTTGAGGCTAGCTCCAGGAACACCCAGTAGTGTAGTGGTGCCTGAAGGAGTGGGCATACTCTTAATTTTTCCCGTCTCACTCATAAGTGTCCCGTCCAGGCGGAGGATAAACATCCTCTGTTACTAACAGTGACAAAAGACTCCTCTTGCTTATTAAGTTGGTGTGTATACCTGCGTAAACCTTGCACTACACCTCTGGGAACACCAGAAGTCACATACACATGACTGGCAAAAAAAGCTATTTTTACAGCATAACGAAACATGTTTACAGCCTGGTACAAAAAAACAAAATAGGTCTGGCACACTCTGTATGGGGGGTGATTTCAAGTGGCTCTGTTTTGATTATGAAAACGTTATTCATAGTTAGGCACGTAGCTGACATGATATACAGGTGAGTGTGATGTACCAGTTCGTCAAGAGGTTTAAGATTAAGATTTACTTTATTGAGTAAAACCCGCCTCAGCTTTGGCTCTAAGCCTGTAGTAGAGACAGGATTTCCATCATGGCGGCGCCACACTCCGGAGCCCCCTGCCACAACAGATGGCTGACGTCACTCAGACTTCGTCCATTAATATTCACAGTCTATGGGCGTAACAAGCACAGTCAAATTTGATCCCATTCCTTTGGGGGAAAAAATGGACAATTTCACTCTTTGTTGAATCAATCATCCAAATGTTGGCATTTACCAAAACTGTTTAATCAATTATAATTACAATATCTGCTAATCAAAAATACAGTTTTCTATTTCTGTGAAAGGTTTGTTTACCTTTTCCACTAATTGACAGTGAGTAAAATAGATTGTTTGTGTGGCAACATCTCGTCTTGAGGCGGCTTATCTGAACAAAACAAATTTACCCACTTTAATTGCCATTTTGGGATACACTGCTAAAACTAAACTAATTGTGCTTTCACACGTTCAGAAAATTCCTAAAATTTCCTGGATTTTTCTGGGAGAACTGCATATGTGAATGCAAGCAGCTTTACTTTTCACCCAAACTTTTTCCTACCAGCCCCCTTGTATGTTCTCCTTCCTTGAATGATGGGGAAAACGTCATACTGTGAGAGACAAGTGTGAACGAGCAGCTCGGGAAAATGTCGAGGTCAGAGCTCCTGACATTTTCAAGAAATGTTCAGGATTGCATGTTTGAAAACTGCTTAGCATTGTCGTAAAGTACAACCATGATAAACTCTCTGAAGCACAACTGTGATTGAATCTAGTTTCCGTGAGATTGACTGTTTGTAGTGATGCCACTTCACTAACACACTACCAACAGATGGCCTCATTTCAGTGGCATCTGATGAGGTCTTTAGGGAGACACCCTAATTTAATTCTCCACTGGTTGAACCACTGAACCAGGTCAACCAAGTGCCCAAAAAACATTAAACATTTAGTCAAGGTTCTTTGAACTAGTCCAATTAAATTTGGCATAGAAATTGTGTAAATAACTCATGCAGACTAAACTAAAGGGTTTAATTTGTTATTGGCAACAAGAAGGAAACTGTCCAGTTCCTATACACTTTCACTGCGGAACTAAGATTGCAATGCTCACCAAAACTGGACTATACTGAATATTAAGAATATCCAACAAGAAATCCAGGGGGACACAATTATGTAACCTTCCCTAGGTGTTCATGATTGATCCTGTCTTTATTTGTTGACAGGAAAGAAAACTTCTGTGATTCATCCAATTTCCTTGCAATAACAAAGACATTTAATACTGTTCTACCTCCATATAACATATTGAAAACACCTTTTTCCTTCTTAAATATCAACAAACAGCAGAACCTTGTTTGTAGCACCATGGAATACGCTTCCCTGTGGAGGTAGGGAAGTTTGAAATCCTGATACTTTGACAGCATGTCTGGTCTTGTTTTTTTCTTCATCACAACTTGAATAATCGCTTACTGCAGCTATCTCAAATACAAACTCATTTAACAGTTGTAAAACTCCAAGAAATAACTCTTTGTCGAGTATTAGTCATCTGTCGGATATCCATTGGCTACACCAATAGCCCCAACATATCAGCTGTGAGGGGTAATTGATTTGAACTGACAGTCAATGGAGTACAAATTGGTGGGGTCCTGCCCCTAAGGTAGCAAAGTCCCTGAAGCTTATCAGAAAACTAACAATGGACAGTTACATATAATGCAAAACCTGTGAGATTTCACAGCAGGACATTTTTCATATTTTGAAACACAAGTTTGAGAGAAAGGACAACACAATGACATTTAAATTATCCACCAGGAACATGTGCTTGACTCTAATTGACTGACCACTGCAGCATGTTGACAGATTACATTATCATGTTCTCAAGCTAAACTTGAGCTGGGTTCAACCTCCATACACCTGCCTCCTTCTGTTTGTCTGGGCTGAATATAATCATTGAAGACTACAGTGGGGAAAACACCTTGCACTGCTGTGCAAGTCACCTCACAGTTCTACCGGCTTTATAGCCACAAGTCTATTGACAGAACATTTAGCTGGGTCATATAAAGCCTGTGCTGGCAGCAACCAGTGCTTTCCCTGTGAGAAGAGCAGCAAGTGACAAGCTGTGGTGTTGAGATCAATGGCGGAAGCCCTCCTGGAGATGGATGATGGGAGTACATTACCGCTAATAAGTGTCTGCCACGCTGCAGACGGAGACAGAGGCTTACCTGCTGGCTGCTATCGACCTGAGAGGGGAGCAGAGGGGAGCAGAACAGTCTATTCAGACTCCCTCCCCCCTTCTTAGGGGCCTGCCAGAGTCCAAGAGTTATGAAAAGCCACTAAGGCAGGTTCTCTCCTTCCAGAAAGGATGCCAAAAGAAAAGCAGGAACATGTGTATATGCTCTGATACACACACACACACTTGATGCTCAATATGTAGGCCTCTTGGTATGGGTGAGTTAAAAAACTGTAAAATGGAAAATGGGCTCAATTGTGGTTTATCTGGCTGCTTTACACTTCTCATCAACGTTCACATTTCTCACACATTCATACACTGAATTGCCATGAATGCCAACTAATCAACTAGTCATTTATATATACTCATACACTATAGGCCATACTCTCGCATTTGGGGTTCAGTATTCAGAATCCTAAAATGTAACAGCTGATCTTATGTTTGGTGGCAATAAAAGAGCCACAGATCCATCATGGTAAAATGAGACATTGGATATCATCTCAGTGATGATACTTGGCCATTATATAAGCTTGTTAAACCGTTTACTAGTGCATTTAACTTTATTTGTATTCTTACATTTATTCAGAGCATGGTTTACTTTGAACCAAACCTAGAAAAAACGTGTTCCTATGTCTCTTTTGAGCAAAATTGAAATACTGTACAGAAACATAGGCCATACCCTCAGGAGCATACAAAAAAAAACAGTGCAAGGCATCAAACCTAGCTTCTTGTTCTTACAGCTGACCAGTGAACAGCTTCATAACCAATGAGCCCACCAGCTCTCACAAATCATGTCTAGCGCTGTAATCACTAATCACCATGTAGACTTAATGAGCCTCTCTAATCGAACAAGTGCACATCAGTCAAAATAATAACAGCTACAAGATTACAATCTGACACCATACAGCAGCCAAGTAGTTACATTGAGCCTGTCATCCAAATGTTATCCCAACACTATTAATATACCACATTCAAAAGACACGGGCAATGATGCAGCCATCTTTGAAAGCGAAACTGAGCTTGACATTTTCCCTCAAAAAATGGAACAGCAAAAAAAAAAGGTCCCATTGTCTTGTGGTGCAGATATTGACATTTCACAGAAATCCAATGACTGTGTCACCGCCATTGTAACAATCTTTCAATTAAAACTGAGTATATATCATAGCTGTCCATTTTCACTCATAAAGGAGTTCTTATAATGGCAATTCTGACATTTATTAGGAAACTGCTCCCAGGCCAGAAGCTACATTTACACACCATCTTGGAGCCTAATTGGGCAAGAAGCTAAGCCCCATTAAATAATACGCCACAATGTTCAATATGCCAAGAGCTGAAAAGAAGTGCTTCCAAAGCCTTCAAAGCCTGTCCCATTTAAGATTGTTAAAATAACTGATACAGCCATGACCTCATCCTGTGAATTTCAGCATCAATTGGTGACAGATTGGCATCAACTTTTGCTTGTGTGAAGCAATGTGTCCGAATCTGGGGATATGTGAGAAAATATTTGCGTCATCTGAAAAAAGAAAGACAAAAAGTTCCTCTTTCTGAAGAGTTGTAGTATGTGGTTCTACGTATAGGCTCTGCAATTAGTCTCAAATGAGAATATTAGTAACTGCAGACAGAAACCCACACTGTTGCGCATGACCAAAGTATCCAACTTCAAAGCTTTTCTCTTCTGACTGTCAACAGTTTCTTCAGCTGTTTTTATATCTTATAATGAGGCTCTGCTGGGTGACAACATGAGATCCATGAGATCCATTCATTCCGAGGCACACTACTTCTAATTTCTTTTCCTATTTACTCCCTCTTCAGCACAGGCACTTGTTTTCTCATCATTTCTAAACAATAATCCATCCCCGGACTGCATATCAGCAGGAACCCAAGCTACGCTACTGTAAACGTTGCACCTAAACGGCTTGGCAACGTATGATTCATTTTGTGATTGGAGGATCAATAACCAATTTGAAGATGACCTGGTGGAGAGGATCCAGATTGCCGGGCCGTGTTTCGATGTGCAGCGTAAATCTAGGGTGGTGGATGTGCGTCTTAGCCTGCCACAGCTCCTGCGTTGGAGGATGATTTATGCCTCGGTTTTGCGACATGTCCTGAAGCGGTCGGCCTCTAAAAGAACAGCCGGAGCTAATTTGAGTGGCTCCAGTGAGGGGGGGTTGCTGAGTAAAAAGTGGTAATGGTAAGAGAAAGGTTTGGGGTGTTAGTGAAAGTTGTAATTGGTGTGGAGAACAAAACCCTCAACTGTGTTTAATCATTAACTTTATCTTAATATTTCATCTCATAAGCACACAAATAAATGCCTTGATTTCTTTTAAGCAAGAACAAAGAGTAAAAATAAAAGGAGGAAGTGAGGGTTCATGACTGGAAATGAGTTGAAAAGGTTAGTGGTTGTTCCACACCATCATCTTAAGACTAGAGTCAATCATCTACCAAAGCACCGCAAAGAGACAACGTTTAAATGCTCTCCTCACATTGAAGTAACAACCGTTGATCCCCCTGCATGGCTTCCCAGTTCAGCATGAGAGCAACTCTGAGAGCTGGTTGCATAAGTGCCAAACGTGAACGGATCCAAGGCGACAGGAGGGAGAAAGTTAGATGGAAGGAACTCATTAGAAGCGCTGCACATTCCTCACCAACCCTATCTCCGTTTCGCAGAGAAATTCGTGAACTGGCCATGAGTTCTGACGGATATCTCGCAACGCTTGACAAGTGAAAACAACCACCAGGCAGCTAATAGCTATACTGTCATGAGGGCAAATAAAAAGGCATGAGTTTACATGCATTCAGGCTTTGTGGCTCTGGTCACATGAGACACACACTTTGAAAAAGGCAATTCCCTCACCTCGAAGTTCCCCCAACAGATCTGCTCTCATGCCGGGCCAGATGTGAGATGGAGGGATTGTTGGTGTTGGGGAAAACAGGGTTTGACTGAGGAGAAGATGGGTAAAAAAAAATGGTGTGCTTCATTAAGTGCTCAGCTCCCCAATGGCCATATGCCCCAGTAGCATTGTCCCTGTGGAGAGGAGATGAACAGAGGCCTGCAGTGATCAGCAGCAGCATCTCTGAGCCCACAGCTGCCAGTTGCTCCATCACACTCAGGACTCCGGTAACTAAACCATAGTCAATGGAGCAGTACCTGCTTCCTGACTTCGCCAATTACAGTGACCCATTAAAAAAGAAGGAACGCTGCCTCAACAGATGGGAGAACAGAGGTGTGTTCATTCGCTTGTTTTGGTAAAGAAGAAATAAATGTTATTTAGACACTGATGGGATTGTTTTATGATTTTAATCTGGAGGAAAAAATTGAGACTTTGGAAATGTCCATAATGGTTAAAGCTACTTTTTTAATTCAACATAAATGTGATTATTGTGTGATTGTGGTTTTAATGTCTTGGATTACTTAAAGGAGCAATTTACCTTACTATATCATGGAAACATTCTATGTTTCCCCTGGTTCCCCAGCAAACTGGTTCAGATATAACTGGTTCTACCTGACCTTAAAAGCTTTGGCATTTTTCTAATAAGCTCCATGACCAGAAACGTGGACAAACTAGGATAAATATTGGAGATGCTTTTTTTTTTTTTTTTTTACATTGAGAGAGGTTAGAATGCAGAAAGGTTTCAAGACCGATGCAGAGCTGGCTAAACACTGAAGCTTCCATGTCTGTGACATGGCAACCCACGTGCTCATTGGCACTAGGGAGGAAGGGACATGTGGAGACTGCTCTCGTCAATGTTTTGTATTTGGACTGTAGTACCCATTTTAAACGCTAGGTGTCAGAGTTATATATTGCTCCTTTAAGGTTTGAGAGATTTTAGAGTTAGGCTGTTGCTGCAACTTTAAATTAAATGTACATAGGACAGTTTATGGGAATTGTACAATACATATCTCCAATCTCCCAAAGAGTCTCCCAATTGTACTTTTTTAATCACCAACTTTTTGAAAAGATAATATATCAACCTAAACTATCTAAAATGACTTGACAAATTCTGTAACTTCCAGCTACTTGTTAAGAAAAAGTCATGGTTGAAATATGAACACTACCATGGGGAACACTCATGATCAACCGACGTATTACGGCACATTGTTCACAGGGGAGATTCTTCTATAATGAACTTAATTGAACCACCAAGAGGTGTTAAGTGGTGTATGATAAGGAAGTTAATAGGTCACACAGGTTTGAAGTAATAAGCGTATGGCCATGTACACCTTTCACAGCGTTTGGCTCATGTGCTTTCTGTACATCCTCAAGCTCATTTGTGTTTATTCACTTCCAGCGGGCTGTGAAGGCAGATGAAGGAGGAGAGGAGGAAAGGCAGAGCCAGAGCTGTTAAGTAATGGTTCCAGCTTTAATGAGTGGCTGGGGACGGCAATATCTGGTGACAGAGAGGGTCCCTCTGCCGAGCCTCTGTCACAGTAGAGAGGCTCATCCTAAATCTCGCTCTTATTTCTTACGAGCAGCGTGACAATATCTCACTCCCGAGACGCAACTTCAGGTTTTTATGGGTGCCTGGGTAATTGAACAGCAGGAGGAAAAAGGGTCTATGCACTTATCCGTAAAGGAAGTGTAAGCAAACTAAATGACTGGTGAATTGATATTGGTATTCTCGCTTTACCCCTCTGTTTCCTCTTAGTAGTTTTTCATTGAGATATGTTTGTGGAGCGGCCGTGTTTGGCACTAGAGGGATGGTGTCATCTAAGCTACATGTGTCCTGGTGAAAATAAGCCTGTCATTTCAGCCACTAGTTCATATGTAATAGAGGATTGGGCTGAGTGATGATGGCAGGGTGGTTTTTATGGCCTCTAAAACCACACTTGTCAGGCAAACTGGCCCCTAAGGCAGCTCTGATGAGCAGGACAGATAGGTTTTGTCACTGTAGCTTACAATAAGATGGACGGACTATGTAGTATTTTGAGTCGACAAGCTGAGAAAAATCCGCTGAAACAGGCATACTGTTGCGAAGGAAAACAATACAGCAAAGCAGGTGCAACGTCAGACTTTACTTTCACCATCAATAAATTACTGACAGCTGTAGAAATGATGACAGAGATCCCCACATGAGCTACAAAATGCTAGGTCATGATATGATACCACTGAACATCTTGATATTCTTTTTAGATTTTTGTCTAAATATTAAATGATATGTAAATGCTACATGTCTCAAGGACACAGTAATAATCTATTATTACTGTAAATGCCAATATGTTCAATTTAGAATGATCCCTTCACATTAGCGCATTACCATTATGTCATCTTAATCCTAAATTAAAGAATAAGAGGTTAAACTGAGTGAAAAGATAAAAGTATCCATGCACTTTTCATCTCAATTAGAAGTCATAAATCCCCCAGAGTTATGATCCTAGAAATCACTTTAGCATGTTTCATTTATGTCCTGATTAGAAGGGATGTCTCTGTAAGGACTGGAGGGCTTTCTCAGATGAAATCTAATTAATATTCAATAATAATTAAAAAAAAAGACCCAGAAGGGAGTCTCTTTCTAACAGGGAAATCCTCGACACCCTGTGAGAAAGCGTTTTCACATCACAGTAAAACAGAGAAATATTTTATGTTACTTTTCTTAATTTCTTTGTGAATAGTGTCCAAGGAGTCATTTTCTTAATGTATGCTTCACTTAAATCCTGTCTAGATCCAACCAAAGGGCGCGTTGCATTTTTCCACCCACAACAGTGACAGTCCCATAACAAGCCCGGTGCAACATGCAGAGAGCCTAGAGGTCCGCTCTACCAAAGCCACTCTGAAAAGCATTAAAGGCACAGGCGACAGCTCCCTCCTCTCCATGGACAGACACACAAAGAGTCGACCTGTGACACGTGACAGGCCCTGTCCTCGAGCTGCTCTGTTCTGCTATTCCCAATGGCCCACTGTCACAACATCCTCACATGTGCGGAACAAACAACATATCAAGCGGCGTGAGATTCATGTAGAGTTGCAGTCGAGGTTTCCGTGCTCCAGATTATGACTTGAAAGAACTGAATATCAAAATACATTTGAATCGATCTTTACAAAGAGTAATCCATTAATTGTGTGTTCATTTTGAGTCAACTCCACGGGGAAAAAAATCCAGAGCCTGTGGCGACGTTTCAGAATTGATTGTTGCTTTTTTATATTTCAACCAAAAGTCCCAAAACCCTAAAAACTGTTACATGAACAATGCTGATAAATCAAAGGAGGCTCCAAATCAAGTTGGAGTTACTAACTGTTTGGTATCAAAATAGTTCCTGACACCTGACCATTTAATTTGCCATTTCAGTAAAATACGCTCAAACTAACTGTGTATGTTTATTTTTATCTTTCTGTTAATGACACATGCCATGTGTTGGAATCTAATCATTTCCTGAAATGATCAAGGCAAAAGCCTGTTAAATGTCTCCTTTGAAATTTGTGGGGAGCATCTGTCTCTGGCACCTTTGGAACCCAGAGAGACATCTGTCTGCTGTATCCAAAGTTCACATGGTTTCATTCATCCATACATCGGGTTCAAACAAGTAGACCTGTGCAAAAATATGAAGTGTTTCAAAATGTTTATAAATCAAAAATCATGTGGGTTTCCTATCACCTAATGGGCTTCCCATATGAAATCCATGCGAGGGCACAGAATATACTTTTCTCTTTTTGAATTTATGATTGGAAATGTTTGGACACTGAGCAGATGGTGGAAGCAGCAACAAGTGTGCAATTAAAATCCTGACGAGATGCCTTCAGTTCAGAACAGACATGCTCTGGAAAATAAACCGATTCAGCCTACATACCACAAGATTCAAAGTTCATATGCATGTGGTGCATTTAAAGTTAAAGTAGATGCCAAAAATGCTAATATGTTGTAAAGCGATATCAAGCAAGCACAGATGAAAGCTAATTAACAGCTCATGTAATTTTAAATGGCTAGTAATATGAAGACCAGGCTTTCACAAACCTTGGGGTCCTGATCCCAAATGGAGTCACATGGAATCCAAATGTGGTCTCCTGAAATATCTAATTAATGATTAAATTAAATATATTGGAGCATTCTGGCGTAATTAAGCTACAAGAAGTTATCTTTTTCAGCAAGGGCTACTGTGGGCCGCAGCCCATGCTAAAAACATGCAAACTTGCAGTATCTCCGTCCGTCTCTCATCAATGCGTCATGTGTCCAGAATTCATTTCCGGCCTTGCACATACAAGCCCACCTGGCTGTACACAACAAATAAAATCCTCCCTTTTTGCGCAAATATTACGCCAACCTTTGTGCCCTGGCCACAAGAATATACCTAAAATAGTGGTTTAAAATGAATTTTACTTGTAACACATTAGAAAAAAACAATCACAGTTGAATTTGTAATTGTTTTAGCGAAAAAGTAGTTTGTGTTTTGGATTGTCTGGGGTCTCCAAAGTTTTGTGAAGTCAAAGTGGGGTCACAAGCTAAAAGAGGTTGGAAACCACTGATGATGACGGCCATTGAATTAATGTTTTTGCACATATACTTGGATCATCAACAATTGACTTTCAAGCTGTTTTTTTTTTCTCCACCAAATGTGCTGATGTTGTAAATTCTGTGAGGAAAAATTAAAACTAGGACATAATCACAAGAATTTGACAATGGCAAAACATGAGTATTGAGCTAGTCCGTCCTTTTTCGCTACACACCTTACTGGTCAGGCTACTCTTTACTCTAGTGTTGGAGCAGCCATGGCCTTGCTTTATCTTTCATTCAAGCTGAGTCAGTATCAATCACATGACACTCCAATGATAGATAGGCAATCTAATAACACTAGGAGTAAAAAATAACTTCACTCAGTCAATCCTTGACCTTACAGAGCGAGCAGTCAGTTTGCTTAAAAGCTACAGCTATCACATAAAAATGGATTTTCTTTTGGATCAATTGCAGTGGAAACATTTGAACTAAAACAGCAACAGAAAGCTGTCACTAATAAATAATTGCTGTTGCATTGGAGTTATGCACCACCTCCGCCTCTGCAGAACAGTCCATATTTAAGAGGGGTTTCTTTTGTGTGCAGGCTGTTTAGACCCAGTAAAAGACAATGCAAGCAGGTTTTTCAAGGCAGCGAGTGTAGGAACTGCCTTCGGACGAGGAACCATCTCAGCATGTTCAAGAGCCGGAGGAGAGACCCAATTATCATCAAACGAGAGCGGCTATGACACTGCTGAGGCGTCACGCAGGACACAGGAAGTGGTGGAACATTTAGGTCACACTGAGTTCAAACATGCTCACAGCTACAGCAGTGAGAGTTGAAACATTTACAGCCAAAGCAAGATTAGTGTTTCTTATGATTGCTATGTTGAATTTGATTGAATAAAAGATGTGTTTTAGAAGATGGGAAGCACAAGTCTTATATGTTGTCAGAAAATGAATATTAATTGCTGGTTTACTGAACTTGCTGATGGATTGGAAAAAATGTGGATGTGTTGATGAAGATTTGTTTTATTTAACATGATGCAATTTGCTCCAATAAAGGATCTCATTTAGCAATTCTAACCCTAAAACTGCAGACTTACAATCATCAATTTAGTTTTGTGTATATGCACAAACATCTCATCTCATACCATGAAAATGATAACAATTCATGCCAGATCAATTGTAAATAAGCTGCATCCCACAAGTATTCCACAGCCCCAGGTGTAAATGCAGCATTCATCTATTCATCATTAAATGCATTTTATTATCATGGAAAGGACAACGTATGAATAATTAGCCAAAGGGAGCTCATGACAACGAATCCTATTTCAGTCTTATGTCTTCAGTCTAAACAAATGTAAGCCACAGCTTGCAGGGTTTCATCAAACATATCAATATTCAGCTGATAATGCCTTTAATCTGCATCCAAGAGAGCCTCACAGAACTCCTCCTAACCCCACAGGGAGTATCCACTAATGATCCCAAAAGATAAAGAGATATGAAGTAAATCGCTTGTAATGAATTTAAATAGGCCTTCCCATTTATAATACAGCACCCTGCGTTATCAGAGCTGACCTTCTTGGACGGAAACACTGCAACATTTTAAATATACTGTGGTGCTGTTGTTCCAGCCTCAAAGATTAATTATCGATTGTTTGATGCATTTTATTTGTCTTTGGAGACCCATTGATTATTGATACAAAAGAAAACTGTGTTACTAAAGTGAGGAATGTACAGTATGTGATCACTAAATCAAAATGTATAGGCACACTGTACTTGTGCTTGAAGAGCTTCGTCTAGATTGTCGATTTTTGTTGTGTTTTAAAATGTTGTGCTAGCCTAACCTTTTATCTCTTTGAGAATTTGCGATAAAAATAAAGGTGAGAAGAACTCACTAACCAATCCTTAACAATGTTAGAGAACATAGGACTCGGAGGGAATGTTTACCAGGAAACATTTTGCCAGTATTAACAGTCTTGTTTTAGCATGTTAGCATGCTGACATTTGTAAAGAAGCCCTAACCACGAACAGATGAGGCTAATTTGAATATTTTTTATTGCAGGTTTTTCAACTAAAACAAGGACTGATTCCAATTTTGGCCTCAAAAAGGCATCAAATAGAAGTGTAATATTCTTAAAACCACTATGATTCATCCTCTGGAAACCAGGAGTCTGTATAAATTGTGTGTTAGTCCATCCAGTAATTGTTGAGACTTGTGAACATTACCGTCTCGAGTCAGTCAAACTGATAGAAAGAGGCCTGATTTTAAATGGTGTAGTAAATATAACCAGTCTTTTTAACCTTTCATAACATTACTCATGACCTATTAATCATGCTTTGAATATATCTCAAAAGTTAACTTGAATGTTTCTTTGCTTTTAACCCTAGAATCTTCAGCATTATGTATTGCTAATCTGTCATGCATCATTTTTTACAGCTTTCAAGCCTCAATCACTCAGGACCCCTTGATCGCATTTTGGATGTTGATCTCTGATGTGTGTGTGGTTTGTTTTTGTTCTGTGCTGTCATTCATGTGAGCTGTGTGCGTACTGATGCTTTTTAAACCACTGAAGTTACTAGCGGATAAATCAGAATTTGAATATGATGGATTAGCATGGAAGATTACCTACCTGCAGAAGACCCTCAAAGGTAAAAACTGCCAACAAACAGTATCATTTTCAGCAACAGCCTGTCTGCTTTTTAGTGTTACCTGCATGTATAT
Organism: Labrus mixtus; assembly: GCF_963584025.1. Classification (NCBI taxonomy): domain Eukaryota; kingdom Metazoa; phylum Chordata; class Actinopteri; order Labriformes; family Labridae; genus Labrus; species Labrus mixtus. Next base: position 8,933,709 of record NC_083632.1, read on the forward strand.
TTTACCTGTTCTGTAACCAAAACGAAAGTGTTGTCATGTGTCGAAGTGTGATACTGTTTTTAAAGCCTAATCGCTGTTTGTGACTTTATAGCAGATGGTAACCTAAAGGTCAAAGAGACACATGGGGTCCACTGCAGAGGGATCGATCCAGTAGGATACCCCTGTGTGTTTCTGGTGGATCCCATCGAGAGAGAGATGACACCAAAGGGCTTTTTTTGAACTCAGCACGTTACAAAGAGAGACCACCTACCTCAAGTCCTGATTCCATGAAGGCAGACAGCATCAAGCTTAGAGACGCCTACACCTGGTTCATTCACGCACGGGCTCCCAGGAGTCCATTCAGCAAAGTGTGCACTTTCTCATTTCACATTCAACTTACAAACATTTAGTCAATATGCTCCCGCTGACTTGATCATCTGTAAACAGACAGTAAAAAGCTTAGCAGACATGTAGGTAGAAAACAACACAAAGCCTTGCATCACTGACAAAGCAACAAGCTGCTAGCTTTGCTCATCTTTCATCAGATATGTAGCCTGGATTAAGCGTACACGTTTTGTTTTTTCTTTTTCACAAAAACCCTTATTATTTTAAACCTACAATGATCACATTTTTGGTGTTTCTGTACATACAATTACCCCCTAATATGTACATTAATTAAAACTCATTCATGTCCTCAAACCTAAATACAAGGTGCCAAAGGTCTCACCTTTGAGACTTATCGTCAAGCAGCTTCTTCTCCATGCAAATGAAACCGTGTTTCGTCCGACAGCCAGAGAAATCACCCAGGAGCTTCACTGCCCGACTCCCGCCTCCGACCGGATGTTCTATGATCTCCTCTTTACTTAATGAGGTGTCATGTACAGTTTATATAAAAGGTATGACCTTATTAAACTCTTGAGTGAAAGGGTGAGGCAATAGCTGGGGAAATATAAATGGCAAGGCTGTATAGAAACTCATTTTGCTCATGGGACGAGAAGCCCTCATCCTGATTGTTCTGAGATGTATAACTGACATTTGTGGCTCCATTCAAATGGTGCTCCAGATGGGAAATATTAACAATTGCAAATCAGTTTTTTTATTAAGGATGAAAAACAAAGTCAGTCAGAAAAATGTGTAACCTTTAATTCAAGCAATAAACAGGCCTACAAATATCAGTCAAATCAGTTCTTAAACACAGAAACACTCCAATTTAAATAATATTTTAAGTGCGACTGGGTTCTCTGGAGTGCGTATCACATACTGCACAGCAAAGAACCACAATTTAATTCATGGACTCATAATGAAAACTAGAATTCTGAACCCAAAAGGTGGGAGATAATATCCCAAAGAGCCTGCATGGCTGTTCTTTAAATCAAACCACTTTCCTGCTCCGAGCTTTCCAATCCCGGCTCTTGTTATTCTTTTCCTTTAACTTGATTTCTGACAGCCAATTCAATTAGGCTGGATATGTGTGGGTGTAAAAAAAAGGCAACATGACAAACCCACAAGATGGATGGCAACCTTTGCTTCACCATTAAAATCTCGATAGCGTCGTATTGAAGCTCAATCCATTGGCGTATTACCAGCGGTGGCAAAAATGAACACAGCTTGGACGACAGCGCGAGACAGGGTCATAACTAATCACCTTCAGCTGCTCAGTTGTTTAAAAAAAAAAAAAAAAACAGATTTTTTTCACGCTCAGATACCAGCAGTGTAGACCAGTCTTAGTAAATCCACCGCTGATGATTGAAAATGTTTTGAAGAAAAATATTTATCATTAAATGTAAAGCTAAAGGCAGAATGAGATTTTTTTTTTTTAATTTGGTGAATGGTCGTTTTTCCCAACAATAAGGCACAGTGACTCATCGGCCACATGACCTTAACTGCTAACTGAGGGGACGTGTTGTCTGGCCGAGCGCCCGTCGGACTCATCCGGCGCCGAGGAGGGGCCGACCTGTCGGTAGATGAAGGAGTAGAGGCTGACGTCAGGCCGCCGACTGAGGCAGTTCTTGCACACTGAGCTGTAGTACTGCCCCAGGAGATCATACACCTCCCCTGTGAAGGAAGCAGTGTAGACCTTATATCAACAAGCAAAATGTGAACAAGTGTTCAGGAATAATAATGAGCCATTTCATTGATTTTCTTTTTAGGGGGGGGAGTGCATAGTTAACAAGAAAATCCTAAAAGTACATTAAGTTCCAGAACATAATTAACAGGCACAGGAAGAGGAAATAAAAGTTATGAAGCTGCATATAAACAGACAGCAGGAAGAGAAGTTGTTTGCCTCACCGACACTCATCTTCCTCCGAGTGAGGAAAGAGTGCATCTTGTAGACATCTGTCATGAGTTTGCTGTCACCAAAGGTGAAGTAGGCCACATCTCTGCCCGCCTCAGCAGCTGCCAGCATCTGGAGGAGAGCTGGAAAGAGAAGAAGAAACCAGTTGTAAACATCGAGAGTGAGGGTGAAATCTGTTTCAGCACAGTAACAAGCGTCTCTTTTGCAGGTTATATTCTGGTCTTATTACTTAAATACAGCAAAGTTTAAACCAACACAGACTCATCCATTAGCTAGTGGTACCATTAAAAGCGTGCAGCATCTGCCTCTGTGTTCAGTAAAAGGTAAGTAATCGAGGGAATAGGTCTCACCCCCACTGAGAACTCTGGATTAGTTACAAAGAGAGGCCAGGTCTGGCCCCGGAGAGCTGTGAATATTTTAAGAGACTGGAAATATGTCTGCTGATTAATGAAGGTTGGGACGCAGCGTTAACGAGCAACACTGAATCAACATTTTCAAAATAAGGCCGAGCTGAATATGTCCACACTTCAGCAGTTTCCATCTCCTGAGCTGGTTCAAATGCTTTGTATTTAAAAAGGATCCTGACAATTAAAAAAAATATATGTGGCAATGTGAGGCCACAGAAGGTTAAACCAGGAAGTGAACAGCGTTTGAATTAAGGAGGCTCTTCCCATGAGGCATGTCATTAAGCAGAGAGTAGGAGCTAATGCCTACGGAGGGATGAACCTTGCTTGAGCTAATTACCTTATATGCAGGCATTTGTACAGTTTGTAGCAAAATGACACTAAAGTAAGGTAGAAAGGGAGAAACAGAGCTGCAACTGCAAAGCCTAAACTCTCCTGAAGCGCCCTGCTCTGTGACAGTGATACAAGGCTCAGACAGGAAGCTGTAACGGATTGATGGACTCGAGCAGGCGATCAATTGCACTATTAATGAAACATATTAACTCTGTCATTTGATCAATAAAAGGAAGGCGACGAATAGACCTTAACTAAATGAACGCATTCCCAGAAGACAAATGGATGCCCGCGCTGATCTGCTGGAGCCTTTCAATCCAAAATGTATTCTGTAATGTCCAGGGGGGGGACAGTCTGCTTAGACTGCCAAGTGAGGTGAAGGCGACGTTTGTGTGCACATTTTTTGTTTCTCTACAGGATGTTCTGTCGACGGCGGTAACGTCAGAGCTTACCTTTCAGACGGGTGTCGCCGCCAAAAACTCCACAGCCCCAGTTCCCTGTAGCAACAGCTGCAAGGTTTTGGCTTTGCTCCTCTGGGCGAGCAAAGCCGCAGTAAGCCTGAATGAAGAAAGAGTGAAGAGAAGGTCAAAGGTTACATATTATCGAGAGTAAAGGCTACGTAAAACAAGACACAAACCAAGGCCGAGCTTTATTTTGTCCCGCCCAAAGCAGAGGGAAAAACAGTAGTCACTTTATGTTGACTTTGAACTCTTTGTCACTTGTTTCGTCCACATAAAATCCAAAAAGATGCTGTTGTGATGGGTTGTGCTGTGAACAGGGAAGATCCCAGAACTACGTTGTATTAGACATTCAAACCCCGTTGAATGAGCCTTTAAGTAGATAGAAGTGCAAAGAGGCAATTACAGTAGATGTGAGGCATCAACAGTATGAGTGGGTAAACTGTAGGATCCAGACACCTAATAATGTGGTCAAACTTGTCTTACATGTTAAGGCTAAGTGAAGTCCTAACTTTGATCCTTGTTAAGGATGATCACTGTCATACCTTGAGATGTGGTCAAATACTTCCGTTTGATTTTATCATTGGCCATTCACTCCAAGAATTGTGATGATTGTGAGGTTGTTAAAATAGTCATTAACATGTCTGAAGCTTTAATGGTTTATATAGCTAAAGGGGTTTGTTTGCAATTGAGCCCTTCGCTCCCATTGCTTTACCCTACAATGGGCATGGTTTTCAAATATAGCCATGCTGTGCTCTGTATGTAGTGATGCAAACCTCCTGCCCACCCACCCCTGCAGGACCAACCATCGTTCTCTGGGTGACAGGGCCTTCTCCATCAGAGACTCCCCCACACTCACTTCCTTCAAGAAATCCCTAAAAACTCACCTCTTCAGCATCCCCTACAACCACTAACAAACTCTACTCTCATCCTCCCTCTCTTAAATGATTTCTTCATTGTTTTGTTTTCACTATTTTGTCTTGTTGTTATTCTTTGTTAAGCATCTTTGAGTACTTAGAAAAGCCCTATAAACGTCTAATGTATTACTATTATTTACATATGCAAGGATATAAGAACCAGTCAAACATTGACTGCGTATGAAAACACATTTTTTCTCTCTACATAGTCAACACTTAGTTCTGTATACAACGAGCAGTAACATGAGATTGAACACAGCTGTGAACCTTCATTTTGTAAAGGAATTACAATTATTCAAAAGGCAAAAGGGATTTATTTTCCAAACATATTTGGGGGGGGAAGGTAGCTGTTACTTTAGATAGAGACAGGAAGGAGAGCACGGGATGATTGAGGGCTTTAAATGGCGGTGAATAAATATATTGTACTGGGTTTCAAAATAGGAAGAGAATTCAGATAACACCTTGGTCTCAGAATATGCGAAAATCGTATCGTGAATGAAGCAGGTTATGTTACATCAAGTTGTCAGCAAAATGACGCCAGATAGCACAGGTGAGAGGGGGAATGAGGTGTCACTTGGTACATGAAAGAAGGCCTCAGGTCGCGTGATCACCTTATTGCTCCAGATCAGTGGTAATTTTTATAAGAAGCGGCTCGACAGAACATCGCCATGCTATCAAACGTAAAATGGAACGCAGAGAGCAACAAAGTAATTCCATTTGCCTGCAGGTCTGTGCTTGACACATTCAAAGCATGTACACATGAAGGCTGGTATTCCTGGCTGAGCACACATTTTTTTGAAGATCATTTGGTAACATTTCAATCATTTCACACCTAGCCTCTCAATTGAGTTGCAATTGGTGTAAAATTGGTGTGGGGTATTTTACGTACATATAACCACACTTTAAAGACTAAGCCCACGCGCATGAACAGGATCATTTGATATGACATGGTTTGATGATACATGAAGAATAGATTTTGAAAGCAGGAGGGATGAAATGAAAGACCCTGAACGGACATTAATTGTCACTCTGGACATTATGTGTAAAACGTGAAAATGAATGGCGATTGCCCATCCTCCCACCTGACCAGTCATAAATTGGTCCTCTGAAAGGGCAGATATGACAGTCGGCTGAACAATATTCGAAACCGGATTGATCTCCATGTAGGTGCATTCTTCACACTCTTGTCAGAGCTGTCAAACTCATCTGTGCTTTTTGACGGCTGTCTTGACATCAACATCTTGATTTGGCTATTATGAACGGACGTGTGTGAATGGGATTATTTCACATATACAGTGATTCCTGCTCAACGAATGGAAGTGTAAATGTAGTTATTATATTAATCGTCCTGAGGTTGGTTTTGATCCTTAAAGGGAAAAACCCTGGAATTCATTTTCGCTCATAAATTTGACAATCCATTTGTCTATATAACATAATTATGACACTAATCTGTAATTCACACATTTAACTTTAGAAAAATAAAAATGAGTCAATTGTCCTTCAGCTGACATTTTAGATTAAACAGGATTCCAATTATCAACTAAATGAACATTAAAGTAATTAAATGAGTGTAAACTAAACAATCAGGAAAATGTCACAGTTAAAACATTATGTTTCTGTTTTAAGACATGAAAGTCTAACATCAAAAATCAATGGTAGATTACCCCCACATTTCCACAGCCATTAATTATAGAAATGGTTAATTTTTATGCAAAACATAAAAATCACTTAAAGCATCACTTTACACGTTAATAGCTGCTTTATGATAACTGATGTATGTTTTGTTTTGTCTCTATGTGTTTGATGTTTTTCTTCTTTTTTTTAAAGTTATATTTTTGGGCCATTTCCGACTTTATTGAAAAGGACAGTGGATGAGAGACAGAAAATTGTGGGAGGAGCTAGTGGGGGATGACATGCAGCAAATGGTCGAGGCCAGACCCTAACCCACGGCCACCGCGACCAGGATCAAGGCCTCTGTACCTTGGACGTTCAAACACTACCACTAGGCTATCCAGCGCCCTCTAAACCACTTTGTGAAGTTTGCCAAGAGGAGGAGCAAAGGGCACGTACACCAGTTCTTACGTTTGTGGTATGTATAGCAGAAAGCTACACAGACAAAATGAAAGAAATACTTAAAACACAGAAAGATGTGGCTAGCAGGAAATACAGAAAATAAAATATAAAATAACCTTGTTGAGTTCTCGGTTGATTTTCTGTGGGTGAAACTGTTCCAGAAAGTTCTTGAACTGCAGCGCATCGATGGCTACGATCTCCGTGCATCGTCTCTGCCAGCCGTCTCTGAAGTAATTCAAAGGAAGACACGAAGTGTGGAACAAATCTGATGTAACATCTAATGTCAGGGTAACACAAAACAATACAATGTGACCTGAGGGCGTTTAAAGGTCACATATTATGAAAAATACACTGAAACATGTTTTTCTAACACTAATATGTGTCCCTAGTCGGTCTACAAACCCCCCAATTATCAGAAAAGTCTGTCCTCTTCGTCTTTTTCCTGCTCCACTTTTCAGAAAATGTGTGCTCAAACAGGCTGTTTTTCCCTTCATGACATCACAAAGGGCAGTAACCCCTCCCCCAGGTGGGTGACACTCCCACAGCTAGGTGTTTGTTCTGCCCTCTGAGTCTGCCTACTCAATGTAAACAATCAGGTATGGTGCAAGTAAGCCTCGAGGCACCAAAGCCCTTCCAGAGAGGGGGCGTGGTTGAACACAGCTCACTTGAATTTAAAGCTACAGACACAGAAACAGCCTATTCTGAGCAGGGCTGAAATAGAGGGGTTTATAGGCATGATGAAATACAGGATCTGAGTGGATTTATAACAAGAAACTGTGTAGGGGGGCTAGGAGACTTATTTAAAGTGATTGTAATAATATATGTGAACTTATAATGTCTATAAAACATTGAATTTTCAGTTCTTTAGATACTTCAGCTTGGACCAAACCAAATTAACTTCCCATGAACTATCACGGCTAAAAGAAAAGGTGAAAAATATAATGATTTTTTTTAAACATTCGACAGTCTTTGAAGCTACAAGACAAATACATACCTTGGAGTAATGTCCTGGTGGCAGCAATTCCATTTGTAGGTCTGAGAATAGCCTGTGTATTTACTGTACTGCTGTGTACCTGGTCAAGACAGATAAGGACATCAGTTACACGCCAATCCAAGCACCATCATATCCACTTTCATTTTAAGCAAGTTCAGCACAAAAAATACTTTCAATTTAGCCTATGAAGATGATACATAAAAAACAGTTAAAGGGAAATAATGATTGAACTAAAATTATAAAGCTTAAATAATTAACTTAAACACCAAAAGGACTACACAAGAAGGGATAGCTTTAGTTATTCTGCCTGATATAAGCAAACGAAACACGAGACCCTGTCTCCTGACAACATGAAGGTCAAGTTATTACCTCCCCTTCCCTTCCTCTTGGAACAACGAGAAGCAGCGGATGACCGGCGGCCCACAGGGAAACACTCACCACCCATACAGGGGGAATGGAGGGTGGGGAGGCAACAGCACAGTCAAACAAATGAGGCCACAAATTAACTTCCCATTCATTAGCGCTCATTAGTACCTGGCCGTTGAGAGCACTTGCTGAGAAGCTTCATGCTGCAAAGTGAATAAACTAAGTGATTAGTTGTGCGGCCTTTGTGTGCAGTTATAAGAAGGCGCACCGTGGGGGAGGGAATCTCTAGAGCGCACTTCACTTGACAGTCTAATAATCAGCCTGCCTCTTACCACTTAAAAAAAAAAAAAAAACACAGGAGCAGAATGTGGTTTAAAGCATACTGCATGATTTCATTAGAACATTGAGGTTGACCAGGAGAATACATTGAGCAGCTACAACCACAAATACAGTTTTTTACTCTCCATCTACTGGGGAAATGCAGACAGTCATGATAGTCTCAGGATATGCTAATATCCTCCGATATTATCGGCCCGCTGATTGACCGGTCAGGCTCTAATGCAGAAAATAACAATTGTCCTGTTTCTTGCCACAGTTCAACTCTACCATGTTTCAGAAGTTCTTATGTACGAGGTAAATTAATATTTTCAGCCTTAATGATTTTTGCTTTACAGCTACCAAGTGGGAAAAATTGTATCTTTTATTTGTAGAACATCTCGCGGGATGCTCTTACACATCCATCGCTGCTGATCAAAATAATGCAGTTCACCCACTGATTGCTACAACACAAAGTATGTTGATAAGAATATTATAACCGTTTAAAACAATAATAAAAACAGTTTGATACTGAAAATATATTGAACACACTGATGAATGTAAGTGCAGTAAAAACTCTTGGATGTAACATGTTAGCCATGTAATCATTGTGTTACATGATATCAAGGAGACGTTATCATGTTGCTGATAGTGTTTAACCCTCCTGCCAAAAATCTTAACTTCAACATAACTGCTCCTCCTTTTCTCATATAAGCCATTTTTACGAGAGCCCGACCGATTAATCGGCCAGCCAATAATATCAGCCGATATTAGCCTATCAAGTGACTATCGGTATCGGCTAATTGAACGCAGATATGTGCCGATATTACTAGATTTATTCACCATTCAAATAGCATTTAATTGTATTACACTAGCAGTTCTCTTTCATTCGCAGAGTGTGCTTAATGGATTACAACAAACATTTTCACTCTCCAGAGTCAGAGTTATTTTCCAGGTGAGTGACCATCTTGTTATACCGTATATCTTTTCCACTTGTGTTTGATAACTGCATTTGAGGGATCAACACAATAAATGGGTTTATCTATGTATTTCCACAGATCGAACATAGATCTAAGGGAGATATCAGCCTATATATTGGTATCTGAAATGTTTTTCCTACCCAATATCGGTATCTGCCACAAAAAATCCCATATCGGTCGGGCCCTCATTTTTACGTTTCAGTATTTGAATGACAAAAATTCAAGATTATATTTTTTTTATCAGGAGGCCACAATCTTTTGCAGGGGAAGATGTGGCTGGTTTTTGAAAAATGATTTGTTATTATCAAAGAGGTTAGATCAAAATCAGCAGGTATGACGAGTCAAAACCATCCTGAAGGTTGCTCCTTTCATGTGTTAATACATCAAAACAAAGTGGCTCGTATTTGTGGTGGACCATGCACAGCAAAAGGTCAGGGGCGCATCTCATTGCAATCTCAAAGCAGAAGTAGGCATCTGCTCTCAACTAAACAAGGATGTCAACACTGCTAAGATGTCAAAAATAGTGATGTAGCTCTATAAGAAGAATAGCTTTAAATGTTGTCTAAACAAGGTTCAACACATATCTTTAAGACCACTACTTGACTCCCAAAAGACGCTTAAACAACCATCCATTCCCGCCGATAAACAATGAAACAATGCAGAGAATGTTTTGCAAACTAAAGAAGAATTTCCTCTTTCTTTCTCATGCTGACGTCATAACTTGCACCACTATTTCTGGTCAGTACTGCGATCAATGAATACATGACTTCGCCTTGATGCTATTTATACTTTTGACCGCCACAATGGCTGCCAGATATCTAGCAATCAAGGAAAATTCAATTAGGCCTGGGCACTTTTACAAATTTCAGTGCAGAGGTAGGATCCATTAGCCTCCCTACAGTATGCCAAAACACATCACAAGGGAATATGATTTACCACATGGCCACAATGCAGCTAAGGCTTGGACTTTTACAACGAGGGGGACAAGAGATACAGGCAGGGTTTAATAAAGATGATGGAATGGAAGAGTCCATTAGCGAAGCAGGTCTTGGGCAGGTCTTCGAGCTATAATTAATTCTGGGCCGCAGTAATAAAGTTAAGTGGCGTAAGTGGAGGCAAGGGAGGGATGGCCGGCAAGGAGTCTGAAGGTGACTCTGCCAAAGACCTGATGCATCGCTATGATTGCTGATCAGGAGGGCGGAGGCTCTGCAGCCTCACTTCCTGCAGAAATCCAACCCACCAGTTATGTAATGTTAAGGTAGATATTTCAGGGGGTGGTGAATGATTTCAGCTGGAAAGGATGCATACAGACAGCGGAAGTAGTTGGTGTTAGTTAGCTAAATAACTACAGCAACACAGTTAGAAAATAAATAGTGCACAGGAAATAAAAACCTAGGTTACATTTTGTGGACTCAGATATTCAACTCCAATCGAGCATCAACACAGAAAAGTGTCCTTTCAATTATTTTTTTAATCACTTTTATTCACCTTATTGATACATACTGGACATACTGGACCTGTGAAGGGCTTGCAACGTGTATTTCAGTAGATGTATCTAATTCTATTAGCACTACAGCACTTTGACTCTGGCACTTGACCTGGTTATTTATCATACTGTGTATGGTTTGGCTGTTATGTTGTTTTTACATTAAAGGGTTCTTTGTATTAAGTGTGCAGCTGAAATGTCTTTCATATTGTATGCAAGCATGTCTTTTTAATGTTTGAGCATCAACTAGGAGTGGCGCTTGCATTTTATTTGTATTCTATTTTACTCTACTCTAGTCTAAGTTGCCATGTTTCTAAGAAACACATCTTCAAAATCTACACATTACTGAGAGATGCAGGATCAGGGCAGGTAAAGTGTAGGTTGAAAATCAGCTAAATTGTAATTTAAACATTTTTTGACTACAAACTACATTGTCTAGACAATCATATATACTTAAACAAGAAGTATAATAAATCTTGTCGTTTTAATAATGTATGATTATTTTTGTAATCCTTTCAGCAATCACAATCAAACGGCTACAACAGTCTCGACAAACAGTGACAGACAGTTGAAAAAAAGAAAAAGAAAAAGCAGACTGCAGCCATCAGCCACCTGCTGGGACTCCATAAGTCTGGCTCTTGGTACTGGGTCTAGCGGCCGGTCCAAGCCTTGTTTGTTTGTAACCACTCAAAAGTGATGTACAGCAATCAGGACGGCCCTATCTCACACCCTCGACTGATGCTGCCACTCTCCCCATGCAGCCAATCAAAGGACAGCATGTGACGAGGACAAATACAGAAAAGAGAGCAATTGCGACAAACATCCCTCAGCTTCACGCTGAACCAGGATGGGGTAAATTGAAGGAGTGCATTGTGTACTCCATGCTGGGTGTTACTAGAAATGGCCGTTGTGAGGATCCAGGGCATTATTGATCTGATCTGGATCAACGGACTAAGTCATGAAAAATAAAGAAAAAGCAAGACTACCTTTAGTGTGAAGTATTGTTTAACACAGTGTGTGAGAAATGTGACCACTGACCTGTGATGATCAGACATTCGTTATGATCCAGGGCTTCAGTGAAGAGGCGAGAAACAATAAGCTCGGGGTTGATCAGAAAACGGATTTCCTCTTGCACTAGACCCGAACTGGTGACTCCTCCTCCCACAAACTTATTGGCAAAATCCACCTGCAAATGACACCTTTTGAAATTACATCCATGCGTTTGCATTATCCACTTTCTCTTCAAATATCCTTTTAAAACAAAAGGCCAACATAGAAACGGATGACAGCATTGAAGCATTTTCTTAGAAAGTGATATTTATAGTTCCACAGATTTCAACAGACCCCTTTAAAAATAAAAAAAAAGGTTTGGGCCCTTTTCTTTTTATTTGTGACAGAATCTCTGTTCATGAAGGTGGCCTGAGGTTCTAGCATTACTCAGACATTTGTCCCCCCATGCCAAAATGAGCTCTCCCCAGGAGCAGCACTTAGGTGTGCTGCTGCCGGTGGCAAATATCAAAAAAAGAGAGCGCAGTCCAAAGTCCAATATAACATCTCCCTCCAGTCATAACATGCTGCTAAAGTGACTGCTGACAGATGCCTATGATCTGTTTTCCTTCTCGTTCTTTCCAGCTTGTGGGCAGATCTCTGTGTGACCCTGTTTCAATTGTTTATTTTGGTCATCTTGTGATTCAAACGACAGTACGTTTCTCACTGTTTCTGCTCAGAGAAAAAGGAATGACAACGCATTGTTTAAGTCAGAAAGCAGCCATGGGGAACAAATAATTCAATTGCAGGATTGACAGTTGTTGCTCATTGGCCTGTAGACGGCCCCAAGCAACCTCGTCACAACCCCGGGAAGAAGCTGCAAGGGGGTGAGCAGCACATCTCCCCAAACTGGTCACTCAACTCTGGGACAGTGAGCCAGCCTCTAAAGTCTGCTTTGACAGGCTGTCAAAGCACCAATCCCCCCCACCCCCCCACCCCAGCAGAGCATCCATCAATCCCGCGCCGTGGTGAGCCCCCGGAGCTGGTCATGTGTGCACATCAACTGTCAGCTTGTGGCAACCAGAGGCAAACAAAAGGTGAAAGGCAGAGCGGGCCGTCCTGACAGTGCACAGGAAGCACGGCCGACACGGAGCGCAGAGGAAGCTCAGGGGCCTCGACCCCAGTCCCAGCGCACACTCCCTGCGACGTGTCAGAGGCTCCCCTCAAAGGCCTTTTCAGCAGCAGTAAGCATTCTGGGTGAAACACTCGAGAATATGGAGACTGACTATAGCAGAGAGGGTGGAGGAGGGGAAGCAGGACTAAGGAGGAGTATTTTTCAGAGCCTCCTCAGGCAAAAGACCAGGATCCTGCCAGGTGACCTCCCTCTAAAATCACAATATAAATCTGTGCAGGTTCACGTCTCCCCTTCGTCTTACCTGAAGCATTCCATAACCGTCATCTTCAATGGTCCCTTCACAAGTTATGTGGAGCTTTGTGAGCAGAGTCTGTGAGCTGAAAGACAAATAGTGAAGTGCTTTACAGCTATGGACTAGAGTTGAGATCAGTTATCTATGCTTGCCACCAGACAGTCAAAGCAAACTGGCAGAAAAAAAACTGACAATCATTTTCTTTGCTACATAATCACTGAACAACACCTTTTCCAATTCACAGGTTTGTCCAAGCTTTTCCGTGTGAATGTGACAAGTCCAGGAGGCTCTGAAAGGCAAAAGAGAACAATGAAATATCAACCATGTATTTTACTTTACATCAATCATAAGGAATTTAGAAAATGATAACTGTAAACACCTACTTTGCTCTGTGAAACTTTTGAAATAGCACATCAGGGTTTTCAGCTTCTCAATCTTGCTTGAAGAGGATCCCCCAAAAAGTCTGATGGCCAGAGAAGATTCAGGATTCAACACAGTTCTTGTTGACTACGTATTATGTCATCTTCTACAAATGAAGCACACTTCCCTAGCAAGCAGATTAAACATGGCACCACAGCCAGCCACCAACTCTTCGAGGTTCATTAGCTATCAAACATCTACAGCAGAGACGGGGAAAAATGTCTCTCCATGTAACCAGTGCTGTAGAGACACAAGACTTCCACTCTAGCCATGTGAGTTCAGTCAAGCTTTAACTTTTGATGTGAATTAGTCCATCTCTCTCTCAGCTTCCCATTCAGTCACTGGCCGATTATGTAGGAGTTCCTACATTGTTCGACGATGGAGTTGCCCCCAGGCTCGCCATCACGGTCACACTCATGTGCCACATCACAGCACTCAGACAAAAAGAAAGGAACAGAGAGGGGGGACAGGGCTCCCTCCTTGCGGATACATTAGGAAGCCCTGTGTCCCTTTTAAGCTGCAGAGTCCTCAGGAGGAAAAAAGGTCAATTCCACTGAAAAATAACACACAAACAAACACACACACACACACACACACACACACACACACACACACACACACACACACACACAAAGCTGCTGGTGTGGAGTTGCAGTGGGCAGGTTTGAAAGCACTTTCAGCATTAAGCCCACCATCTCGCTCTCGAGAACAACTCTTTGAAGAAGCCTGCAGCCAGCCTCACATGCCACAATGAGGAGAAAGACATTTCATGCGAGGGAAATGAAATAATGACAAAAGCTTGACGCTCTGAGAGCCCTTCAGGCGACGGAAACTCATTCATCGAAGTCAACTCCTGCATTGGTTTCTATTTTTTATTTTGTCAGTTTTGCCCCTAAAAAAAGTTGAGTGCTGTGTAGTCCTCAGGGCAAAGTCTTTGACATTAAGTAGCCACTAGTGAGAGCATGCTTTTAGTAAGAAATCGCAGTATGGTCTATGGGGATAAGAGAATTAATACACAATTATATAACATCCATTTACCCACACAGAGGGCAGGAAGCTGTGATGTAACTCAGAAGAGGGTATAAGTGACTACAGTATGTTTAACAGCGGAGTTTCTGCATCATCGGCATCAAGAAAACATTTCATTAAAAAACTGGGAAATCCAGTCTGAGATCAAAGAGGGTCTCAAGAGAAAAAAGCCAGTTTTCTTTTTTTCAAAAAACAGGAGTTTGGCTCCTTTACATCTTCACCAAAAAGTTTTAAAATAAAAAACAATTATATGCTAAATCCTCACTTGAACCAAACTGGTGTATGAGGACTATTTTCAGCAGCAGGTTAAATTGATGACACTGTTTTTCTTTTTTAAGGTGTATTTTGGGGCTTTTTATGCCTTCTATTTAGAGATAGGACAGTGGATAGAGTCAGAAATCGGGGAGAGAGAGAGATTGGGGAATGACATGTGGGAAAGGATGCGCAGTTCGGATTTGAACCCAGGACGCCCGCTTGGAGGACTACAGCCTCAGTACATGGGGCACTCACTAACCATTAGACATCCAGAGCTCGTTTTTCTTCCCAAATCCGGGCAAAACTTTTACGTGAATGAAATACTGATGCAATTGAACTCTGTTACATCCTTCTGATAAACAGCCAGTGGCCTTCCCCATTGTCAAAAGCAGCCATCTCAGTCAATGTTAATCTAATTCCCCTTTCCATTTAGGTAATTACACTGTGATGCCAACAGAGAGGAGGGACATGACTGAGCAGGGCTCTGAGGACTGATTTTGCATCGCAGCAGCCGGATGATCTCCACAGTGAATACCTGCAGGGATTTAAATACAGGAGACCCTCCTGACCTGACGTATATTTATAATCAGAACAAACATGTTCCATATTGATCGAATGACCAACAACTAGTTATTGATTGAAGACTTTTGGTCAGAAAAAGATGCACTTAATGTCTATTTCTTAAGGTAAATCTTTCATATTAATGTCTAAAGTCAGATTAAACTGGTGAGGTTATAAAATGGTGTTTGCTTATCCTTTAATATACTTTCAATGTAAATGTTTGCTGTACCATGCAGCAAGAAGACTAAATGAGCAGTAAAGAAAGCATATACAGTAGTGCCCCCTCATGGAAATGAAGCTAGTTGTCACAGAAACATAATATAAAGCCTGATTGTGTAACTTTAAACATGTGCCCTTCATTACCTGACGAAGTTGATGTCTGGATAGTTGTTGTACTCAGACCTCCTGGAGTTGCGTCGGGGGAAGGTGCAGAAGAAGGCGTTGGCGAGCAGACATGCCACCTGCTCCTGAGACATGGTGATGGAGTGGTCCATGCCTACCTTGAGGAGTGGTATCGGCTAGAGGAGGAGACACAGGTACAAGCGAGGGAAGGTCAGAATCATTTGTTTGGTTCATTTGCCAAATGAGACACTGAAGTATGTTGCTTAAATGTAGTCATTTGGCTCCACTCTGCGCTTCTTCAATCAGCAATCATAATTACAATCAATGGTCACAAAAGATCCATTCTTTTCATAAATAATCAGAGCGTCGGTATCAGCAATTCAGCAGTAACGATGAGAAAGCTACATGAGAGATCTACAGGAAGACATGACAAGTTGTGTGGCTAAAATGTTTGAAACATCAGGAACATCAAATCAATAATAACGGATAAATCATATTCCAATACAGGTCAAGCATTAAGCTCAATATCAAATCACTGCAACCGGTTTTTAATCATGCAATAGGCCTAATCTGTTTACTTTGGTATCTAACGCCTCAAACACTGACAACAGATTTAGATAGAGTAGTTAGAATTGAACTCTTTTATCTCTCTATTAAAGAAAGAAGATTATTATGAAGAACTGACTAATTCTCAGATTCATTCTAGGGGACAGAAGATTGTTTCTCATGGGAGGAATGATGGCCTGCAACACAGCTTACCCAAAGCATAACTAAATATTGTTTTTAAGACACGTATTTGCTTTTTTTTTTTTTTTTTTAGGGCATTTAAGTGTCCATGAATCTAGCTATAACTACATTTAAAATGAACCAAACAAAAACCTTTCAATGAGACTTTTTCCGCAGCAAATAAGCCCAGCTGTTAATCATCCACACACACCACATAACCAGATGACCAAATGGACAATAAACCATCCAATAAATGACCATCAATGGCTGTGTGCCTTGACCTCCGCGGGTTGTTTTTTTTTATGTCCATTTCACAAGATTATTTGTCATGTCGTGACCTTTGGGATCAGCCTGCTGGGGGTGATCTACTGTTTTCACAGACTGGTGAGTCAGTTGTCTGTGGGTTGGTTAGTGATGGCTGTTACCTTGGTGCACAGCTCGGATGCTCTCAGTGCTAATTGCGCCACGTCTGGCAGCAGGGAGTCAAACAGATGTTCAGCCTCATCAGGCTTCACCTTGGAGAGAGCGAGAGAGCGAGAGATCTGTTAATGTTTGTTGTCCTGCCACAAAACTCAGCTGTGACATTAAGGAGCTGGTTTGGATACATACATTTGAGATAAGCAGACAACATTTTACAGATCAGACGTCAAAATGTTGATGCTTTGTCGACAAGTCTTACAGAGAAACAAACATTCATGAATCAGGAGCAAAATGCCTTTAATATTGTGCAGGTGAAACGGGTGTCAAATGAAGACGCTAACCTCATGTTGGACATTTTAGAAGAGAATTTTAAGCTCCAGCCGGAGAGCAAATCTAAAATGATGTCATCCTGACTAAATGTGAAAGAGACATACTAACCCTCCATGACTTCACAACACTGCCTAAGTGCACTAATGTACATCAGACAGTATATACAACCTTTATTTACACCATATCAGCTGCAAAATGTCAGCGGGATCAATCACAGAGCCATTTCATCGAGGTTACATGACCATGCCAGCTGATTAAAAAGTCTTCCAGGAAGAGATGCAAATGAACAAGCATTTGAAACAGAAAGGACAGTGTGTTCCCAGGACAAGGAGCCTTGAATGGTGATTTAGCCCAGGACATTTATATTATTGGCAAAGGAAGCCTGACTAAACGCTGTCATAAGTAATGACCTGGTTGACATCATAAACTGCTCCTATGGGCGTAATAAATGAAGGCGGCTGACAGGGCGAGGCGGCGGATACAGCTGAGGTAGTACGATCCGAGCTCTTTAAATCACGCACAAGACAGTGCATCAAATCAACCGGGGCTAACTCTCTGTATGACTTGATACAGGTCTGTACATCAAAGTGAACTGACAAAGTAATCAAGCAAGATGCAGGGGGGTAGGGGGGTGGGGGGGGCTGTGAGAAAACAAGGGCCCTCATACAGATTTAACACAATGCTTCACGCTGCTGTTCTGATTCCCCGCAGGTCCGAGCAATAAAGCAATCCGCCTGACCGCCTCTGTGGACGTGAAGCCGTGTCAAAAAATAAAACACTGGCAGGCTCATAACCATTAATACGACACTGGGTAAAGTGGAGAAAGAACAACGGACCGAACTGATGCTGCCAGTCAACAGCTTCTCGGTTATTCATAAGGTGTGCGTGCTGGAATGAATATTCAATGAGGCTGCCCCGGCCCGTCACTCTGTGCCATTCACGTCTTCTCTTCTCTGACACTCATGAATCATTCTGCTATTCTCCAATCAAGCTACTCGGCAAAACAGCAATACAGTGAGACACAAACTGTGTGCAACTTCTTCATATTCCTCATGTTAGTTGTGTGATGCAATGGAAATAAACTGGACAATGTTGGATCCTCTGTGATTGGGATTTTTAAAGTGTGCCAACAAACAGCCACTTTGTTCTGTGGGCCGTGTGAGCAACTCTCCTATTGATAAGTTAGAGACACTGTACATCAAGGCTGATTGCTACAGCACAAACAGATTCATGTCTCAGTCAAAGTGTGGAGTCTGTCTTTGTGATATTAATTTGGCTCTTGAAACTTACCTGCTGCAAGTACCTGACATGACGATCATTTGATTTGGTACAGTGAGATGTTCCATTTTGACAGTGTTTGGCGAACAACTGTCTGACTGCTTGTTTGTTTTTAAAGATTTATTTCGGGGCTTTTTGAACCTTGATGTTGGAGACAGGACAGTGGATAGAGTCAGAAACCGAAGAGAGAGAGAGAGAGTGAGGAACAACATGCGGGAAATGAGCCACAGGTCGGATTTGAACCTGGGCCGCCCGCTTGGAGGACTACAGAATCTGCACATGGGACGTGCACACTGACCACTAGGCTACCGGCGCCCATGACTGACTGCTTGTTAACAAACATCTTAAATTTAAGAAAAATATAACAGTGATTGCTCAAACCTTTTCTTTGATTTGTGGAAGGTTACGTCCTACATTTTAAAGTTTTTTTAGTACACACATTTTGCAGTGTTGTTTACATTTGACCAGTAATGGACACTTCATACAATCCAAATCCAGTTTCAACATGGAGAACTAGATCTCTGGCTAAAGCAGAGTCTCAGCCGGGGATTTTTCATCTTATTAAATTCCCTTTTCTCACATGATTTACGACATACATACTGATATTGTTGGGCAAACAACTGATTTAATGGTATATAGCTGCGCTAAAGCGTTCCTCGATGTAATGTCAACCGTTTTCATTTCTGTCAAGTTACGAAACGTGACCTTTTGGCAGAAGATTAAGTGAATTCTCCAGACTCCCACTTTGCCTCTGAAGGGCTTCAAGCTTCTCCCATGTGAAATCCATTACTGTACTTGTGCACAGTGACAGATAGACATCTGACACGTTGGCATTCAAGAAAAAAAAGAACGTTACATGTACTTTTACCCTCAGATGGGATATATTATTAAAAAAAACATGTAGTTGGTGTGTTCTGGTTGATTCCATGCAGTTCAGAGCTGGTCACACAGACTCAGGATCTTTTCTATCAAACCCTTGTGTCACAACTACGCCCGACTCTCCAAAATGGAATATTCCCGTCCCTTTCATGAGCCAGACAGTAGTACAGCCCTCCCCGATTCTCTACACAGGATGACGCAGAGCACGTCAAGACTACAGATGATGGATGGCCTCCAAACGAGTCTGGAGGAGACAACGAATGAACCAACAGCGCTCTGGCCATCATGATGTAACTCGGGCCTATTTTACCCTTGGCTTGGAAAGAAAATGACAAAGCTGTGGACAGTAAAAGATAAAGCTCTCATAAATAACACTTTTAAAAATATAACTTTATGATCCGAGCCTCAGAAATCCAAACAGCCAGATGTCCACACCGCCCACAAACGTGATACATGGTCTCATGAATCACGTTTTTAATAAAATGTTGTTAATTTGATATTGATGCTGCTTAAAAAAACATAATCTGTGCACACCCATGCAACTACAGAGCTTGATAACAGAAGCAATCTTTTCCAAAAACGTATTTAAAACCAATGTTATCAAGAAGGAGAGAAACAATCAAAGAGAAATATCTGAAAAGTTTAGACTTTTTTCTAGATTTCTACGGAGATATGAAGATATGAATCCTCTCAATTTTCATTGATTCATAACGCGACTTCAATATGGTTCATATTAAGCTCAATCTGGTCGAGTGTGAAATTAAAAAACGTATAAACAGTGTCTTCCACAAACAGAAGAGATTCTCATCACTAACTTATGAGCCATCTGTACTTCCTCTGGCCACAGAAGAGCCTTGTCATTGGTTAACGATGCCGTCTGTTGGGCAATTAATTTTCACCATTTGACAGTTGATGTTCACATGTCTGCATGCCAGTATTGATCAAATTACTTTTCCAGACATTTTAAATTAAAGAAAAAACAAAAAAAACTTAATTTTCTGCTTTTGAGTTCAGCAATATTTATAAAGAATAATCAGGAAGTGCAACAGATATTAAGTTGTTTACCGTTTTGCAGTATGAACTTAATGCTGTGAAGTCCCATTTCTTGGCGTTTGAGGCGTTGTATTTCAAGATGGCATTCTGTAACAAACAAATTCAAAGATTAATGTACAGGAAACCTAAAAGGGTAAACTGTAACTGTAAACAAAATGACAAAGTATCCAATTTCTGAGTGTGCATCTCAGTTTCTGGGCTAATATCGCCATCTCGTGGCAAAGTCTGGTAATTACACACAAAGTGATCTCTGCACCTTGTTTTATGAAGTGAAATGCTACAGAACTGGCCACAAAAAAAAAATGTGAAACTTGCCTTCAACTCATGTGGACTTGTGAATTTGTTGTTTAAATTTTCCTCGATCAACTCCCACCGACTCTTATTCTGTAGTTCCGTTGTTTCCTGTGGAGGCACAAATTCAGGTTAGGTATCAGAATCAAAATCAGAATCAGCTTTATTGGCCAGGTATGTTTTAACACCCAAGGAATTTTACTTTGGTAAACTGTGCTCTCTTTGTACAAAGGTATAATATTAAATATCAACAATAAACACAAAATAGATATCTGCAAAGTGAAAAACATTACAAAATGCTGTGGTGTGTTTCGTGAAGTGATGTTAACATGAATTATTTAAAAACTGTTATAAAGTTCCAAACAGTGATTTGCACCTTATACGTTTTCATGCACATGCAGATTTGAGACACTGAAAGTAAATGTAAAGAGCTGTCCTGTAAAAACACAATCATTTGCAAAAGTCTTCCTTAAAATGATATTTCAACACTTTCAAACTACATTCATACAAGTGAATAGAACTCTTCTCTTTGCATCATCCTCATTTGAAGCAATAAAATATGTTAACTTGTTTTAATAAAGGCATTTTCTACGTTCACAGGGTTTTAATGAGCTTATATACACCATGGATTCATCTGCTAGACAGGCTGATCTGTAGGCATTTTAGGTCATTACCTCATCCATAACAGGAAACAGACTCTTACTGGAACAGGGCATCTTCACATGGACATCATCCCAGGTATCCTGAAAGCTAGCAGGATATGGAACAGGAACTTTACCACTCTCCAGCAGGTCAGTCTGTCAAAAGGAAGAAGTGCAACATAAAGCTATGAGTAAATGCAAATACTTAATTTCTTCATATTAACAATAAGAAATGGATTAGAAAGTAACAATGCAAGAGAATAATCACCAATTATATAGATGCTGTTTTTGTATGTTAACAAGTGAGTTGAAAGCCTGATTATAAGATATCCTAT
Organism: Labrus mixtus; assembly: GCF_963584025.1. Classification (NCBI taxonomy): domain Eukaryota; kingdom Metazoa; phylum Chordata; class Actinopteri; order Labriformes; family Labridae; genus Labrus; species Labrus mixtus. The sequence goes on from NC_083632.1 coordinate 8,955,284, forward strand.
AATTGTACAAAACGGCACACAAGCAGAGATATTTAATTATTTAAACATGACTCGTACTGTAGATTCCAATATGTTAGTGTTAAGATTAAGATTAAGATAAGATTTACCTTTATTGATCCCCGCAAGGGGAAATTTCAGTTTTTACACTCTGTAGTCATGCAACACACACATAGGCTGAAGTATATACACACATGCACACAAACAGGATCCTATGGACATGCACTAATGGGAGAGATGTCAGAGTGACCCACAGTGGGCGCTCCTGAGCTGATGGTGGGGAGGGGGTTTGGTGCCTTGCTCAAGGGCACCTCGGCAGTGCTCAGGAGCTAACCCTAACCCACCTCTCCAGCTACCAGACCAACTTCCATATTTGGTCCGCACTGGGACTCGAACCGGCGACCCTCCGGTTCCCAACCCAAGTCCCTACAGACTGAGCTACTGCCGCGTTTAGTGGCAAAAAAAACGGAATTCTTCAATTAGATTCTTAAAAGTTTAAACTACATCAAGGTTGAGTCTAATTACCCTGTTGTTATTATAGTATATAGTTTCAAGTCGGCAAAATGCTGAATTCAGATTTGGTCAATTTTACTTGACAGCAATCACAGATATTAAAATGTGAAAGACTTGGAGAAACATGTTTCAGCATCTTCAGGAACTGGCACCCAGAAAGATCTCAGTTTCACCACATTGATGCATGAAATAAATCAATTTTGATTCAAGCAATCGCAATCTGTAAACAGTGTATGACAATGAAGAAACAGTTTGTTGTTTAGTAGTATAATAATGTACTTGTAAAATGTCAAACAGTTCAGACACAAAGTAGAATACCAACTTCTACATCTACATTTCTGAGCACATGCTCTATAACTCATTATTGCTTTCAGAAGAGCTGTATTAAAAAGAAGAATAGCCCAAACCCTTATCATCACAGTGTGCTGTCCAGGAACATCCCTCAGTGGAGGAAGCGGTCCGCCACATTCAGGCATTCTCTTCAGCTCATTAATAGGTGACCCCATGCATTTCACATCAGGCTCGACAGACTTATCTGGCCTTCCCCGTCTCTCAGGTAAACCTGATGAGGATGTTATTTTGGCTTTGTGTTTGACAGAGTCATCTGAGCTGGCTGGGGAAGTCTCCCGTTCTTGTTTTTCTAATCCACCGTCATTATTGGGCAGTGTTTGCATTAATTCACTTCCCGCACATTTCTTTGGAACCGGTGACACAGGATTGTTTTCATCCAGGTCTTGTGGTGTCAAGGGTTGCGTATCCTCATCCGAGTCAGAGAGGGATGTTTTTTCATTGTTTTTGCAGTCCGTAATCGGAGCTGAGGTGCTTTGAAAGCAATCTTCTTCGGCCATTTCTACATCCTCTTGGGTTTGGCGCATTACAGCCGTGTTTGGGTTCTTTGAGGCGTTTACCAGCCACTGTTCAAGAGCAGTCTTTTTTTGTTGTGTTGGGCGCATTTTTTGATGCTGACTTTTCGTCTTTACGCCTCGCAAACCATCTGCTCCAGTTTTTGTCCTTGAATCCATCTTCGCCTCTGTTATGTTTTTCCTTCTTGCTTGATCTACTGTCTCATTGTCTTTGCTGCGAATAACTAAGGATAGGGAAACAAAAATACAACATAGTGCTTAACAAAAGTGACGACAATTACAATATGCACTGACAGAAACACGAAAACCTACTTTTCATTGAACATATTGAGGAGGGTGTTGGAGACCTGATTTCAACCCTGAGTCTCTTAGTTAAAGGTTCAACATCTAACAGTGCTGTCATTCTACAAAAAAAAGAAATAAGCAACAATAAGACATGTCCATAGGCATGAGAAAACACTTTACAGATTGGCAAAAACACTAAATGTATACTTACAAAACAATTTGAGCTGACACCACAAAGGTTGTGTTGTTTGGGATTTTCCAGGCTTGTTTTTTGGGCAGTCCTTTCCTCAATAAGCGGGCAAATCTTAAGATATGGTACGCAGCCATACATCACACGATCTATTAGGGTCGTGGTTACAAGAAAATGCAGGAAAATGTTACCTTGTGTTCTTATATTATTCTGACTGTTGTCTCAGATCGTAGTTGGTGTTTCCATGTGTAAAACATGACAGTTTATCATTAAACGACTTCAAACGCCCCCTTTTAATGGCTACTCTGCATGCTAACTAGCTTCGTACTACTGTAGGTTGTTAGACATATAACAAATATAACTTAGTTTAGATTCAAGCAAGTAGGGTGACCGCATTTTAGGAAAATAAACATCGCTAATGATGCCTTTGAGAACACTTTTTCCCCCTTGGTTAATGTTAAAACTACCTACACTCTCTACAGTTGTTGAATGTTGCTAAAAACAAAAAGCACCGCTGTTTATTAACAAAACACTTCCGCATGCACGTGACGTAACAAATGCCGAATTATCGCGATATCTCAAAACTTCCTCAACAGGCCATGGCTGCTTTAACTCCAACTGAGATAGACATTTAATATCGTCATACAGACGTTAACAACTTCGAATGTGTATTGAGGATCAAATATATGTTTATTTATTGTTATTATAAGTGTTTTATATTTACAGGGACTGTTGCAAAAACAAAAGTATATTAAATCATGTTGCGGACAACTTTTCGGGTGTCCTAAATTAAAGCAAAGACAAGGATAATATTGTTGAACATCAGGGCAGCAAAAAGAGTATTTTTTTGTCGTTGAATTGAGATTTCACAAAGACATCAAAAGTAGAAAAATAAGAAATAAATATTAACAGCTGTTCTATGAAATTACAATAAATTAACTGAAATTGTAAATTACAATAAACAATGTAAGCTCAATCTAATAGTTTTGTTATAAGTCTACACCAATATAACTAAAGCAGAATAATAATCTAGGCTACATAAATATTTTTACAGAATGCATTAGCTACAACAAAAAAAAGCCGTTTCCCGCAAGATACCGCTGAGTAACCATGGTAACACACAGTTCCTGTTTCCGTGTGCCGCTGTAGTTCTACCCTACACCTTGATTAAGGGGACTTCACTCAGCTGCGAGTGTCACTCCGTCACGGAGGGGGAGGGTGTAGGGGGTTGGTTTGAAAAAGAGTCTATTGTTTTGTTGTGACTGAAAAATAGATACGGGGAAGTTCCGATGCTTGAGTTTTCAAAACTATTGTCCCTTTTTTTTTTTTTTTTTTAAAGACGTTGTATCAATTTATATTTACAGCACAGATGGATGCAGGAGTGATGCTCACACCCTGGAGATCATGCAATTAATAGGGAAGCAATAACTTTTGTTCTGTCTGTTTTCCTCACTCTTATACTAACCTAACAATTAAACTGCCTACTTAATGATATTACAAATATTTGCCTTACTTGCCTTACCGGCTCACCTGTTATAAGCCACACCCATCACGAAGCACCTGACTAACAGAAGGAAGCAAAGGCACGATCCTTACATTCATTAATAGCTTGCATACATAGTATTGGGACTTAACTGAGTTTCTGGGTACTTTCACCAGGAATATGGAATTGAAACACAGCTTATTCGCTGTTTTTCTGCTGTGCTACGTCACTGCGATTGACAACAAAGGTGAGGCGATGGTGATACGGTCAACTTACCGGTTGGATAGTAAGATAAGGAACGATAGAGGTTGCTTTTTTTCTAAACGATAGTTGGACTTTTACACATTTTTTACTCCATTAAGCTTTCATTTAATGGAAATATGTTCGCATCTGTTTTTTTTTTTTTGTTTAAAAGTGTTTAAATGTATCATGAATGTCCTACAGTAGCCTTCATTGGTTGGATCATTTGTCTGTGCTTTCTGTCCTGTTAAGAAATGGCATTGGCTGAGCCCCGAAATACAAAATGTCTATCTTAACAGTTTCTGGGGTGAACACTTTTCTTCCAGACATTAACAATGAGCTCCCTTTACGACGCTCCAAATACTCCATTGTGAATCCTCAGTTGATTCGAAGATGGACAAGGAGCATCAACACAGAAACACAGTCAAGAGGAGTAAGTTACATCCCTGATTTAAAAAAAAAATAATTAAATAAAACACACACACATGTATTTTAAACTGCTATTTCTATTCCACAAAATAAAAAAAATCTTTTGTTGGTTATATCCATTTCAGAATGATGAAGATGAGAACATTTCATATGCACTTAACATAAACAGCAGGAAGCACCTCCTTCATCTGCAAAAGAACAGGTATACACAGAGTGTGAAGACTTGGCTAATGTTCCTCAGATAACGCCCTTGTTTATTTTTCAGATGAGATCATTTATGTAATTTTTTTGTTTTGGTTTTCAGAGACTTTTTACATCCGAACTTTGTTCAGTTTTCAAGTGATGCCACTGGGAACTACGAGCCATCTTATCCGAAGCAATCTGTAAGTAAACATAAGGTCATTGTGGATCAGGAGGCTGGTTTGAACGCCTATTCTCAAACATATTCTGCTCTTCTTTCTCAGGTGCATTGCTATTACCACGGCCAGGTGGAGGGATATGAGGATTCAGTGGTAGCACTGAGCACATGCTCTGGCCTTAGGTTTGAAATTCTCTTCTGCTGTTCCCAGTTCTGATCAATTTTATGTGTGAAGCACTTTGTAACTGAGAGTTTTAAAAGTGTCTAATAACGTTTTACATTCTTACTACTTCATTTGAGTGTTAAATGGATCTAGGGCATGACACTGATTCAGTGTTAACATGAATTAACTTTACATGGATCACTGACTTGTGTCGTTTACAGTATTTTCTGATTTAAAAAAAAAAAAAAAGTTTAGGTTTAACAAACTCATTTTAAGGATTTAAAAAAAAAAAAAGATGAATTGGACTCGCTTGCGTTCATCTTGTCTAGAGCAGCCGTGATTAATCAATCAGAGAAAATAAATCACCAGCTAATTTAATAATTTATTCATCATTTCAGTAATTTTCAAGCAGAATTATTGAACATCCACTGGCTCCATCTTTCTACATGTAAGGTTTTTCCTTTTGTAGAGAGCAATTGAAGGGTCTTTAAACTGTGGATGGTTATTTTAACTATGGAAGAAAACCATAAGACACAAGTCTTCTACAATGTTTTGACTAAATGTTGACCTGATGAGTCATGGAAATTATTTTTAAGTCTAATTGATAAAGCAAGCTGTATACCTAATGTTCTTTGAGAGTTTTTTGATATTCCCAGAAGATTATTACTAAAGCTCAAGTAGATGCAGACATTGAATTGTTTGCTATTTCATGGCTACATGGTATTTTTTCACTTATTTCAGGCGGTTGTTGTTTTTTTTTGTCTGAAGAAAGTTACCAGTCAGACCTTTTTTCTAAATGTGTCTGTGCTCCTCTGTTTAGTAAAATCTCTGCCACTCCTAGCTTTGGCAGAGACCGAAACATTCCTTTGATTGTATTTATTTTTGTCCTACTTCCCTCTAGGGGTGTGATTGTTATCGGAAATGAAACGTACGGACTTGAACCCGTGGAACAGTCTGAAACAAACGACCACCTTCTCTACCTTCTGAATGACGATCAGACTGGGCCCATCAGCTGTGGGGTCGTCAGTGAGGATGCATCAACTCAAAGCCACGAACCGTTTGAGCCGGGCCAATCACTGACCAAGCTGCTGAGGGTAGGATGCTGGATTTGTTAATTGGAAAGTATATTTGAAAAATGAGTGGAAGAGTGAAATGAATTCTTTTTTTTTTTTCTTCTTCTTTCAACAGAGGAAGCGCAATTTGCCACTAACCAGTTATGTGGAGTTGGTGGTGGTTGTGGATAATCTCAGGGTGAGTGTGTATATCTTTAAATTTACATTTATTTTATTTGTTTATTTTGAAAGGGACCGTGTACCGTGTACCGTGTAGCTGAACCAGAGTTAGCTATAAGCTAATTTACATCTGTAGTCCCTGGATTAATGAACCTGAACGTTATAGGGTTACTACATTTGCTGCAACAGTTAAACCTTTCAGAGACTCTTTGAGCGAGTAGATAAGCAGTTTGACCATGCTTGTTGAAGTCAGGAATGTGCTTGTTTACTTTAACACCTTAATTCATTTGCTGTGGAATATAATGCTAGAGTTATTAAGCTTACATAGTATATAGTTAGTTTTATATGTTAGGAATCAAGATTTATTTTTGTGTTAATTGTATTTCCAGTACAAACTTAAGAAAGGAAACGAGACGGCCATACGAGAGGAAATGGTGGAAGTAGCTAATCTCCTGGACGGGGTGAGAACTTAAGTGTTTTTTAAAGAAAATATTAATAATTCTCAGACTTTATTCTCATGTTTTTTTTTTTCTTGTGCCAGCTCTGTGTTCTAATTCAAAATGCAATGCTTTTATTTTCTGTTTTGTTTCAGTATTATAAGCAGCTGAATATCCGCGTGGTGCTGATGGGCCTGGAGATCTTTAAGGACAGTAATCCCTTCAGTGTGGAGGGTTCTGCAGGAGAGGTGTTAGGGAATTTTGTTAAGTGGAGGAAGGAGTCTCTGTTACCAAAGATCAGGCATGATGTCGGTCAACTCGTTGTGTGAGTATGCTGTGTCATCTTTGTTTATTTTAAAGACAACATCAGATGACATAGTTTGATACAAGCTGCGTAGTCTAAAAGTTTTTTTTAGAAGTGTGGAGTTATGTCCTGGTTGACTTTTTTCTCAGTGGTCGGAGCGGCCCCTACGGTGGCAGTGTATTAGGAATGGCCTTTCTTGGGACCGTCTGCTCTGCAGCGAACTCTGGAGGAATTAACGTGGTGAGTTCAGCATCCGTTTAACTTCTAACACCAGCTGACAGCTTGGTGCTGTGGCAGCATGAGCTTGTATGCAGAAACTGATACCATCTGAATTATTTATGGGAAGTTCTGTAAATGCAGCTTATTCACGTAGGCTCTGACTGACACTCATGTTAAACAGGTACAACTGGAACACAGAATTTAGAAGAGCCATGACAAGGCAACTTTCTTTGGGTTGATGGATTCCTTAAATTCCTTTTAAGGAACACTAGGTACAGAAACAGCAGTCTTTAAAGTGTATGTAAATCTGAGAATTCATGTTAGAAAACTGTGTGTAGTTTTTTACAGAATTGAAAATGGTCTGAAATCCAATCAAATGCTATATCTTACCATGAATTAATTTTTTTATATGACTCTTATCCAATACTTTTAAACGTTACAAAGATCCTTTCAGGCCGGATCTCTTTGAATATGCTGATTTTCAAGTAAGGCATACAATGACTCAAGAGACATGCTCTCTTTCTATCACTGATTTAGGCAAGGCAAGTTTATTTCTATAGCACATGTCAGCAACGAGACAATTTGAAGTGCTTCACACAAGACATCCAAAAGTATCATGAGAAATGGCAGAAAAAGGCAATAAAAGAGGACGGTTCAAAATCATTCTGACAAAACCTCAACAGTCAAAGAGAAGACAAAGTCAAAAGCGATTACAAAGAAGCTGAAATATAATAAGAGTAAAAGTTACAATGCAGAGTTAAAAAACATGTATTAAAATCATTGAATGAAAGGCAGAGTCTTCAACCCAGACCTGCAGTTTTCTGAGAGTGTGCTCCGGATATATGGAGAATAAAATATGAACTGTTAAAGTTTGTTTGACTTACACATTTTAATCTTTCATTCAGTGTCGTATATTTAGGAATACAAAGTAAAGAGAATTGTATCAATGATTGTACTTTGTGTCTGTTCACAGTTCTCTGACGACAAAGTGCCCTTATTCTCCACTTTGATGGCCCACGAGATGGGACATAACCTGGGCATGAATCATGACAATGGACGCTGCACATGCGAGGGAAACGCCTGTATCATGGCTGCCAGTCTTAGGTAATCATATACAATATGTGCCTTGACAAGGAAGCAATGACAGTATTTAAAATGCAACACTACTTTTACACCTCTAATGGAACAGCACTGCTTTACAAAGCTGAACTTCTCCAAGTTCATAATTATGATTATTATGATGATGTATTGTGTATTCTTTTTGTCTTGTTTGACCTTTTTTACTCTGTATAGCACAACCTTGCTTATTTTAAATGTGCTTTATAAATGCAGCCGTCTTAACTTGAAAAGATTTGGTTCAAAGCCCATCCGGTACACAACGATGACATTTTTTGACCAGTTTGTTGTGTTAACTCCTTATATGATGACATTTTTTGTTGGGTCTTTTCTGGCTTCCTAAAACTGCTAATTATTGTTCATATTCAACAATAATTTGATAATATAATATAATAATATTCTTCTTTTTTTTTTACATCAATGGTTTGTCCTGTTTCCTGTAGTGGATCCACAAAGTTCAGCACTTGCAGTGGGCAGGACTTTGAGACACTGTTCATTCAAGGAGGAGGAGAGTGTCTAAAAAACCAGCCCAACCCATCAGATGTGGTCGGTAATATTGAATGTGGCAATGGTCGGCTGGACAAAGGAGAGCAATGTGACTGTGGCAAACCAGAGGTAGAGTACAACACACACAGACCTACGCACAAAAGCATTAAGCACATCACATTTTTATCTATTGGAGTTTTATGACTTTACTGTAATATAAAAGTTTTAAAACTATTTTTGAATACATTTTTGGGACATTTTTATGCAGACTTTTAAGGGCTTGCAAACAGTTAGATTAAATTAAATTCAAATATTTACCCAGACAGCAACACTGAAGGGGTTGGGTCGTAGAGAACGTCTTTTTAATTTACTTTTACGTTGACATTTTTCAGTCCCATGAAGCTGGGAAGTTGTGATAAAAGACAAACTTGTATTTGAATATGGAGACTTTATGGTTCAACACAAAATACCCAAATCTGTACAGTCACATGAACAGACATGTTAAAACGGCAATAACTTCTTGTACTTCCGTTTTTGGGGATGGTTTTAAAAAAAATAGTTCTGTCTCCATTTAATGAAGGAATGCGATAACGACTGCTGCAATGCGGCCACCTGCAGGTTTACATCCGGGTCGACCTGCGCTCAGGGGTCTTGCTGCAACAACTGTCAGGTCAGCATCATGTTGGACTTCACTTAAGGAAACCTTTTGACACTAGTAAATGAAATGAATAACGTAATGTGATTGGTTCATGTTTTAGGTCAGAGTGTCTGGATATAATTGCAGAGCGTCGGTCAACACTTGTGACCTCCCTGAATTCTGTGACGGCCGCACAGGGTTCTGTCCCGATGACTATTATGTCATGGACGGCCTGCCGTGTCTCAGCAACACTGCTTACTGCTATGAAGGCCGATGCCAGACATATGATTACCAGTGCAAACATCTCTTTGCACAAGGTACATTCAATAATGCCACTGCTGTGCACTTTTGATCATCACCCTAACTATTGATTATCCAACCAATAATACATCAGCCTGTATGTATAAACCTCTATTGGCTTTAATGTGTCATCTTGGATATTTGTTCTGTACTCCGCAGATCTAGCTACAAAGGCTGACGATTTCTGCTTCAGCCATGCAAATATTGAGGGGGACAAATATGGAAACTGTGGACTCGATAGCAGCCAACAGTATAAAAAATGTAGTCTCGTGTGAGTACTTTATTTTGTAATTATTGCATGAATTTAAAAATCCATGTAAAGTTTCCTTGGGCCCCTTTTTAAAGGCGAAAATCAATCTATTATTATTAACAATGAAGTAAAACATGTGTAATTGTCTAGATACTTTGATAAGGTGAGTAAGTTTGTGTCGTCACTGTTGTAGAAAGCCATCCAATAAGATAAACTCAGGAGGATCATCTTTGTTTTGATACAGGTGGATTATACACGTCCAGCCTTACACAGTTTTCTCCTATTGGGCAAATATTTGTTGATGGTTTGCCAGCTGTCCATGATTTTTTAAAAAAGTGTTTTTACAAAGCTCTGGCTCTCAAAATAGATTTTTTTTTAAAGTTCCCTCTTTACAAGCTAGCTTACCAGTACACTTTGATAGAAGATGTTTCGTTGGCAAACTGGTCCATGATTTGAGGGCATAGCTTCTGAGTGTATGTTGGATTTGATATTCAAATATAAACAGTCCCTTTCTAATGAATTGCAAACCCCACCATTCGAAGTATCGATGAGCTCTTATAATCCAACATTAAACTTGTTGACAACTGTTGAAAGTGACTGTTTTCTCCTCTGTCCTGCATTGCAGAAATGCCAAGTGTGGAAAGTTGCAGTGCACCAACGTGGACCTTAACATTCACCCTGTTGGTGCCCAAGTCAGTTCCGTGGTCATTGACGGGAAAAAATGTGTTAACGCTGACTTCGGCCTGGGCCCAGATGTGCTGGATCCTGCCTATGTTAACCCGGGCAGCCCTTGTGAGAAAGGAAAGGTGAGCAAAAATAATTTTTGACCAAAAGTACACACAAAAGAAAACATTTAACAAACTAATGTGATCCAATTTGTTCCAGAAAATAGAAAAAAAAAAAAAAATCAATGAATAATAAGTCTTCTCTCTTAGACCTGCCTGGACTTTGAGTGTGTGAACGCCTCCGCTCTGCTGCCCAACTTCAACTGTGAAGCCCGGACCACTTGCAACGGCAAAGGGGTAAGACGGCATTTTCTTCACATTTTTCCATCTGTTAACACACGCAATGATGATACAGCTGACTTTTCTGTTTCTGTGTTTCCTTCAGGTCTGTAATGACAGAGGGAACTGCCACTGTCATGACGGGTGGTCACCCCCTCGCTGTGACAAGTCAGGGCGTGGTGGAAGCATAGACAGCGGTCCTGCTCAGATTGGTGGGTTTGAATTGATTTGATCTATTTACTTTTATAAATAAAGCACACAGAAAACCACAGGGACTCTACTATAGACATTGTACTTGAGGCAAATCGCATAAACTTTAAAAAAAAAATGCACTATAATGAAATCAACAATGAAGTTCTTCGATGCATGAATAGATATGAGGTAATGTAATACATGTTTCCATTGCCTATCGAGGGCTTGTCTTAGGGTTTCATTTCTCTCATGTATTAAATATTCAGTCCTCTGCTGGTATCACTGTGGTGGCAGTGCACACTTATTGTTTTCTATTTTCTGTCTTCATATGTGTTTTTGTCTTCTAGGATTTTAAAAGTGTTGAACTTGTATTGTTGATTTATCTATATACCCTACAGTGTGCCTACTGGTTAAGAAATCTTAAAAATCCTCAGTTAATTGTATTCCCATGTTGTTATACTTATGTAAACTGTACAGTACTCACTCTTTCTCCTCTCCAGTTATATATAATCACTCATGATGGAAAGAACAAGTTGATTGTTGGATGTGACAGCTGTGCACTTTTAATGATTCTGTGCTGCTACTTCGTCACGCATGGCCTCTTTTTTTTTTTTTACCTTCCACAGACCACTCCCTCAGGAACGGCCTTTTGATCTTCTTCCTGCTGGTGGTTCCTGTTCTGGTCCTCCTCATTCTGCTGTTGCTCTACATCTTCAAGAGGGAATCCCTAAACCCATGCATAAACAGATGTCACAAGTAAACATCAACTCCCCGCCCCCCAAAAATTCTATCCATAGATATTTAAAGGACAGCAGTTGTGATGATTGAGTGTTATTTGGATTACGATTTCTTTCTTTTAATATGTTTTCCTTTCACAGGTCGAGGAATCCTAACAAAGGAAATTCAAATTCACAATCAACCCAAGATGTACCAAGAGCTGCCCCAGCCCAGCCTTCAGTACAGTATGCTTCTGATGGGGTAAATATTGTCTTGCTTAATAATAATCACTGCAGGGGAGGAAGACCAGTGTTGATTTTGCAGTAGAAAAAGTTGTTTTTAATATTACGACATTGAAGTCAATTAAATGGAAAACCAGCAAAAGTGGTACACACTGTTTTCAGTAAAAACTTAGTGATTGTAATTTTTTTTTTTCTTCCAATTCCAGCCTGGATATCCTTCATCTACCCCACTTCCAGCTTCTGGGTATGAACCTAATTTAACCTTCTTGTTATCCATATTGTCCTTATCCATAAGCATGCCTGTATAACTGGTTTAAGTTAATTCCTGTCTGTTAGTTTAAGGTATGGAGAACTGGATTATTGGAACGCAGACAAGGCCCCTGTCCCTGCACAACCTGCACAACCACATAGGCAGGGGCCCGGAGTTCCGAAACCAATCCCTGCTGGGAAGCCACCAATCTAATTCAGCTTTTAAGATCAATATTTTCAACTGTAAATGTATACAGTATGCTGCTCAACACTTTATGAAAATGCAATTTTAAAACACTGTGATAAGTGGACTCACTGTTACCGGTTGCCGTGGCAGCTTTCTAATAATCGACTGTTACATGGTGGTGGATAAGGCTGGTGACTGTGCAACATTTTTACATTTTAAAAAAGAAATCACCAAATCTTTGTTAATATGGGATTTTTAATAAGTTTGTAAAATATTTCTGATCTTGTTGATTGTAATAAATAATTTATCACATATTAGGTTTCAGGCTTTTTAATTTTCTGTATTTCAACTTCAGTTAGTCTTCCATACCAGTGTAGTCACAAATTTGGCTAATATCGATGTCAGAAATCAGAGGCATCACCAGGAATTCTGGGCCCCGGTGATAGGATTTCACTGTGAGCTCCACTACCAAAGCCCAAGCCAACCTAACACCATATATATAACCACCTCCATTTTACTTAAGACCAATTCAAAGCAATTCATGACGGTCAACAAATGAGTCGGGTATGGCTGCATCCTGGTGCTCTCTCGTCTGTGTTCTCTCGTCTGTGTTCTCCCGTCTCATGTGCTCTCGCGTCTCACTAAGTGTCTCCTGACCCACCAAATGTGAAATGAACCCATCCAGTCCTTTGTTTGTGGTCTGTGTAAATCTTACAACATAGAGAAAAATGCTCCGTTTGTATTTATGATCATCATTTCTAATGATGCTGCTGCTTTGTTGGAGACTTTTCATTATGAAATTAAAATAATTTATCCTTAATTACTCCCGCGAGGTGGAATTCAGTTTTACACTCTGTTTAATGAACATGCTACACACACGTGCACAAACAGGATCCTATGGACGTGCATTAATGGAGAGGTCTCAGAATGAGGGTGCTGCCCACAGCGAGCGCTCCAGAGCAGTTTTTGGGGTTTGATGCCTTGCTCAAGGGCACCTCGGCAGTGCTCAGGAAGTGGACTGGCACCTCTCCAGCTACCAGACCAATTTCCGGACTTGGTGGCGACCCTCCGGTTCCAAGTCCTTACAGACTGAGCTACTGCCGCCCATTCAAAGTACTGTTGAAAATAACAGTATTAAAATGTGGGGGGAAAAAAACAAGAAAATTAAAATGTGCTTTCTTGAACGGTGTGTAAAAGTGTGTGTGTGTGTGTGTGTATATATATATATATATATGTATGTATATATAAAAAAAATATTAGTCTTCGTTTATACACAAACATTTTATTCTGTTCATGTTTTTAAGTATTTCATTACTGACAATTCAATTGCATGACCTCCGGAGCTTTATTTTGAAAATTTGAAGCTCAGGAGGCTCGGCTTTAGGCACACAGACATGAGCACACAGAGGAGAGCACACAGACGAGAGTAGCCAGGCTGCAGACTTACAGTCTAGGAACAAATTGGCATATCAATCAATCTTCAGAATAGGTTGGAATAGAACCATCGGGCAAGTTTAGTCTTTGGTACACAGGGCAGGATCTTAATCTTTTGAGCCAATGGGATGCTCTTCTCCAACAGGATCGCTTTGAGCTTTGAAACATTGATTGATAGACAGGTTAATACAGAAGAAAGTATAACACCAACATGGTGCTACAACTTTGTATGAAAACGGTGTGCTTAATATTTTGGATTGTTACAATTCAATTTTTACAGTTATATATCTCCATATATTTTCTAAGCTGGTTGTCATCCATTGTTTTCCTTGTTTATAACTAAGAGAGGGGCAGATATTATAAGATTAATCTTCTTTCTGCTCCTTTTCATTCAAAATTTGAGATTTTATGTTTGTTTGTTTTTCTTAACTTTATTGTTTTTTTTTGTTTTTTTTTAATGAAATAAAATTGATGAATAAAAAACAAATAAAATCAGATATTGACAATTTTTTTTTTTATGTATGCTTTTCACCGCCAGAAGTAGTATGAGTAAATCAGGCTTTATTAAGGGCTCAAATTGGTCGAAATAACGTTTAATCTCGCGAGAGCCTGATGTGTCTAGTACTACCGGTTCCGTAAAAAGAACTTCCTGTGCTCCCCGGCGTGACTTTCCACCACTGTGTTCCGCCGTGCTCTCCTCCTGCCTCTGGGTGATTCATTGCGCTTCCTTCGTTTTCAAGATGTTGACTTTCTCAAACAGGATAAAATTATGCTCTCTGGCTTTCACGGCCGTGCGCATGTGCAGCAGCGGCGCCGCGGCTGCAAACAAGAACCCCGTGGTTTACTTTGACATTGCTGCAGAGAACAAGACCATCGGCAGAGTCACCTTTGAGGTAAGAAGATGTGATTAATAACCTTTTAGTGGCTTTTTATTTTCTGTTTACCATTGTGTCCCTTTTTGAGTGTGTGGGTAAAATACAAACACTGGCAAACTCTTGACACCCGAGCTGTGTTGTTTAAGTGCCCTTTGCCAAGTCACAGTCTTCATAAGAACAACCTGTTATCTCATGTTTGACCCCTGAGGCATTTCATTTGTCTTCTGCAGCTCAACGCCGAAGTTGTGCCAAAAACTGCAGGTAAGCACTGACCTTATCATGTCATCTTTATAGTAGGCTATTTAAATTTAAAATGAGTACAGGAGCTGAATGCAACTATGTTCTTGAGGTATTTGTACATTATATTATAATTTTAACCATGCCTATCCACTACAGTTAAAGCTTGTCTTTCCAGAACAAAATGTTTCATAAAGATAAAAAGTTTACTTACTTCTAACTCTTATGGTAGCGTGAAGAACTTTCTAGGAATTTGGAAATTTGTGTGACAATCTGATGAAAGAAAAGACACATGGCTTCACAAAGTGGACTTTACAGTGTAACAAGGATTTCGACGGACAGAAATGCTGAAAAAAATGAAATAATAAATGTACTAGCCAAACATTTCAATGATAAAGTTAGAATTGGCTCATAATACACACTTGTACAGTTATATAATAGTAAGTAATATAAGCTCAATGACATCATATTTGCAGCAAAACACTGACAGGGAGCATTTGGTCCACTTGAAGTTATTTTCTGTCATAAACTCTAAGAGAATAATGCTGACAATACTTAAATTGATAAACTTCAGTTTTTGAATGCGGTACTTGAAGCAGGATTTAAGTCATTTTTAAAATGATGTGATTTGACTTTAAGTAAAGCAAAGGATCAGACCACGTTTTCCTTTTCTTTAAGTCATCATATCAAGATCAACCAGTTGAAGCCAGAACCTAAGCGTATGAGGCGTCAGCTATTTAAATCTGAGATTAAGTGGCTGCTTAATACAAGAGTGTGACTTGCGCAACGGATCCTTCTCCTGCGACACGCTGAAACGACAATTGAAGCAAAGCTGTCTTCAACGCAAATACTCTTAATGTGCTGTCCTAAAATGTTCATTACGTTGTTTTAGTTTCATGTAGTTCTGCTGAATGATGTTTTTATTAACCCTAAGGCTTATTTTCAAGTTCTAATTTAATCAGCAACAATCAGTGCTTTATAGTCTTCAAAGGTGCGACAGACAAATAACAGCAGGCAAAACATACTTCTTTACTTTTTCTTTCTTGTATGTCCTGGTTTTCCTGCATGGTGTTTTTGTAAGCAAATGACCAGAGTGAGAATGTGTTGATGAATCTTTGCTGTAGAGAACTTCAGAGCGCTGTGCACGGGCGAACATGGCTTTGGTTACAAGGGATCAACTTTCCACCGGGTGATCCCCAAGTTCATGTGCCAGGTGAGCTTTTTCTAGTTTTCTGTTGTGTCCTTTTTGTTGCTCTTACAGTACTTACAGTGATGTGTGTGTTTTTCAGGGTGGAGATTTCACGAACCACAATGGAACCGGGGGGAAGTCGATCTATGGATGGAAATTTCCGGATGAGAACTTCAAGCTGAAGCACACTGGACCCGGTAATCATCCCGTTCTGTTCGCACAATGATGCTAATGAAGGAGGAATTCTTTGTCTCTTGTTTTTCCATTGATTCTGAGAATGAACAGCTTCTGAAGATAGGTCTGCACTAAATCTCAAATCACTCTATTATTATAGCTCAGTGCAGATTATAATGAAATGTACCATGTGGGATATATTTCATTTCATTTTATTTATTGAATTACAACCGTGCACATTAATCAACATATCAACAAAATAGTATCCATGTAAATATGCCGGATAGCACAAAAGCTAATTTTCATCCGTAGTCCTGAGGCAGGTACTAACGAAAAAAACACAAAACAAATGTACCATTACATGACAGTTTGAACAGAACGACACACACAAAAAGCTCACAGACAATATTACAAACAAATGAGACACAGTCACAAACAAATTGGACGCTGTCGTTGAATAATAAATAGCAGACCCTTGTGTAATACACACAAAAAAAAAAGTGAACAGGACATTGTGAAAGTACTCAGGCCGGTGTAAACTCATGACACAACGCCCCTGAAGAATCTGTAATTGTCCTCACCTACAGATGAGCTTCCTGCTGTGTTTTCAGTGAGTCTTTTTTAACAGTTTGAAACCCAGCTGGTTACAGATTTAACTCATTTCTGCACTTTACTTCAAATGTTGACAAGTATGCAAAAGTGTTAGCTGCTGAGGAATATGATACCTAAAACATATATTTTATACTTTTACAAGAGGGGAACTCAAAATGCAATGTACATGTAGACTACAACAACGGCCGCGTTCAGACATCAGCTCACTCGGATATTCTGCGGATAAAATACTAGGGGTCTGGCCGGATAAACTCCGGGTAAAGTCCGCCCGAAAAATGCGGCTGTTTGCCTTCACACATAGCCTAAAAAAACCTCCGGGTAGCCAAATCTTCTGAGTTTTTCAGGAGATTTCCATGTGTGAAAAGGGTTGTAGTCTGTAACTGCTATTCACTTCTTACAAGTTTTCTTACTCTTTTTTTTTCACCACCACCAGGGGGCAGCATTTTGTTGTTTCAAATGAACAAACTGGAAGTTTTAGATGATGTATCCTTAAATGTGCTTTTAATAAGAGACCCACTTGTGTTATTGATTATGCTTAGTTAATTATGTGTTTATAATAAAATATAACGTTGTTAACATTGGCTATTTGTAAAACATGACCGTGTTATGCATCTGTATCCATAGAAACAGGGTCTCTTAAAGGATAGCAGCTCATCGAAACCCAGCTGCAATTCATTTGATTATTTAAACCTGTGCTTTTCCTCCTGTTAAATGTCAATATGACTTCTGTAATACACTAAGTTTTACAGTCCTTGATAATGATTTTGTTGCTCCATTGTAGGTATTTTGTCTATGGCCAACGCTGGACCTAACACTAATGGATCCCAGTTCTTCATCTGCACCGGTAACACAGACTGGTACGTGCTAACCTTTGTTTTTTAAGTCTTCCTGGTGGGCACTGCAAACACTTGACGATTTAAATGCATTATGTGTAAAATAGGAAGCTTGTCTTTTTTCTTTTCAGTTCTATAAGTCAAGGTTGAGGTTTTTTTTTTACTTTTTGTGTATTCAAATCATTACTAACAAACCCAAGATCCAGACATAAAGTACTTCAAATTGCAACGAGACGTAATGGTCCAGATGTTGGTAAATTATTTCAGTAGGGAGGAGCATCCTTACTCACCACAGCTATGAAAAAAGTAACACTCTTTTATATCTGTAATGTGTTCAATAGATTTCATAAAATTGAATAGTTCTGGATTGCCATCCAACTAAAAGTACTGATACCTGTGGAGGGCTTTGCTTATTATAGCATCTTAAGAACTTGGTTTATGTGTCCTTTTTATTAAAAAGTCATTTCGGAGGTTTTTTAAAGACATAAGAAAAAAGGTGATGCTTTTGATGATAGCCTGAAACAGCAGACTCTCTGCAGAGAAAGTTGCATCAGTGGGGTGCGTTATGGATTGTTTCGCTGTCTGGGGGGCAGAGATAATACACCTCCTCTCTCTCCATTTAGGCTGGACGGCCGGCATGTTGTCTTTGGCAGCGTGAAGGAGGGAATGGACGTGATCAAGAAAGTGGAGTCTTTCGGTTCCCAGTCTGGGCGAACCTCCAAGAGGATCACTATTGCAGACTGTGGAGAGCTCAAGGAGGCTCCATGAGAGCATAGGACACGGTCGTAGTCTCATCGCCTACTGCTGGGGTTTAAATGGGAGCGTCCGAGTGAAAGAGGCTCTTTCTTCAGTCATGGTGCCGAGTGCTACCTCTCCTTACTGACGGTCGCTTTTATCAGACTCGCAATCAGTTTTTCTTTTGGTACAAACATTCTGTGTTTCTTCAGGTAACAATTAACGCACTTAACTGTGTCAGGCCATATAATGTGAACTAGTATTGTAAAATCACGGGTTGTATTATTTTTAAAAGAGAGCCATAATTCATTAACAAACACTGGTGTGGGAAAGAGGCATTTATTTGAAATAAATAAATAATTTTTTTGCTAAATATTTCTTGTTCTTGCTTTTTTTTTGCTTCATGAACTTAAAGTTCTTATTAATTTATAAATATTTCAGTCTGTCACTAATGTGGAAATCAATCATGAACTGACATACAGTATCATCTTCTCATCATCAGAGTTTATCTGAAAACTTGTGAGCATTCATCTGTTTTACACAACCAGCGTGTGTATGCCAGGAATTTATACATTTGTGCTATTTAGCTCCATTGTTAGCGTGTTTCCATAGCCCATAAACTGTATATAAGTCAACCTCTTGATTTCCAAAGTGACCTGAAATGGGGAATTAATTTAACATGCATTCTTCTGAATGGCCAGCAGGGGGCAGCAACACTTAATGCAAAAAGGATGTTATGATTCTATTGAACCAGATGTGAAAACAGTCTCACTTACTTGATTTACACCTTGGTTAACGTTTTATTTTATTTCATAATGGTCTCATTAAGAGTACAATCAAATCGACGAGCTACCTTACCACCAGGAAAGAGTCGTAGAAATTCTTACCAATCATGTTGTCTTAACATGACTTTGATATAATTTCTTTAGGCTTAAAAAAACCCCGATATGGCGAAAGCTAAAATACCAAATTCGAGATGTAAAAACAAGTCCACAAACCAATGAGTGACATCACATGGCTTCATCCACTTCTCTTAGAAAGTCTGTGGTCACTAAAAAATGTTGTATGACCACCATGAGAGTGACTCATTCAGAATCTTAATGGTCCCAAAAGGGGAGAGTTGTTTTGCAGCAGGAGCACACAGAAGACAGCACATACAAGGACAACATCAACAATAGAATCCAAATAGTAAGAAGACAACAGAAGAAGAAAAGAACACACAGAAAGATTCTCTAAGGAAATGTTTGCCCTTGAACAACTGGCTGACATTGAGCTGTTACAGTCAAAGGTGTGCCCTGTTACTGGGGGGAAAGCCGATATTTTATCACCATCTGGGTGAATGAAATCAGACTTGCGTCACTCTCCTTGCCTCCCTCTGTTTTCCTCATCAGCCTCAGTTGACTGATGTTGTAAGTATTGGACTGTCCAGGGGACTTAAGGTGTACAACGTGGAGATATATTCTCTCCTGAGGGGTTCAGCTTTTCTTTTACTGTATGTTCTTCCAGCGCTGCTATAGACTGACAACAAGCCAAATCCGACTTTGCTATACCAGATGTTCAAAAAATATTGACATCAAGATTCTGAGAATGTGAGTGGGGGATAAACATGTGTAACATCTGGATCGGTTTATGTTGACAAAAATTGATTTTATCAGTTGTCAAGTATACAGCCCTGTGTGGACCCTCCCTAAACCAAACCCCTAATGCAAAACTCCTGATTTAACATCCGTCATCTTGTGCTTTAATTCTTTTACAACACACAGAAAAAAACTATTCTGCAGAAGAGTAAAACAACCAGAGGACACACAGAATAAAGTGTTTAAACCGTTTTTAATACAAAACTTTTTTTTTATAGAGATCAACATCAATCTCGGGTCACTTATAAGGCACATTAAAATGGTGTTTCACACTTTTTAAAACAGCTTAAAGTCATAGTAAGATTTTGTTCCATAGTCATTTAACATCAAAAGAGCACTGAAATACAAAAAGCCCTTAAAGCAACACGTAGCCTTCCACTTAATCCTTCATATTACATTCACATATGTATTCCCTCTTTATGTCATGGCACAACCCCATTAATAAAAACACTCTGGCGAGTCCCTTAGCACTGCATGCTGAAATATAACAGCTGTAATTCAATCTAATGTCAGGGAATCAAAAGCTTCCACCTTATTGCATTTGTTTGCAGTCTAGAAAAATTTCTCACTGACAAACTAAAGGTGAGCTAGATTTGGTATTGAAATTTTAAAGTTTGAGAAGTTAATCAATTCTATGCTATATTCACTTAACTTAATACAACAACTTAATTCAAAGGAAAAAAATGGGTCCCTGGAACACTGTTTGGAGCTAAAAAGCTACCAGGAGCTACGGTTTCACTGTTGAGGGCCCATCACCAAAACTTCTCGCATTGCATTTTATCTTCAAACAGTGTTACAGGGGCAACATGTTTGTATATAGAGTTATGAACATATACCACAGAATCTGTTTCTCCAACTTTCACATTTCTCTACTAAAAACTCCATAGTGCACCTTTAAGCACAACTGAAGACTTACAAGCACATACCTTGGGAGGAATAACGGTTAGTTCGCTTGCTAATATATTCCTTCACAAAATGTAATAAGTCAAAATATATTCAAAAAGTATGCACCCTCAAGTACTGATAATACAGATAACAATACAGATATACATTTGTACTGCATATCTTATTTTAGTAAAGACCTGTTGCATATTTTATACAGAAAACATTATTATAAGTTATTTCTGGGATATACAAACATGTTATAAAGACACTTCACTCACGAACTGCAGTGAATGAACATGAGTGAGGACAGTCACAAGTTTCTTAATTCACAGTCGAAAAGATTCTTGGTTCCTTGTTAAGACTCTGAGTGAAAATATACATAATAAAAGTCAGAGTCAGTTACCTTCAAAAGAAAAGTAAAAACTCGCCCTCATTGGCAGACACTGTAAAAAAAAAAAAAAAAGAGCCTTTTATACCAAGAGTCACAGTTTCCGAGGTTTTTTTGTGACTGAAAATGCATCACAGTAAAATAAAGTTCTTTATCTTGTATTTTTTTAGTCATTCAAATAAAGCTATCCCTTATTGATAAACCTTTGAAGGGGTGTTTTTAAGAAGGCTAGAGTGTTATTGGTCACGGCGGCAGTAGTAGCCGAGGACTTTGCATTTTTCACACAGGTGCTGCGGGTGCTCTTTGCTCTGGTCAGACACATCCAACCCATCAGGCTTCTCCAGAGGCCGCTGAAACAAAACGAAAAGAAAAAATACAAACTATTATTATTATTCAGCAGCAACAAATCCTTAACAGAGTCCAAAGGTTTCAATAACTCCTGGAAGACTTTTCAGTCAAAAAGTACACATGAATTCAGAATGATGCTTTTGTCAAGGCTAATGTCTCTATTTGATATTTTAATTTAAATTCAAACTGAAATCACATTTTTTTTCCCATAAGAATGACATTCCTAGCGCTTAGTGTAGACAATTCTGTCCTTGTGTGGCCGTGTGTCCTCAGGCTGATTTGTATTGTGTTTTTGAAATCCTAGCTACATCTACGGATAATTTTACGACATTGTAAATTCATTTGATCAACATTTCAGTAATGCTATACAATCACATCAAATGAATCTGTGTTAAGATCCAAAGCTGCATGGACATACAGACAGAGTTCCAGTTATAAGGTAAGGAATGATTGCTGTGTTAGATATTTGTGGACATGATTTTTAGACCTCTTAGATGATATGACAAGAATTTGCCACATTACTCAGAAAGAGTTTGGCGGTCAATAATGGGAAATGTAAAAACATGTTGTTTATATAGTGAGAAGTTGTCACCATGTGAAGGTTCGTCTTTACACCTTATTATTCATCATGTAAAATTATCCTTAAATTTGCACATGGTAAAAAATAGCTGCTTAAAAAAACACTACCTGTTTTTGTGGCCTACATGTAACTATCAGGTAATATATTTAAAATATCAGGAAACAACGTGGTCAGAGCAGACGGTTAAGTGTTCCAATAGAGTAGGTTATTACCCCTGTGGTTGGATACAAAGTGCTCAAATCAAACATTTGGTTTGTTTAAAAAGCAGCGTTTGGTCTCCAGGGTCAAACAAAATGAAGTATATCTTGAAACACTCAGACAAGCTGGTTTGAACTGGTTCACCCCGAAGCTGTAAGCAGTGAAGACGATTTATTTTTTTTTCCTGTGAGGATTGGACGCCATAGTTTGCTTAAAGTGAACAAAAGCTGTTCCACTGCCTTCTGGCCACACTGTTACCTGTTTATGAGGGTAAACGTTGATGTGGCACTTGATACATTCTTGTCCCATGTTGGCCCAGGAGTTCCCGCTCATCCACTTCCTCTTGCATTTAGGGCATTTGTATTCACCGAAACATCGCTTCTTCCCCTGATACGGGGTCAGGCCTTCACCTTTGGGTCGAGCCTGAAAAGAAATACACGAGAAAGCAAAAACCTTTACATCCCTGACATTATGTTACACTCATTCAGAGCTTCCCTTTATTGCTAACATTCTACAAAGTATGTGTACAAAAAGGGGTTCTGAATGAAAAGTTGACAGATGCACATGTATGAAAAAAGGAAAATAGGGATCTTTCCAACAATATGACGTTTGACAATTTCAAACATTACCACCTCTAACTTGAGGATATTCACAGACCTGCTTGGTTGTTTTGGACTGCAGCCGATTGAAAGCACTGTGTGAATAGAACTAGATGTGATAGCAGCCCTGTCGCTGTTCCAGAGAATCGAGTTTACGGACCAGTTTTGTCTCAGGAATGAGATCATTATTAATGATTATTAAAGTTCAAAAGCTCATGTTCTTTGATACTTGATCAATACTTATGGTTCTTGTATGTTAAATGGACACCTTTTATCTATTACAAAATGTAAATGTAGACATTTAGAAGAAGAAAACAACGTCTTTCCTCCCATTTTTTTCCTGAGGAAGTTGGAAATATTGTTCTGGTTAAGTGTAATTTATTTGTTGGACAGAAATTAAGGAGTCTCAGCTTTCCCATTAGAAATGAGCTCCCTCCCTCCAGCTGTGCTCCCGAGGGACCATAAAGGAGGCCCCGGCCCGTGGGGGGACCAATGGGAGAGGCCTCCCTGCTATAGGACAAATACCTCAGGCTCTCAGTCATCCCTCCCAGTTGGCCTTGACCCACCAATCAGGACATGCAGATCTTAGCAGGGAGGAAATAAAACCCAGATGAACTCTGCACTTGTATAACATGACAAAATTCAAAACCCATCACGACAAAATCATCCCGACAAGACTGGTTTCAATTAGCAGCACCTCAACTGGAAAGTAGGGCAAATCAATGAAGATTGAAGAAGCAACCCTATAATATTGTTTTTATTTGACAGCAGGAACATATGTCAGGTTTAAAACTTCTTGCAGCCCATTTTATTTATTCCATGCACTACATCAAGTATGTTCAGTGTTAAGTCTGTGAAGAACATTGAAGCCTGTATTTTCATTATCTGGCCACCATGAGGCACTGTGGGAGGTCACTTTTATGGCCTCAAGCACCTACAGGGAGAGCAGACATGGAGCATCATCTTCCTGAGGGAGGAAACAGCTTTCGCTCTGCAGAGCAAGCAAAACAAACTCTACCTAAGGTCCGGAGCCCATAGGCCAGCAAAGGGCATGGCACAGGCTGGAGTTTCCACCAGTCCCCTAAAAGATGTGACAGGGACAGCAAACAAATGGAATCCCACTTCTGACCCTGACGTTAATAGACACTCTTGTGGAAGGACAGAAAGTTTGAACGAATGCTGAAGAAAAAAAAAAAAAGGTTCAGTTATTGGCTGGTACTTGGAGCTTTTTTCCCGTTAAAATATGAAGTCATTTTGAGGATTACATTTAGAAAATATATGACAAGAATATTATCCTAGTTGTGCAATAAATGAATTTAGAAATTGGTATCACTGAAACATCACTTCTTCATTGCTGGTTTTCTTCTGTATGAATAGAATGTGACAACAATTTCAAGGCAAAATTTACTCTGCAAAATTTACAATCTACAAGGAGGAAATTGTCATATAGTATAATATAGTCAAACCTAACTGGAAATCTGGAAATCAACATTGATTAAAATGACAATATCCAACTTGTGGCCTACATATAAATCAGTTTACTTCATTTAAAATCTTTGGAATTGTGTTCTCTAGAGATTACATTGGATCAGTGTTTTATTTGATGTTTGCTATCTTGGTTAAGACATGTTATTTCAAATGGACTGGATTCTATTTTTAAGGCAAGGTTATACACTTCATAGCTAAAACATGTAACTGGTGAATCTCAAGCAACACTTTCTGATTACCGCTGCTTTGGTGCTTTTGTTTTCACTGCTGATAATGGTCTTATCTGTCCTCAGCCGTTACTGTGTGTTGTTTTTGGCCGGATCATCTGCTGAGGAGGATGAGTCAGATAGAGGGAACCCTGGAATGTGGGGTAGATAGACTCCCTTTGATAAACAGTCGCTGTCATCTGCTGGAACATAATGAATATATAGGAGAGGAACGCTGCAGAGCTCAGGTTTTACGTGGTCGCATGTTTTAAAGATAAAGTGACGTTTGTCAAACTGGAGGACTTGTTCGTTGTAGATTACAGTTTTCCTGAGGGGAAGGAAGAGTGATTTTTTACACTGTTACCTCCTTTTTGTTGAAGGTTGTTTGGCAAAAACAATTTTCCTTGAACTGAATCCTATTAAAATTGTGTGTTTTTAAGAAGAAGATTTTTTGAAGTTGTAACAAATTTTAGGAATTTTTATAATTGTGTTATTTTTAACCTAAATATCCACTGTTGGATTTTGGTAGACGCAACATAACATTTTGAAATTATGATAAATAAAACATGTAGGCCGAATGATGCACACAATATTTTTTTGTGGAGGAGCTTAACCAAAATTACAAATACATAATCATTTTTAAGAGTAAATAAAAGAAATCTGGGAATTGGTGGAACTAAACCACACTGTGGGATTTGAGGTGTAAGTGTTTTGAGGGAGGTTTAATGACAGATAGTGTTAGATTAAAGACAGAATATTTATTGTCCCTGTTTTTTGTTTCTACAGGTTAAAATGATTATTTGCTGATTGCCTCACTTAAAAAAAAAAAAAAACAACGTCTCCTGCCATGTTTGCCTGAGGAAGACCTTTTAGATCAAAACTTTGTTCTGTTTAAATTTAAGTTGCTTATTGGCTGCTTACTGTTTTGCACCTGTATG
The DNA here is from genome assembly GCF_963584025.1 of Labrus mixtus. Classification (NCBI taxonomy): domain Eukaryota; kingdom Metazoa; phylum Chordata; class Actinopteri; order Labriformes; family Labridae; genus Labrus; species Labrus mixtus. Next base: position 8,980,733 of record NC_083632.1, read on the forward strand.
CATTTTGCTTGGATGTGTCACACCAGTTTTCTCTTTTTGATTTTTTGCACGTTTCACTGTCAATTCAAAATTGACTCGAGAGTTGTAGGCTTTCTCCTTTATCTCATTATTCACACACTTTAAAACTACGACTTAAAGGATAACTGAACCTAATGAAATCCCTTCTGTGGACCCCAGAATCATTTTGAGAGAATGTAGCCTTTTTGACTTAGCAGCAGCCATTAGATTGTTCTTAATTACTCATGCTACCCAAGACAACAGCTAACATTAGCATGTAACCACTTACTAACTATTACTATCATTAGCTAGAGATTAGCTTCAAGCTAAAGTTACAGCTAACTTCAAATTGCCTTAACACTAATCACTTCTGGGTACTGTTACAGGATAGGAAAAGCACAAATTCCTAGCTAACAGCAAAATGTGTACAGGATGGCTGAATGCTTACTAGCTTTTGTCTAGCTAATGTTTAACAAATATGTTGTTTCACTTTCAAATGTCGACAGATGTTACTTTGAATTTTCATAATAAACTGGCATTCAGTCGTTCATTAAACAGGAATCTGTTCATTGTTAACGGTCATTAAAAGTTCTACTATTCGCCTGATATAAGGGTGAAATGGTCACCAATTGTGATTTTTTTTTATGTACTGGATGATAACTTAATAACTCTATAACTTGTTGCTTCCAACTCCAAAACGATTGATATGAAACAGAGGGACGAAGTAAATCCTCCAGATGTAAAAAGCAGGGATCAGATTGATATTTGACTTTTCTGCTAGATAAACACCAAGCAATCGAATGATTCATATTATTGACCTCTTATCGAATTGTCTCCTTTAGACAAATCTAGCTGTTCTATTGCTCTCTATTTACAGTAAATGGAAAGTCATCATTTTGGTGGTATAAACCCTCCTGAACAACAATGAAAAGGATCACTGAAGTGAAGTCAGGAAAACATGGGAGACCATTTTCTCTGGATTTCAGTACGGGCATTAGTTTGCTGTTTGGCTTTGGTAACAGCTGGGCTTCTCCCTGATGCTTTGGGGGTCTGATACAAATTAAACCCAGTGAGGAAGAACGCTGTGGGTTTGTTAGTGTGGAGTAATTGACCACATGGTGTCCAATAGGCTCGGTGTTGCTGTGTTCCGCAGGAGAATGTCTCATGGGGGTATGGAAGTGGGGGAAGAGAGTGAATGAGAGAGAGAAAAAAAAGAGGAGGGTGGGGGTGAGGTTTTGGAGTAGTCCATTGTTTATCCTGATGGTTTCCAGATGATGGCAGAGGGAGGCAGCCAACCTCCTGGGCCTCTCTCACCAGGCTACAAGGATCTGGGCCAAGCTTATCTGCTGCAGCCCTAAAATCTGGCTTTACATCGCTCTTTGCACTCTGGGGCTGATTTAAGTTACTCAACTGAAGTTATGGCTTTTGGAAAGGATGAGCTGTAACGCACAATATAAATTGAATTACTATCTTTTTTATCCTAAAACAAGACATTTTCCCACACATGGGTTCAGGCTTTAGGAGTCTAGATCATAAACATAAATTGTTTCGGGACATAATGTGCTATTTCTGCATTTTTTTAAGTGACAAAGGGGCTGATAATGTTGTAAAAACAAAAAATCATTTGAGCATTTTAGTTATGGTTTTAGGGGTTCATTCTCAGTTTGTCAACCACTTACATAACTGACATGAATGAATATTATTATTTTGCAATTGGTGGGATAACTTAAATCTTATTGTACATAATAAAGCTGCTCTATACCCTTTTTTGTGGCTATTTTACACCTTTTACTTGAGATGAAGGACAGTGGGTAGAGTCAGGAAGAGAGAGTGGGGAAAGACATACGGCAAAGGAGCAACAGGTGGGATTCTGCCAGCTAAGGGAAAAACCTAATTGCCTTTGCAAATTAGAGCCATAGAGTAAAACAAAACAGTAAAAGTTTGGATCATGCAGATAAACAATCAGCTGAATCTCAGTTAAACTGAAACAATGCTACACCTAGATTGTTGAAAACCAGGGCATATGGGATTGGGAAGTTAATTCTTTCTTTGATCACAGATTTTGATATAATGTCAATTTTTCATTTAGCAGACGCTTTTGTCCAAAGCAGTATACACCATGATTTAAACTCCACTGGCTATGCCACCATGAACATTTTGGGGCTCAGTGTCTTTCATGGATACTTTGACATGTGACTGCAAGAGTTGAAGATTAAGCCTCAAACCTTCCAAGTAAAAGAAGCACCAACTCTACCACTGAGCTACGGCTGCCCCATTGTCATGATCTAACTGTCTAAAATCACTGTGTTAAAAGAGCTGTGAAACATGAATGGAAATATACTAAATTGAGCTCTTTCCAAAAGTAAATCAATAATATCAATACCACTCCCATGCCTGTCAAAGGCTAACGCCAGGAAACCTCTAATTTAGTAAAGCATAAAGACCCAAAACAAGGGAACCTAGGCAAAGCTTTTGAATCATTAGATGACAGGCTGATTTCAACTAACTTAAAATGATCAAAATCTGCCATCAGTTTCAGCATCAACAGACCAAATTTAAATCAAAGAATTGCTTCATCAAAAGTTCCAAATTCATTATCAAAGCAAATTATTTCCCTGCATGGAAACTTGATTAAACTGTAACTGTAAAGACATACACCCACTTCCTGTGTCTACCCACTGTTTCCAAAAAACACGCACTGGATGCTGACATCTCTTTCTAGCAGCTCACTGGCCCTTTAAACAGTCGTCTGACAGCCGCTCCTCTGCACAGACACAAACAGAAAGAGACGGAGATGACTGCAGTCAAGCAGAGCTCAGCGAACAATACAGCTGACTTCCTGACCTTTAGTTCCACAGCCCCTCTGGAGAGACAATGCCCTCCTTATTTAGCCCAGGCTCTTCCCACCATACACCCTACTGTCAGCACACTGTCTCTAGTGTTTTCTCTTTACAGTAACCAGGATCAACTACTTAATAAATTAGGGGCCATTCAAATGATGTGACCCTGGGTTAAGGGCTAAAAGGTGTTGAAGACACTGAAAGCCAAAATAAAAAACTGCTTTTTGTGTGATGTTGGGTCTTATGGTCATAATATTAAGTATATAAATTATTACTAATTGGTGTAAAAACAAATTTGAAATATTGTTGATAAAGTTGTTTTTGGGACTTAGTAATACTGCGGACTGAGTGTATCAGCTTGTTTCCAACATTTGTAGTCTTTGTCACATCTCCTCTGCCTCTAAACTGCCCCCACTGTTCATGTGCATACTCCATCTTGCACCACTACACATTTATTTTTTAGAAAGTTCACAGCCGATGCGGCAAAAAAAATGCATGGCGGACAAGACGGTCATAATGAACACGCGTATGTGCAGTTAAAAGCAAATATATTTCTGTCTAAAACTGCACAGACACAGATGTTGAGTTCAGTCAGCTGTTTTTTTAGTGTGCAGAATTATGGATGCATTTTTTGACTGTGTGAGTTAAGTGTGCCCATTTTTAATCTGTTTTCGATAGAGGCTGTTCAGCGTCTGAAGGGGGAGTTGAGCTCTGTAATTATATAGGTCTAGCTAACCCAACAAAAGCCAACATTTAGCACTGCATTCGTAGCTTTGAGACAAATTGTATGTGCTAACTAGTGAACACTTAAATAAATCATTTTCAGATGGAGAGGTTTCTGACTTTTCAGGTGTATCAAACATACAATTTTGGACTCAGTGACATAAACATAAACCATAGCTGTGTGTAGAGCCAGCCAGGTGTCTAGGATGCCAAACCAGTTGAATTTTGTCAAATTGAAATATGTATGCATTTTTTATCATTTCAAGCCCAATTTCCAGAGGCCTTTAATCTGCAGTACATTTAGGTATTTGGTAGAACTTAAACGTGAATTTACATTTAAAACAGTAAATGGTGATCATTTTTAGATGAAAGTTTTAATGAAGCCATTATTCAGTGTACCATGCAATAGGACACCAACAGTGTAGCAGCAGTATGTATTTGACTTTTCTGGAGCTTAAAATGCCTCAGATTCCAGCCATGACGAACAAAAAGCAGTTTGTTCATTAGTTACAGCTTCAGAGGGATGGTCAGCACAGTTTCAACTGAAGAGGCCTGTTGTCACACCATCGGCACTCTAATCATTTCTTCGGGTTTGAATTATTAGCAACACATGATACAATCTGACATCATCCCCCTGAAGAAGGGCAGGAGCAGGAGAAAGTCAGTGAGCAGAAATGGTTTCCAGATTTTGCACATTTTAAGGGGCGTGGCTGCAGAGACGAATCGTAAACATCTCAGAATAATACTTTGACGTCTTAACCTTTTAGTGAAGCAAGTAACCCAACTCTCCGCTTTGCTGTCAACAGGATGTTTACTGCTTGCAGAGCACAGCGTGGACAGCATAACTAATGCCTTTCAGTATAGTATAGACTTCAGCTGACACTTTTCATCATTCTTCATCACCGCAAGCTTTCCCTGAGGTACCATGTGTTTCTTTATCAAAGGAGCAGACTTTGAGAGTTGACTTGGGCCCCTTTCCACCCAGAGTAAGGCTGTTAAAGGACCTGCACACTCACTTCCTGTGTGCTTCTTCTCTCATCTTACTGAGCCGTGACTTTCTTTGATTCCTGTCCACTGCAGCTCCAGTGAAAATCAGTCAGCTATCTCGTGCACAGAAACACTGCTGCTAATGAGATTCTATATATATCTCTCTGTAAAGAAAGGAGCTTTAAACATGTTTTTTGCAGTGTTTTGCTTAAAACTTAAAAAATAAAACTAACACACTGCCACTTGTCGCATTGTGTTAGCTTTACAATTTGAGGGTTTTGCTCTTCCTCTCAATGTTGAGACATTGTGGTACAATCACACCTACTTTCAGGGATGCAAAGCTGGCAAATATTAAGACCTATAAGCAAACATAATTATTTTCTCAACATTCCTTACATTCCTTAACTGTCTGCATTGGCTGCTTCACTACACCAGTCGCTTGTCTGTTAGCGCTTTAAAAAGGCAATAAGCTTTCAAAGAAGGCGTTTTGTAGATCATGTTTATTTTAATGGACAAAGTGATTAACTTCTTCATTTCTTCCCTCATGTTTTTTTTGTTAAATGTATGTTTTCTGAAATATTTTACTTCTCATGCATGCAGAGTAACCTGGAAAGTGTAGCTCAGCAGACTGGAAACATAGGCCAAAGCCTAGCATGGCTCGTTTTTAGCTCAGAAAAAATCCTTTGCAAGCAACTCTAAGAAAAAAACTAAAATAATATATTATACCCAGAATTTGTAATCTTTATAAAAATGGACTACGATACTTATAAATCACTTTCTGTGGGGTGGTTATTTGCCCTTGAACAGAGCAAGTTGAGCTACCTTCTACAGTTGCTAGTTCTTCCTCTACTTCCTCCTTTTGCTAAGCTAAGCTAAAACTCTGATGGGTGTCACTTCATTGACATTTTACAGGGGTAAGAATGAAATCAATTTCTCTTATGTATTCGTTTTAGAAAGGTAAAAAGTCACACAGACAGCATTCAACACACAGCTAAAAATGAGGCTAGATTTTTCATGAATTAAATACTTTACATGTTAATAGATTCCAGTTAATAAATCTATTGTAACAACTACTTATTTTGTTGAGAAATTGACAACCTTGTTTAAAACGTGGCATTCAATAAATGTTATAATACAAGCTAATTCTCTGTTAGCCCCAACAGGAAGACATTACACTTTACTTTAACCTTGTATAATTGAGCAGTTAATTATTACCTGCTAATCGGAATTTCAACTTTTTGCTTCCTTGCTTCTTGGACACATCCTGACCATCAATCATCTGATTATCTCCATTATACCTAACAAATGTCAGGCATTTCCCTCTGAACGTGATCAATGGCGAAGTGCAGCTGTGCATAAAGCAGTGGTCATATTTCTTTCGTGTTTGGAGTAGAGGCCGTGCCTAGTTCCACAGAGAAACCTATCATCTTTCATTAAGGCCAACTCCGAGATCCAATCTGGCATCTGTTGCTCATTACTAACCTGCGGTGGCACATCTAACTCAAATATGTGCTGAGGAGTCTATTTCTCACCAAAAAAAAAAAAGAATACAAATGTGATGTTAGCTCCTGGAATTTTAGGTTTTTACACCACTCAATGTAAAAAAGGGGGTTATATAGTCTGGCTACATGAGGATAAGGTTTGTACTGAGAGTCAGATCAAATGTGTCATCTTATTAACTTCATGATTTTCTGCATCGTTTGCTTTTCAAAACACCGTAGTTCCTTAGATATACATGTGTTTTAGTTTAAGGCTGGTGCCTATGTGAATCTGGACTTGAGTGATGTACAGTATCGCTGATTGGCTCACCTGAGGGCAGTCTTTGATGTAATGTCCTTTGTTAAAGCAAAGGTGGCACAGGTAGTTGGGTGGCGGCCTTTTGCTGGGTTTGCGTGCCTCGGGGGACAGGGAGAGGTCTGAGAAATGGTCCGCCAGAGAGCTCAGGCCGTCCACGATATTGCTGAGGGACCCGTAGGGCGAGGAACTCTTGTAGAAGTTGTTGTTGTTCAAGGCCTGACAGGGAAAAACAAAGAGCGAGAGGCTAAGTCCCTAGCAACTGAAGCATGTTGGTCCAAACATTGAAATATGGTAAAGACCTTTAAAGTAGGGCTGCGGCAAACCATTTCAAACAATGCACAATATCCAGAACTTCAGGCCATCCAGTTGCAGATAGCTATCCGCTAATAAATCTGGTTCTGCTCAAGGTTTTGGCCTGTTTAAATTTAAATTGTATTTTTGCCATTTTTTCATTGGTGGATTAATGTTAAGTCTCTGCACACAGTATAATAGTACAAAGAGTCAGACCTATTCTTAAGGTGAAGGTTTTCAAGATAACTTTTGTTGTAATCTAGCACTTTACATTTTAATGTATTTATTGAAAATGTCATAATCTTGTTAGAAAGGGTTTTATCAAATCATAGATGCAAAGAAATGTAATTTACAGATCCATAAAAGCAGTATGATCCTATATAGGAGTAGCTAATGCCTTACATGTTTTATTGATTAATATAGTAGAGAGTCAATGTATTGTTCTTGACTAAAATGCTGTTTTTAAACTGATCAATAAATCAGTGCTTCCCTTTAGCTCGACACAAAAGTATCTCTTATTTCACAACACACAGAACATGACTGTAAGATGAAAGAGCAGTTCAGCCAGCAAAGTCAGTCCATCACCCTGATTGATTCTGTTTTGTCTCCCTGACAGTAGCCGACATTATGTCATTCCTGCAGATGTGCTGCCTTTACTGCATTTACACTGTGGGCCAATAGTGTCCATTTCCTCATTAGAACAAAAAGCCTTTGTCGTGTATTCTTCTTGCTTGTTCTATTGGCTCGGCACAATCATCATCTTTGTGCCTTTGGAGGAGATGGGTGCTATGGCACCGCAGGGCGAACATGTAGGAACAGCCTGAAGACACTGGCTGTTCATTCTGATGGCATCACAGACAGACAATTGTGATCAGATGCATACAGTGAAGTCTTCAAACTGCTGCATATCTGTGGCACGTGCAATTAAAGTATGCAATTTGAATGGTTTCATTTATTTAAAACTCCTGCGAGGTTTTTAGCTGTTCATGAAACCGACTGAAATTAATATTGATACCTCTTTAAAGCCAAAAAACAAGAAGGACCATCATGAGAAATGTATGGATTCTATGGGTTTTATATGTCTGTCAGTCCAGCTGCAGGGTAGGTGTAGGACAAGAAATTAACAACACACTGCAGGACAGCCTCAATAAAAACCCAAATTCATTGTAAGTAAGACATTTACATTTAAGACTGGTGAGCTCTTACACATGTACAAGAAGCAAAGCAAAGAGCAAAATCACCCACTATTTCCGTAGCCAAAATCAACACTACCTGAAACTTCCTCACAGCAGCATGAAAAAAATAGTGAAGGACCTAATATGGATCCTTGAGGTACACCATTTAGGATTATATTTAAAAATACTTTTTTTGAAATATAAACATAGGAACTAAATGAGTCCATTAATCCTATGTTACTTTTTGACTACTTCCCTTATTATTTTTTTACTGAATTAGTAGCCTATCCATTTTAGCCACACCAAAACCCACTGTGTGAACAGTGCATATACCTCTGACCAACAGAGGCCAGCTGGGGTGAACTCTGACATTTTTAAATCCTTGTGAGAGCTCTTTCTTAACCTGCCATTCCTCCTCCAGCTGCAAACTGACACCAGAACAGTCTGAACACACTCAAGCACTATACCAGGGTACAAAACACATATTCATATGCTACCCACTCACCACAGTGCCACCCAAAGGCATGCAGGTGAGGTTTACTGTACATATAACAAAAATAACCTGGGGGGAATTATGTGAGTATAATATTCGTGCAAGGAAGTTTTAGACCTGCAGCAAAAAAAAAGTTGAGTGAGATGATGAAGTTTTCAGCAAAACATGCATGTTAATAACAACCCATGCAAAGTGTACAAAAAATTCTACCTCACTCCTCAGATGGAAGAAGTTGTTGATATAGTTGGAGCTCAAATCAGCAACACTGCGCTTAGAGATGTTCAATTCCTGAGTAGATGTGTCTGACTCGGCTTTGAACGCATCAAATCCTCCGCTCTGAGTGTCTTGCAAAGACATGTAGACCCAGTTGAGCAGCTGTGCAGGTTGGTACATTGGGGTACCAGTTTCTATAGCGGACATCATGTTGTTGTTTTTAAAGAGGGCTGCTCCTCTTGGAACAGCACCGTCAGAACTGCCTGATGTACTGGAACAGCAAACTTTTCTCAGTCACCCCCACCTGGTCCGGCTGGGTGTGTGGGATCCTGGTGTTCACCTGGGGAGCCCTCAAGGACCCCCAGAAACCGGAAGACAGTGACAGGGAGCATGAAGCGCAAAAGCTTGAATGATACCAGAGAGCTGGAGGCAGCACTCAAACTCTGCGCTGCGTCACCGCGAAGGAGGTCCGACCGGAGATTCAATCGAGCTGCTTACCTTTCTATCAACACTGATTTAAAAAAATGTAACCTAAAACTTGTTATATTAAGCAGGCGTGTGATATTAATGGTAAGCTTATTTAAGAATAGGAGAAACACCAGTTGGTAAGGTTAAATATGTAGCCTAGGCTACCACAGAAACTTTGGCCTATCTTATTTCTAAAGTTGATCTCCGTTCTTTATTTTTATGTTTTCTTATTTATTTTTTGTTATATATAAACAAGGAAAAATGCCCTATACTATCAAGTTTGTTGATTGCAGAAGACAGTAAAATGGGTTAGGTTTTCCTTGACTGAACATTCCCAAGACACATCTATGAAATAAAACTAGAAAATGTAAAATAAAGGAACTTTTCTAAAATCTCAAATGAATAGTACTTATTAAACTAACAAAGCACCATTAGTGTTAGTGAGGCTGATGTCAGATTGTCATGTTTTTTCTTCTCCAACTGGATCGTTGAATGTCATACGTGTCTCCATCACAAGTTCTCTGCTGCCATCTAGTGTCTTTATTTGATACAGAAATATATTTCTGAAATGTCTACAGCTTTCAACAGCTGCTATAGTTAACTACCACCTCATTTCAAATCATACAATCACTGTCTTATTAATGGGACACCAATACCTAATGTTTAGATTTGATTTTATAAATTCAAAGCCATACATACGTTTTCATATCTCTGTATAATAAGGATCATGGATCAAAATGTTATAATGTTGGGACCATCTAACTGGGAATACTTTTGGAATTGTGAAGGCAATATTTACTGCAACAGCTGTGCAAAATTTCCAGGGGACAGGCCTTCATAAAAATATATATCTAAAATCAAAAACAATAACTTCCCCCACTTCTGCTTCGCAAAGTAGCATTTTACCAGTCTCAACACAAACTTAGCATAGAACGAAAACAAATTCACAAATTGGAGAACGAAGGCAGAACAAAACACATTTCACACTTCATCCAAGAAACTAAATCATTCAAATGTATTTACAAACTGAGGTTCAGTTAAAACATGTTCCTGATATGCATAACAGCATAGTAGGATTACTCAATTAACAGCATCATTTTTAAGTGAACAAAAAAGATCAAATGGGTCATTCTGCAGAAACGTCTATTTTTCTGTCCCAAGCCTTTAAATATTTTACTGGAAAAAAATAAACCTTTTTTTTTTTTTTATATAATTCTTCAAACAAAAAAATGTGGTGATAGCCACCAAGTCCTGTTAGTGCACGAGGGATACTGCAACATGATCTTTCTACATTTTTAAGGTGTAACAACAGTCAAAACTATTTGAACAGAGTTTTTAAAATCAGACATTCAAGAGATATGTCACAACTTAACGTCATGAAGAAGCAAAGTGGGATTTTCTGGCAAAACTTCACCAACTAACAAGGTTCATGAAGAGTGAACGGCTTGAAGAGGTCAAAATCAACACTACCTGAAACTTCCTCACAGCAGCCTTCAGGCCCAGGATGGGATGACCCTGATGAAGGCCACAAGTCGAAAAACGCGTAGGTCTAACTTGTTAAGAAAGTTCATCTTAACAAAACAGTGTTGCTGTAAAACAGTGATTTTTATATCACATAGTGTATGGTGATCGGCTCACTTTGGGAGCCAGCCTCAAGTGGCCACTAATGGAACTGCAGTTTTCTGTCATTTATTTTCCATCCCTGAAGATTGCTGTTCCTTTTTTTGTGTTAATAGCATATCATGAAATATTTTTATAAAACAGAGTGGCTGTATACTAAATATGTCTTGGGGGATTTTTAAGCTCTAACATCAGTATGATCCTTTATTGAAATGGGGGTCCATATAATGCAAATGCAATTATGAAGAAAGATACATTTTTATAATGCAACAATATTAAAATAATATACTTCGAAAACGTATTTTAATAGATATTTATTTTAATAAAAAATGTACTGTTGTTGTTTTTCTAAAGTTAAACAACAGATACTACACATAACAGTGTTGTTGCCGTTATTTAACCCTGGGAAGGATTCTCACTGCAGACAAATACCCCAGTGGTGAAAATAACTCACACAAGCACAACCCGATGAGTCAACATCACCCTCTCTCTCTCTCTCTCTCTGTCTTCTGTTTATAATAAACGACCAAAGGTTATGGTGACTGCAGGACGGAAACAATGTTTAGGGCCCACCCACCTCCGGACTGCTCTCACTGCTTCCCTCCGCTCGTCTCTTCCTTGTTCTGAAGTCCGTGCGTGAAAAGTAAGTAACCCAAATCTTTTTTGTTTTGGACTGCAAATAGCCATAAAATATCACTACTAGCGTTACAGGCGAATACGAGTACATGGAAGTATTTCCTAAATAAAAAATCTTCCGGTGTTTGCTGGCTTGTCTTCCTGCGTGTGGAATGTAGGAAATTAGCCTCGCCCAATTAAACAGACACAGCCGGCCGTATAGCTGTTTAAGGGTAACGCTGATCGACAGCAACAAACGAAATACTTAAATAATATTTAAAGTTTGATGTTGTTTACTGACACTTCGTCTCCGTCAACATTCAGACTTGACGCTAGATGCTTCACACCACCTTCCCTTGATAGTGTTATGTAACGTTAGCGGACCGCTGGGTCTATACTCCGCTTGGATGCAAAGAAGATAACAGTTTAGCATTAGCTTGGCTTGCTTGTAGATATATATATGGATTCACTACTGAGCAATTTACTACACACATTTAGGAGTAGGCCCCAAATCCCAACGTTACAGCAAGATCGCTAGTTGTCAAAACACAGGCCCATGATGCTTCAACTCTGATTAGAGGATCAGCTGCTTTCAAAAGCTCAGGGAAATTAAGTACGAGGTCTAAATGTGTACAAGGTCGCGCTGTAAAGTGTTTCAGAATCCGCACGTCAGTAGCTATCTGTTGCATCCTGACGTATATGAGTGATGGAGTCGCATTTTTTTTTTCTCCCTACTCTTTTCTCATCTAATCACTTGGTCGTAAATGTGGGTGTAGTGGAAATGGGGGGGTAAATTACGACTACACTTGAAAGCCTCATGAGTGTTTCCAAGGGTTCAATGAAGAATGCTGGAAACTGACAGGGGAGTGTTAACATACAAACGCCCTTCAGCTTTAACAGTGTTTTGTGTGAGTGATTCCGTTCAAAGAGGCATCTTTAAAGTTACATCTCAACTTTTGCTTAAAATGAACTCAATCACCTTGGATTTTAAAATACTTATTTTACAGCCAAATATTCTGCATATTCTGCCTACACCAAATATCCTGCTACTTAGCATTCAGGTACCTGTAGTCACTGAATTTCCCCAGTCCCTACTTTCTTGTTTGCATGCAAACAAAGCAAAAATAATTGCTAACTACCACTGCCACACCTGCTCCTGAGCGTACACAGAAAGCATCTATATGATGACAATCCTATTGCGTCACAGAACATATTTGTGTTGTGTGTGTGTGTGTGTGTTTCTTAAGAGAAAAGAAGGAAGTCTCTGTACAAAATGATGGTCACGCTCTGTCCCCATCATATCGAAAGGAGATGTAATGAGTGCTGTGGTGGATTTGTGTAGTCATAATAGACATGAGGTTAAACAGCCTATGCGGTTTTATCTGAAAGAAAGTCAAGTGAGGCAAATTGAAGTAGTTTTGGGTACAGAGTCAAGTGTTTTATCAGGATGATTTGTTCTAGTATAGATTGTTTATTCTTTTTATAAGCCACCAAGAAAAAAACCCAGACTAGGTTATGTTATTTCAAAAACATTGGTAGTGTAGTAGTAATAATCACCATGGTGACCATTGAAATGTAATCATCATCAACATATTACTGGATTCTATGCTACTGCAAAGTACTACCACTAGAGCAAGGAACAGTTGGTGGTCAATGTAAATGAAAAGAGGGCTCCCCCAGCGAGTAGCGAGTCCTAAAGAGTCTGAATATATATCAATAACAAGCGACAACATTCATTCACCTCCAGGTCCTAATTAAAGATGAGCTACCCAGGATACCCTCCTCAGTCAGGCGGATACCCCCCACAGGCAGGGGGCTACCCACCTCAGCCCGGTGCATACCCACCTCAGGCAGGTGGCTACCCTCCGGCAGCAGGCGGTTACCCACCTGCAGCCGGCGGCGGCGGCGGCTACCCTCCTGCAGCAGGCGGCTACCCCCCACAGGCAGGCGGCTACCCCCCACAGGCAGGAGGCTTCCCCCCTCAGGCAGGAGGATACCCACCCCAGGCTGGAGGATACCCTCCCGCAGCAGGCGGTTACCCACCAGCAGCAGGCGGCTACCCTCCCCAGGCTGGTGGCTACCCTGCTCAAGCTGGAGGCTTCCCTCCGCAGGCTGGAGGATACCCAGCTCAGGCTGGAGCAGGAGGCTATCCCTCCCAGCAGCCAGCAGGTGAGGCTCAAAGAGGATGTTTTGAGGCTGTATGGTTGACATACAGAATATTTCCTTAGATGTACTTTTTGTGAAATACATTATATTCTTACAACAAAATAAACATTTAAAATAAATCCAGAAAAATACATACAACAAACATTATAAATTTGTTCCTTGAAGAATTGCAAGTTGATTTTCTTGTCGATATTTGTCTTGCAGCTGGAGGATGGGGAGCAGCACCAGCTGGCTATGGAGCGGTACATTACTTCTTTTCTTGCCTTCACTAATAACATATGGACACACTTAAGCTAAATCTGCTGTTTAATCACCTTAACTTCACCAGTCCTACTGATGAACCTCATTTACTCTGCATGAAACGTGTAGCCATGCACTTAGTGTACAGCTGTCCTCTTTCTGCAGCCAGGGGGGGCTCCACAGGGATACCCAGGGGGCCCCGCCCCAGGCCAGCCCATGCCAAATTACCCCGGAGCCCCTGCGACTAACCCCTCCATGCCTGGGTATGGAAGTGGAGTTCCATCCAACCCTCAGGCACTTGCCAGTCATGTAAGAAGCGTTTGTCGACACAAAAGGATTTCACACATACTGTTAAAGATGCATTTCTAACTTTTCAATTGTGTTGTGTTTTCATCTTCATTTGATTTCTAGAAAGGTTTCAGGGGTTCAATAAAAGACTTCCCAGGGGCGGATCCACTGAGGGATGTTGAAGTTCTCAGGAAGGCCATGAAGGGTTTTGGTAAGTTAACTGTGTTCTATAAAATAATATAAACCCACCTTACATATTGTCAGTAATCAATGAAGAGCATCATATTTCCTCATTTCCTTCCTCTACATAGGTACTGATGAAAGTGCCATAATTGAACTGCTGGGAAATCGTAGCAACAAGCAGAGAGTTCCGTTGGTAGCAGCCTATAAAACAACTTATGGAAAGGTGTGTTTTATAATATTCTTTTATCCTTTATGTTTGAAATCTAATCTGCCCGCTGTTGCCTCGTCCTTAACCTGCAGCACCTCTATCCAGGCTGACATCATGTTTCTTTGTTTCTCTTTTTTTTTTCCCCTCCAAGGATTTATTCCACGATCTGAAGTCTGAGCTAACTGGAAACTTTGAGAAGCTGGTCTTAGCCATGCTGAAGAGCCCCTCACACTTTGATGCGTCTGAGCTCAGAGAGGCTATAAAGGTTGGACGTCTGAGATGTTGTCTATTAGCACATGCTTTTTTTTGGGTTTGTAGTCCAAACCGCATTGTGTGACTCATCTTGAAAAGGGAAAATAAGGGAAAGAGAAAGAAAGCCTGACTAGTTGAGACCTGTTTCGTAGCAGTTTGTATCTTGCCATGTCTTACCAAAGGTTCCTTTGTGACCCACCAGGGTGCAGGAACTGATGAAGCCTGTCTGATTGAGATTCTGTCATCCCGCTCCAATGATGAGATACGTGAAATCACAAAAATCTACAAAGCAGGTGGGTTGTGATTTTGATATTTCATATATTTGGATCATTTCTCTTTTTGGAAAAAAAAAAAAGAAGAACAAAATGTTTTTGTTAATATGTTTAAATGCTTAAACAACTATCTGAGCTTCTAAAACAGGTTTCTAGACATACAGTAGAGCTTGTATTTGAGGAGCTTACTTTGAGAAATATGCTGTTCATTTATTCAAATCCTTTAAACACAGGCAAATGTTGGTTATAATAGACAAATGCAAGTTCAAACATATGCTCCGATATTATTAGGTAGTGTGACTACCCCTTTATTTGCACTTGGGTGACAGATTGTGGAAAAGAGGTGACTCAATTAAATGTATAGCCGATGCAAACGAGAGTATTTTCCTAAAAAGCCACACCTTCCCTCCAGAGTACGGGAAGAGCCTGGAGGACGCGATCAGCAGCGACACGTCCGGTCACTTCCGCAGACTCCTGATCTCTCTCAGTCAGGTAGCTACTCCTTTTTTTTTTTCTTTTTTTTTTAACCCCTGATTCATAGACTTTCTCACAGTGGATTTCGGTGAATGTAAAGCATCAACATACTGCCACGCCCACATTCTGTATTTTTATGAGCGAGACATGTCCCCCTCTTTTTAGGGAAACCGCGACGAAAGGGAGACTGTAGACGTCTCTCTTGCCAAACAGGACGCTCAGGTATCAGCCGAAGTTGATTTACTGTTGTAACATTCTTTCAAATTGAATAAACACGCCTCATCATGTTGCTTACTTTCTTTAACTTGTGTGTCTCCGTGGGCTACAGAAACTGTATGCAGCCGGGGAAAACAAAGTGGGGACGGACGAGTCTCAGTTCAATGCCATCCTGTGTGCTCGCAGCAAGCCTCACCTCAGAGCAGGTGTCTTAATGTCCACATTACTCTAATCAATATGTTTACTACCTCCATCTTCTGAACTTAGTTTTTCCATTTTCAAATCCCACAAAAAACAAGTTTTTAAGCACATATTTCTCATGTGTATAATTACATGTCATGATGGTAACAAAATCGCCTGTGGTTCCTGTCCCCCCCCCCCCCCCCCCCCAGTGTTCCACGAGTACCAGCAGATGTCCGGCAGAGAAATGGAGAAGAGCATCTGCAGGGAAATGTCTGGGAATGTTGAGTCTGGCATGGTGGCTGTGGGTATGTTCCTTGGGTCTCTTTTTCCAAACCTAAACCAAACTGAAGCGTCTTTCCAAGCACATGTCAAAGTTTAAAATACATACTGAAGTGTCTCATCAAACATTTTTCTGGAAGGAGTTATAAAGACGTGTTGCAGATGCCACCAGGCAGCCATTTGACCCTACATACCTTTTGATACTTGTTTTTTGTTTTTTGTTGATATTTTTGGGACATTTTATGCCTTTATTTTGATAGGACAGTGAAGCAAGATGGGATATATTAGGAGAAGAGAGCGGGGAGCAAATGAAACAGCAAATGTTGAGGGTAGGATTGAACCTGTGCACCGGTGCACTCTAACCGCTAGGGATGAACCGGCACACCTCTTATAATACTGATCTGAAGCATAATTATATCCAATGAATGAATGACAGAGTTTTCTGAATGGGTCCGTTTAAAAGTAGAACATTTTATGTTGTTATAACCGAAGTAGTCAGTGTTCTTTTGTTCTCAGTGGTGGACTGATATGGTTTTATTAAAAGGTATCTGGGTCAGACTGATAACCACAGAATTGCAGTTAATAATATTGCTGCACATCCATCTGCCATCAAAGTTTGTGCAGGTGTGAAACCAGGTCACAGACCAACAGTTCGTGTAAGTGATTCCTAACAGGATACTTCTAAAGCATTTGGCATCCGGTTAAAGGAAACCATTTTTTGGGGGGGGTTCAGTGAAGCACCAAATGTTATATCTCAATTTAAGATGAGCAAAAATCAGATGAAGAAGTAGTGGTGGGCGATATGACGATCTTAGATCGTGAAGGATTTTAACTTGCTGACGATCTGCCAAAGCAGAGAGATCGTAGAACCGGGCTCATGTGTTTATTCTATCATGCTGCAGTTTATGCTCCGACACAGACGCGTCTCCCCCTCTTTTGCTCCGCAGGGGTGAAAACGAAACTTAAAAGTGAAGTCCGCAAAAACAACTCCATCTCGGTTGTATGCAACTGTTCTGATATTTTTCCAAACCGACACGCTGTGAGCAACAGTTAACTTATCTGCATAGTGTGCACAGTTAAGATTAGCCTACATGTCAGAGAGCGAGCTGGAGAGACGTTCACAGTCACACTCAGACAGAGCAGAGCTCAGACAGACAGTGGAGTTATAACCCCGGTGTTTCAAATGTTGCTGTCTGTGTTTTCTGCTCTCTCTCAGTTTTTAAAAGTTACTATCAAGCCTCTCCACTCGAAGCTCACCTGTTGTGATAACGGAACCTATAGGGATTAGGCTAAACAATGTTACAAAGCAGCAGGCAGGTGAGAGTGAGTAACCATGGTGACTGTCTGTCTGTCAATTAACAATGACCCGCCCCCTCTATGAATTAAACTCTTCTGTCAGTAAAACTTACTTTGATCATGTGTCACAGAATGAACACATTCTGTATTATGTTTGATTATATATAAACTAAACTAAAGTTAGTCCAATGATGTCATAAAAACAACAAAGGCTGCAGAGCCTGTATGAAGCTCCAGCTGGAGGAACTCTGCAGGGCTAAAACAGAACAGAAACACAAGAACTCGAAGTCTACATGTTTTTAAATGAATGCATCACTGCGTGAAAATGTTCCTGATGAACATGAAAAGAGGACACATAACTAAATCATCATTTCAAAGTGGTGAGGAAAACCTTCAAATTGTGCATAAATATTGATCAAATTGAGGGAAAGACATTTCTGGTGCTAAATATGTTCTGGGTCAGAGACCTCCAGACCTCCTACAAAGATGTTTCTCTAATAGACTAAACTTGTCAGCTCAGTTTTTGTGCATTTAAAAACATTATACAGGGAAATAAGTTTGGTTGGTCAGTAACTTACAAATTTGTCTAAAGAACAGTATGAAAAAAATTGTGATAAAATCGTGATCGTGATTTTGCCCAAAAAAAATCGTGACATGATATTTTTCCCATATCGCCCACCTCTATGAAGAAGCTTAGTTTGAGTGGTACAATACTCATATTGGATGTCAAAGTCAAAGTCAACTTTATTGTCAATTTCAAAATATGCCAGACATACAGTGGAATCAAAATTTTGTTTGTCTCCGTCCCGCGGTGCAATACAACCAAAATAAGGTAAAATAGATCAAATAAAATGAGGTAAAAATAAGATAAATAATATTTACAGTAATAAATTCTAAATTGTGCAAAAGGTACAAAATGGTAAATAAAATAAAATAAAATTTAAAGAAAAAGTAAACTTGTGCAATATGTGCAATGTGCAGTAAACTGATTGTACTTTTGAGATGTTAGCTTCAGAGTTATTAGTCCAGAGTTCTGTAAACTTGTGCAATGTGCAGTAAACTGATTGTACTTTTGAGATGTTAGCTTCAGAGTTATTAGTCCAGAGTTCTGTAAACTTGTGCAATGTGCAGTAAACTGATTGTACTTTTGAGATGTTAGCTTCAGAGTTATTAGTCCAGAGTTCTGTAAACTTGTGCAATGTGCAGTAAACTGATTGTACTTTTGAATAGTTAGCTTCAGAGTTATTAGTCCAGAGTTCTTGGTGGCAAAACGGGATGTGTTAGAAAGTCAAAGTAGCAATTAAACTACTGAAGGGGGATTTTTTTTGTCGTTGTTGCCATAACAGTGTTTACAAAAAAAAAATCATATATGACACTACAGCAACCTCTCTGTCTGTAGTATAGTTATAATTCAAATGTTCATTACTGTCTAATGCTTCAAGACATCAGCTAGTGTTATCATTAACCTCTTGACAGTGTCTCTTCGCCCCTTTAAGTAATGCAGAAAAGCAACATTGGACTGATTTTGCACCGTCTCAACACACTTATACATTAACATGTGCTCTTTTTTTCCCCAGTGAAATGCATCAAGAACACCCCTGCCTACTTTGCAGAAAGGCTGCACAAGGCCATGCAGGTAAACATCACGTCTCATTCTGCTTATCACTGCTGCTGTGCTGTATATAAAGGTTTTTAGTGGAGGTACAGGGTTGAATATTTCACCGCAGCTGTCACTGAGGAGTCACGTTTTTGATGTGTTGACAGGGAGCGGGGACCAAGGACACCACCCTCATCCGCGTCATGGTGTCCCGCTCTGAGAAAGACATGTTGGACATCAGACAGGCGTATATGCAGACTTATGGGAAATCAGTGTACACTCACATCTCAGTAAGTCTCACTCAAACCAGTGTGACCACATCTTATTTTCCTCTTTATGTGATCCATTTATGGGAATGCTTTGAAATGTTTACTAATGATCTTCTGCTTCGTTTGTCAGGGTGATACCTCCGGGGACTACAAGAAGCTGCTGCTGAAGCTGTGTGGAGGTAGCGATTAGAAAGGAAGCTACCACTTCATCCGGACACAATGTACGTCCTCACTGAAACAACGTTATAGGACTTATGATGCATGCTGTTTAACATCACGACCGTCAATCATTATTATGATTTTTGTGTTCTCTTCAGTCACATTGGATGATATTTTTGTTGCTACAATGTGTGAATGTAGATGATTGCCAAATAGTCAATATATATTAATATGAATATTTTTTAAGGACGTAGTAGCTTTATCATTAGGGGGTAAAAAGTAGGGTCCTAAAGAAAATAGTGGGTGTCAGAAATTTTCACACACAACTATTCTAAATGGTAACTATATTGTAGAATACTATTAATAATATTAAACTAATGTCTAAATTCCAAGTCTGATTTATTTCAAGAAAACTGTTATAGGAACAATATAATTAACACAGTAAAAAAATAAGATGCAGAAGAAGAACCAGTGTCTCATTTACCTTATACATAAATTCATTTCATGAGGAAACAGTTAGCAAATAACTGCACACATGTAGTGTTTCTCTTTTCTGGAGGTAAAGTTAACCTTCATGTCAAGCATTTCAACTGTACATGTTTATATCAGAGCCCTTGAAAGAGAGTTGCAACATCTCCATTCACGCCAATGGACGTTTTTTTTTTACAGAAATGACGGCTCATGGAGCCGCTCAACTCTCTAATCTTTAAATATTAGCAAATTTACATTTGAAAAAAATTAAATATTTATGGAACTACATATATATATCTTTATATGTTATATTATATACATATTACGGTGTGCTGTATAAATATTGTAAATCAATGCAGTTATTGATTACAAATTACTGAAATTCGCAGTTCTGCCACTCTTAGTAATGGATTTGAATTTCCCGCTAATAACTTCCAGGAACTATCTGAAGTCTACATGAATCACGTGACGGTCAAGCATTTTGAACTTCTGTTGTCATAACTCTCTCTTTCAAGGGCTCTGGTTTATATATACTTTGTGTTGTGAAGATAATACACAACTTCTAACCAATGATGCATGCCTTATTCTCATGTAGAGTACACATGATCATTTATTGCTCGTTTGTCATAATTAAATTAATTTCTTGAATGTAAAAAATATATATCTAGAAAAGGCATTTCTTTATCTTAAAGTCTCAATGTTGAATAAGAAGACATTTAATTGCATGCAATTCTATGCAAACTTCACTTAGCATCAGCTTTGCAAAGCTTTTAATCTGGAATACGTAGGCCTTTTCGATATACAGTACAGTGCTGAGTATTTACAGACAATGTTGCCTTTTTTTCATGAATGTTCAGAAGCCAAAGCTTTAACACAGATCATATTGTGCCTTTCTCTCAGGGCTGCTGTGTAATTCTGTCCCCAGCTAGTTTCCCTTGCACTGTGGTTTATTACACAAACAATCAATAATTAACTTTGTGTGGGTGCAGTAATGTTTTTTTTAGTTGTTTTTTTTAGATATTTTGGTTGTCAATCATTTGTTTACAATCACTCCAGTGTCCTTCACTGGTTTGTACATGTTGCTGCCAGCAGAGGGCACTGTGCTCACATGAAGGATCATCTCCAATGTCTGTATGATAGTTTTTTTTCCCCCTTTAAAAGTTAAAGTTAAACTTTAGACGAAATATCTCTTGCACTAACTCCTCTTTGCAATCATCCTTGTAACATGATAAATGTAGAAATCAAATGGATGTATTTTCAGTTTTGCCATGGGATGGTCTCAGTCTCCTATAACTAACAAACAAACATTTCTTGTTTCAATAAAAAAAAAAATTAATAAACACACATTTTGGCACATCTGGATTGTCTTTGTGCAGTGGAATCGTGTGATTTGCATGAAACATTGTCTGTGGATTTTGTGCTCTGAGCTTGCACACAATGAGCAATTTGCATTTCAAAGGCAGCCTCATTTTCACTACCTTGGTCTGGATTACGACTGAGTCAAACCTCCTCTGCCCCCCCCTCCTCCCCCTCCCCCTGTATGCTCTGAGCATCACAGGCTGCACGTTCTGTTAAAAGGTGCGAATAATGTGGCTTACATAAGTGAGGTCTGTGTGTGTGTGTGTGTGTGCTTTGCTGAATAATGTGAGAGGGGGAGAAAATGCCCAGGTTTGATACGGCACAGAGAGCTTTTCTCAGGCTATGAATACTGTCCATGCTGGAGACACGTGTGTCCTAAAGTCTTTGGCTGGCCTCAAAGTGCAGCCTCAGAGGGAGACAAATGACTTCAGAGAGCCTCGCTTCTTCTTCTTCACCTTTTCATTACACACTCAAAATAAAAAGCTCCCAGCAGCCGGAGAACAAAAAAAGGATGAATATTTTATGTTGGTATTTGTGTATTTTCTCTCCAGTCGAGACTGTTTGCCGTGATACCTCCTGGTATATAGGTCAAAAGAAAAAGAAAAAATCAGGAGGGGCTTCCATTTGGCTTTTACTTTTAGAGACAAAACAGAACACTTCCCCTGATTCTGATTTCTAGAAAAGGTGCTTCAATTATTCATGTGATGGAAGGATGCGGCACTCTTGTCTGGGACGTGATCACACTGTGATGCACACACATGAAGCAATGCAATGTTTTATTAGAATTTTTTAGACACGCGAGCATAAGAGTGCTTTTGCACCATCATTGTTGATATATACTCACATTTTCACACTGTTTGAGCCGCTCCTTTTAAGTACATTTTTAAAAGACTTTGATCAGAATTTTGGTCTTTAAAGCAAGAAAATGTTCCCCCAAATACTTTATATTTGGTCCAACCAAAGAATAGGATCAAATAACTGTTATATGGGTTTCTATTTATACATGTATGCCAAATAACTCATATTTTATTAGGAGGTTTAAAGGAAACTTCAGGTGTAAAATTATTTTTTTTAACACAATTGAAAACCAACCCTTAGTCTACTGAAGTCTGTGAGTCTATAGAGATTAATCCACAGTTTACCTCTATTCATATCTCTATCATGTGCCTCTAACGTTACATTTTACAGACAATCACTAAAAGTAGAAGTATCGACCAAATTGTTGATTTGCGGTGGATTTTCTCCAGCTGTCCAATGAGGATTCTGCAGTTAAGTGACATTTGGTTGCCAGAAACATAATCCCGCTTTAAACTTCATGAGTGCATATAAGCAAATTACAAACCCTGAGGATTAGATAGACAACACATGAGATGTTGCAGCCGATATCATCCAGCTGTGCAGAGCTGCACAGGGATGCAGGTTCATCCTTGCATATTTGATAAAATATGAATATAAAACCCATCCGAGCGTCCTCTTGGATTTGTATTTGCAGTCTGAGTGAGCAGGCTCCAACAGACTACAACACTACAAATGGCTTCCACATAATGTATTCACTGCAGAACAACTGCAGGAGTTTAAAGTTTGAAGAGTTTAGGAGCCTCACAAATAAGTGGTGTGATTGAGTCAGGAATTTACATAATTTCAAAACATTCCACCTTTTTCCTGCACGAAAAAAAATTAAGAGTTGAGTTGTTATATAACCACTGACATTGTTAAATCTGTGCTAAACTTAAGTGTAGGAATGTAAAGGCACAATGTGTACTTTTTAAGCTTTAAAGCCAGGCAAAACACACGCAGAGAAGCCTCTGAATAATACACAGTCCTGTCAGCAATTATCACAAATGAGCCCCGAGGAGATTTCTTAATCCAGCATCTCTGCAGTTCAGCTGTTTTTGTTATTGAGGCTATACAGATAATCACATATAGGCAGTCTTTATATAGGATGTCATTGCAGTATTTGTTAAGGATATCAACCTTATAGGACATCTACCTCCTCTGAGATCTCATGGATTATGTGGAGCAGATGAAAGCTCAGAGAGCATCTGTGGCAGATGTGTCACGGGACAATTCAGATGAAGAACAGGCAGCTATATGATCCTGAGGTATACAGCCGGCTCTGACAAGAGATCGAATCATGAAATAAAGCTACAACACTGGATTTACCTACAAATAAAACTCAAGCCTGCGGAAGCACATAATATATGTGCGGTATCAAGCATGGATTCAGTGAACAAACAAAGCTTCGGGAAGCAATGCGCCAAATCAATATTAATAATAAACAATGCTGTAGTTTTAAAACTGTTACAGTAATAAAACGGTTAGGTTATATACATTCAGTTCCTTATAATGAGCTGAAATATGTAATGAGTCACAACCAATAAACAAACTTTAAGTCCATTTTCTGTATTAGGAATGTCCTGCTGCAAATAAAGAGTAACAAACATTATAAAGTGATGTTTGCAAACAAAGTTTTTCAAAAGCCTCAAGGTATATTGACTTGGAAGCAGATTTGTAACTTTTCAGGCTTTTAGTCCCCTACGGCAGCATGTTTTCCGATTGTTGCCTCTCATAAGGCTTCAATCAAGTATTTTAAAGGGAAGGAACAGAGAAGCGTCAGTATTATTTTGTGTATCTGCGTTTTGACGCTTGAGTCCTGAACTAATTGTTGGAAACCACCATTTCCTACAGTATGATACAATCTATGAGACCTTTAAGAAAAAAAATGCACATTTTTAATTTACATTTTTTACATCCCCAATGTAAGCTGAAAAATAACATGTTTAAATTTAAATGTGATACATTTTAGACCTTTAAGATACACAAAAGGATTATCTCTCAACTGGCTATTTTTTTCTGTATTCGCTTTATGTGTTGCAACTGGGTACGGGTCCCTTTTAGACTAGATAGATAGATGAGATAGATAGATCTTTATTGACATTGCATGTTTTACAAATGTTATACAAACCTCGCTCATTTAATTTAGATGTGGGAACAATATGCCATGCAATTAGCAGACACATGTAAAATGAATGTTACACAACAGTAAGTTCTGAGCAAGTAATTACATTGGACAAGAGACATTGCATGTCTGTAATATAAATTAGAACAGCTCTGAGACTTTAATCAATAGTCTATGTATCAGGGTTAGGCTACTAAACATGCCTATAGGCCTTCTCTAAATGAAGGTTAAAGAAACCGTTGTTGACTTTTTCAAGATACACATATGTATGAACTGAAACATGTAGACATAGCCTACAAAAAAGGAAATGTGCAGGAAAGTGTTCATGTGATACTTGGCTACATTTCAGTTCCAGACAAGTAAAAAAAAAAGTTATCCTATATTTGTGGATCCAGTGAGTTAAATGAGTAGGCTTAATTATAGACATAAAAAAAACTACCAGTAGCCTACTGCACAAAAGCAATATCGCACTATGGGTCGTGCTGTTGTAGCTTTATATCCACACAGCACTTGGCCACAAACACAGAGTTGATACTAGGCTGCAGCACTTCCCTTGTTTGTTATTGTTTCATTTGGTCTCTAGTCTGAACTGAGATAAATAAAGTGTTGCATTGATGGATACTTCAATTGCGCTATGGGAACCAGGTGCACGTACAAACAAAGCCCCGCCTCCCTTTACCTTAAATGTCCATTGCGCGGATATCTGATTGGCACAGAGCTACAGCTGCTGGAGCGGTGAGACATGGCGGAGTTTGTAGTCTGACAGAAGGGGCTCTCTGGGAGTTTGTAACACTTTTGAACATGTCGGAAAAAACTTGATTTCGGGTCAACAAAGCCTTCGTAACGTGCGCAGAGCGAAACTTAAAGAGGCAGGGACGTTTTTTTTTTTAATTTTTTTTTTTATGTCGGGAAGCACGGAGCGGTGGCTGGGAAAATGTGTTGTCATCTTCGTGCAGTCAACAGCCTTGGGCAACAAATATGGCTACTTCTAGTGTATCCTTCCATTCGGGTCGAAAACCGTCCCAACTGGGTCGAGCAGGATAGTTTCGGGGAGTCGCCACAGTTGTAGGAAGTGACTACCAGAAAGATTAAAGAAGCTGGATTCGTCCCAAGGCTGGTTTTAGAGCGACGTGAGAGGGGAGGAGGGGGGCGGGGGGGAGGGGGGGGGGGGGATAAGGAGAAGAGATGGAGCCCAAGCATAAAGAGTTGTTAGAGAAATGTTACCAGAACTTGGTGGAGTCGATAACAGATGCGGACCGACTTGTGGATGTTTTGGCTCACTGTGGGACCCTGAGCCAGTCTGAGTGCTTCGAGCTGGGACACAACTGCGCCTCAAACTCGGAAAAAGTGGACCTCCTTCTGAAGATACTGATGAGTAAGGACAGAGACCATTTCGCAGAGTTTTGCTCGGCTCTGGAGAAGACTCACCCTCACCTGCACTCTGCGCTGCTGAACGGCGTCGGACCGGTGGATCACACAACCGGTAAGAAGCAGCAAAACTAGGGTTTATAACTTGTTTTTGTTTGATCTTAACAAATAAGGCAAGGTATAGAGAACTGTGCAACCACTATAGCATCATTAAACTGATGTTGGCTACAGTGCTTTAGATGACTAATGTCCTTTGTTTTGGTTCTGATCCAGAGTTCGATCCCGAATTATCTAACTTACATTAGAGGTATTGACCATTTGACAACTTGATGAAGGACATGCTGACTTTTCCTGTGGGCAAGAATACACAGGGAGGGAGAGAGAGAGAGAGAGAGAGAGAGGGCTTCACAATCATGTGACCTGATGCTTATTTACACTCACACTACTGTGCTTGTTTTCCCCTGCCATGTCACTAAAAGCACAGCCTGCCAGCTCTTTTGTGAAAGCATTTAATGGACCTAAAAAGATCCAGACAATCAATGTAGTGATAGCAGGGCAGCCTGAAGTTCTAATGTGAGAGTGTTTCAATCAATAAACCACTGTCAAAGTCAAACGAATGCGTGAAGAATCAAAAGTTGTGCAGTGACTTTACAACGATCTGTAGGGAGCCAGTGTCATGAATGGCTTGGTACAAAACCGAAGTTAACTTAATTTGATTAGGCTATAAATGAAGCAATAAGAATAATCACACATTTGCAGTCACATTCCTTATAATCGAGCAGCTGGAATAGGAAATGTCTTGACTGACGTAATCATAAGTATGTTATAGGCTAGCCTATCTTTAAAAAAAAAAAAAAAAAAAAGCCATGTATTAATATGTAGGCTATTGAACCTCTAATGTGTCAGCTCCTGTTTGTCCTAAGAGAACACCAAAATCATGAAATATTAATTTCCCAAGAAAAAGAGAAAGGCACGCATCAATATCCAAATGTTGAAAAAATAATATCAGCAACACATGTTGTCATTTACATAGAGAAATAATGTCAAATTTGTGTAACACAACAGTGAAACACATTTGACACCATAGCAGGGTTAGGGTTGTCATGACGATTACAGAATTTTAAGCTTTGATAGGAGACTAGTAAAACTGAAATGATGTTGATACCTGCACAAATAGCAACATTCATTTTTGATAGTGTCTCCTCCACTGTCGCGTTTCTCCATACTTCTTTTTGATGAAATTTAAGGAGCTTGTGTAGTTTTAAAACGTATGGTATTTGTATCAAGTAGAACCTGTTTCTGAATTAATTATAAAAACATTTGAGGCAAAATCTAAAGAGTTTAATTTACATGAATCACAATTCTTACTGTACTTATAACACAAGAAGGTCCAATAGTTTACAAAGTGTCACTCATCATTGCATTGCTTTGTTTGAGCATAAAAAAAATGACTCGGTGACCCTGACCTACAACAAATTTTACATTCCCCCCCCCCCCCCCCCCCCCCCCCCCATCCTCATGTAATCTCTTCGATTTTGTTTCCCCACACGAGAACAAGCCCATCTTGTAGTTGATTCGCTGATAAGATGACACACACAGTCTGCCAACCTCCTCGATGTATCTGATCTTCTCTGCAGTATCTTTCTCTTCCTCACTGTTAAATCCATAAAGCTACAGAAATGAATTTCTTTCTTTCTTTCTTTTTCTCCTTCAAATTCAGCAAAAGTCAGAGAGTTGGTGGTTTCTGTCACGAAAATAGGTGACGTTACAGTTAGCACAAAAGCTGTCATTCGTATGCAGTATGCAAAGGAGGCAGCCAAAGAAAATGCTTGCTCACTGGTTCATAGTGATTGTTCAGCACCTTTTGCATTTCAAAAGCAATATTTGCATTGCTAGTTACTTTGTAAACTCCTAGATCTCGTGTGATAGTCAGTGAGTTGTTAATTATTTATTTATTCTGTTCTCATTATTTATAAAAGAAATTAAGCTGCAAACTGTCTATTTTTTTTTTAAAACCTTTTCATTTTATGCCACATGAAACAACCGTGCACATAGACTAAAATTGATAACTACCGGATATCTGCTGCTGTTGGACTGATTGTGAATGACTTTGCCGTAGTCTGCAGCTCCCTGTTGGTAGTCACACAGGACTCAAATGGGCTGAGCTGATTTTTGCGACCGGGCGGACAGGTTCCTCCACTGCGCCACCAAGAGAAGGGCCTTTCCCAAGGAAAATAAGTCGCTTGTGTTTATAAACAATATGCACTGTCAGCAGCATGATGAAGCTGCTCCCCAGACACCAAAAAAAAAAAAAAAATCCCAGAGGGAGGGAGAGCTGGATCATCTTTTGAAATCAAAACAAGGTTAACGAGTGTGAGCTTCATTAGCGAAGCCCAGCAGGAGCTCTGAAATCAAATGTCAACAACACAGACACTAAATGTAGGCTATTGAACCGAACGCTTGGCTGCAAGAGTTTCACTGTCATGAATACGATACAGTAGCTAAAAAGGTTTGTATCTCAGAGTGTTTATGTTTTTTTTTTTTAATAAACAGAGGTATTCTATACTTTCATAGAACTGTAGCTGCAGGGCTTGACAGAAAGCGCCTTTTGTTTACAGATTGCTCTCACCTTCTTACTGAAGAACAATAGCATGACGACAGCTCATTAAAAGGGTGTGTATCACAGTTGACGTATTCACTTTGCGGTGATGTGTGGCTGTAAATAAAGAGAGGTTACCTAGCAGGAGAGTGAACTGCTGGTTCTCTCAGCTCACCTTCTATTCTTCATCTTCTCCCTATTAAAAGGGGAATGTTAATTACATCCACCATTTTTTTCTGTTACTACAAAACTGTGAGAAACATTTTAATGTAGAATCAAACAGCTATTGAGTTCTCTTACTCCAAGGCTTTATATAAAGTGATGTGTGTCACACAGGAATGATATGTTACTGCAACGTTAATGACTGTATTGTAGTTTATTTGATGTCTTTATTTTATTATTGTCTCATACATACAATTACATGCCCAGCGTGCATGGGCTTACATGACACCGTGGATTTGGATGTTCCAGGATCAGAGGATAGTAGGTCTATTCATTGTCATAGAACAGAAAAAGAAAGCAAAAGCAAAGTAAACACTCATTAAACAGTAGTAGGGGTAGTTGTAGTAGTTGTAGGGGTGGGAATCACCAGAGGCCCCACGATATGATATTATCACGATACTTGAGTCACGTTCAATTGCATTACAATCAGTTGTGATATATTGTGATTTCACCTTTTTTAACTGCACATTATGGCTACAAAATTAAATTAAATCAAGAACTGCTTTGTCAAATAAGAAAACAATCTCAGTCTAGTCATCTCACTTCAGTCTTTTTATTTCTATCCAATGGGAGTCAAGCCCAGAGACTGACCAACACTGTGATCAAAGTAAACATGTAAAAGGCTGCACGCACCTCACAATCTGAACGTAGTATTTCTGTTTTATTGAACCTAACTGGACACGAACATGTTTGGACGACTGGACTACTGCAGTCATTTTTAACAATGCAACTTGTTCAAAAATGAATTGTGCAACCCCTTCAGTAATAAAAAATTAAAAAAGCACATGTGCTACTTATTGATAAAAACATCGATACTTGCCAGCCACACAAAAGATTGCGATACTGTATCGATTTACCCCCCTCACCTCTACTATCTTGACCTCTTTTGCACACTTTGAGACAAAATTAGCAAGCTTAAACACATCAAACTGAAACAGCCATTCCGTTTTTTCCACATCTGTCCACGCCAATATTTCAGGTTTTTGACGAGCTATTTCATGAAACAATAATTGTCTTATGTCATCATATTTTGTATATTGCATAAGAAAATGGGATCTGACCTTTTTTTTTCACAGTCTGTCCAGTTATTTGAGTCAGTTTTGAAACAGTATCCTATATCAGCAGTAAGGCTTACCTAAACTTGAATCCATAGAAACATCAAGTTCCAAATATCACGCGCTAGATTCTTGTGTAGTTTTGCTTGAAAGCGCCAAAAATGTCAGCGTAACAATCTCTGTGCTTCCGAGATAAATACACAGAAATCAGTAGAGTGTTTAATGTTTTTACTTCCTGGAAGAAAATACATGGAGCTGTGGGATCAATAATTAAATAAATTCATGGTTGTGGGACATGTAGACCATGAAAGGTGTTCCAGCTTTTACACCTAATGTACTGAACTGGCTGTCAAGCTGTCACATCTGAGTGGCTCATTTTTATTGACAGGGCAGAGTTTTCACAGTGCTTCTTATTGATAACCAGTGCAGCAGCAGAGTACCCGATGTGATTTATTTAGTTGTTAATATCGCTCTGTGTTGGTTCTCCTGTTTTTTCATCTCTACTACTAACTACAAAATGCTTCCAGAGTGCACCAAATGCTGTGATTTTATGCAAAGAGATCAACCTAAATGAGATATTCAAGTGTTTAGTGTCAGACCGGCAGCCAGCTCCAGGTCACATGACTTCCACGGAGCAGAGACGTGAGCGAGCTATGACACAGTGAACCTTGCCCACTGAGACACTCTCTGCTCAAACAGAGTCATGGGAAACTTAAGCTAGAGCGGGAACAAAGAGAGCTTGATCCATGGGATGCCACGGTTCCTGAGGCACATCAGTCTTTCTTTTTTTTTCTTCTTTCAGCCCTTCTCTGGGAAAAAGCAGGGTGAGCCATGTTAGCTGGGCTCCTTCCAGTCTTAATCAAACTCATAGTCTCCTTTTAGTTAGTGGGAGCTCAGCCAGCCAGGGATTGATGTTGAGGACTGAGACGTGAGTAAATAGACTCGTTTGTCATGCTCCCGCTCTGAGTCGAGTGTCGACTTTACATCCGGGCTGAACGTTTGCTGATTTAACTGAACTATAAGCTGCTCATTCCAAGGACAAGTTAGATCTCAGTAAATGTGCACTGCTAGCTGTTTGATAAAGACTGGTGCAGTATGTTTAACATTTTATATACGTCATAATCCCTTTTTTTTTTTTCCTTAAACGCTTAAAGAAAAAAAAAACGTACAGGTTAGACTTGTCACAATACCAGTATTTTCAACTTAGATATCAAACTAGTAAAAATCGAACAGTACCAATACTGTTTGATTCAACGGCAACCAAATAGAAGTCCCAGGTACCAATTATTGTGGAACAGTTAAAAAATATTGTGCCACGTTTTAATTCACAGAAATTGCAAGCAAACCCTTGCCCCTGCCATCGGTGTCTCAGTTTTGTGACAACCTTAGTAATGGCACTCTACCTTTTTTGTTATCCTTTTTTAGTAGCATGGAAACATTTTTTGCCAAAAAACTCTGGCAATTTCTTTTATTTTTCTGATATTTTTGCCGCTTTGTGTATTTTAAATCCTTGCCAAATTGACGAAGAATATTTAAGGCCAATACCGACTTTAATAAGTCCCCTTATAATTTCCTTTTCTAAAAGTAAAACAATGGATAGATTGATGCCTGCACCATCTTTTAGTGACCTCTGACATATTGTAGATTGTACAGCGGCAACTCTGCAAGAAGCTAACTTCCCTCTAGCCCAGTTGAATCCGACTTACATTAACTGTCATTATATGGTAATAACAGCCATGTCAAACTCCTAACTTTGGACTAAACCAGTTTATAATGTTGACCAAATTACTGTTGCCATAAGAATGATAGGAAAGATGCCAACAATTGCAGTTTTTTGATCATTGTAGGCCTTCAGAATATTTTCTGAATTATTTAGTTTTACCTGGAGTTAACAGTATTGCACTGACTTTCTCTTTTTTTCCCCTTACAGTTAATTATGAATCACTGTAGGCTATAAAAGAAGGGGCTTTCACAGGGGGCTGTGTGATGTTGTCAAAGGAGATGAAAGGAGAAGCTCTGAGGCTGCAGCCTCATTGGGGCCCTGGCTGGTCACTATTCAAGCTCCCTGTCCGACTGATAATTAGCCACACTGTGCCGTCAGCCCACAGCAGAGTCAGGGAAAGTCCCACCTTATTCTTCCTCCAGCTGGCCTTTTTTTTCTTTCTTTTTTTTTTTTGCAGAAAAGCACCAAGCATGTAACCTGAGCCACTGAGCCTTGATGTAGCACACAATACTGAAGATAATCATCTTACTATAATGCAGACATGGTCGAGTACACTCACAGCTGACTTTCATGTTTTTGTTCCCCTTCACAGGATCCACTTACAGCATCTTGTCGACCATGCCGTCCGACTCGGAGAGCAGCAGCTCCCTCAGCAGCTTAGGTGAGTGTGGTGCTCATGGTGGTGCTCAGGTGTAGGAATGTCAACAACAAAAATCTATTTATACCTGGAAAAAACAACAACAAATATGTTCAAAGTAATCAAGTTTTTAGCACACTCTGCAGAGCCAATTAAGAGTCAGTCGTTGGTGGCAGCTTGTTCAGAGTCTGAGCACATGCAAGTGATTACACAGATGTGAGAAGGATTTAGAAACTTGCTACCCCCCCAGACACACACACACACACACACACACACACACACACACACAAACATTCATAACCAGACCTGTTTAATGCAGTCTCTGAGGGAGAGAGGATTTGGTCCATGCCACTGAGCGGTAAACAAGACATTAAGTTACATCAGGGGATTTTTCAATATTACATTCACAGGTACTCAAGTGAATAAGAACAATGATGGCAAATTATTAAACAGATTTACATTAGGTTGTGAAATAGTGTCCAATGACCAAAACGAATACAAGAAGAGAATAGTCAAAGTGATTTCTCATCAAAAAACAGTAAATAAATGTGTAATTTTAATTTTTTTTAACCAGAAGCTGTAACAAAGATCTCTTACTTAGGATTAGTCGGTATGTAGACCAACTGTGTTTAGTCTGACACTTGTGCAAGTTTTCAGTAAAGAAAAAGTAGTTGAGTTCTGTGAAAGCACATTTCATTTTGGCGTTAAGAAAGCCATTGCCAAACAAACACACAGCAGCTATGAAGCAGCCCATGCCATCAGTGACGTGCTGACTCTCACAGGTACGCCCGGTCAAGCCTCCTCCCCTCCGCCCGCTCATATGGACAGCCACCAGGTGAACGAGAAGATGGAGACGGTCCTGTTCCAGCTGCGGCACGTGACCCGCGAGCGGGACGAGCTCCGCAAACGCCTTGCTCTCTCCTCACCCGGAACCACCTTCGATGACTGCAGGTACTGTTCGGATCTTATGCTCTTTTTTTCCAAAACAAACATTTACAGAAAGGTGCAGTGACGCGTTGTACACTGCAGTTATTTTTGCCTTGTTCAGCTGCTAAAAGCAACGAAAAAAGTAAAACAAGTGAGCTTACGTGAGTCTTTCGTGACATGAAATGGTTTAAAAATGTCTCTACTCTGTAAAACAACGGGTGAGCATGCAAATTTAATGATGCTGCTCTTCTGTTGTGTTCCCAAAAGCACACAGTTTGGATGATTTTCATTGTGATCTTGTTTCTCTCATCATCCCATGTGGCGCCTTAAAACTAAATGTCCATGCATCCCAAGTTTATTCGCCCTTCTTTCCTCTCTGCTGAACAGACCAAGCTTAAAAGCGGGTCATGACTACGAGCGCCTGAAGCTGCAGTGCATGAAGGCGATGGCGGACCTGCAGTCCCTGCAGAACCAGCACAGCACCACCCTGAAGAGGTGCGAGGAGGCTGTGAAGAAAGCCGACTTCTACCAGTGAGTGGTAAAACCCACTACGGGGCTGTTTTTTTTTTTTTTTTTTTTCTTTGTAAATTTTTTAACAGCCAGCACATTTCTGCTCTGCATTTGCACTCAGCCTGCAGGGTTTGAGCTGCTTTTCAGATCCTCCTCTGACATATTCACAGCAGATTGCATAGAACAGATTTTATTTTTGTCAGAGTTAAAGGGATGAAATCTTTTATAGCTGTCCCAGAAGCTGGCGAGCTAAGCCCTGAAAAAAAATCCTTTATCAATTTAATTTCATTCTTTCCAAAAGTTTTTTTTTTATTGTCGTCTTAGCAGCAGAAATCCTGAGCCGTCTCTTCACACTGAAGGTTAAGAGCAGAGCCTGAATTACTTCTCTTAAAGTAATGCCCCTGTGGACTTCATGCCAAAGCATGCTCTGTAATCATCATCATCACGTGAACCCTGTGTGGATGGCACGGCATCTGTGCCATGAGGATAAAGCTACCAAACAGGGCATTTGTTGTCCCATGGCCGGTCCATTTGTGTGATTTAATGATGCCATACTGTCTCCAAGTGTAGGGGACCGACATCTGGCTCCAATGCAAACAGACGGAGGGCGGATTACTGCCATGTTTAAGCCTCTTCTTCTGCACCCTGTTTGCACCACAGAGAAAGTCTTTAGTTTATTATGGCCCCGTCTGCCTCTTCACTTAGTCATTCACACTAAACGGCATCCTGAATAGGAAATGACATTGTGCTCAAATCAATAAGTCACTTATCACGTAAGCTCACATTAACTGTCACTGATCGCAGAGGATTTTATTTGTCCTCACTGTCATTCATGTTTGTTATGTTAGCAGTTAGACAGTGTTACACAACAGGCTTTCTTTACTGTAAATATTAGCATAACGCTAATGAGCATCTTTGAAGTGGCATTAAGACATGAAAATAAGAATAAAGCCCTTTTTGTAGTGAAACTCCACAACAGAAACAAATCTACACTGTTATCAAACCTTAAGACATTCATATTGATTTCGCATCGGTGCAATATTAGTGTCCCTGTCTATGAATTCACATTGCGTTGCAGAAGCGCGAGGGAGCACGGCACAGTGGGAGCTCCACATACACACACAGTCTGACATGAACACACACACACACACACACACACAGCGCTGCTCTCTCATGCTGTTCTCCACTGATCCCACTTTCCTTGTTTTCCCTCTCTTCAGCACGCTGCAAAGCCGTCTGGTGAGTGAGCAGGCTCAGCTGAAAGAGGAGCTGGAGGCGGTGCGACAGGACAACATCCAGCTGGTCAGAGAGCACAACCATGTGAAGCAGGCCTGCGAGGAGCTGAGGAGGCTGCATGAGGACGACCAGAGGGAGTTGGCTGACATGAGGATGCTGCATCAACAGGTACCCGTAGTGCTGGAAACACCACTGTAAATCATGCTTAATCATATTCAGAGTAGAATATATATTTATTCCTAAATATCAGGTTTTCCAAGATAACATCATTCAGAGAAATGGGCGAGCTCGTTTTGCTGAGTCTTCATGGATCAAAACATTTCTGCAAATGACCTAACCTGTTCCTCGTACGGTTTCTCTCTCTGACATGCAGTCAGAAGGTCGGATCATTAAATTTTTACTACACAACAGCGGGGGAGGACTGACATGTCTCTTTGATGGGAAAAGTAAATACTTCGTTGTCCTCAGAGCTCATGTTGTCATAAAACAAACACGTGTTCAGCATCAGTCAAATTAGTATTGAATTAGTCAAATTAGGTTGGTGATGTCAGTCCGAGTCAACATGGATTGTATAGTTGATGCAAGAGAGAGTACATACTGAATGATAGTATGTATATATATAGTAGGTCTACTTCCGAGGTTTGAACCAGGCAAAAGTAAAGAGTTTAAGAAGCTAATATGGTGGATTTTATTTATTGCAGTTTTAAGAAATATTACAAAACGAACAAAAAAGTCTCGTACTGTAACATCTTTTTGGGGATGAGTGTGTTGTCATTTCAAATTTGTCTGTCGAGTCTTAAGAGTGGCAAAAGAATAAGATGTTCCCCCTGTTTATTTATATGGTGTTATACAACAAACTTAACGATGCAATGTGTTTAATGTACCGTACAAAGATTTGCACACATGAGCTGACGTGACTGTGTAACTGGAGCTGAAGCCCGTCAGGATTTCATATTGGTTGCTTTTGTTTGTTTGTTTCAGTCATGTTTGTGTTTTCTGACCAGATAGACGATGGTCACTTCTTCAACAGTTCCTGTGATCAAAAAAAAAGGGTTTGAGAAAAGTTATGTAGCTTATGCATTCAAGCTAATATCCGCTATTTATTACTTTTACTGTGGTCCTACATGTCAGTTTTACATTCATAACACAAACGAACCACACCTGAGTCTTATTCAAAGCAGGCCAACGCCTCCACTTTCATCTGATCTCAGTGCAGTTCAAAAGACGACTCCCAAAAGTCAATAAATGAACCGAAACAAACCGGAAAATATAAGAGTTTGATGGAACTGCACCAGAAAAGCCAGGTGTGGACATACTGTCAGTGTTGTGTATTAACAAACGTTGTAAAAAATTAACAGAGAGGCACGTCTTTAAAAAAAAACAAAACAATATTTTATCCAACCATTTATTTGGCTGATTGCTTATTGGCGTTACTTGAACACACCACAAATAGATGAAAGGAGCAGTCCCTTTGTTCTCCTCTGGTTCACTAAAGCACCTGAACGCTGTCGCTTCCAGGTGATGAGAGAGGGCTCGCCTGACGTCCTCAACAAGCTGTACGACTCGGCCGTGGACAAGCTGGAGGCCATGAAGAGCGACTACGAGGTCCTGAGGAAGCGCTACAATGAGAATACGGCCGGTCACAACGCAGACCTGAGTCGTCTCGACCAGGCCGAGGAGGAGAACCACCGTCTGCAGAAACAGCTGGACATGCTGCTGAAGCAGAGAGACGCCGCCATCCACTATCAGCAGCAGTACTCCTCGTCTATAAGAAGGTAGAGCTGGAGACATCACAGACACACCAGAGGCTGCACAGGCAGATTCAGCAGCTGTCAAAAGTCAAACAAACCTCGGTTGATTTTAATGCCAAGGTCAGGTCTGCACAGTGCTTAAATCAGACTTAATCCAAAGCAGATGAAGCTTTGCAGACATGCAGATGCTTTCCAAATTTAACTTTTCTTCTATAATGCTGAGATTGCAATTTTAGTCACTTGCATGTCTGTGTTTTTATTGTTTTTTTTATTTTTTTATGTTCTTTAGAACAACTCAGAAAATATTCATCTACAAAGCGGACCAGTATAATAAGCACAGTAGTAACCATTATATTCCCATGTTATTCAGGTTTGACAACACGCAGCAGGAGCTCTCCAAGGCCGCATCCCAGAACAAGGAGCTGCAGCGAGAGATGGAGCGGCTGCAGTCGGAGGCGACGCGGCTGAAGACGCAGCAGCTCAAGGCGGTAAAAGACTCTGAGAAATACAAGGAGGAGCGGGACTCTGTGATCAACGAGTATCGCCTGATCATGAGCGAGCGGGACCAGGTGATCAAAGAGGTGGACCGGCTGCAGACCGGGCTCGAGGTCGCAGAGGCAAAGCTGAAGAACACCTCCTCAGAGAGACAGGTGGCCAACGAGGAGCTGGAGGCTCTCAGACAGGTAAGAAGAACTGTTCTACCCGTACTGAGGAGCAGTAAGCTCAAACATTTGATTTTTCTAATTGGTATTTTTCAACAGTTTTTATTGTGTATTTTAACATAACCAACTTTAAAAACAATAATTTCCCTTAAAGTTATTAATCAGCCATATTGAACTGCACATCTAACACAACAAGAGAACATAGAAATAACAAAATCTAATACTTGTTAATGGTTACAAGTAAAGAAATAATGTCGAATAATTTCAGGATCATAACATTTTGGACTTGTTGAATCATATAAAGTCACACATTTCTGCGTAATAACATAAAACGAACAAGGTTAATGTTGTCCTGTGGTGTGTAAAATTATATCTCTGCTCAAAATATATCAACCTGAGTTAGTTTTTGCTGCTTTCGTATCATTTGGAAATGTCAAAACATAGTTCAGCTGGATAAAATGGAACATTTTAGTTCAGTTTGAGGTGAATAAATAAACTCAAAAGAAACAACACAAATGAGCTGCTATGTGACAAAAGAAATTGTGCTTGGAAAAATACAATTTCCCTATTCATAAAAATAAAGAGAAAGTTACTTCACTAGGTATCTTCAAAGTGGGAGAAAATGATTTATATTTTTTGCAATCCCAAATGTGAGACTAAGTAGCATCAAAGCTCAAGAAAACAGGCCAAAGAACCAGGAATAGGTAAGTGACAAGAGATGTAACAAAACGGACCAAATAAGGTTAAAAAATGTTGAAATTCTCATTAAAATTAGTTAAAAATAAAGACTGGTGACAATGGTGAGCATCTTCTTATTTTGAACCTGTATCATCCACTTTGTTTTAAAGGAGCTGGCCTCGGCGCTTGTGGACAGAGATCGAGCCATCTGCGAGAAGAACGAGCTGCTGGAGAAATACTGCCACGAGGTGAAGGACAAGGCTGAAGCGAAGAAGGAGCTGAGCCAGGCCTGCAAGGACATCGAGACGGTACGCGAGGAGAGGGACGTGGCCCGCACGGAGAGGACGGAGGCCATCATCCAGCGGGACCAGCTGCTGCGAGAGTATTACCAGGCCAGACAGGTAGCCAGACAGACAGGAGATTTATCATTACAAGTGGAGGGATTGATTTGTTCCTCTGACAATAATCCTTTCATCCCCTCTCTTTTATAGTAGTAGTAAATGTGTTTTTTTTTCTGCTGGGGGAGGGGAGGGGAGGGGGGCGTGGGGTTCCACATATTGATTTTGTTCTGAAACGTTTATGTGGTCCAT
The DNA here is from genome assembly GCF_963584025.1 of Labrus mixtus. NCBI lineage: Eukaryota > Metazoa > Chordata > Actinopteri > Labriformes > Labridae > Labrus > Labrus mixtus. The sequence continues at coordinate 9,018,781 of NC_083632.1, forward strand.
CACACGATTGTGATGGTCAGATTAATTACAAGTACTGAGATACCTGCATTAGTAAATTACAGCAAAAAAAAAAAAGCTTGCTGACTTTGGAGTGCACAAAAAAAACTGCAGCAGGAAGAACAATTAAGCCAAACAAGAGCACAGTGAAGTCTAATGGAATAAATTTAGCTGTGGGTTTAATTAACGTTCCCACTACACAGACGTCTCCTTGCAGTAATTTTGATCCAAAGAGACAGAGAACATGTGCTCTCTGCGAGATGGGCTCTCATTATACTATATCTGACCCACTTCAAACCACACAACCTAATCCAATCTATGACTGTTCTGCCTAAAGCGAACTTTACAGAAACACAACGGGCAGAAGTTTATTTTCAGTCTCAAGCAGTTTAGTTTGGATTTTTGTGGTTGAACACGACGGAACATTTCATCTTGAGGTGACTTCCTTTGACTTTTCTTTTTCATTATTTCAGTTGCCTTTAGTTAGAATTGAAATGTAAAAGGTTGAACATGTCAAAACACTGCAGTGTTTACACAAAACACGATTTTACTCTGTGCAGAGTTTACATGTAAAATGATTTCAAAGTTAAGAGACGCATCACTGCCTTCATGGTAAGTTATTTACCAGGAATGTGTTTGCATGTATCTGATGGGAAAATGTAAGAAGTTGCCAGATAATGCATCACTTTGTTGCATCAAAAGAGAAGCCAGGATCAATTATCAAAGTCATGGATACACATAATGTAACAAATGAACATAATGTATAATATTGTGATGCTACATGGGAAGGGATGCAATGCTATGTGTCTGGGCCTGTGAAATGGTTTTGGTAAAGAAAGACATGATAAGGAAATTATATTAAATTCATCAAATGGTTTAGTTATTTAAATAAAAGGGAAGGCTTGCCTCAAATGAATGACAATGAACATTTTGGGTTTTCTTTGTATATGCTTTGATTTTAAGTTTGACTAAGTTCAAAAGTCAAAGTCAACTTTATTGTCAATTTCAAAATTTGCCAGACATACAGTGGAATCGAAATTTCGTTTGTCTCCGTCCCGCGGTGCAATACAACCAAAATAAGATAAGGTAAAATAGATAAAATAAAATGAGGTAAAAATAAGATAAATAATATTTACAGTAATACATTCTAATAATCCAAAATGTGTTGGTTCTCAGTGTAATGCACACTTTCCAACATACAGTTAGTGATAATTTGTTAATGTTTAATTCATAACCAAATACAGTGACACAGATCAGGTTCCAAGGCTTGTGCATTTTAGGATGAAGCCTGACTCAAGTGTCTCATCAATGTGTTGGGGGAAAAAAATTGTTGCAGGAGGCAAAAAAACGTTTAATTTACCATATCATGCAAAGCTCTTTGAAAGATTTCTGCCCTACCATCAAACACAGTGTTAGATTTAAAGCACCTTGCTGCTCACATGTTTTGTGAACTCGTATATCGACCTTCATCCCCTGACTTTTTCCCTCAATTTTTTTCCAGAAACAAGACTCGGCCACTCTGGACATGGAGCGAGCCAACAAAGAGATCGACATGCTGAGGAAGCAGTACGAGGCCATCTCTCAGGAGCTGAAGGAGGCCCTGCAGGAGGCAGAGGTGGCCAAGTGTCGCCGGGACTGGGCCTTCCAGGAGAGGGACAAGATAGTGGCAGAGCGGGAGAGCATACGGTGAGGATGCTTGTTATTTGGAAATATGCTACATTTACAAAACGACTGCATGTAACTGCAGAAATACTGGGGCGAGAACAGTTCGTTTACATCTTGTGTGCATCTGACAGCACGTTATGTGACAACCTGAGGCGAGAGAGGGACAGAGCTGTGAGCGATCTGGCAGACGCTCTGAGGAATCTGGATGACATGAGGAAGCAGAAGAACGACGCTGTGCGGGAACTCAAAGAACTAAAGTGAGTCATACCTCCAAACTTTTTCTCTCTTGCTAGACATATGACATTTTTTCAGATTCTAAACTTGGGAGTTTTGTCTTGTTGAGTTGTTTCTATATTTGAACCAGGAATGTTGATGTCATGCCAGAGCTTTGGTGCCACCTAGTGGAGGATTGTAGTCACTGACTGAGCAAAGATTCAGATCACTTCTAAAAGTGTCTGTACTTTTTTTAGAGCCACACTTTTCTTTTGTCTTTATTTCCTGAAGAGAGAAGATGGAGGACCAGTTAGAAAAGGAGGCCAGGTTTCGTCAGCTGATGTCCCACAGCTCTCATGATTCAGCCATCGACACAGACTCAATGGAGTGGGAGACAGAAGTTGTGGAAATTGAAACGCACAGAGTAAGAACCACTTTGATTCTTATTTAAAATAAATGTTTGAAAGAAAGTTAAAGTTCAGATTTGAATGGAACAAAATGTGTGATTTCAGGACATGGACTTGAAAGCACTTGGGTTTGATATCGCTGAAGGGGTAAATGATCCTTATTTACCAGGAGATTGTGGCATATTTGTCAGTAAGGTGGATAAAGGAAGTATTGCTGAGGGAAGATTAAGGTATGTTTATCACTGTTTTTCCACCTTCATCAATTAAGGACATTTTATAAGGACAGAATATATATCAGTGTTGAAAAAACATCACATTTCAATATTGTCTGAATTTAAAATAATGTTTGAGCTGTTCTCTTAAAGCCTCTGCGACTAACTTTTTAGTTTGTGTTGATTTTGTTGCCGCCTCTGGACAAAGAAAGGTTGTCGTATCTTTCTGCAGATCCTGTTGTGTTCAAGCATAGACCAAAAAAAACATTAAAAAAAACATTTTTACATTAAAATGTTTTTTCTTTAGGTTGCTGTCTGACAACTTACCCCTTGGCAGCACTTTCAGACACAAATTATAACTATACAAAAATAAGATATCTTCGTCCTAAAGCTCTTGCATCAGTATTTATTTCATTTGGTTTCAAAACCTGCTCAAATCTTCTCTCAGGGGCCTTAAGGAAATGTTGAGTCTAACTAAACAGCATTGTATAAAGTTAGTATAAAGTCTGCCGATCTCCATGTGGGAGTATTGGATTAAAAGAATTAAGATGCCATTTATGTCTTCACACTATTCAATCCCTAACGCCTCAGACACACATCTGTTGGTACCCAAAGGTGTCAAGATGAAATATCCAGTCCTTCACCTGTCTTCCCTCTGCAGGGTTAACGATTGGTTGTTGAAAATAAATGATGTGGACCTGACCAATAAGGACAGGAAGCAGGTGATCAAAGCGGTGCTGAGCGGCGAGGGAGTGATCAACATGGTGGTCCGCAGGAGGAAGTCACTGGGAGGACGAGTCATCACTCCCATCCAGATAAACCTGAGCGGACACAAAGGTCAACTTAATGGTTGATACACTGATGTTAACAGGCAGAATTTTCACATAGTTAAAGATGTAATGTTACTACAAACATTATGAATGCACTGTTTCTATTCTTGTAAATAACTTGGATTATATGTTTTATGATTTCTGATCTTTCCTCTCAGACTGTGGCATCGGGCTGGAAGGCGGAGTGTTTGTTGCCTCTTTGGCTCCAGGAAGTCCAGCTGCCAGAGACTGTGCTCTGACTGTGGGGGACAGACTGTTAGCTGTGAGTACGATGCAAATAAAGTTATTTTAAGTTACAGCACACCTTCATCTGAGAGCTTTTTCTTTTTTCACTTGATTTTATTAGCAGTCCTGTTTGTACATTTTGTATTAATTTCTCCCCTTAGATTTGTCTTGTTTGCTTACTGAATTGCTTCATGTGCTAGAAATGTGCTGGATAAATAAAGATTCTCTTTATAGTGATTCTTTTTAAATAAACATAATATGTTTCCCTTTTAAGGAGAAAGTGATAGGACAAAGATGTTTGCCTCTACTGCCCTCTACTGACCACAGGCCTAATGTGTTAAATCAAGTAAAACAGGAGTCTAGTTTAAAAAAAAAACCCTGATATTTTAATACTTCAAAAATTATTTTATGGAAGTTACACAACTTCAGTAGTTAGTGTACTTTTTTTAACTTCATCCGTCTCCTGTGTACATTGATTTCAGTGTTCATATGCTGCACTATCCGGTCATACTGCAATGCATGCTGCCTTCTTTGAGAATGTTAATCTAAAACCATAATGTTTTGGCCAGCTTTATAAAATAAATAATGTAGTTTATTTTTTCTTATTATTATTCTGTTGGAGAAAAGTTCTGTGTGGGTGACTTTTGCACACCTTGTGTTTTTGTCCACTACAGATCAATGGAATTGCCCTCGATAACAAGTCGCTCTCTGAATGTGAGTCTCTGCTGAGGAACTGCCAGGATTCTCTGAGCGTCTCCCTCATGAAGGTAAAGTACCTAGACCCACACATACATAATCCACTCATCTAGAACCAGGAGCAATACAATAGACTCGGAAAGGCATATAGTGATGAAGCTTCTCTCCTTTTGTGCTTTCAATTCCTGACGAAAAATAAAATTATTGTTTTTACTCTCCTTCCTCTGCAGTTCCTGCCACAGAGCTGCTCTGGCCAGAGTTTGGTCGAAAGTTTGAGGGACTCTGAAAAGATCTCTCGTCTACAACCCTGTGAGATCCACTCCAGGAACTGCAGGAACTCCAAGCACAACTGCCCCAAGCACAGCTGCCCCAAGCACAACTGCTCGACACAAACGGAGACCTGCAGCTGTGACTTGGGCGGCAGGGGGGAAGAGGCGTGTAAAGACATGGGAAACCCCCTGGAAAGCAGCGGCAGCAGCGCTCACTGCCACAACAAACCTTTTTCCAACAGCTCTCTACACTCCCGCTCTCTCTCCTCACACAGCCCCTCCGAGCCCCACCCAGACTTCTGCTACATGCGGCAGGAGCTCCACCATCGCCCCTTTACCTTCACCCCGGTGTTCTCCAACTGCAGCTCTCCTCAGGCCCCCGTGGAGCACGTGCATAGCCCCCCGGTGAAGCCAAGCGGAGGCACGTGGCCTAAAGTCTTAGCAGGAGCGTCGAATCCAGAGTGCGCACAGCTCTCCATCTACAAAAAAGTCAAACAGAGGAAATCCATCTTTGATGTGACCGCCTTCAGGAGACCCGAGGTGCCCCCAAAACTAGACTACATGTCTCTGTCTCAGATGCCAAAACACTCGCCGCAGAGTTCAGTATCGGAATCTGGCCAGACTCCTCCCACCCCGCCGACCAGGAGCGACTCTTTCAGGTTCAAACACCGGCAGCAGAACAGCTCAGCGTCTGATTCCACCATCACCACCGGCACTCCTCCGGCCTCACCGGCTCAAGCTAAGAGCCCACAGGTGGAAGGAGAGCCCGGGAACCAGTTTTATTTCACCCACGCTCCTCCAGGAGAGACTAAGAGTGGCGCTAAGAAACCCGCCGAGGTGGAGGGGGGTCAACACAGAGCAGGGGAGCCGCCGAAGAGGAGGTACCGGCCGAAATCTGCTCCAGCACTGCGGCGAAATGTGACTCCGTTACACATCCCTGTTCCAATGCAGGTAACTGAGACCCTGTTCTTATTAGATCTGACTCTCTTCTAGATGTTTGTGTTTTTGTCAGTGTTCTAAGTGTTTTTTTGTTTTTTTGTTTTTTTTTTACCTGTCAGGTTCAGAGTTTCTCAAACGATGAGCACTCCCCAGAGCCAATGGACTTGTTACGCTTCTCTCCTTTGAGAACTAATCGGTACAGCATGAACTTTGCACCTCCCAGCTACAACAGCATCGCAGGACGTAAGTCATCAGAAAAACTGTAACTTCTTTCTGATTGTTGTCTGTCATTATTGGAATGCGATAATAGTGTATTATGTAAATGTTGTCATGTTGTAGTATTATGAGGACGTTTTGGTCTCATTTAACCATTCAAAGAAATCTTCCTCTCACTCTGCTTCAAAAAGGATGTGATGTCACATCTCTGCAGGAAATAGATTTATATATTTATAGCTTAACTAATAAATATCAATCAGTGGTGAACGTAGACTGTTTAATGTGTCTGAGCCGTGCTTTGGCAGCTTTGTTTTGTAATAAACGTAGTTTCAAATGCACGAAAGAAAACTTTTCATTTTCTCAAGAAGGTAAAGGAGTCTTTCCTCATGGTTGACTTGACTTGTCTGCTCAGTCAAAGTTGGTCCAAATGTTATCCTCAGGAGTCGGCTGGAGATCGTAACGAGGACACGCGTGCTTGAATTTGTTGTTTGTTCTTCAGTTGGAATGAAGGCAAAACTGAGCCAGAGAAAAAATTCCTGTGCTTGAATTTCTTTTCACTATAGTTGTGTTTAGTCTGACGTGATCAATAATTAAACTCTGTGTGTTTCTTCAGACCCAGCACAGCGAGGTCTAGCCCCGTGTCCGGCTGTGACGGCTGTGATGAGGAACCCGGTCTACACCGCCTGGAGCCACGAGATCCAGAACAACAACAACTGCCCTCCAGCTCCCGGCTCAGGGGTCCACCAGCAAGCGCACGCAAGGTGTGAACATCTGACTTTTCTTTTCTTTTTTTTAACTCTTCATTTGTTCAAACTAAAAGGTCATTTTCACTGCAGAGATTTTCCTTTTTTAATAATGTTGCTGCAAAATGAAAAACTTCATTTTTTGGGTTATTGGCAGCCTCATGCTCATGATACCCGATCTTGCTTTTAGCTTTTTTTTTGTGGTATATAAATATACAATGCTCCCTTTTCCACTAATTGTTACTAAATAAGTCCTCAGTTGCACCACTAGTGCTGAGTTTATCTATTTAACATCCATTTAATGAACTCTGTGATGGAGCATTAACTCTTCAAAGCAATGTTTATGACGCCCTGGATCTCATGAACAGATGGCATGTATCAAATTATATCTTGCTCTGGGTTGAATAATTGACTGACCGGGGGACTCACTGAGGCCTTTTTTTCCACTTTTAGCCCCCAGCATCAAGGTCGCCACAGTCTGGACCTAAGCCACAAGCGCACTGGAGACTCAGCTGAGACGAGCTGCAGCCAACCACCACACAGCACCAACTCGCTGCCCTCTAGTGCCAGACTGGGTACGTATGGAGTCCCAGTTTAAGTCTCATCTAAACTTATCTAGTAAGCTATTTGAATAAGAGGATGTTGACTCCTGTGTGACTCCTCTAAAAGCTTCAGTTAATTCAGTTACTCCAAATTACAACTTATTCTCTAACTTGTCTTGCACGTACTTTTAGTACTGCTGCATGTGGAAGAATTCTGCAATGTCTTTTGTGGCTTCAGGCGAAGCAGGGAGAAGTCTGATTCTTGCCACAAGTGACTGGAGTCATTGTCAAAAGTGCTGAAGTGTTCAAGTTTAAAAAAGAGGGGGGCGGGTATGGTTGTTAAAAAACCTACCAGACATATTCTCTGTCTGAGGTCAGCAGCTCTGCATTGTGGGAAACATACGCACTGGGTTTTGACAAGGAAGAATAATTCATGGAGCAAATGAGAGAATGTTTCTGGCTCTGCTGCATAAAAATAAACTATTTACCAAACATGTGACGGCACAATACTAAATCAGTGGAGACTGTTGTTGATGAAGCTGATAGAGATCGCACAGTCGATTTGATTATGAAACTTTATATCCAAGCACAACTCTATCATTGTGTGTAATACCACACAGATTTGATGAATGTTTTGACTTTCATCGATCAAAATAATCTCTGAGGAGATTCATCAAACTGTGTCTGAATCAGCTTAGAAGACAGAGACTCATTGGTCAAAGAATGGATTTGCAGAAACTTCATGCCCATTAGTTTTTAAAGTCTGGACAGACTGATTCTTTGTTGCATTTACAAAGCCTGGTCGTTCGTCCTTTTAAAAAGAGTGGTCCTTTATCTAATTAGTGTAAGTATCTGTCTACCTTTTATATTCAGTATTTTAATTTTAAGCGCAGTTTCATAGATATCCTCTGTTTTTTTTTGTTTTTAGGATCTTCCAGTACGTTACAGTTTCGTGCAGAGCGCATTAAGATCCCTCCAGCTCGTTATCCTCGCTCCACTGGATCTGACAGAGGTACAGCTCCGTTTGACAGCCACACTGTCACATAACAAGCGTTACAGCAGCGAAACACAAAGTCTATAGTCATACCTTTCCCCTCTTGGCCCTTCAGGGTCCCTCTCGCATTCAGAGTGTAGTAGCCCGACGCCTCCAATGTCCCCCATCAACCTGGAGACATCATCTTTCACCAGCAGCCAATCGCAGAGCTCCATCTCCACCCAGCCCAGGATATCAGTCAGCCCCGCTCCAGTTGGCGACAGGCGGAAGGATGGGTAGGCCTTGCTCCGCGTCCGGGTCATTACGCCGTCATCATTCAGCAGAACACGACATGTTTTCCACCATTCGTCTGTACTTCTGTCTGCTTCATTGTGATTAAGTGTCTGCAAAGCAGTAAACAAAGCTGTGCGGCTCCATCTCATATCATTAGAGCACAGAGTCCCCATCTATCACATCATTCCCATCACTTTCTTTCTGCTGCTGTGCATTTTAACTGGAATCTTTCTCTCATACATCTGGTGATCATTTTCTCTCTTCCTTTCTCTCATTTCTTCTTCTCAGATGTGTCTCTTATAACTCTTCCTCTGTCAGACTTCCACTGGCAGTAAAGCCACAGTTCCTCTCTTTAAGATGCCTGAGGTTTGTCCTGTGCTGCTTGAAGCATGTGCAGTCAGTCGGTTAGAGCATGTATCTTAAGATCCACCTTGTCCACAGAGCAGAAAGAGATGCTTCTAGCCCTGTGTAGCATCTGTGCAGTGTAGGTACTGTTAAGCAGATTGAGTGTACTTTATTGACTTTGTTTTTACACAGGAATACAAACATTCTTAAGCACCTAAAGAAAACATAAGAGGGTGTGTGTGGGGGATAGGAATCTGTAAATGACACCCAAAAGATACAAACAACACAATGCAAATATATAAAATCAACAATCACTAATATCAGTGATCACATATAAAAAATTATGGATGCATGTCCCTTTAAGCCACCATCCTTTCTCTGCTTGTTATTTATTTAGAATGATGTTTAATTTTGAATGCTTGCATGACTGACTGAATGCAAATCCCAAATGCACTTTGCACATCTAACACACATCTCACATCTATTTTTGAGATCTTTTCACATCACAAAGACACGCCAGGCTTTTCTATTTAAAAGAAATCTTCCCAGAGAATCACCGCACAGAGAGTACCACCGGGCAGAAACATCCCGACACAACTGAAGTTGGATGTCGTCAAGAGTTGCATGTTGAAACCTTCCAGCATTCTTTAGGTTTTCTACACAGTTGTACAAATGTTCCTCTCTTTTTTTCTTCCCCCCCCCCCCCCCCCGAAGGCCGTATTTGGAGGAGCCACGCAATGTGACCGTCCAGAAAGGAGCAGAACCTCTGGGGATCTCCATTGTGAGCGGTGAGAACGGGGGAGTGTTTGTGTCCAAAGTGACGGCGGGCAGCATCGCTCACCAAGCTCGTTTAGAGTACGGAGACCAGCTCCTCGAGGTAGAGCTGCTAACACACTTCATCTTAATATCTGTCTCGTGTTTCATGGTTTTGTTTTGTTTTTTAATGACTCACCCGTTTCCAGTTTAACGGAATCAACCTACGCAATGCCAACGAGCAGCAGGCCCGGCTGGTGATTGGGCAGCAGTGTGATACAGTCACTATTCTGGCTCAGTACAATCCTCACATGTTCCAGCTGGGAAACCACTCACGATCAGGGTAAGAAAAAATAAAAATAAAAAAAGGAAGGAACAACAGAATCATGATGAATAACACAGCATTTTAGACTATCAAACAAACCATTCTGTTCTTTCAAGCCTGTCCACACAGCACCAGTGTTTTTGTAAACAGTGAGGAAAGTTATGGATTGATTCTTTATACACAGCTAGTACATAAAAACCTTACACAGCAAGCAAACAAAGAGCCATTCAAACAGATGTGGCACAATGTTTTGGATTGGTAACGGGTATAGAATAACAAACACCAAATCTAGAATACATTGCAATATGGAAGCCCTAAGCAGATATGCATCCATTTTATTTATCCCGATTTCCTGTGATGAAGAGTCATTTTTGGTTGTTGATTCCAAATTATTTACATCATACCCTCAGAGTTGCAAAAGCACAAAACAAACATAGAAATAGGCTTATATTATGTAATTAGTGTGGGCAAAGGCAGCATGCCATGTCGATGTCTGGTCTGTCATAGTTGCTGTGCACAAAACATACTTTTACTTGAACACTTCAGCTCTCACCACACTAGTGCGCCCCCTTACCCCATCACCAGTATAGGACATATCACTTCACAATAGTGACCAGCCCGTTGTTTTATTTTCTAGAATTTAGACAATGATCTCGTTAACACGATACACTTTATTGTCCTCTTGGGGGGGAATGTGTCTTTTTACCCCCTACAGTTCTACAGTAGAATCCATCAATGAATCAAGTCTTTGCTCAAAATAGCTGGATCAATTCTAATGTGAAAACCATTTTTGTTATCCTGAGATAATTAGAAAAAAACAAGATAAAGATCTCAAGAAAACTGCTGAACTTAACACTTTATCACTGGAATATGAAGTAAACAAAAAGTGTGGAGGCATGTCCAATTAGGGATTTTATCATTTGTGTCCCAATTTCAAGAACTCTTTTTGTCTTTTTTTCTCCACATGACTCACAACCATGAAAACATCGTATGGAGGACAAGCCGAACATAAAATATCTAATATAACGATAATGGCCAGATTTGAAAGAATGTTTCCTAAACAAAGGAACGTAGCTAAAACAAGAAAAAAGACATTATTTCCCCACACTCTCTCTCAATAGCTTAAATCTTTTAGTCATTTAGGATTCAAAGATTCTGACTTTGTTTTTACTGTCAACAGTTCTCGTATGGAGTCCATCAGCAACCATCCGATTTTCCATGGCAGTGGAGCCACGACCCCGGACAATCACGCGGATACACTGAGCGAGCAGGACGAGGGAACCATGACGCCGCCGTCGAAACAGACGACTCCCGCCACCAGCCCTCACAGCTCCTTCAGGTGCAAATGTCTCTCATCGTTGATTATTTTGTTTGAGTGTAGAGTAGCATTTGTCCAGTTTGATGTCTTGGGAAGGCGACATATTGGTATGGTATTGGTAAATCTTCTGAGGGGCATTTGGTGCAGTTTAGTTGGAGGAATCCGTATATCTTCAAAGTTAACTGTAAGGTTATTTTTTTTTTTTCTCCAGACTTCCAGGTTCAGGTTCACATCGCGCTGCAGAGCATCGCCTGGTGAGGCTGAAGAGGATCCAGGCGGAGCTGGGAGTTCAGATCTGTGGAGGAAACCTGCACGGCATCTTTGTGGAGAGTCTGGATGAGGACAGCCCCGCTAAGGATCCTGACGGCCTCATACCTGGAGACATGATACTGGAGGTACCTGCACCTGTTACTTAATATATAAATATAATTGTATGTGCGCAAAAAACACGACTTAAGTAGTTGGTGCTGACAAATTACATGAGCCAGGATTTTACATCACACCTCTCAAATTATGAAACCTCACAGTCTTTTGTTGATATTGCTCAAAGCTCCATTTAAGTCCAGGTCTCTTCATGTGTATATAACTGGCATTTATTCCTACGTTGTTCAGCTCTCTTTACTGAAAACGATGAGTCATTCTTTGTTTGCAGCTGAGCTCAGTGTCATTTGTGTAACTGATGTTTTTATGTCTTCTTACAAACAGTACAATGGTGTCAGCATGAAGAACAAATCTAAAGAAGAGGCTTACCTGGAACTGTTGAAACCTGCAGAAACAATCACCTTCAAGGTCCAGAACTGCGTCAACAGCCTCCCTGCCATCAAAGACACACACGGAGATGGATTTTACATAAGGTACTTTACTAGATCTCACAATCCAAGCTGAGGACCTCTGCAAGTGCAGATTCTGTTGCTGTATTAAACACTCTATTATTAAAGCCTTTAGAGCTTCTGTGAAGTTGTCCCTGGATCGGTTATGAATTTGTTCAGAGGTCAGAGCATTCTTCAGGAGCATTCTTGTTCATCTTTTTCCCCTCAGAGCACTTTATGAGCGTGTGGCGGAGGTAGAGCAGGAGCTGGGCTTTAACAAAGACGACATTCTGTATGTAGAAGATACGCTACCAAACGGCAACTTTGGCTTCTGGATGGCCTGGCAACTGGACGAGAATGCACAGAAACTGGGGAAAGGGCAGATTCCAAGTAAATATATGTGAGTCCAGCTGTTCGTTAACTTTACTTTTATGACATGTAGATCATGCATATCCGTTTTTTTTTTGTGTTAATGTGCTCACGTATCTCCTCCAGGATGGATCAGGAGTTCTACAGGCGACACAGCTCTGCCGATATAAAAGACGATAACGGTACCGGTAAGACTCTGTCGGCAGCTGCACGCAGGTCTTTCTTCCGACGAAGGTTGAAGCACAAACGAAACGGCTCTAAAGACGGGAAGGACCTGATGGCTCTGGATGCCATCAGCACGGATTCCTTACCCATCACAGAGGGTGAGACGTCATCTACTGATGCAGGATTTTCTCAACCAGTCAACTTTTATTTATGCGTCACAGGTTCATGGATGGCATGTTGAGCCAATTTCAGCAATGAAGTAGAGATTTAAAAATGTAGATAAAATGACACCAGTCTTGAAGTGCTTATCTGAAGCTGCACAAATAAATCAGTCGGCCAAGGATAAATTAACAACCAAAAACTTAAAAGAACTTAAAAGAACTTTAAAAATTGAAGGTTAACCTATAAATGCAAGCTGCTCTACTTCCATCACAGTAAAGTAATCATATTTGGGGTGCGCCGATAGCCTAGCAGTTATGACTCGCACCCCATGTATGGAGGCGGTGGTGCTCGTCGTAGTCTCCGTGGGTTTGAGTCCGACCTCGTGCCGTCCCCTACTTTCTAATCCAAACACTTCCTGTCTCTCTTCAGCTGTCCTATCTAATAAAGGCTAAACCCGCCAAAAAATAGAACCTTAAAATGGCCAACAGAGTACCCAGTGTACAGCTGACCTAGATTCTCAGGTGTCGCCCAGTTGCAGAAAAAAACAATGAAAAGTAAATCAATCGCCTGTGGCACACTGAAAATGACTTTACTGTCATTTCATTGTGAGCAAGCTAAGCGTTTGTCCTGTAGCTTCCTCAGGTTTGTTATTTATTTATTGATTGACTATTGATTCTAAAAGTTTACTATTTAATATTATTCTGGATTGTTTGTAGTTAAAAAAAAAAAAAAAGACAACAACAAATGTAATATATAAATCTACATGTTTGTCCCTGGGGTAAAAATGTGAAGCTAAAAAAACATCCAGGGCTAAAATCATATTCTTTATTCTATCACTACAGTAATTACATAAACTCTCTCGTACCTCTGTGTCCCAGTGTAAACTCATCAAACTCTATTTCAGAAATACAGCTCCTGGATGCAAATGTACTGCATAAAGGTTTACCTTCATATAAATGGTAGTCTGGCAGCTCCCAGGTATAACGTGCTGTGTGAAAGTAGAGCTGTGCTATAAAAAGCCCGCTGGCTCCACAGAACTTTTCCCAGGACACATAAACTCATAACTGTGGTTATTAAAGAGCAGCAGTATCTCTATGCGGTCTTGTAGATTTGAGAATGAGTCTGTATCTTTTCTATTTTCTGCTCAGACGGAGTGAGCCTGATGTACCAGCGGGTTCAGAGGGTGGAGTGCTCGTCCCCCAGACCAGTGCTGGTTCTGGGTCCGTTAGTGGAGGCTAGTAAGGACATGCTGGTGAAGGAGGCTCCTGACAAGTTCTGCCGCTGTCTGCCTGGTGAGCTCACACACACACACACCAACGTTAAGCTTTTGTATTGTACGTGTCCTTCAGGTTTGAATTACTGATGTCGTTTCGAATAGAGGGGTTGCAGCATGTTAGAGCATGAAACACTCAATCATGACATTTAAGGGACAGTTGGAGGAAACATAAAAATGAATGAAACTATTTTCTTTATAACTTCCAGAGATCATGAAGGCATCTCAGCAGGCTATAGAGCGCGGAGTGAAGGACTGTGTGTTCATCGACTACAAACGCAGGAGCGGCCATTTTGATGTGACGACGGTTGCATCAATCAAAGAGATCACAGAGAAGGTAAAAATCCTCTTACTGTTGATGACACTTCTTTCTCCATATATCAGGTCCAAGTCTGTGCTGGTACTTCAAAAAGAAGCAAAATTCATCTGGATTCAAGGACAGGATCAGATAGACTCGACGCATTGCCTTTTCTGTAAAAATCACACTTAATGGAGAATAGCTTTGCTTTTGCTTTACATGCAACTACTGAATCATCTGTTCTTAAAGAATTTCAAATTCCTAGATAATCTGGCGATAGGCTGGGGATGAACTTTTCAAATCGTATTTATTGTTGAGGTCAAATCAAATGATTCTAAGTATTAAGTGTAAGTAACTAATAGTATAGTTCTTTGTTTATCCCATCCCAGAAGGCTCACCTTTTAATCAATCAAAAAACATCAGGTTTCTTCTAATAGTTCTAAAGACTTCTGGATCTTTGGGAGATGTATCAGCAGCACTCAAAAATATAGTTTGTCTTCAGAAAAACAGTAAAAAGACACCTCTTATTTCAAAAACTGCACTCTGAAAAATAGTTGTCTAAAGAGTTCTTTAACAGCATGTCAGTATAGTTATGCAATGCCTCTGATTTATTATTGCAAATGATATGATATGTCATGGTTGATCTGCCCATAGGATAAAAAAGAAAACCATTTGGGGGACTAATGAACTTGTTTTTGATCGTTAGATCTCAAACTTCTGTGTGATCTGCTTGAAGGTTTTACAGGCCTGAGCTCACTTGATTGTTCAATGTTTTATGTTTCCAGAATCGTTGTGAGAAAGTAATCAGTGGTTGAGCTTGCCTTTTTGCAACATTCTGCTTTGATCCATCGTCCATGTCTCATTTTCTCTCGTAGGACAGTCACTGTTTACTTGACATTGCCCCTCATGCCATCGAACGTCTCCACAGCGTTCACATCTACCCAATCGTCATCTTCATTCGCTACAAAAACGCCAAGCAGATAAAGTGAGTAATCCCATGCCTCCTTTTTAAAAGAGTTATTTTTGTTTGTTTTGCCTGAAAAGCTGTAGTGAATGTTGAGTGTGCATCTTCTGTTATAACTCCAGTTCAGGCTCAGATGCTTCATCATCAGCTGATGAGAAAATCAGTCATCCAATGTTTCTAGTTCTGGAGGATATTTATGAGAATATAGGGTTTAAAAATGTCATCATACAGAAGTTATGGAGCAAAGTTATCTGTAAATATCAAATGTAATACTTCAGAGCAGACCATTACTTCTAGAAAAACAGTGATATTAGAAAATAGTTTTTTTTCTGGGGGGCCTTTTATTAGATGAGACAGGAAACGTTGGAAGGAGAGAGTAGGGGATGACGTGCAGCAAGTGGCCAAGGTCAGCTTCAACCGACAGCAGCTGCGACGAGGACGACAGCCTCTGTACATGGAGCGCACGACACAACCGCCAGGCTATCAGCGCTCCCGAAAATGTGGTTTTAAGCACAAATAAAATCAAATACGTCTGAATCCCTTCAGGTGTGTCACATATGCACCCAACAGCTAATAGCTCATGGTCTCAAAATCATAAAAATATACCCAACACAATCCAGAAGTGTGGCTCTGTAGGGACTCATAAAGGTCTGTTTACTGGAGAAAAATCTACATCAACAAATACAATGAAACCTTCATGTCATACAAACAAGGTCACAACAGGTCATGGTCTCTATGGTGACTATTCAAAAGGCTGTTTATGAGAATATGAAGTGTACAAAATTAGATTTTAGAGAAGTCATTTTTATTTGTAAAAATAATATTTAATGCACACACGCCCTCAGCGTTCTCTTTCTTGTTGGCCATCTTTTATTCTGACAAACACACAATGAAACAGAGCCACTCTGTCAGTCACTGGCCGCTCCAGCTCCTCCACAGATCAAATAAATAAACATCATATAATTTAACTTAACTCGCTGGAAACTTCAACTAGCAGCAATCAGCTTTTAAACAACATGTTTGATTTTACACTGAAATACAATCTACAGGTAGAAGCAGATACTATAACAGAGTGGGAAATCAAATATATTTAAAATATCTTCAATAAAAGAGATGGGTATAAGATCATTACTCCGCCCAAAACAAATGACTCCCACATATATAATATAAAAGGAGAAAGGGGAGGGCACATGATAAATAATTAAAATAACTGCAGAAGAAGAAAAACAGAGGAAGGTGGGGCTGTGAACTACAAATCTAGAGCATTATTGAGTTTTGAAGATGTTTATTTGAAAAAGCCCTCTAGTGCTATTCTAGCCCCTGATTGTTTTAAAATGACAGTACATTTAAATAAAAGTCAAACAACAGAGCTTCAGATATTAAACGTCAAATATAAAGGGCGTTAGAGTTGACTGCAAAGAATCAGTGCACAATAAAGCAACAATAGAAGTATGTATATGTTCAAACAGTAATGCACTTCACATTAACAGCTGTATAGCCTGTGCTAATGAGATATATATCATGTAATATTATGAGTACAAATGATATGAAACATGATTGGACATGGTGTGAGGAATGCGTATATCACCCATCAAGTTACACATGAAAGAGAAAGTTCATCTTTGTTGGTACCAATCCTTCTCCCATTAATAATACACATGAATCACTCATATTTAATTTCCTTTCCATGGAGACACTCGCTCGGGAAACCAACATGTGCAGAAGTCTTTCTGCTTTCATAATCATATTAATTCAACACACACACACGCATAGCAAACTAATTGATCTTTTTGATTAGATCACAGTGTGATTAGTTCACAGACAGCCGCCCGCTCTATTCCACCACCTGCTCTGGTTTGTGATGGGATGATGTCATATTTCAAAGGTCCCTCTGCTTTTCCATTCGTAATCTCGCAGCAAGATTAAATGAGCTGAACTCTCAGTGTGGTACTTTGCGCACACGCACACAAATAAAGACACACTCAGGTCTGGCAGGAACGGGCTTTCTCGGCCACACGCACACACACACGCCCATAAATCTATGGATTGGTGCAGAAGGAAAACATGGCGGAGATTGAATCCTGCTAAGCCTCGTCTGTCATCAGCTGAGTGCCAGCTGTCCAAGGAGAGCTCACTGTGGCTCCGCTTTGTGGCGTGGGCGGCTAAAACACTCGCTGACCCCACCCGCCGCAGCAGCCGCACACACACACACACACTAACACAAACGCACCTCCCACTGCCCGCCTGCTGCAGCTCGGGGGTTTTTTCATGGTTTTGATCCTGCGGGAGGTTTCAGCAGACCAACATGTTGACTGAACACTGAGTGCCAGGGAGAGCACGCAGTGAGGTCAGAGGCTCCCAGTGGAGGAAGACTAAAAGTGGTCACATGACTTTCTCTAAAGTCTTTGGCAGATATGGAGCGAACCATCCGGCTGGAGACTAGATGTCGGAAAAATAACAGATTCTCATCAACTGACTGAACGTGTTCCTTTGAAACAGGGTTTGTGGTTGTCTTAGTTTTTTGAGGTCATTGTGACAGTATAATGAGCAACATGTCTGTATGGGTCTACAGGAAGAAGTCACATATCTTTAGGGGGATTCACCAAAAACAGAACTTCCCATTCTTAAATGTTCTTTCCATACTTAAAATCTTAAGAAATGCAATATTTCATGATGTATAAGCTGTTAATGGAAGATTTGATTCAACTTTTGGAGTTATTTTAGAAATCAAATGATATGATCAGGTCAGGTCAAAATAAGTCTGACGGACCAATCATATTTCAAGTTTTACTTAGACTTCTTAAGATTGTTCTGGTATATATACAGTACAACAACTGGGAAATGATATAAATGACGAGTGAGCTTTCGGTGTAATCTCAAACCTCAGTCTGAAGAACCTATCATCGCACACCCTGACTCCTTCTACATCGTGATGTTGAGCCATGTTATGAGTCTGTGTGTTTGGAGGTTGATTCTTTGAACGGCTGCTAAAATGTGCTGGTGTTGTCTCTGCAGAGAGCAGAAGGATCCTCTGTACCTGCGGGATAAACTCTCACAGAAACATTCCAAGGAGCAGTACGAGGCGGCTCAGAAAGTGGAGCAGGAGTACAGCCGCTTCTTCACAGGTCGGTGGAAACAACAACACTGTCTCTGTGATGTACTGAAGAGAGAATGGATGTAGGAATGATGGAGACGTCAACAGTCCTCCGCTTATTTACGAGTAGGAAATGTACTTAATGTGCATATGACAAAGTGTGTTATGCAAAGTCTTTTTAACCACAGTGAGATAAGGGTCATCAAAATTTCCCCCAGAAGACATATATTCCTGGGGCGCTGATAGCCTGGTGGTTAGTGCACGCCCCATATACGGAGGCTTTGGTCCTCCAAGTGAGGGGCCGAATCGAATCCGACCTGTGGCTGTTTTCCACCTTAAGTGTACGTGTAATATGTTTTTGTTTTTTTAGAGCCGTTAATCCATGCGAATGTAAGAAAGTGTGTCATACTAATCCAAGGCCACAAAGCAGGGCCTCTTTAGGTTGTAACATGCTGTGGTTTAATGTTAGAATGACCATTTTAGGCAGTTTTAAGTCAAACTTAATTTGATAGACATCGTATTAAATAAGGGTGGAAGTGTATGTTTCAGCAGCTGTTTGCCTAAAAACTAAAATCTTTAATAAACTAAGCAGTAAAAGTCTGCACTGGAGGAACCTAAACGTGGTCATAATAAACAGATAAAACAACAACAAGGCTAACATAGTCACTGTGAGTCTCTACCAGCTTTGGAGGTCGTCTGAGGTTTTTGGAACACGTCACAGATCAGAGTTAAAGTTTTTGTATCTGGAGCAGCAGCCAGCCTGAGACAGCCGACTGTCCGGCTGATTAATGAGTCTATAAAAGGAGACGATTTATGAGGAGGGACTCTTGAAATGAACACATAACACGGCGGATCCCTCCTAAGGGGGGGAGATGGCCAGGATGAAGAAAACTGTGATTATACAGCTAACCGTTATTAACAGTTATAATGTTATGAGGACGACTGTGGTGGTTAACTGTACGATGAGGCTGATCAAACCACGGATGGACTTCCATCTCCTAAGTCTACGACTAAATCTTTAGGCTCCACAGTCTTGTTTAGTGAAAAATCGATCAGTGCAACAAATCGGCTACTTTCGACCAAATATCAGTAAAGAGTTATCATAACCGTGTTTTACCCGGGACGCCCACTTGGAGGACTATAGCCTAACCGCTAGGCCATCCGCCCCCCTTTCTACACTTGTTGAACAAAAGCTTATTAAAGACGGATAATTTGATAATGAAAACATTCAATTTCAGATGATACGAAATAAACTATGTACTACAATAGATATGTAACACTTTCCATGTCAATCTCCCCGCCTTCCTTCTCTGTGTTGCAGGCGTTGTCCAAGGCGGCAGCGTCTCCTACATTTGCACTCAGATCATGACCATCGTGGAGCAGGAGCAGAGCAAAGTTCTGTGGATTCCGGACGGAGCAGCGTAGAGATCTCTCACCTCACTCACCTCACTCTCACCTCGCATCACACGCCTCTCTGAAACGTCGCAGAGGATGTGATTTTTTTATTTTTTTTATTTTGGGAAACACAGAGAAACGGTACATCTAACAGACATCACAGTTAACGCCAATGCTTTCTCACATTTAGAAATATTCAGCACTGATGAAGAGGATCATGAATTAATCCCACTACAACAGTGATGTCCTGTACAGATAGATTTGTTTACACTAGTATTTCATACTTGAAGGTTTTCCTAGTATGTAGAAGCACTCCTTTAATCCCGCTCTGCCCTGTGAACACGTCGGACCACATGAAGTCTGCATCTACGTTATATGAAGACTTTATTTTTAAAGTGATGGTAAAAGTGGACCACCTCTTTATATTTATACCTATTTCCTGCCATTTAATTTATCTAATCAATCAAAGATGTTGCTTATAAAACTTTGATATACAAATGTAGCTCTGTAGTTAACAGGTAGGATGATATTTCAGATAATGGTCTTATTTATAGAGGAGTAATTGGGACAAATATTCTTCCTCTTCACATAATGTTGTAGTTTCCTGTTCTATCTTGACCTCATTTCAGCCCTCAGTACGAGATTGTGCCAATTATAACTCTCCATTATTGGATGCATTAACACTAAAAGTCTAATCAAACAGTAGGTATGTTCGTTTGTCCCAGGTTGTGTGTTCTACAGTTTTGCCAAAACTGCCAAAAGAAGGGATATTTTTATTTCTGGTTCATGGTTCAACTAAACACATACACATCTGCTGTAGATCATGTTGTCAACATTTCATGTCGCAGTTTGGATCAAATACTTTGAGGCAGGTTTTCTCCTAATGAAGGTTAATATTTCTATAAAATATTAAAAACAAAACTGTTATTGTAATACAATGTGTCTGTCTTTCATTGAGATACAGTTGCCAACACACACTCCTTATCATTCTTCTGTAAACGTATTTATTGGGAAAGGATTCACAAATCTGCTTCATAACTGGCAAGAGAGAATGTCACAAGTTGGACCTAAGGATCAATACACCTTCAGTCCAGTAGGGGGAGTGAACCACCAGTATAGATGTCCTCATCTCTTTTCATAGCGCTTTATCAAAGCTGCCTATTATGAAAAATATTCTTAATTTATCAACTTTATTAATAACTTTATAGCCAGTTTATGTTAAAATGTCATACTTGTTAATGTATATTTTTATTTGAATTTGATGGTGCTACTGTAATTAAATATTTAGTTGAGCATTTTAACACATTGTTTCAAATAAAGCTGAAATTACATTATTTGCCACAACATCTTCAAAAATAAATGTTTATATCAATTACTGAAAAAAATAAATGACAATTTATTTTGTGAAAACACCAAAAGTCAGGCATTAATTAAAAAACAAACTAAAACAACTGAGAGGAGAAAAATCGTTAAAATATTTGTATTTTATGTCATTAAAATAAACCATGTTTGGAGAGTGTTTATTCTCAGAAGTTGAACGTCATCGTTTGTGAAACTGAAAGTGCATCTACATAACTAACAGTTTCAAAGTAAGATGGTAGTAACCACAAGTTACAACCATGAAAAATTGATGAAGCGGTCACTATAAATAACCAGACATCCAGATAGGCATCGACGTCTGCCATTGATGGCTCCTCCCCCGCTACCTGTAAATCTGCGATGCCATCTCCCGACAAATGGATGCGACGAGCGGCCAACGGAGCCCGGAGAGACGCAACAACTAAACCCTCTGTTTTCTGACTCCACGAACCGATACTTGATTTATTTTTCAAACAACGCCTCTCCAAAGGAGGATGTCGAGAAAGTGCGACCTTTAACTGCGAGGAGAGCATTCAACAGTGCGGAGCTGCTGAAAACTGCGCTGCTAAACAAGGTGGAGCAGCGCGTGAAAACCATCGTCTGCTGAGGACGACACATTTCTTCAACATCAACATATCAATCGTATACTTTGATCCGCCTGGACTGTGCTGGAAATATTGAGTTTTTAGTAGTTTTCTAGAAATGTGATTTTTACGCACGGATCAAATGATGGCGCGCAATTCCAGCCATGTACGCGCATCGTGACGCGCACCACTGATATTTCAATTTGTGTGAAAGTTTCTTTTATTTCCCCATAGTGCGTTTGTCTACTGTCGACTCAACTTTTACGTCCTCGACTGGTGCAGCCAGAGTAGCGGGAGGTGGCAGACTCAAACATGGCCGAGCCGCGGGGGCATCAGGGGGCGCTGGTTGGAGGTCCCAAAAGCGTCTGAATCCCTGTTGAGTTGTTTGTTTGTGTTTGTTTGAGGAGGAGGAGGAGGAGGAGGAGGGGTGGGGGGGGCCTGACAGGTGAGCACAATGCCGAAAAACCGGGAGAAATTCAACCCGGATCCGTCCATACACATATCCAAGATGAACGTGATCATCCCCTTCTCGCCAGATGTGCCCTGTGACAGTAACGGGCAGCGGATGTGGTGGGCTTTCCTCGCCTCTTCCATGGTCACTTTCTTCGGGGGGCTCTTCATCATCCTGCTGTGGCGAACTCTCAAATACCTGTGGACCGTGTGCTGCCACTGTAACGCCAAGAAGAAGGTACGTCCGCTCGTTTTCATGAAGCATAGCAGCCAACCACACCTCAGAGGATGACTTATTCATCAGCGGGGTTTTGTATCACAGCCAGTGCGTGACATCAAGTGTGTCCAGTTTGATTTATGAAAAAGGCTCGTAATTAAATCTGTGTCCGCAGAGAGCACGTTGAATAATTGACCTCCGGCTTAATTGCATATAGAGAAACAGAGAGTTGCCGTTATGCTGGAAGGATGCACCATCACAAATACATGTCGCTCTGACACACCATGTTTGTGCAGGCTTTTAGTTTTGAGTTGCAGGTGAAGCTGATACAGCTGACACTTGTTGGATGGAAATCTCATATTATCCATCAGTTAGATCTGTAACTGTTGGAACAACAAACAAGCAGGTTGCAACAGTTATAAAATGTTTTTTTTTTCATTCAGTCTGTGCTAATATTTGAGTTAAATGCCTTTCTTATAATATTACCCCCCCTCCCCCCCCCCCCTTTGTGTGCATAAAATGCATTTTGGCAAATAAAAAACCATCCCCTCACCCCCCTATTTATAAACATAAACACCTGTAAAACAACTTGTTAGTAAGGTGTTAAAATATGTGAAGGGTTGGTTCATCCAAAATGACAAACACAACCACATATATATCCTCACCTCACTCCCTGTTGGCATGTTAACTTTTGGCCCTACTTATAAGAAATCAGTTTTTTTTATGTTTCTCCATCAACCCAAAAACAACAGAAGTCAATGAGATTATAAATATAGGAGAGGGAGTGGGGATACAAGTTTCATAAATGGACAGACACTTGTGTTTCTAGAAACTTTAGCCCTGTTATTATTGACAGTTCTTCACCTCCCTGTGAATATTTGCATTGGAGCGACTTTTTGTGGAAGAACTGGTTTCAAAGAAAACCGTCCACAGCCTGTGGTTAGGGATGAGGGTCTTTTAGACCATATGTACTGTACACCAAAACAGATGCTGCCTATTAATACTCTTGTTGATAGTAGTCTCCATAGTTTAATGTAAAACACAATGTGATCATTTGTAATCAATTTGAATTTAATTTTTTAAATTATTCCTCTTCATTTAGCTGAAGCTCTGCTTAATCTTGCAGTTTTATAGATTTTTGAGGGTATAAATAGGAAGGGCTGCTAACCTTGGTATGTATTGATAAATACACTTAATTAAATCAATGTCTGTTTGATTTTAAGACTAACACCAGCAGCTTCACCAGTTTTCCAGCTATGTTTGGTTACGTTTAATTTAAATAAACGTTGCAAAATTTGCAACCAATAACAGCACTGAGTCTATCAGTATTCTGTTACCATCAAGTCGGGTACCATTACTGATTAAGTACCAGTCCATGGTACCCATCACCACATGCTGAATGGATTATTACTGCCATTTAGTTGGCTGGAGACAGAAACTTCAACAGAAATGATAGAGAAGAGTTAAAGATGAAAAGAAAGATTTTTTATTTAACATGTTGTTTGTAAAAACTCTTTCCCTTGTCTAAAGTCTAAATTGAGGAATATTTGTTCCTTGAAACCAGTGCTGCAGCCATAAAAAAATACAACAATCAACATCATTCACTCAAATGTGCGGCACCATTTGTTTGTACTTTTTGGTGCTCAGGACACGCCCAGCACATCAGCTGCTGCTTCACAGCTGATTGTCTTACCACTTTGGTGTCTCTGTAGTGCTTGTCTAGAGTATGTATGCCATGGTGTAATATCCCCAAATAATGAGCAAAGTAATGCTTTCCAATAGTTAGGATACCATCTGCCCGAGGCTGTCTAAAGTCCTGCAAAAGGAAACTGATCCAGGCTCTATTTAATACATTTTTCATCTTCATTCTTTTGCTTTAGGATAAGAATGGATCAGCTGATACAGGCGCCAAAGATGGAGCAATTTGACTTTTTAATGTGCATTCATCTCTCAGATAGACTGGAGGAAGGGGAGAAATGGAAAAGGCTGCATACAGGGTGGGGCTGACCTTTTGAAAGGAGACGTCTAACATTTGTATGCCTTGGATGAACCTGGTTATAATTAGGGCTGCAACTAACATCCCACCATCAATCACTACCGTCTCTAATTAATCTGCTGATATATATTTGGTTATTTTGTTTATTGCTTGGACTGTAACATGTCTAAAAAATGCAGGTAAATGAGACAGATAAATTCTGTTATAAATCAGAGAAAAGAAGCACATATTTATGCAGATTTTGCTTTTAAGTTACCTAAAGAAATGAACCATTAATTTTCTGCAAAGACTGTTTGTTCTGGTTGTGATATTCAAAAAGAATCCCTCTGTTTGCATCCAGGTTATATTTATAGATGCACAGAAAGGCAACAGAAATAAATCTGTGAAAGATCAGGACAAGGTTTTTCCTCTCCTTTGGAGTCCGCAGGCGAACACCGTGCATGTGTGAATACAAGAGAGCAGTCGGATTGTGTGTTTTTCTTCACATTCCTGCCAAGTGAATCCTGCGAGCTCCACCAACCTGTTGTGTTACTCAGTGGGAGTCAGTTAGAGTTGGGTCATCCTTTCACTTTCTATCTCTCCCTCTCTGCCTTCTTTTTGCGCTCCTGGCATTCATTCCAAACTCCTGCCCCTTTTTTTTCTTCTTCTCACCCTTTTTTTCCACCCAAGATTTCCTCCAAAGTGTCAGAAATGCAGTGTCAGGCACACACCGTATGTGCCATATGAATCAGTACTTTTGTTGCTAAGCAACTAGCAAGCAAAGGATTTCATTATAAGTGTAAATCTCTGTGTTATGCAGTTGTCTGGGCTGTGAGATGTGGCAGGTTGTGTTGGAGGAACACACCACCCCTCTGTCTGTGTATGTCATTAGCAGCACAAACATGGAGCTTTCACAGCATTGTTCATAGATGGGAGCTGATAAACCGTTTCCTCCTGTTCAGTTGAATTTTTTCATTTTGTTTTTGCCATCCGCGGGGCGTTTGCTGCCCTGTTCTCTGCTCTGTTCTGACAGCTCACAGGTCCCTGAGACTGAGTCTCCCTCTCTGTGGCTCTGACTTCCAAAGTCTGATGGTAATCGATGAAACTCTCTGTTTGTGGGATTCTGATGAATGACGGCTATTATCCGTCTGGGAGGGAGAGGAAATTGTGTTCATTGTAAATGGCACTGAACTCACAGCTGTTTTAGATTATCAGTCATTTTTGGGGGTTTCATTGAAGGATGTGTGTTTGATGCTCAAAGTTTGAGTAGATAAGCACATTGGCCAATGTGTTATATATTAGAAGTAGCCTATATAAAAAAAAATGACCAGTCTAGCAATATGGTTTTTGGATTTGTTGTGGCAATGGTGCATGGCCTTGATTCAGATTCAAACAACTACTTATATAATTGATATCATGTTGAAATTTACATGTTTTTGATACTAAATTAATTATTGCATATCTATTGGGCAGATAACCCATAATCACACATTTCATCTGACATCATGCTAACGATAGCCTAGGAAGCTAAAACGCTGCTATCCAAGCGCCTGCCGCACATGACATTGTAATGTTATGTGTGGCAGGATTCAAATCATGTACCTCTAAATTATTTGATTAATCTCTGTTTCCAGATCATTTAGCAACCACAAGACAATTGGGAGAAATTATGTTGGGCCATATATGTTGTCTGGCCGTATTTAAAGAGAAAACAACATTGAATATTACCAGTCAGCTACCTAGCTACCCTTACACAATGGCCATTTAGCAGACAACCACCTTCATGCTAGCATTACTGTCTTAACTATTAGAAGAGT
The DNA here is from genome assembly GCF_963584025.1 of Labrus mixtus. Taxonomy (NCBI): domain Eukaryota; kingdom Metazoa; phylum Chordata; class Actinopteri; order Labriformes; family Labridae; genus Labrus; species Labrus mixtus. The sequence continues at coordinate 9,044,674 of NC_083632.1, forward strand.
GTCGTACCAAAAGTAACAATCCTTTCTTTCCTATCTTAGTGTCAAACGTTAAATCAAATGGTAATATAAGCTAAGATGTGGTTGGATGCTAACGATAGCTTACATGAGCTAATGGGTCGACATATTAGTTGCTTTGTCTTGAAATATGATCTGATGCGTCTCTATATTTTTATGTCTTTCAGTTGCCATTAAATGTGGAAGCAGTGAATTAATAATTTGACAGATTCTCAACTTTTACAAGACTTATATTGCTGAACACAGCTAAAAACGTATAAAACAGATTTTTAGCATTCTGATTTCAGCATACAGCGCCAAACACTGCAGAGCAAACTTAAAACGTAGAGAGCCACTAGCATGTCTGAAGAGTTCTTAAAATGTTTTATTATTTATATTTTTAAGCTAATATATTACATATTTCTTTTAATTGACTTATTTTTATTAGTCATTTATCTTTATGATACTTTATGTAGTTTTTTCTGAGTAGATATTATGTTGTGTACAATTTTATGTGTTGCAGCACAGTCAGAGCTAATGCACATCTACTGCAGTGACTCAGTGTCCTTAGATGTGTCAGGTGCATGAGGGTGTGTTAACTTGTGTGTGTGTGTGTGGTTGCGTGTGTGTGGTGGGGGGTGATTGGAGAATTCAGATGGAGAGTCTCTCTCGTGGTGCTTTTAAGTGTCGCCTGAAATATTGTAATTATGAGACGAGTGGTTGTGATCGAACAGCAGTAATTACCAGTCAGAAAGTAGGAATAGCTGAGTGGCACTTTGCTGTTGTCTCTTTTCCTCCTGCACTGACACACGCACACACACATACACACACACACATACACACATACAGAATCACAAAATAACAAGTGAAGCAGCATGAATAATAATTCTGCACTGACATTATCTGCCCTGGACTAGTATTTCTTCTTTTGTTCACTGCTTCTCAAACATACACTGTAAAAAATACTAGTGTTTTGTATTTGGTTTGTGTCCATTTCATTAAATTTGTAACCAGGAGTGTCTGAACACATCACAGATGGTTCTCACATGAACTTAAAGAGGAAGCACTTTAAGGCAGTATAAGAGATATAAAGTCAAGACCCTCAACCCTTTCTCTCTGTAGTCTTTTCTATTCAGGATTGTGTAATTAGCACAGCATTCATTAGCTGCTCACGTTACATAATAAAAGCAGCGTGCTGCAGCTTGGCTGGCACTACACCATCTGTGATCCAACAGGTTTCAGATTAGCACAAATGTTAAAAATCTCAACGATGCCAGAGCCTGCTGCTTTTAATGCAATTGTTGATGTTACTTGACTTAGAGATAGACACTTGTCTATTTTTTTCGCTCAGGTTCCTCAAGCTTTAATGTCATCATGCAGGAGCTGGATTTAGCTGCTGAGTTGAGGCTAAGTTTGTCTGCTCGGTGATGTTATCTGCGTTCATTCATTCAGTGATTCAAGGACTTAGTGCGAAGAAGCATCTGTGTTACGGTCTTTTTGTACCTGTCTGAGGGGGCCATACATCCACTTAGAAACACTTGGATACTCGAGTATTTCTGGATTTTGTTCTCCCCTCAGAATGTCTTATATCTGCTTATTAATGTGATTTATATGAATATGTTTTAAATAATTCATGAACTTTAGCAGAAGTCGTGTCACAAGGCACATGTTCTATTCTAGTTTAATGCACTCGCCCTGAGAGAAATGATCATGGTGAATCCAGAGAACGAGCCAACAGCGCTGATAGATGACCTCTGGATTCAGGCGAGATAGTGTAGCCTAAATTTGGAGTCTTGGACGATCGATCAAACTGACAAAGAGGAGACCTGATGCCTGAGTGGGTGTAATGACTCCATGAACTTTTCTGGTGCTATTAAAAATGTATTAATCTATTTTAATTGCATTGAACTAAAGTCCAGTAAAAGTGTGTTGAACCCTCTTGAGAAGTAAAACCATAACCAATTCTTCATTGAACTTAGTGATGTTGTTTTTTACGCAGAAATGAATTAGAGATTTGAATGTCAGAGACAATGTTCTCCATCTTTGTGGCCTTTCAGCTAATACTAGCACACTGATCCTTTAAAAACATAATTAGATAGACATGCCAATTAATCACAACCAATTCATCTCTTCATTTACTGGGGTCAAAAACGTCATGGCCAGTGTTTTTTTTTCTTCAGTTTACACTTTTAGATTTGGTAATTAAAAGAGCTGCAGAAAACCGCGGGATGCCAATTAAGTGTACTGAAGTTAACTCGCACATCCCTCTCCTCGGCCTTCTCACTTCATTCATTAAAAGAGGAAAGTGTCATTTCAGATAAGCACATCAGGTTAAGTGTTCAGAGGGGTGTATTAGTACTGAATAGTTAGAGCACTTTATATTATATGAGGCGATTTACACAAGTTTTTTGGGAAAGTTCAAAAGAGTATGGAAAAGTTTCCACCACTTTTACTTTATTTATGACTTATGTTCCTTAGACCTTCATCAGGCAATGTTCAAAAAGAATCTGCAATCTATGTTTGTCCTATTGACAACATAAAAACACCGTAATCCAATTAAGAGTGTACTGGAGAAAAAAAAACAATTGTAAAAAAAATGTCAGTTTATTCTTGCTCTGTATCCTAAAATTTCATTTGTGTACAACAAAGTTGCCATAGCAACAACAAATTTAAATAATGTCATTTTGTTTTTTTACATAATTAAGAGAAGTAGTTAATGTACTTATCTGGCAAGTTACAAAAATGTCAATATTGAACACATTAGTCTAATCTGTACTTGTGTATTTTTTCTTTGGTTGTCACCGAAGTGGTGGGATTCGCAGGGTCAGTCACAATACGATACACTATGCGTTAAGTGGCCCAGGATAAGCTTAATATCACTGTACAGAAATTACAGAAAAGTGCAGCATTCATGTTTTTATTCACTGCAAATTGGTGTCAGTTTCACCTCTTATCACTCTTTATCCTAACTTGTTTTTCACCACTGTCTTACATTTTCTGGTCGTGTTCATCATCTTTTTATCCTGCTGTTTGCTGCTTTTTAGGCCAATTGACTTCCATTCACATCACCCTCATTCATGCACAAAGTGCCACTGTAGGAGTAATGAAGGGATGACATGGCGAGTCAAAACTGCCAAGGAAATCTGTTTATGGCGCCATATTTTTCTTTTTTCAATTCAAATATTGATATTTGGCACCAGCTATATGATCATTTTATCACCCAATCAGGAAGATGATATATTCTATAATACAGAAAAGGATGTCCATACAGCATAATAAGGAGACAGTTTAGTAATAAATAGACGTAATTTATAAGCGACAGGGTAATATAAAAGCTATAAGGGCTTTCAGTGGGTTCATAATTCTTCAAATAAGGACTTGTTGTATACTTAAACAGCCTCTGAACCTTCTTCCTTTTTTAACTTTCTGATCAAGGTAGATATATACTTACTTATTTGTTTTCAGCATCCTCTTGTCTTTTATATTCTGCTTTCAGATCATGAGCATTTCTGGCTCTTCCTGCCAGCTAACTGCAGATAAACTTGAAGGCTTTAGCTGTATATTCCTTCAAAGTTAAACACTCATTCAACAGGCTGCTCACTGACAGAGCAAACAGCATGATCTTTTTTCCTTTTTTATCTCTAACCCTCAGTCTTATCCATTCAGCCTGATCTCCTGAAGAGGATTCAAAAGTGATATTTAACTTAAATTCCCCCCTGAGACTCTGTTTCAAGACCACTTTGATTTAAAATCAAAATAAATGATGTAACCTTTGTAACTCTAAGGAAATGTAGAGTTTTGTAGAATTACTGCTGCTCCTAACATAGACTGTAAATATTAATGGTCGAAGCCTGAGCGATTTCACCCATCTGTTACTGCGGGGGGGCTTTGGAGTCCCATTGATGGGGGTCGCCATGCTGGAAATGCTATCTCACCATAACTCTCAGTCAACCTAACGACAGGCTGAGAGCTAGAGCTGAGGCAGGTTTTAAGCCTCTTGACAAACCGTCACATCGCGCCCGCCTGTCAATCGATCAGCTATGAGCCTTATTATGAATAACTCTTATCCGTCATAAAATCAAAACAGATGAGTTATCAAAATATTCACTCCACTCCATGATCGGAACATGAGCTAATCAGACCTCTTTCGTTTTTTTGAACCAGGCTGTAAACATTTTACGGACGGGATTCAATTGACCGCCGCATTCATTTCATTTTTCAACACCAGAGGTTTACGCTTCACTCCTAACCCTTTATATTATCGCAAAACGTGTTTTTTCTTTAAAATCCAATTGGGCAATTCAAATGATATAAAAATAAATAAACCACTTTTTGAAAAGCAGCTGATACTTGTTGAATGTTCTGCTCCCTTCTCCTGTTGGCTGCATTAGCTCCTGAGTGAACCTGACATGTTATTATCCTGTAGTGTGATATCAGGTTAGAGCTGCAGGGCTGTGTACAGACTGTAATAGGTGTAACATGGTCTGCTGTTGGTCTGCTGCTCTCTGACTAATGGCTCACAACATGATTACACTTCTTACTGCCGCCGGCTTTTTTTAGTTGTAATAATGGAAACAGCTGAAATGTGTTGCATGTAGGGGGTGCCATCATGGAATCTAGTGCGGATACTGTTTTTACATTCAAAGGTGTTAAATAAAGTTTTTCACACCAGGAACAATCTGCGAAAAGTAGACTTCTGCCATTAAGGCGTGATCCTTTTTCCTCTACCTCATCTATGAGGAAAAATATTGAACCTTACACTCCACCAAATTCACCTGATGGCACACAGCACATGTTGAGTTCAACAAAAATTGGACGATGGCTTCTAGCCAGGTGACTGGAGCCGTGATACTTGCTATTTCACCAAATTAATAGAACTGCTGAACAGGGCTGTTTATCCCTTTCTGTTTCTTTCTGGCAGATCAGAGGACTCAGGGCTCTGCATGGCTCTGATTGATTATAATAATTAACATAATAGCTGCTGCATGGTGAAACCATAAATATAGTACATTATGAGCTCCGGACACGTTCTCCAACCGCGTTGTTGATGAATGTTGATTTTATTAGCAGAGTTGCTCCCTTCTCTGAACTGTGCAAGTGACGCCCAGCTTTAACTGTTCAGGAAATATACAGATTGATGACAGTGGGTCAATTTTGTACAGCTTAAAGACAAATTTGTATTTTCATATCGGAGGCTTTTTAACATGTTAATGCAAACACAACAGTTATAAATGACCTTTACTTTAAATCACTTATTTATTCATGTTCAAAGAATAAGTGTGTCAGTGTTTCTTGTGTTGGCAACAGTGCTTAGTATTTCCTGGACTAAAACTGAAGTAATCCTGTGAAAAAGTATTTCCTTAAAGGACCACTTCATCCTCTGTGCCCTGGACCTTCATTAACTTTTCTCTATAAACTCTAAAACATGCGCTCTTGGTCTTTTCCAACGTTCTCCTTATCTACGTAATCCATTAAAAGAACAGAACCAACATTGATTAGTTTTTCTATAGCTCTTTGGATCCCAGCTCTCAGAAACCATGTAGATAAATTAAGAAGGTGCTTATCTTATATATAGAAACATAGCTTAAAATCTACAAAGACTCTGGAGTTTCGTCATAGAAATAGGTTCTTAATACAGCTGGTTTTTAAAGTTATGGCAAAGTCTCTCAAAGTAAATTTGTTTGGGCAGCGGGTCAATACAATTTCTATGCTTAATCAGTTAATTTTAAGAAACAGGGTGGGTGTAAATGAGACTTTTGGTAAGGAATGAACTTACACTTCTTGACTTTGGTTTACACAGGCAATATTTATTTTTAGGATCAATTCAATCTTGGTTTTGAAAATACAGAAGAATATCACTGGACATGTGGAAAAGATGTGCACCAGAGCCATAATTTCACACTGGATGACATGCGACTTCATTTCGATGAACATGGGCACTGTTCTTTATTTAAAGTCGATCTCTGATGTACCTTTCTGCTGCCGTAAATTATGCAAATAAATGCATCCAAATCCACAGTTATAAATAGTCCCCTGCAAATACACCGTTTCCTCCTGCTTGAGTAACATTTGCTTAAAATGACACTGCCTTTCTGTTTGAGAAAATAACTCAACATTTAAAAATAAATAAAGGTGTTTATAGATTTTTGAGCCATTTCAAATTAACAACTACACCAGGACATTTTTTCAGCTGTAGTTTTTCCTGATAGTATTTTTTCCTGATAGTATTTTGTATTAAAAAATAATAAAAATACAAAACACAGCAACATAAATTAACACATAAATTAAATATTATTGCCAAAGTATAAAATATAAATAAATGTAGTAGACGGAGAGTTGGAGAAGTTGATGTTTCATTTGTTTAATAATTCCTAGATGTACAGTATGTTGTGGATCATATCTGTACATGGCTTTATCTCAGTGGTGCTGCAGACTGCCCAGCTTTAACATGATTTATTGTGGAGTGGAAGCAGAGCACATGTTGCATAGTTGCATGCCCAGAGTTCTTTGAAGCTGATGCCCTATCCCAGGGACACACAAAAGCCCATTCTGCATCTGGAGAATGTGGCATGTTGAAATCTCGGACATAAACACCTGAAGAAAAAGGACCGCTGCAGTAGTGCGCACATGGCATAATACGTTAATGGAAACCATATAAACTGTTCCAGCTTTGAAATGTGGGTTGATCATTTTCCTGTCTAACTCTGTAGACTGCATCAAGTTATCTCACATGACTGACACTGTAGGGGAAAGGCCTTGGGGAGAGTGATGTGTGACACTATTAAGGCCAAAGAAGAGAAGGGCACAGGGTAAAGAGTCCAAGTTGTGTTAGCCTTGAGGCTGTAGGGAGTTTCATCAGGGAACACAACTAACCCCTGCATCCAGTCTAGATTTCCTGCTCTGTGAATCATACACGTCCCAGCAGACAGACAGATAGGTGGAGAGACAGACAGACAAACAGGTTGAGAGACAGGCATTCAGGCAGGCAGGCAGGCAGGCAGCCCACTCAGTGGAGCAGAAACAACAGGAGCTCAGTGGCTGCCATGGATACACTCCTGGAGTCTCTGTGCTGCTCCCTCTCTGTATGTTTACTGTAAGCATGTAAGCATGCATGAGCGTGGGTTTAGTTTGGAGGCTTTAAGTGTGGTCACTATAAAGAATTAAGCATTTTTGTATTTGAAGTGGTAAATTGAGGTGTTGAGCAGTTGTTTATGTTTTGTTTTTACAGATGTCAATCAAAAATGTAGGAGGTATTTTTCTGTGGGCGGTTTGAACCAATTTTCATGTTAAATTTAATCTGATCCCACTAATGTTTTGTTCACAATAACTCACATGGGGGCGACGGTAGCCACAGTGGTTAGTTTGCGTGCCCCATGTACAGAGGCTGTAGTTCTCAAAGCCGGCAGCCCGTATTTAAATCTGATCAATGGCACCTTTATCCCTCATGTCCCCTATCTCTCCATCCAATTTCTGTCTCTATCCACTGTCCTGTCCCGTCCCTCACAAAAAGGCATTAATAGTCCAAAACAAATTCTTAAACAAAACAAAATATAATAATCACTCGAATGTAAATCACAATCCTCAAAGTGAAAAATCCACTGAGGATTATAATCAATTATAATTGCTGTGAATCTCAGCTGTGTTTTAGTGTCTTTCTGCTCCATTCACCTTATTCACATGGTGGTTATTTTCCTCTGAAGACACCTTCATTGTAAAACACTGTTGTAATGGAATAATACCCTGTCCCTGGTTTGCAAATGGCATAATTAAGTTCATTAGACCAATTGCTAGAGTTGCACTGCTTCCTCAATAGGCTTACCTGAAATAACAGGGTAGTAGTAATGGATTGACTTCAGGTATATTTCAAGTTAAAATATTTTTGAAAACCTATTTGGGACATTTCAACAACAGCTAACAAATAATTTAACCACTTTATATTCTTGCTATTTGTGTAGCTAGTCCTAGCCTACATGATCAACTAGCTAGCCAGCTAAACAGTAATGTTAGTTTGTTATTGGTTGAATGCTGATTTAACTGTTGAGACTTAGTTGTACAATTTTCACTAGCCATGTCAACTTTTAGTGATTCAGTAAGAGACGTTTTTGTGAACCCAATATGTATCATCCCAGTACCAAAGAACAAAGTTAGCTACACCCTTATAGTATTTAGTTACAAAATCATTGTTAGCATTTCTGCCTCTGCTCTCGCTAGTCTTGATGCAAGCCCTGCTTGGAGCTGAGGCTTTGATAATGTAAAAGTTAGAAATATATCTTAAAAACTATCTTGCTCTGGGCTAAATAATATGATGGACTACTTTCAAATTTGGGAAGGCTGATTAAAAGACAGCTAGACTCGTGTATTTCACCTGTAGGCTACTGGTAGCAGCTAATGGTCAGATTTGCTAGTTTCTCTGTTTCTGTTCTTTCATGCTGCTAATGATAAACATGTATTATTATTATTTCAGTGTAAGTGCATAAATACATAATTTTTCTAGCTTTTTTAGCTCCTCCAGCACAGCTTAAATCCTGTTTTGCAATTTCTGAAGATTTATGAAAAAAGTAAGCATTTTGCAAGCAATGATAATGTCAAGAGTGTATTTGTTTTGAGAGAGTTTCTCAATTAACTGTTTACTGTTGACGCCACTGGATAACCAACTACCTGTTAGACGACTATATAAGTTATCTTGTGTTTTATGAATTGGTGTAAGTAATATAAAATGACTTAGAAATCCAAATCTGTATTACAATTATTTAACTTTCTCAAAGCTTTCCTGTGTTTTCTGTGTTTAAATCTTATGCTTGCTTGATAAGAAATATCACACTGATAATTCCATAAACCTAATGATAAAAATAGAAATGTTACATGGCAGCTATAGAATGGTTTACTCTCAGAATTAGACATCAATTGATAATAGATGGCTGCTACTATTGTCTAATTTTCAGCTTTAGAGGTTAAGTGCAGTGGATATTGATCTACTTTTGGTAGCACATTTGAAGACCTGCCAAGGGAGTATTTCTTTGTAATAATGTAGCATAGGTTAAGATTATTCATAGCCACAATATAACATTGCGTTCATAGCTTTGAAAGCACCTGTTTTCTTAACCAAAGATTGTGTTTTCTAACGCTCCAGTCAGTGATCAGTTTTAAAGCTATATTTTCAGTCTGCAGGTTATGATGCGACCTCTCAGTCTGACTCAGAAAACTCAAACCTAATGCAAGGCTTATTGTCACTTGTGTTTTAGTTGTGCGTTGAGCCAGTCAAATGTCAATCAAAATGTAATCTGTCATGCTTACACAGTCTTAAATGCAAAAAAAAAATCTGTTTTTCTAATGAGGTTTTGTATGAATCTTAGTTTTCATATAGATTTTCATAGATATCTATATTATTTAAATCTTGATAACATAAATGAGTTTACCATTTTTAAAATTCCAGATGTTTTAACATTACCTTCTGCATCTTTTGGTCTTCTAGGAGGTCCATCGGCTCACTATAGGTGATGGCATTAAGCGCACAGACAAGGAAGACCCGGCAGCTAGCGAGGTGGGCTGGATGACCTCGGTAAAAGACTGGGCTGGAGTCATGATTTCTGCTCAGACGCTGACAGGACGAGTCCTGGTGAGTTCACACTCAGTTATCATCTATCTTCTAATCTATGATTGACGTCTTGAGCTACTTCAGTCTGACATGTAGCATGCTGTTGGTTAAGACGTCAGCGAGATGAAGCATGACAGCAGATCATCATCACCCCCAGACTTTCTCATGACAGCTCTGCAGACGGGTTGAACTTCAGCATCGTATATATCTGTCTGTCGAAAATATTTGTTACTGTTGGACAGAGCCTGGGCAGGACATGAATCAGACAGGCCACAATTCAGGCACGCTTGAATGTTCTTTGAATTTATTTCTGCCCGTCTGATGCATAAATTGAACGTTTTGAAGAGAATACCTTGCTAGCTTATCTCTCTGACAGATAAATCAAAAACAAAGCCAGGGCAACAAAGAGGAGAGATTTAAGGAGTGTATTAAGGTCAGACACCTCGTAATGCCCTCAGATGGCAGAGAGAAACAGAAGGGGGGAAGGAAGGGAGGCGGTAAATGTTCAGTTTAACAATAGCATTTGGTCAGCTTGTTTCTCATGGGACTGGTGTGTCCTTTGATATGAAAACTTCAACTACATGTTAGTACAACAGCTAGTATTTCTAAGTTTTGCAAAAAAGTTTTGATGTTATTTTGTGTGTGTTTGCTTTACAAGAGAGTTTGATAAATAAGCTACAAATTCTTGGCAATGCACATGTAGCATTAAGGAGTGATGAAATGAAATGACATGAGTGGGGGCTCCATGCCAAGGCTTGCCGCAGTGCTGGGGGCCGATCCCACTTTCACCCACTCCCCTCTAAATGTGGTGCAGCATCTCTGCACTTGGCTCAGCGTGTGGGGGTTGTTAATCATGAATGTTGGGCAGGCAGGCTCATTCATTATTATGGTTTGATCAGGAAAATTAACAAAGCTCTTAGCTCCTGTTTAGTGGATGGACAGGGGAAGTGTTCTTTATCCAAACAAGCTTCAGTTCCATTAATTCTTGCCCTCTGGCTGTGACACCAGTTCATGTGATGGGCTTTGGTGCCAAAATGTTCATGTCTGTTGTTTATGTTGCTGCTTTTGGAAGATGGTATTTGGATTGTAGCAAATGAAGTGTTCTTAATTCAGGAGCCTCCGCAAGGAAATTCTCTGCAACAGGAACTAGGTGTCTAAATCAAAAGCATATTAAAAAAATATGTTAAATTTTTTGATAACAGGATAATATTATATTATATTATTATTTCTGTTTAAGTTAAGTGAATTAAGTGTAATCATGTACCTTTGTCATACAAAATGTCAACTCACCAATATATTGGTGAGCAATTCTTAGAGATGACATTACATATCAATATTTTTACTTTTTAACAATCAAATGGAATCCTTGAGCCTGTTCTGCTATGGACTGTATCAAACTAAGGGATTTGAATTGTAAGGTGTATTTTGGTTAGCCGAAGGTGCAGTACGTCAATTCAACAGCTCCTCCAGTAATCGCAGTTTCTGGCTCCAAAAGTGCAATATGTCAGTGCCTGTTGATGGGGGTGTTATGGCTTCAGATTTTACAACAGGAGGTGGAGACTTGTTTTCCATCATGGGTTATCCCCACATCTTCTATCAGTAGATGCTGAGCACAATAAGATTATATACAGTTACAATGATAGCACCACAGTGCTAACAGAAGCATGACGTCAGCTCGACTACATCCTTCCCGTCCTCGTTTTCCACTTTGAACCATCACGACAGTGTGTGTGTGTGTGTGTGTGTGTGTGTGTGTGTGTGTGTGTGTGTGTGTGTGTGTGTGTGCGTGCGTGTTCGTGTGTGTGTGTGTGTGTGCTGCTCAAGTGCTCTGTCTCAATGACGGCTTCACACAACTGTTTAGCAAGCTGCTCGTCTGTAACCATGGCAACCGCAGCTTACCTAAACATGGCAGATGTGTGTTTTCTATGTCAGCCTGTTAAGAGGGGGACATAAAAGCCTATTTCCAGCCACCAGAGAGGACATTTTTACACTGGAGTACAAGCATGACATGGCTCAAATGAATGGCAGTATGTGTTTGTATTTCTGGCTTATTTATGCATTTATCTGCGTGTGTTTGTTGAGTACAGATGAGCTGCTATTCCCACGTCTTCACCCACGTTGTTGTCTTTAAAAATGTAATTTTTGCAAGCAGCCTATTTAGTATTGAAATATTCTGAAACTGCTTTTCATGTGAGCATAATATCAATTTTACTGTCAGGCTTCCTTTGTTAAGATGAATCGATTTTTTTTACTTTACACCTCAATACCCAGCAAACAGAATTATAGATTTTTCTAATTTTATGTTGCAATGATAGACTTTGACCAAAGTGCAAACGAGCGAAGTCAAGGAGAGAAAAAATCTGAACCTAGAAGACAAGGGAGAAGGATTATGCAAAAAATAAAAACAAACATACAAATAAAAAAACAGGCTCAGCAGCAGCATGCCTGCAGTATTTTGCAATTGTGATGCAGGTTTATGGATCAGGAAAGCAAACACTGGTTTATATCTCTACAGATTCAATTATTTCTAAAGCTCTTTTCATTCTAAAATAGGATCTACTGTACAGTGCGTCACTGAAGCGGAGAAAAAAAGAGAAGTCAATAAATTAATCAAAACTTGAAACAAAAGCAAGGACGCTAAAAGTACAAGCTGTCAAATACAAGGTTGCAAGTAAGAAAAATAAGTTCTCAGGTATTAGTTATATTTCTTTGAGCCATTTATTCCTTTATTAGGACAGCTGAAGAGAGGCAGGAAATGGAAGGAGAGAGTGGGGGATGAAATGTAACAAAGGGCAGAGGTCAAATTTGAACTTTCTGCCATGACTATAGCCACTGTGGTGCACGACATAAGCGCTAGGCTTTCCTGCACCCCAAGTTTTCAGTTTTAGGACCTCGTTTTTCAACATTAAATCATATATGATGTTAACTTTACTGTCATCATGAAAACTTAAGCTGGCTGCACACTAGACGATTTTCAAATCTGAACTGATTTCAACTGATTTTTTTACATTAAAATCCTTTAAACGTACACACCAGACAATTCAGTCAGACTGCGAGACAACACTCCTGCTGTTTTACAGATTGTGTAGGCTCCAATTCGGCTGGGAGCAGTAAAATAAAAACTTACAGACGTAGTGCCCGTCTAATGTGTAGCCAGCTTTAGGGTGCATTTTTTTAAATCACATTTTAATTAATTAAATTCTTACTTTCTCTCCTTACTCCTTCTCACACTTTTCACAGAAACTGTTCCAGATCTAATGACAAAGATATCACTACCACAACAAGGAGCCTATATGTCTTTTTTTTGCAGCTTTTTGCAATCTTGTTTTTTTGTTTTGTTATTTTTCTCTCCTTATCTCCTTAACATTAATCAGTATCTCTAGTTTCAAACCTGTGGTACGTCATCCATATTTTACTGTAACCTCTAGTGTTGTACGTATGTCTGAAAATGGTCCTTTTCTCTTTTTCTTTGAGGACACGTTTTCTATTGACTTGTTTTCTCACCACTCAAAATATAATGGTAACAATAAAAAAGTTTTTTTTTTAAAACGTCAATTTAGCTCTAAAAACGTCAACTGTGACCACAAAATAAATCTCATAAATCACACGTTTCTATTGAATATTTTGATTCAATTAGTTCTAAAAGCACGAGGTGTGACATGCGATGAAAAGGTTAAGTGCTTGTTGATATATAAAAGAAACGACATCCTCGCTGTGATTGATTTTCGATCTTTTCACAAGACAGTCTCCAAGTTTAAGGGTTGTGTTTTTATTATGCTACCTGGGATCAATTCTCTGCTGATATAACGTGCTTGTTAAAACCAAGTTCTGAGGTACCTCAACAAAAATCAGCGTGACACGTTTAAAGCACAGTGTTCCTGGGTGCACACGGAGCTGTTTACCTCTGCCAGAGGATGCTGAGTGATAAACAGGTGCTGTCTGCCCTGAGGACGGCCCACAGGCTCAGTCTTCATTCGCCTGGCTGGCCTTCCGTCTCAGCAGATTGTAAAAGATCAAACCTCGCCTTCAGGGTTATTTGATTAGTGGGGAGGACACTTCCTGATGACCTTTCAGTCTGTAAAGGTTTATCTGCTGGAGATCAACGCTCCCCTCCTCCTGCACTCAAATGAAACAGTAAGCGCTGCGTGTTTACGCTGCATGTAAGGAACGTGGTTTCCCTCAGATTGGGGGCACAGAGGGTATCCCATCTGTCAGAATATGCATTTTTGTTTTTCCTCTTTCCCCTAGAGTCACTTTTGCATCATACAGGACCACCCTCCCTCTCCCTATTTATCGAAAAATGTCATCACTTCAATGTTTACCCGCGTCAAAACAAACAAAACCGGCTTCGGGGGCTGAACAGGTGGCTGCAGCTTGTACCTGTGCCAAGAAACCCAGCAGGTGTCCTGTTATATCCTACATCTTTTTCCTGTTAGTCGCACTTCCCCCTGAAGATATTATCATCATGAAATTGTAAAATGGGTAAAGTGTGATGGAGCGAATCTGAGGGTTGTGTATCCTTGGGTAAAATGTGATTTCTCTTAAATGATGGGACCCTGCTGAGTGACATTTAGCCCACTTGTGCTCTTTTCCACGGGTCCACGGGGGGGGGGGGGGGGGGGGCTGGGACGTCACAATGCTATTATTGTGGACAAAGAAAGGTTTTCTATTAATGGAAGCACTGATCTTCCCTCCTGCACTGTTCAGTTTACCCTCTAACCCCAAACGCAGCCAAAGGTTGAGCAGAGTCAATGAGATTTCATTAGACGTGGAAGAATGATCTCCAATAGTCTGACCTAACTCCGTGCTGTTTCTACATTTAAACTGTTTCATTTATACTGCTTTACTGTCTGAATAAGAAGGATCTTTAGTAGTGTAATTGAAAGGCATGTGAATTGTAATATACATAAAGATAACTTTGCTTCATTAGGGGGTGGACAAAGGCATTTAGAAACCATTTTGATCGGATGTTTTATGGATAACGTTGAAGAATAATATGTTTTGACATTTTGGCACCATGGCTCCGGTCTCTGGGTGATGTGAACATTAGGTATACTGTTCCCATGCATTAAATCAGCCAGTATAGCTGCAGGCTACATCTGGGCCCTGTTGTTTTGTTCAGTATTATACATGACAAAATATGTCATAGCAAATCTGCATCAGGACAAGTCATGCTACCATAGCTACGAGACCACGAGCTCCAAAAAAATGTATGCTGAAGAATCTTCTAAACCTGTCGACTACGAGGCAGGAGCTGAATGAAAATGTAAAGTGCGCTTATGATTTCCACTCGGGTCTGACCGATATGGCATTTTTGGGGCCAATACAGATATCGATATTGTGGAACAAAAAATATGATTCTGATAAATAACAAAGACAAGATGGTCACTCAACTGGAAAGTGACTTTGTATGTATGTGCGTCGCTGCTTGACACTGCGGAGGGTGATAATACTGATAATACAATGACTCTCAGATGAAATGCTATTTGACTGGTGAATAAATCTAGTAATATCTACTCAAATATGTGATAAGGTTGGCCGATACCGATAGTCACTTAATATGCTAATATCGATACCGATATTATCGTCTGGCCGATAAATTGGTAGGGATTTAATTTCCATGCAGATTAACAAGTGTGTACTCTCTATGAACATTACAAAAGCTGCTAGCATTTTAAAATGATGGCTTAAACCATGTGTTTCTCAACTGGTCTAGCCTTAGAAGTCAAAATAGCATACGGAAGCAAATGTATGAAAAATGAACATGCTTTTTTTTATAATTATTTATTATAGTACAGTTTTTATTTTTAACATTGTGAGGTATATCTTTGTTGATCGTAGGTATACTTTGAAGATCGATACTGCTTCCCCCCCCAACTTCCTCTTCCTATAGCCAGTGTTCTTAAGATCAAGATACAGCAAGTCCCAGCATGCACCTTTACAGATGTAAAAGCCTGCAAAATCACTAAAAGCTTGTAATCTCCACATGTTAGAAAGAGCTTCAGATTCAGAGTTGTCTAGGACTCCTGAGGTCAACATGGGATAAAAGTCCTATTTGACAGATGGGTGAAGTCTTTTGTCTCTGTCGATGTCACCTGGGAGCAGCTGCAAAGCTGGAAAAAAAAAAGAGCTCAGAACCAAATTATAGGTGGGCCAGAAGGGCATTTTCATCAGGCGGACAAACTCACCTCCGTCTTCTCTGAAAGGCTCAGTGAGCAATCGTGGCACTACATGGAAAAGCTTTTTGTCTGATGAGAGTGAACAGAGGGAATGAGTGAACACTTTTGTTAGGACTAGCGCTCTTCTTTTACAGCACTGCAGCAGCACAAAAAAAAAAAAAAACATCCAAGTGGCATTCACAAGTGATGGAAGCTATTACGCATACTGGGACTTCAGCTTAGTGCTTCTTTGTAAAACACACTTTCCACAGTGTTCAGCTTAGCATCAAAGGACTCAAACGTCATTCCCTGAACGTGCCCTTTTCTTGACATTCCCCGCTGACTCTTGGCTTCAGGTTAGGGCGCGAGGTAACAGATATTCTCCTAACATGCCGGGGCCTCTGGGCACAGACAGGAGGCTGTTTGCCACCTGTGGACGGTGGTGCCAAAGGGATCGTGTGTGACTTTCACCGCGCCCAGTGCAACAGAGTGAACGACGTGGCACTCTGCTGTTATTTTAGGGTGACAGCAGCTGCCAGGCCTGTTTTGTCCGGGCCCTCCAGAAAGAAACAATGCCATGTGGGACTGAAGATATTCTGCTGTGCTCAGCCAAAACGAGGACATCTTAACTTGATTCGGCATAATTGACCGTCAAAATTACTCCTACAAGTGGAAAAAAAAGGATCAACTGTAGCTCTGATCTGATCTGGAGGAATACCTGTAATCATCTTTGAGCTTACTTGTCTGTGCTGCTGCAACGCCCGAATTTCCCCTCTGGGGATCAATAAAGTACTATCCTATCCTATCCTATCCTAATCTGCAGAAAGAAGTCCTGTTATATGACACTGGTCCGTCTACTTTGAGAATATGAAAAAAGGAGAGAATAACAGAAAAAAGAGGTTATGGCTATGAAGGAGAAATCTACAAAACTGAAGATGGAACTTTTAGTGAACACGCAACAGATGGTGGTATGAGGTACGGTGGTGTTTGAAGACCGCTGAAAGAAGTAACAAAAGTCCACTCCAATGATGACGCTGCGCAGATTCATGCAGACCTGTTCGTCTAACGTCACCATCAGTGGAACCTTTTGGTTTATTGTGAATAAGAACAGTTGAGCTCATTTTATGAAGTCTACAGAGTCAGCTGTTGCTATGGACGCAGCCCCAACTGTAGATTCCAACAGACTGTTTTTTTTAGCAGAAGTAAATCATTTTAAAATCAATTATATAATTTCAAAATGAATATCTTGTGTCAATTGATTGATTCTCTGAGTAAGTAATTAATAAGTAGGGTTCCATTTTGTAAAAACAGCCCGCTCCCCCTACAGTATCCTTTACATATCAGCCCTGTGATTGTAAGCATGTTAGCTAGAAGACATTAGCATGTAGCTCACAGCAACCCTGTCGACTAATGCTCGAAACCTTGTGCTGCTGCTTAATCGTTGTTGTAATTAATTTGAACTGAAACTGGTGCATGAGAAGTAAAAATCTTCACACATTCCATATTATTCTTATATCTCTCTTCATTTTTCTGTGTATAAACTTTTCAGCTTGAAGACTTTAGCATGTAGCTCAAAACGCCCACGTGCCAGAAGTAGGCTGCAGCCTCACAAAACTACTAGCATACTGCACCTTTACCTTCTTTGTACTAATTACGATGGGTTCTTGTGCATATGCAGAAGCTCATTAGCATATTCTCCACAATTTTTCTCTTCCTG